>NC_066581.1:322724880-323394523 GCF_024323335.1 Lathyrus oleraceus
TGATCCATGAGATGTGATCATCAGTCTACAAACATAATAGTCTTAATGCTTTAATGTTATCCCACTTCACACTAAAGCTCGACTACGGATACTTTAAGAATAGTGTCCTTATGTTTAATGTGTTCTCATGATTAAGTCACACTTAATACATTAAACGGACTATCTATTTCAGGGACTTTATTAATCAACCATAATAAAGAAAATGCCTTTTATTATTAATAAATAATTCGATACAAGTAACAAAAGTATTGGCCTCTAGGGCTTACATCAACAATCTCCCACTAGCACTAGAGCCAATCAGGCATACCCCTTATGCCCATTGATCTAGTATGGCCATCATGCTTCTACTGTGCAAGAGGCTTTGTCAGTGGGTCAGCTATATTGTCAAGTGTAGGTACTTTACATATTTTCACGTCTCCTCTATCTATTATCTCTCGAATGAGATGATAACGCCTAAGTATGTGTTTGGATCGTTGGTGAGATCTAGGCTCCTTAGCTTGTGCGATAGCACCATTGTTATCATAATAGAGACCAATGGGATCCACAATGCTAGGGACTATGCCAAGTTCACTAATGAACCTTTTTGATCCAAACAGCTTCCTTTGCTGCACTTGAGGTAGCAATATACTCGGCCTCGATTGTAGAATCAACAACTGTGTCTTGCTTTGAACTTTTCTAGCTCACAGCACCACCATTTAAGCAAAACACATAACCATTGGAATCATTCATATTAAAGCGTCTCAGCACCTTGTCTATGTACTCTGACTTAGGCCAAGCATTTTATGATCTAATCCTATAGATTCTGATTCCTAATATATAGGCTGCTTCACCTAGGTCCTTCGTAGAAAAGCATTTCCCCACCCAAGACTTTACTTGTTGCAGGGTAGGGATATCGTTTCCAATAAGTAATATGTCATCTACATATAATACCAGGAATACGATCATGCTCCCACTAACCTTCTTGTAGACACAAGGCTCATCTTCATTCTTGATGAATCCTTATTGTTTTACTGTTTCATCAAAACGAAGATTCCATGAGTAATACATCACCTTGATCAGATATCCATATATCTCAGGTAGGTGATGTATCCTGCCTGACCTACGCTGGTCTTGTTCTACTTGAGCAGGTTGCTCTTACATAACTACTTGTGTTTCCTGCTCCAATTCCTCCATAGGTGTGTCGATGCTTTGTGATTTTTGAATTTCTTCAAGCTCTACTTTCCTCCCACTGGTTTCTTTGGAAATAAAAATCCTTTTCTAGGAAAACTCCAGTTCAAGCGACAAACACTTTGCGCTCAGAAGGATTGTAGAAGTAATACCCTCTTGTTTCTTTAGGATACCCCACAAATAAGCATTTGTCAGATTTGGGCTCAAGCTCAGTTGAAATTTGTCGTTTCACATAAACCTCGCAACCCCAAATATTCATGTAAGACATATGTGGTTTCTTACCACTCCATATCTCATATGGTGTCTTCTCAACCTTTTTGGATGGAACACGGTTAAGTGTGTAAGCTGCTGTCAATAGTGCATGTCCCCAAAAGGAGTTTGGAAGATCGGCGTGACTCATCATGGATCGGACCATGTCTAACAGGGTTCGATTTCTTCTCTCAGATACACCATTCCATTGGGGTGTTCCAGGAGGAGTAAGCTGGGATAGGATCCCACACTCTTTCAGATGGTCATCAAACTCTAGGCTTAAATACTCACCACCTCGATCTGATCGAAGAGTTTTAATATTCTTACCTAGTTGGTTTTAACTCGTTAGGTTTCACCCTTTTAGTATTAATGTTATTAATAGGTGTTTCGAGATCAAGGACATATAGTCAATTGCTCATTTGTGCAGTAGCATAGAATATATCATTCAAATAAATTGAGCAACAATTGTTCTTTATTATAAATGAAAAACCAAACTTGTCCAAACAAGAAATGGAAATAATATTCCTGCTAATTGCAGGTACATAATAACAGTTCTCTAACTGAATTATAAAACCACTAGGTAAAGTCAATACATAAGATCCTACGGCTAAAGTAGCAACCTTTGCTCCATTGCCAACTCGTAGGTCAACTTCACCTTTTGCCAAATCTCTACTCCTTTTCAGCCCCTATACATTTGTACAAATGTGAGAACCGCATCCAGTATCTAATACACATGATGCAGAAGTAGATAAATTTATTTAATAACAAAAATACCTGAAGTTGAAGTCTCTACTCCATTCTTCGTATCTTCCAGGTACTTTGGGCAGTTTCTCTTCCAGTGCCTGATCTTACCGCAATGGAAGCAGGTGCCTGCCTTTGCTATGCCTCCACTAGGCTTCAAAGCAGCAACAGTGGGTCTGGG
Organism: Lathyrus oleraceus; assembly: GCF_024323335.1. Lineage (NCBI taxonomy): Eukaryota > Viridiplantae > Streptophyta > Magnoliopsida > Fabales > Fabaceae > Lathyrus > Lathyrus oleraceus. The sequence continues at coordinate 322,727,219 of NC_066581.1, forward strand.
TTTGGCAACTTCCTTCCCTTTCCCTTTATCACCCTTCTTGGTGGGCCTTTTGTTCTGTCTCTTTCCATTTCCGATCATCAGAATGGACTTCCCTTTTGACTTCAGATTCTGCTCGGTAGTTCTTAACATGGCGAGCAGTTCAGGAAGAGATTCGTCCATATCAATCATATTGAAATTTAGGACAAATTGACTGAAACTATCTGGCAACGATTACAAGATCAAATCTCTCAAGCAAGTTCCTTTTCGAGGGGAAAACCCAATCTCTCAAGGTTTTCCACATACCCAATCATCTTGAGTACATAGGGACCTACAGGGGCTCCCTCAGCTAACTTGCTTTGAAAAAGGGCTTTTGAAACTTCAAACCTCTCATGCCTTGCTTGCTCTTGATAGAGCATCTTCAAGTGTTCGATCATATCAAACGCTGCCATGTTCTCATGTTGCTTTTGCAATTCTGAGTTCATGGTAGCTAGCATGAGACAAGCAGTTTCATTGGCATCATCAACATGCTTCTTCTAAGCATCTCTTTCTGCCTTAGGTGCAGAACTAGGAGGTTCCTCTTCAGGAACAGGTTTCTCCAAGACATACATCTTTTTATTATGTTTGAGGATAATCCTCAAGTTTCGGTGCCAATCCAGGAAATTTGTCCCAGACAATTTTTCCTTGTCAAGGATTGATCGCAAGATGTTGTTAGAGGTGTTTGTTGTCATGGTAATCTACATAAGGATTAAGAAAATATAAGTATCATTGACATATTTAATTAGGCCTTTAATTAAATATGCTCCCACTATTTTACTCAAAACAAATGACCCTCATCATTTGATTCGGAAAATCCCGTTGGAAGATTTTCTAGTGGGTCGAGATCCATATTTTACTTCGTTCTAAGTCCGCGTAGGCGGATTACAGAAAACTAGGTTTATTTAGGTAGGAACTCCTTCCAATTGTATCTCATACAACTCTCGAAAATTTCAGTTGGGTGAATAACTCCTTATTCCAATCCATCATATGGATCATTCCCAACTCTTGCTTCTAAACATATATGATATTATTATAATTGAGTTTGACCCATCGTTTTAGCAGTTGGATATTAAAATTATCCCATCGCACCTTACCAATATAGAACATGCACCTCGCGTAGGCGAAACCTACATTATCCGATACTAGTCTTGATGAGTGCTAAAACTTGGAAAGCAAACATATACAATATTATTATAATTCGTTTAGTTAAGTTTGACCCATTGTCTTAGCAATTGGATATTACAATTATCCCATCGCACCTTACTAATATAGAACATGCACCTCGCGTAGGCGAAACCTACATTATCCGATACTAGTCTTGATGAGTGCTAAAACTTGGAAAGCATAAACTTAATATTTTAGTTTGAGGGAATTGCAATTGTTCTGATCTCACCGGCTTATTTATCATATAAATCGTCTCTCACATGCATCAACATATATTCACATGCATCAACATACATACACATGCATCAACATACATAATGAAACAGTTATGGCCCCCTAGCGCAATTGTTCTCCCAAGCCAATGAGAGAACCTAAGCTAACCTAATAACGATCTAAGCTTCTCCAAGCAAGATCTTCAAGGTTGTCCTCCATTGATATTGAATTCTTCTCTTTCTTCATATCATTATCCTCCTTTGATATTGAATTCTTCTCTTTCTCCTTTGATATTGAATTCTTCTCTTTCTTCATATCATTACATTACAGAAGAAACTCGTTTTACATACGAGGGATTGAGATGAGAAAAGAAGTTACACTAAGAGATTAAAAGGAGAGGCACGACACGCAGGTCGTATTTAAAAACCCAAAACAAAATAAAGGACAACTAAGGCCATAACTGATCACCACAAGGCAATAATAACAAACACATTATTATTATTAATTTTTAATTCCTTTAATTTATTAAAACCAAATTAAATTTCGGTGACCGATCATACTACGCAGAGTTAGCCGGGGTTTCCGCTGCCCGTGAGTCACAAAACTCTTGCGTAGTCACAAAACTGAAAACCCCAAGAATTCTGACCCCGTGAGTGTGACGGTCGTCACAGGCATGTTACGACCGTCACAAGCATGTTACGACCGTCACGCGGCCAGAAACAGAAATGCCTAGAATTTTGGATCTGTGAGTGTGATGACCGTCACAAGGCATGTGACGACCGTCACGTCCAGCTTGTTACGATCGTCACAAGCTCATGACGAACGTCACGCGGCCAAAATAACAAAACTTTGAAACAGTCAACAGACGTGTTCCAAAAGCCCTAAATTCACAACTCTTTGACGGCACAACCCTTGCGCCGTCACCAACCCTAATGCGCCAATTTCAGACCGTCAAACACACCTCGATTGTTGATTCAGTATGATTGATCAACAGGTCATTGCTTCACCATACTAATGTCGGATTCCGAAGCAAATGACCATTGATCGCTCAAAGGAAAACAACCATTTAGTGTTTGAATGAACGAAACAGAAACAGTATATCACATATATCGTACTTTGCATTAGGATTACTTATATCATATATAAGTTGATCGGTCTCAATTGCGTAACCTATGGACGATCGATGTATCGCTGCTTCACCATACTAATGTCGGTACCGAAGCATAGTCAACATCAATCATCCAACTCGTACACTCATGATGCCAAATTTAATTACCTGTTTAATTAATTGATTCATTCTGTCTTTTAATCATATTAATACAGAAATTAAACAGCTATCCGATTCATGGTTTCGTAAGTGGCTCTGATACCACTGAAGGAGAATTTGCGGTCCAAAACGCAGCGAAAATAATTTTTTCTCCTTTAGAGATCCTTACGAATGGTCATGATTAGTGATAGAATATTTACCTCTTGTGACGATTAAAACCTTTGGTGCAAATCTCTTGTGACGATCAAAACCTTTGATGCAGATCCACGGAGCGATCACGAACGTTGAACGATGACAACGTCTCTACTCAGTCCACACGAACGGGTTCCTTCAATCTCAGTGCTAGCTGGTACGAATGAAGGCTTTGAGTGAGAGAGAGAGAGAGTGAGAAAACGAAAATAATGCAACCGCGATGAATGCTTCTGCACAAGGGTTCTATTTATAGAACCACTTGTGTGGGCTTCAAGCTAAAAATCCCACTTAAGTGTATTTTGGCCCATATCTTATAATATGCCCAAAATCACTTAAGCCCATGGTACCTTACCATATTTCGTATTCTACTCAAGTACACCGTACCTTACGATGTTCTATAATTCACTTAAGGGAACCGTACCTTACGGTATTCCTTAGTTACTCTATCTCTCATCAATCCGTCCTTTGTGTGTGACCCTGTAGGTTTTCGTGGCATTGGCAATTATATTAAATCATGTATTTAACATAATAAACAGTGAGCGGTATCTAGCAACACATCACTGCTACCCAAGACACGAAAATGTCATGTTATCTGACAATTCCTTCTGTTTTAATACTTATGTGTATAATTACCCCTTTGCCCTTATGTCTATATTGAACACAAGGCATAGACCGTGTCATCCTTGTCCAGTTCAATATTGGGCCCATAGACATTTATCCTGTTATGCAGGATGGGAAAATTCCATCTAGGTCACTCATGTCCCTCAGCATGCTTCGTGGAGTACCCATCAACTGTCTTTATGGTTATCCAGTTACGGACAACGTTGGATCAGCAATAAAGCACTCGACTCTACATCTAGGATCCATAGTGGTTTCAGGTCAAAGAGTGGAATACACTATTATCACCATGAGAATAACTTATGACACTTTGCATAACTTTCTATATAGTATTCTCATAGCGGGTCAATCCGGTATAAATATTATTCCTAATATTCATACCTATGTTTAAGACTTGATAACTCTTTATCCATGATCCATGAGATGTGATCATCAGTCTACAAACATAATAGTCTTAATGCTTTAATGTTATCCCACTTCACACTAAAGCTCGACTACGGATACTTTAAGAATAGTGTCCTTATGTTTAATGTGTTCTCATGATTAAGTCACACTTAATACATTAAACGGACTATCTATTTCAGGGACTTTATTAATCAACCATAATAAAGAAAATGCCTTTTATTATTAATAAATAATTCGATACAACTACCAAAAGTATTGGCCTCTAGGGCTTACACCAACACTTAATGGGACCTATACAGATTGAAAGTCATGAGTTGTCCTCGTCTATTATTCCTCATCAAAATGGTGTAGTTGAAAGGAAGAAACAAAACTGTGTATCATTATCCACTGCAGAAGCTAAGTACATAGCATCTGGTAGCAGTTGTTCCCAACTGGTATGGATGAAACAGATGCAGACTGAGTACAATGTCACTCAGAATGTCATGACATTGGATGCTAGTCAGTTTGAAAATTTAAGGGGCAAAGTGGGAACATGTCTTTCTGAGGAATTATAGCAACTAATGATGTTAGGAATTTACTGTTTAATATTTCAGATTATTAAACAATTGAAAGTGTGTTCTGATTGGTCAACAGATACTAGTTATTTCACTTGCAACAAGTGTTATGAGATGTTGGTAAAGGAAGTTATTGTTAATTTGTGTGAAGAATGTGTTGTGGCAAAAGATGTGGTGCTGATGGTTGGATGCTGGCAGTCCTCATTGATGCCTGTTTGTAATTTTTTGGGCTCTTAATGAGTTCCTTGGAGTTGTTCATTATCTCAGCTATCACAGCTGTGTATGATGATGGTTTGCACTGCTTAACTATTATGTTTTAACATGTTTAATGTTATAACATCTGTCCTAACATTCTCTGATAGACTAATTGACATTTATTTTGTCTAATTTGTCACCTTTGGTCAATTTTGACTAAAAGGGGGGAGAAGGGTTCATAAGTGTTGATGTGGAATGTGGAAGCAGTTGTGTATGTAGCTGAACTGAAGGACAACTATTGTTGAAGGAAGTGCACAGGTGTTAAAACAAGAATGTTGTTCTGTTTACAGATGTCAAAGAGGATGTCTGATATGGTGCACAGGTGTTGATGTTGAAACAGATGTCAGAATGAGATTCTGGCTGGTACAGGTGCTGGAGTTACTAGTATCTGATGTATGCACAGATTTAGGAGGAGAAGGAGTACCCGTGTGCATTTGTGTGTCTTATTAGTTGCATCCTTAACTAGTAATTCTGTTTTTGTTGCACAGATTTAGGGGGAGGAGAAGTACCCTTGTGCATGTGTGTATTACTAGTTGTAAGACCCCAATTTTGTCCCTAAGATCCCTCATGGCATCATATCATAACATTGCATTGCCTCAAGGATCATTGGACACCTTGCTTCCTTCCTTGTGGGTGGTGTCGCATCCGCGAAAAACAACCGGCGGGCTAAAACAAAACAAACAGAGCCGCCACCGTGCATTATTTATCCCAAAAGAGGGAAAGGAAACGCTCGAAGTAAACCTGGAAAAGACATGGTCTCGCGACCAAAGAGAGATGGGATCGGGAGTCGGTTACGCAAGGGGAAGGTATTAGCACCCCTCACGTCCGTCGTACTCGACGGGATCCACGCTCAAACAAATAGAAAAAGGTTGCTAAGACTGCTCACAAAAATCACACACGCACACTAGAAACAACACAGGTGGGATAAGAGGGGAACGGGCTCGCTAGGACATCGCATCTTATGCCTATGTGTAGCGGTGTATTCGTCGCTATATGATCTATCGATTAAATCATAAGCTAAGAGATACATGAAATTTTCGAGTCGCCACCGCACTTTTATTTATCCAAAGGATTGGCTAAAAAGCGAACAAAAGCCTAAGAAGTTTTACGCGTAGAAAACTAATAAAAAGATCAGAGAGTCTGGGTAAGGGGTAAATTACGCAATGGGAAGGTGTTAGGCACCCACTACGTCCTAGGTACTCCTAGGGAGCCCTTTTCACACTTGTTGTAAAAAATTGTTATTTGTTATGACAAAAATATTGTGCAAACATGATTGGGATGATGAGAAAAGAATATACATTTTTATTAGGTATTGGGTTCGAACGGATGAACCCGTTGCCTACGTACCTTCCATCAAAGGTAAGGATCAGAACGCCGTAGTTCGGCTAAAAGATTTCCAAAAGTGGGTTAGGTTCAATTTTAAACACAAACCCTAGGTCTTACGTTATCCACGGGAGAAAACTCAACCTTATACAAACAACAACGTCCACCATGTGAGAACAGCTTCAACTTGCCAGGGAGGGGTTAACCCTATAATAGGTAAGGAAGACTTACAATTCAATCACTAAAGACAGAAGGTGAGATTAACATCAACCACTAAGATAAATCAAACCTATAGCTCATGTATGAAAAGATTAATGGACAAAGCCAAAACAAGTGAATGGGTGGAGTTACTGATTATGATTATGAAAATGGAGTCAAAGTATGATTAAGATCAATTCAAATAAGTATTATGAAATGGAGTTTGGAAAAAAAGTCAAGGACTTGAGTCCAGGTTTTTAGTTAAAAAGCATGAAGAGTGTTTGCACAACACTTATGTCAAGTTTAAAAGATAAAGTGTGAAAAGGTTCTAAGACGTAATGAATGATGAATGGATGAGGGATGGATAGTAAAACTTCTTAGAAGGTTCACTTCTTGAAATCATATAGCAGATGATTCAAGTGTGTCCTTTGGAATGCAATTAATAATAACAGACAAACAAAGCAAGCAAAAGCGGATATCGGATGCCAATCAATGGTCTTATACCAATCTCCTAAAATGAAACGGGATATCAGATGCCACTCAATGGTCTTACACTAATCTCCTCAAAAGAAGACAAAGATGAAATATGGGAATTAACTGCCAATCTGTCTGGACTTAGGTTAACTCCACAGATATGTTCATAGGAAATCCAATGCCACATCACAGGGACTTACAATGGAACCTCACATACAAGAACAAAAGCAACAATATGGTCACAGGAATGCAAATGCCAACTTACAGGGACCTATAATTGCAACCTCACATCAACAAAGAAAACAAACTTATGATCACAGGAAAGCAGATGCCAACTTACAGGGACTTATAACTGCAACCTCACATACAAAACCAAACAGATCAAATTATGATCACAGGATAACAGATGCCAACTTACAGGGACTTATAACTGTATCCTCCCATACACACAGATAAACAGAAGATATGAGTGACCAATGAGGTCTTACACTCTATCCTTCCATATCACAGGAGCAAATGCCAAAAGAGATGGACTTACAATTGTCCTCAATGGGTAAACAACCAAAGATAGCACACAAGCAAATGAGATGATGGTGCATTAATGGCAATTGATGATGATAGATGCATAACATATAAGCAAGCAAGTGCACATGAAGCAATCAATCAAGCAATGAATATCAAACAACACACTCTATAGCCAAACAAAGGGGGGCTCACACAAGAGGGTTTGACTTTGAAAGTCCACTGTAACAGGTAAGGGTCGCTCTTAACCTGGCCATTGAGGGGCTCAGGTGAAGCAGATGAAAAGGAGATGAAGGGTGTGCCTCATTGCTTCAATCTCATACCAGAGAGAGCATCAAAGAAAGTGTGGGAGTTCAGAAAGTAGGAACTCTCTCCACATTATTGACTCGATTAGATCTTGGGTATTTATCTCAATGCTTCAACCATGAAATGGGAGCAAAGAGAGGACACACTGAATAGTGGGGGATAGATTACTTATCCCTACCTTCCACCAATTGCCTTACTTGAAGGACTTTTCCTGCTTAGGACAAATTTAAACAAACACAGGCATTGCCTCTTAAGGAGGACTTCAGACAGTTTGCCCGGTCAAATAACAGACCGGGTCTCCAGACTACATGAAGAAGGAGTAATTATACCTCAAAGCAAATGCTAAAAAGCAAAGCAAGCAATCAAGTTCAAAGAACTTAGGCAACTAAAGTACCTGCAAAAGTCAAACTTATTAGCAAACAAGTCAACAGTCAAAACCAAAAGGAAATGAACCAATAGTCACACAGTGGGACCAATTGTGCAAGGCACAAAGACTCAAGTATGAGTCACCTACAAAACAAGTGTTAGCACATGATAAACAAACCAACTCAATCAAAATTGAAAGGTCTTTGGGGCATTGGTGCTCAACCTGAAACAGATGAACTCAACATAAGCTCAGAAGACCACTAGGACTAGCCTAGGGTCAAAGATGAAAGAAAAAATCAAGGCAGCAAGGAAAAGTCAACCCAAACCAAGTTTAAACATTCAAGAAACATTCTCAATTGGATTCACAATCAAATCATGCATCATGGTCATTTCATATGCAAAAGGATGCAAAGCATGGCAAGAGAGGCATACAAAAGTCAACAGCAAAGATTTCATTCAAAAGTCAACTCAAACAATCTCAAAAATTATGAAATAAATCACACTCAATCCTAACATCTAACATGGTATACATGCAAAATTTCATGGCATTTGGATGAGAGGAAGGCAGTCAAGTAAAATCATGAAGTCAAATCAAATTCAAGTAAGCAAGGTGAAAGTCAACAAGCATGGGTCAACTTCAAAAAATCATATCAATTTGAAAACAGAAGAGAAATGAATGAGATTAACACCAATGCAAAGCTCAAGATGTCTAGTTATCACATATGAAATTTCATGGTCATACAATAAGATTGGAGAATTTCACAAAAGATTTGGCAAGGTATAGCACAAAAAGTCAACAAATGACCAAGTATGGAAGAAAATTCTCAATTAAATGGAAAACAGCAAGATTAATTCCAAGAAAATTCATACATCAATTAGACATACAAGGGATCATTCATGCAAAATTTGAAGTGATTTGGATAAGAGGAAGCATGTGAACAAAAATTGTGAAAATGCATGATCATGGTATAGCACCAAATGCAACACACAACTTCAAAAAATCATAACTATCAATCCACAAATGATAAATGTACAAACTTTATATGGAAATGAAGGCCAATGTGTCTAGTTTTACCACAAATAATTTCAAAGGCATTGGATATAACATGAATATTTCACAATTGAAATGGTGAGATGTATCATTTATGCACATATGTTGAGAAAATAATTACCAATTAAAAAACCAACCAATGGAAAAATAATTAAAATTCACATTTAAATACTAGACTCAATTGTGAACATCATGGAAAAAGAATCATAATTTTTGGATTAAAATTGAAGGAGAAATTAATTGGTGAAGTTTGATGATTAATTGAGCAAAATATGAACAAGAGCATGGCAACAAGGTCAACATGAGTTGACTGATGGCATTATGGTAAGTGACGGCCAACTTAAATGAAACGGTGAGTTTCAATTTCCAGCCGTGTCCAGCAGTGATAGGTAGTATGGCTTTGTAATAAGGTTGTGCATGCAAAACAAACTAACAAAACAGACCAAAACATAATTCATGAAATGAAAACAAAATACTGTGGGTGAATAAATGAAACGGTGAGTATTGGTTTGGGGACGTGGCAAGTGGTAGCTGGTGAGGCAATGATACAGTGCCAATAGCAAGCAGACAAAAGGAAACAAAAGCCCAATCGCGTTTCATGAAGGAAATCTGGGCGCAAGCTTTTAGGGTTTCAATCATACAGTACCCTCATCATTTTGTTCATCATTTCAAGAAAAAAACAGTAAGAGCAATTCACGACCAACATCGACAAACATCATATCAACATGTTCCTCTTTCTTTGTACATGACTATTACCACAACCATAAACACCAATTTGAACTAAATAAGAAGTAACAAGCAAGAACATATTCATGTGTGCAGCTTTAAAGCAACATAACTCACTAAATACTCGATCATTTCTCATGTTTTAAAGCTCAAAACAATCAGCGCATTAAAGTCTACAGTAAGCACAGCATAGTTTAGGAAATGGAGTAAGTCGAGATTTTACCAAAACTGAAGCAAGGTGATGAAATGGCTGTTGTTTGCTTGCAAAACCTCGGAACAGGTGTACATGAAGCCTCTAGAAGGAGAATGGTTGGAGAGTTCTAGCTTGGCCACGCCTGAAATGGTCCAAAATGAAGATAACCATTGTTGAGGTCGAAGAAAAACAGAGCTCGAAATGAGCTTCCAGTTAAGAGAATGATGCTCAAAGTTGCTTGCAAAGTGGTGGTAAGTGATGAGGTAAGAACCAATGCACGAGTTCTTTTGGAGTTTTTGGAAGAAGTTTGAAGAATGGCTAAGAATGGATTTTAGAGAGAGTGAGATTTCTGTGCATTCAAGAGGCTGCTAGGGCTCAAATTGGACAGAACATAACACTATATACTTCTGTTTAACCTCCCCTAATGTAATGCTAATCCAATTTTAACTTTAATGAACAAAAATGCAAAAATGCTAAGTGAGCATGAGTGGAAAGAGAGGTGTGAATGGGCACGATTTTGGGCCTTAATTATGCTGTACAGGACCACACAACTTGCTGTTTTTGGTTGTTTCATGAGTTGCTCACTTTGTTTTTGTTTTATGAAGCTAATTGCAAAAGCTGCTAATGTTTGGTCAAGTGTAATTGGAGGTGTATGTGTTGCACATTTGGGCCTTCTAGCATGCTGCAAATAACTTATACCAATGCTGTTTTAAGTTGGCTTGTGAAATGCTACATCTTGCCTTCACGCATGAAACCAAATTGCACCTTTTGCCAATTATGCAACTTTGCCAAAATAGTGATATGACAATGGTATGAACATGATTTTAGAATTGGAGCAAGCCACAAATATGATATAAAAGCAATCTCAATTGGCCAAATGGTGAAAAAAGTTTTAATTCAAAAAGTCAAAGTTTGGTCAAACTTTGATTTTAAATGAAAAAGGTCCAAAAATGCCATTTTGAATGGTAAGGTTTTGATGAGTGAAATTTATATTTTTGGAAAGAGGATGAAAAATGTGGTTTGTAGGAAAAAACCCCACCAAATTTGGCCTTGTGGTTTGAGAGATATGGCTTGTTGAAGTTCAAAAATTGATGAAAATGATTTGACCATATCTTGACAACCACACATGGGATTTGAGAGTTCTTGGACTTTTTGAAAATGGGAGAACAAGATCTTCAACTTTCATGTTGGGCAAAAATTCATTTGGAGCTTGTATCATGATGTAAGTTTAAGATCAAGAAGTTTCCATTTTTGGCAGTTGAAATTACAGGTCCACTTTCTATTTCTGGAAAATTTCTGATTTGCCCTGATTTTTTTCCATGATGAGGTTGAACATGATAGATGAGGTTTATACAAGCATGAATGAGCTCCTTCAGATCAATTCTATCCATCAAATCTCTGATTAAATCACAGTTGACCAAGTTTGACTGTCTGTTGACTTTTCTAGGGTTTTGAGTGACTGATGCACTTCTGATGAATTCCAAACCCTAATTCCTTGAGAACTTGACTTCCAATGATGTCATAAGATGTATGAACTTTTGATTATTGATCATGATGCCCAAATTCTGCAAGAATGGCCATCATCCATTGCTTTGACTGATCACTGACTGATTTTGACCTAATTGCTGATGATTGCTTCCACTGCAAGCAACAAGGTTAAACAGACAATATTTTTGTACTTTTTGAATGATAAACATATGAAAGCAAAGATATACAAATGCAAAGTATGCTTGGTGATCAAGAAACAAACCTACAAGGCAATCTACCCACTAAGAGGAAAGCAAAAGCATGCATTGATCCTTGAGGTTATGATATGAATGATATGGGCCATGAGGGATCTTAGGGCCCAAAATTGGGGTCTTACAGATGCCCCTATTTAAGGTCATTCTAGCCGGAGAAGTGAAGTTTAGGAATCTTCATCTCGACGCGGTAGAATGGGCTTAAATAACAGTAATGAGACAAATTTTGGTCCCTAAGAGACCTCATGATGCAAATGTATGTATGCAAAAGACACAAATTCTGTGGGGAATATGATTCACACAGAAGAAAAGACGATCCATCGGAGTAGTTCACTCACCAGGAACAGAGACTCTAACAAGACTCTAATTGGGGATAATAAAAGAGAAAGGAATGTGTGCATAAGACACGACTCCAAACTGGGGAAGATAAAACTGACATAACGTGAACAAAACACGACTCTGATTAGGAAAACAGAAGACAGACTGGAGAACTCACTGGGGAGTGAAGGACTCACACTGGGAAGGAATTCCAAAGGAAAATAAATCCATTGGGGAGACACAAGCTGACTCCTGAGGAGAAGCAACACAAAGTTCCACTGGGGAAGTAACAAAGAAATGAGATGTTACCAGGCATACGGGTAGCAAACTCAAGAAAATCTGACTCCACAGGGGGACCGAAGTCATAATAGGGAGCAGAAAGGAGGGAACACCAAGGATACCGGTTACTGGGTATATAATAGGTGATCTACCGAAAACGTGAATTGGATTTCACTTCCAAAACACTCATCATCCAAAACACGAACTGGTTAAAGGATGGGCATTCGATTCTACAAAGAATACGAATCTTGCTCAGTTGGGGAAAATCAACAAAGGATTCCAACTAAAGAGCGCATGAGATATATTATTCATTACCGGTAGACCGTGAATAATACACTCGAAAGGAAAAGACACCAGAGATACCGGTTACTGGGTATATAATAGGTGACTAACCAAGAAGAGAGACAATCGATACCAAGCATACGGGTAAACGAAAGACAACTCAAAGGATAAATTGCAAGCATCCGGCAATTATCCAACAACAAAGAAATATTCGACTCCGCAAAGGGAAATAACGAATCTTACTCGACTGGGGAAACACACAAGGTTTCGACTGAAGAGTGCATGAGATATACTATTCATTACCGGCAGACCGTGAATAATATACTCGCATGGAAGATTATCCACAACCGGTCACTGGGTTAACAAAGGATAAATCAACCAAAAAGAAAGGCATCGGGATACCAAAACAGGCATATAATGATAACCAATCAAAAGAGCAACAGACATTACCAACAAAGGGTAAATGGAAGGTGAACTGCTGAGGATAAATTGCAAGCATCCGGCAATTATCGACAGAAGACTAGCTGGGGATACATTGATAAACAAACAATGATCCGGGGAACAAATCACTAGCATACGGTGAAAAGACCCACTGGGGACAAGATTGCTAGCATACGGCAATTATCCACAAAAGACTTGCTAGGGATATAAGTGCTGATCTGAGCAACTTATACAAGCAAAGGAAAATCAACATCAAAGACTAGATGAAGATAACCACAAAATTAGGGTTTACATTTACCGAATACGGGGTAGAAGACCAAAAACTCCGCGTGGGGATAAAACAAATCACAAATCCGCACGGGAAACCAAAATAGGGTTTATAACAAACCACAAACTGCTGAAGAGCAGGAAAAATAGGATTTTACAACTACCGGGGTACGGGTAGAAAACCAAAACCTTGGCTGGAGAATAAAAGGTGTATAACCACAAATTCTGTTAAGAAAGCCAGGAAAGATAGGACTTATAACTACCAGTTATGAGGGTAGAGGCCCAAAAAACATTCCGCTGGGGAACAACCCACTGGGAAGCACAAGACATTTGACAAATAGCCAATTCGGGAATGATCCGAAAAGACAAACTGAATCAAGACACGTCCTAATGAGGATGTAACTCAAATAGGAAAATCCATCCCAATATATGTGTTGGGAGGAAACGGAAGAAACCGTCATCCACGAGGATATATCTCAGTGGGGAACTGCAGAAGGAAAGACAACATTTTCTGCTTATGGGGTTGACTCTATATGGAGAGATTTATAACACCCGACATCTGCTTGGGGAGATCTGTAAAGAGATCTATATCACCATAGCAGGAGACACGACGAACAAAAGATATATGGCAAAAAATGCAACATGAATATCTGAATGTTTTATGAATATGCATGAATATGCGTGATTTATGTTTGATGAATGTTGACAAAACAGACAGATCTAACACAACAGGTTCAGGAACAAATGTCCGGTATTATACTTCCAGGGGAATAAACCAGCTGGAGGGCCAATCTGCGGAGATCTACAGGCTGAAAAGCAAAGATCTGCAGGCACTGCTGAAGAAACAGCGAGAATCAGAAATATCAGGAAACGACCCAATCAGGGTACAGAAAGTCACAACGGGCAAAACAGCCACCAAGACAAATCTGTAGGGGAACAAGAGAAGTCCCAAAGTATATCTGCAGGGGATCCCAGTATCAACTGAGAAACAAAAAAAGGTGCATAAGCACGAACTGCTGTAGAAGCAAATCCACACAACTCCACTGGGGAACAACCCACTGAGGGAGAAATGATATCATCCAAATAGAATCTAACTGCATAATCAACTCTATTGGGGAAAAACTGTCGGCTACTCTCTTGGGAATAAACCACTGAGGGAGGACAGATCAAACAAGCAGATTCTGCAATAAACCACTCCGCTTGGGAGAATATACACAGCAAAACTGATCACAGCAAGTAGATTCTGCAATATAAGCCACTCTACTGGGGATCACAAACAGTCAGGAAATCAAATCCGTTCACCGGAGGCTAGAGCCATCATCCGACCATATCGGGGATTGAAGGAGTATTCAACAGGCAAAACTGCCACAACAAACACTCTGCAGACTAAGCTGAGGAAAAGATGATTGCAATACTGGGATGTCAACCCAAACAACCACTGAGTAGGAAAATAAATCCTGCTCTGCCGGAGAGAATAACTCTGATGGAGAGATAGCAACAATTCCACAGACGACCTCGCCGGGGAAAAGGTAAAGTACCGGGTATCAAACCACTGACTTACCGAATCTTCGAAAAGAAAGCAAACGTGCTGAGGAAACAGACAAATCCTGCTGGCACACTGCATGTGGAAAAGAGGTAACAACTCCACTTACAACCCTGGTGGGGATATTAATAACAGCTCTACTCGCGGCTCCGAGGGGAGTACCAATCAATCAGCTATATTCATGACTGCGCTGAGGAGACAAATAAAGTCTGGGGCATACGACCCACTGGAGAAAGTGACGGGGCACCAAGATGACAAACCATCAACCACCGAAACTTCTATAAGGAAACACCCATGCTAGGGAAAACTGCTGCTGGAGAGAACGAAGTCTTCAACAACAAACCACTTGCGACTGTACTGGGGAACCACCCCAATAACAACTTTGTTTTAGGAACAGCCTCAACAAAGATCTGAAGAAAGAAGATACCACCAAACCAGGAATATGAACGAATGTCTTACCTGTTGGGAATCGTGCCGCCCTCGGGAGAGCACTGAGATATTCTTGAGTATCCTTTCAATCTTGTGAATGTTCACTTTGTTTAAAACAAAAAATTTGAAAAAATTGAATTGTTTAAAACAATGATATTTTATCAATTTAAAAACATGCAAAACATTTGTTGAATTGAAACAAATAAGAGTGCAAATAATTGGATAAAAAGCTCAAATTGATTTGATAGAATGGTAGTCCGCAAATGGCAAGACTCCATAGATCTGTACAAATTTGAAATCAGTGATATATATTGGAAGAGGGCTACATTGAACATAATGATCCTTTCTCTACCAATTTGAATCTCGATGTATCTGAAGCTTCGGTTGACGACGAGTCGAGAATCTTCTGACGAAATGACGACTGATGAACCAGAAAGTCTTGTCAGGATGCAGTTACTCGCCAAAAATCCCTAATTTTTGCCTAGATTGCCCCAGAGTGAGGTACTCAATCTAGCGGGATGCAAATATATTTCTTTTTCAAGTCTCTAATTTTTGCCTGGATTACCCTTGCGGGTTCTCCACCGAGACGCTCATTTTTGCCTAAGCCGCCCTTTCGGGTTTTCAACTTAGCGAGCTATTCTGTTTTTTCATTCTTTTTTTTCATTTGCATATACTTTTTTTTTTTTTTTTTTAGGCAAAGTATCTTTTAACTGCATCTGAATTCACAGGACGAGTGAAATCCTCCCCATCCATTGTTGTAAGCATCAAAGCACCGCCTGAAAAGGCTCTCTTAACAACATATGGACCCTCATAGTTTGGAGTCCACTTGCCCCTGGAATCGGGCGCGAAAGACAAAACTTTCTTGAGCACAAGGTCACCTTCTCGGAACACACGAGGCTTGACCTTCTTGTCGAATGCTTTCTTCATTCTTTGCTGATATAACTGACCATGGCACATGGCAGTTAAACGCTTCTCTTCAATTAAATTCAGTTGGTCATATCGACTCTGAATCCATTCAGCATCAGTCAACTAGGGACTTGAGGGTATACTTTTTCTTTTTTCCCTTGGAAAAATTTTGAAAAAATTTTCCTGTTTTTTTTGATTTTTTTCTTATTTTTTCACCCTCTCTTTTTTCTTTTTTTTTTTGATTTGATTGCATTTGCAATGCCCCAGTTTAACTGTTTTGCTGATTCTCATGATACAGCTGAATGAGCTTCTCTGGTGCTCAAGAAGGCGGGTAATCTCATCAGGAATCCCCTTCAACATCATCTTCCTCTGCCCCAGATACAAGGACTTCAAGATTAGGAGATGGCGTTGGATCATTATGTTCAATGGGTTTAGAAATCCCTGCATAACGATTCTGGATAATGAAAAGCTTTTGAATTTTAAACAAGCAAATCATTTATGCAGATGAAAAATGTTGTTTTTATGTTTTTCATGGGTTTTTTGTGATCACTGATTTCATGCAAGAAAGCAAAAAGTGAAAACAAATGGAAAAACAAATGTTTGACAATGCATTAATTGAATGAAAACATCATTGTATTAAATGCTGCCAACAATGTCATCACTTCTCCTTTTGGCAGGGGAGAAGGGTTTTAAACAAGATGAACAAATCACGCTGACTTATGAATGACCGTAGGTACATCCACAGCGACCCAATCGTGGCAGACACCACCAGGAATGACAAAATTGTTCAGATCTTCTGCATCTTCCAAGATAGCAGCAGCCTCTTCTTCTTCAGGTTGATCAGCATGGATGAATCCTCCACTTGCGAACAAACCTTACTTCTTAAGTGCCCCAGAACAGTAGCCAATGCCAGCCCGGGATCGGTTAACCAGGAATAAATCCATCAACAGGAATAAATCCATCAGCAGGAATAAATCCATCAGCAGGAATAAATCCATTAAAAGCACTTGGTCTGGCAAATCCTCCTCGAGTTCACAATTCTCTTGCCCAGGATGATCCATCAATCTGGCAGAGTTGGCTCTGGTATAATACCGGCAAAGTGCGTCTTCAAAATAAATGAAGATCGCAGGGTCAGACCACAGGACGGGAGACCGGAACAAAACACCTGTTTATGCAAATGATGCATGAAGTGTTTGTGCATATGCTTGTTTTTTATATCAAAGGAACCCGAGGGTTTTATTTGCAAACTTTGAAATTTTTAAGCATTTTGATCATACATGAGAATATCTCATCAGATATATCAGGTGAAAAAATTTTCCCGGTTTTTTCATGTTTTGAAAATTTTTGCAAATAAACTCCTTTGAGTTCCTTGAAAATTTTCTCTTTTGATGACATGAATGCGGATGAATGCGTGAATGCATGAATGCAACAAACACACTCAAGGATCAGGCAAAGCACACCAAACAAAGGTCGTGGGAAAGCTCTATGTATCCCTAATATCAATCATCCATTTTGGTGGATTTAGGTTTTCACCTTATCAACACCCAAGTTCCATTGATATTAACGGTACATGAACCGGTTCAAACATTCCTAATATCAACCAGCCGCTTTGATGGATTTAGGTTTTACACCTGATCCGGGATCCATTGATATTAACAATGCTTGAACGACTCAACCACGAATCACGGGTTTGTTGGGAGTCACGAGCATGGAGTCTCGGTTAAGAACCACCCAAAGGGAGTGTACTAGGGTTTAAACCTGCCAGACATGTTCTATCAGAGGTTCCCATAGTCATCGTTCCATCTTTCGAATATTATCGGAGGAACGAATACTCGTATTCCAAGAATATTCTCAAGAGAAACTCTTATGAGTGTAGTATCGCGTAACAATCGTATCAGAACTGACATCTGAACGACCTCCGCACTACGGTCCTAAAAATAGGCCAAGATGGGTTTGGTAAACTAAGGTCCTTGGCTTCTGCGGAACATGATTGAAAGAATAATGCCTAACCACAAATAACTTGTGTGACATTATTAGTTCAACATGACCTCCACCAAGTGAATGGACTCGCAAGTCAACTGGCTAAGGACTACTCCACACCAGTCGACAAGACTATGCCATTCTCCTATCCTAGAGAGCACTCGAGTTCGGGTATAGAACTCATCTCACAGATCACCAAAGCAGACAGCAAATGTATATCAAGCAATTCACACATTACAATCAATACATTCATCCCAAATTGTACAAAAATATGTCAGATAAACAATAATAATATAGCACAACAAGGGTGAAAAGTAGGCAATACAACCAGAGATTCTGGATCTCCCCAGCAGAGTCGCCACTTTTCTGTAGCGGTGTATTCGTCGCTATATGATCTATCGATTAAATCATAAGCTAAGAGATACATGAAATTTTCGAGTCGCCACCGCACTTTTATTTATCCAAAGGATTGGCTAAAAAGCGAACAAAAGCCTAAGAAGTTTTACGCGTAGAAAACTAATAAAAAGATCAGAGAGTCTGGGTAAGGGGTAAATTACGCAATGGGAAGGTGTTAGGCACCCACTACGTCCTAGGTACTCCTAGGGAGCCCTTTTCACACTTGTTGTAAAAAATTGTTATTTGTTATGACAAAAATATTGTGCAAACATGATTGGGATGATGAGAAAAGAATATACATTTTTATTAGGTATTGGGTTCGAACGGATGAACCCGTTGCCTACGTACCTTCCATCAAAGGTAAGGATCAGAACGCCGTAGTTCGGCTAAAAGATTTCCAAAAGTGGGTTAGGTTCAATTTTAAACACAAACCCTAGGTCTTACGTTATCCACGGGAGAAAACTCAACCTTATACAAACAACAACGTCCACCATGTGAGAACAGCTTCAACTTGCCAGGGAGGGGTTAACCCTATAATAGGTAAGGAAGACTTACAATTCAATCACTAAAGACAGAAGGTGAGATTAACATCAACCACTAAGATAAATCAAACCTATAGCTCATGTATGAAAAGATTAATGGACAAAGCCAAAACAAGTGAATGGGTGGAGTTACTGATTATGATTATGAAAATGGAGTCAAAGTATGATTAAGATCAATTCAAATAAGTATTATGAAATGGAGTTTGGAAAAAAAGTCAAGGACTTGAGTCCAGGTTTTTAGTTAAAAAGCATGAAGAGTGTTTGCACAACACTTATGTCAAGTTTAAAAGATAAAGTGTGAAAAGGTTCTAAGACGTAATGAATGATGAATGGATGAGGGATGGATAGTAAAACTTCTTAGAAGGTTCACTTCTTGAAATCATATAGCAGATGATTCAAGTGTGTCCTTTGGAATGCAATTAATAATAACAGACAAACAAAGCAAGCAAAAGCGGATATCGGATGCCAATCAATGGTCTTATACCAATCTCCTAAAATGAAACGGGATATCAGATGCCACTCAATGGTCTTACACTAATCTCCTCAAAAGAAGACAAAGATGAAATATGGGAATTAACTGCCAATCTGTCTGGACTTAGGTTAACTCCACAGATATGTTCATAGGAAATCCAATGCCACATCACAGGGACTTACAATGGAACCTCACATACAAGAACAAAAGCAACAATATGGTCACAGGAATGCAAATGCCAACTTACAGGGACCTATAATTGCAACCTCACATCAACAAAGAAAACAAACTTATGATCACAGGAAAGCAGATGCCAACTTACAGGGACTTATAACTGCAACCTCACATACAAAACCAAACAGATCAAATTATGATCACAGGATAACAGATGCCAACTTACAGGGACTTATAACTGTATCCTCCCATACACACAGATAAACAGAAGATATGAGTGACCAATGAGGTCTTACACTCTATCCTTCCATATCACAGGAGCAAATGCCAAAAGAGATGGACTTACAATTGTCCTCAATGGGTAAACAACCAAAGATAGCACACAAGCAAATGAGATGATGGTGCATTAATGGCAATTGATGATGATAGATGCATAACATATAAGCAAGCAAGTGCACATGAAGCAATCAATCAAGCAATGAATATCAAACAACACACTCTATAGCCAAACAAAGGGGGGCTCACACAAGAGGGTTTGACTTTGAAAGTCCACTGTAACAGGTAAGGGTCGCTCTTAACCTGGCCATTGAGGGGCTCAGGTGAAGCAGATGAAAAGGAGATGAAGGGTGTGCCTCATTGCTTCAATCTCATACCAGAGAGAGCATCAAAGAAAGTGTGGGAGTTCAGAAAGTAGGAACTCTCTCCACATTATTGACTCGATTAGATCTTGGGTATTTATCTCAATGCTTCAACCATGAAATGGGAGCAAAGAGAGGACACACTGAATAGTGGGGGATAGATTACTTATCCCTACCTTCCACCAATTGCCTTACTTGAAGGACTTTTCCTGCTTAGGACAAATTTAAACAAACACAGGCATTGCCTCTTAAGGAGGACTTCAGACAGTTTGCCCGGTCAAATAACAGACCGGGTCTCCAGACTACATGAAGAAGGAGTAATTATACCTCAAAGCAAATGCTAAAAAGCAAAGCAAGCAATCAAGTTCAAAGAACTTAGGCAACTAAAGTACCTGCAAAAGTCAAACTTATTAGCAAACAAGTCAACAGTCAAAACCAAAAGGAAATGAACCAATAGTCACACAGTGGGACCAATTGTGCAAGGCACAAAGACTCAAGTATGAGTCACCTACAAAACAAGTGTTAGCACATGATAAACAAACCAACTCAATCAAAATTGAAAGGTCTTTGGGGCATTGGTGCTCAACCTGAAACAGATGAACTCAACATAAGCTCAGAAGACCACTAGGACTAGCCTAGGGTCAAAGATGAAAGAAAAAATCAAGGCAGCAAGGAAAAGTCAACCCAAAACAAGTTTAAACATTCAAGAAACATTCTCAATTGGATTCACAATCAAATCATGCATCATGGTCATTTCATATGCAAAAGGATGCAAAGCATGGCAAGAGAGGCATACAAAAGTCAACAGCAAAGATTTCATTCAAAAGTCAACTCAAACAATCTCAAAAATTATGAAATAAATCACACTCAATCCTAACATCTAACATGGTATACATGCAAAATTTCATGGCATTTGGATGAGAGGAAGGCAGTCAAGTAAAATCATGAAGTCAAATCAAATTCAAGTAAGCAAGGTGAAAGTCAACAAGCATGGGTCAACTTCAAAAAATCATATCAATTTGAAAACAGAAGAGAAATGAATGAGATTAACACCAATGCAAAGCTCAAGATGTCTAGTTATCACATATGAAATTTCATGGTCATACAATAAGATTGGAGAATTTCACAAAAGATTTGGCAAGGTATAGCACAAAAAGTCAACAAATGACCAAGTATGGAAGAAAATTCTCAATTAAATGGAAAACAGCAAGATTAATTCCAAGAAAATTCATACATCAATTAGACATACAAGGGATCATTCATGCAAAATTTGAAGTGATTTGGATAAGAGGAAGCATGTGAACAAAAATTGTGAAAATGCATGATCATGGTATAGCACCAAATGCAACACACAACTTCAAAAAATCATAACTATCAATCCACAAATGATAAATGTACAAACTTTATATGGAAATGAAGGCCAATGTGTCTAGTTTTACCACAAATAATTTCAAAGGCATTGGATATAACATGAATATTTCACAATTGAAATGGTGAGATGTATCATTTATGCACATATGTTGAGAAAATAATTACCAATTAAAAAACCAACCAATGGAAAAATAATTAAAATTCACATTTAAATACTAGACTCAATTGTGAACATCATGGAAAAAGAATCATAATTTTTGGATTAAAATTGAAGGAGAAATTAATTGGTGAAGTTTGATGATTAATTGAGCAAAATATGAACAAGAGCATGGCAACAAGGTCAACATGAGTTGACTGATGGCATTATGGTAAGTGACGGCCAACTTAAATGAAACGGTGAGTTTCAATTTCCAGCCGTGTCCAGCAGTGATAGGTAGTATGGCTTTGTAATAAGGTTGTGCATGCAAAACAAACTAACAAAACAGACCAAAACATAATTCATGAAATGAAAACAAAATACTGTGGGTGAATAAATGAAACGGTGAGTATTGGTTTGGGGACGTGGCAAGTGGTAGCTGGTGAGGCAATGATACAGTGCCAATAGCAAGCAGACAAAAGGAAACAAAAGCCCAATCGCGTTTCATGAAGGAAATCTGGGCGCAAGCTTTTAGGGTTTCAATCATACAGTACCCTCATCATTTTGTTCATCATTTCAAGAAAAAAACAGTAAGAGCAATTCACGACCAACATCGACAAACATCATATCAACATGTTCCTCTTTCTTTGTACATGACTATTACCACAACCATAAACACCAATTTGAACTAAATAAGAAGTAACAAGCAAGAACATATTCATGTGTGCAGCTTTAAAGCAACATAACTCACTAAATACTCGATCATTTCTCATGTTTTAAAGCTCAAAACAATCAGCGCATTAAAGTCTACAGTAAGCACAGCATAGTTTAGGAAATGGAGTAAGTCGAGATTTTACCAAAACTGAAGCAAGGTGATGAAATGGCTGTTGTTTGCTTGCAAAACCTCGGAACAGGTGTACATGAAGCCTCTAGAAGGAGAATGGTTGGAGAGTTCTAGCTTGGCCACGCCTGAAATGGTCCAAAATGAAGATAACCATTGTTGAGGTCGAAGAAAAACAGAGCTCGAAATGAGCTTCCAGTTAAGAGAATGATGCTCAAAGTTGCTTGCAAAGTGGTGGTAAGTGATGAGGTAAGAACCAATGCACGAGTTCTTTTGGAGTTTTTGGAAGAAGTTTGAAGAATGGCTAAGAATGGATTTTAGAGAGAGTGAGATTTCTGTGCATTCAAGAGGCTGCTAGGGCTCAAATTGGACAGAACATAACACTATATACTTCTGTTTAACCTCCCCTAATGTAATGCTAATCCAATTTTAACTTTAATGAACAAAAATGCAAAAATGCTAAGTGAGCATGAGTGGAAAGAGAGGTGTGAATGGGCACGATTTTGGGCCTTAATTATGCTGTACAGGACCACACAACTTGCTGTTTTTGGTTGTTTCATGAGTTGCTCACTTTGTTTTTGTTTTATGAAGCTAATTGCAAAAGCTGCTAATGTTTGGTCAAGTGTAATTGGAGGTGTATGTGTTGCACATTTGGGCCTTCTAGCATGCTGCAAATAACTTATACCAATGCTGTTTTAAGTTGGCTTGTGAAATGCTACATCTTGCCTTCACGCATGAAACCAAATTGCACCTTTTGCCAATTATGCAACTTTGCCAAAATAGTGATATGACAATGGTATGAACATGATTTTAGAATTGGAGCAAGCCACAAATATGATATAAAAGCAATCTCAATTGGCCAAATGGTGAAAAAAGTTTTAATTCAAAAAGTCAAAGTTTGGTCAAACTTTGATTTTAAATGAAAAAGGTCCAAAAATGCCATTTTGAATGGTAAGGTTTTGATGAGTGAAATTTATATTTTTGGAAAGAGGATGAAAAATGTGGTTTGTAGGAAAAAACCCCACCAAATTTGGCCTTGTGGTTTGAGAGATATGGCTTGTTGAAGTTCAAAAATTGATGAAAATGATTTGACCATATCTTGACAACCACACATGGGATTTGAGAGTTCTTGGACTTTTTGAAAATGGGAGAACAAGATCTTCAACTTTCATGTTGGGCAAAAATTCATTTGGAGCTTGTATCATGATGTAAGTTTAAGATCAAGAAGTTTCCATTTTTGGCAGTTGAAATTACAGGTCCACTTTCTATTTCTGGAAAATTTCTGATTTGCCCTGATTTTTTTCCATGATGAGGTTGAACATGATAGATGAGGTTTATACAAGCATGAATGAGCTCCTTCAGATCAATTCTATCCATCAAATCTCTGATTAAATCACAGTTGACCAAGTTTGACTGTCTGTTGACTTTTCTAGGGTTTTGAGTGACTGATGCACTTCTGATGAATTCCAAACCCTAATTCCTTGAGAACTTGACTTCCAATGATGTCATAAGATGTATGAACTTTTGATTATTGATCATGATGCCCAAATTCTGCAAGAATGGCCATCATCCATTGCTTTGACTGATCACTGACTGATTTTGACCTAATTGCTGATGATTGCTTCCACTGCAAGCAACAAGGTTAAACAGACAATATTTTTGTACTTTTTGAATGATAAACATATGAAAGCAAAGATATACAAATGCAAAGTATGCTTGGTGATCAAGAAACAAACCTACAAGGCAATCTACCCACTAAGAGGAAAGCAAAAGCATGCATTGATCCTTGAGGTTATGATATGAATGATATGGGCCATGAGGGATCTTAGGGCCCAAAATTGGGGTCTTACACTATGTATCTCATCTGGAATGAGAATCAGAGCTACCGTAGTTCGGCTCACGCACGCCGAAACCAAACACACGCAAACAGGCAAACATGGAAACCGAATGCCAATCGCTGGACTTACATCAGACTCCGAACCAAACAAACCCACACTGGAAACCAAATGCCAATTGCTGGACTTATGTCGGACTCCAAGCACACAACAATAGGATACGGAATGCCAATCGTTGGTCTTACATCCATCTCCTACACACAAGAAGGATAACAAACAACAAGTTAATAGGGAGTCTGGAACTCGAGCCTAATAACTGTCAAGCAAACACACACAAAAAGAAAAAGGGTGCCCGGAGAAATATCGTACGATCTCCTGCCTACGTACCTCATCTGGTATGAGGATCAGGGCAACGTAGTTCCCCTCACAGGGGAGAAACTTTCTCCTAACCAGAGACTGGGAAATGACAAACTAGAAGGGAGACTGACTCGAGCCTAATAGTTATCATGTATTCCACAATGGTCCTAGGTTGAGGTTTCTATCTAACTTGCACAGGCAGCAAGCTATCCTAAACAGCACAGGCAAAGCAAACATACACACAATTAGCACACACTATATACAAACAAAGTGGGCTCAAAATAAGGTTAGGCTGTGAAACACAAGCCAACTGGAATCGGGTGTAGTTAGCTCTTAACCCTAACATTGAGAGTTAGGGTGAAGCAAATGAAATGGGAAGTGAGGGTAAGACCTCACAGCTCTTATCCCTGGCCTGGGAGAGCTTTAGACAAATGAAAGTGTGGGAGTTCAGAAAGTTGGAACTCTTCTCCACATATGACTGACTCAATAGAGATCTTGGGTTAATATCCACAATGCATCAACACAAGGTGTGTGAGCAAAGTGGATGACACACTGAATAACAGGAGATGGATTGCACATCTCTTTTATCTACCAATTGCCTTATCAAAGGACTTTTCCTGCTTGGCACAAAGATAAACAAACACAAGCATTGCCTCTTAAGGAGGGCTTCAGACAGGTGGCTGCCCAAGTAACAGGACAAGTCTTCTAGACTACATGGAGTCAGAGAGTTATACCTATGTGGTTAAGCAACCAAGCAAAATCAAGTTCAAATTGAACTTAAGCAACTTATGTACCTGTTGAAACATCACACAAGTCAGTTAAATTGTACAGACAAACATATAACATGAATATCAACAGTCAAACCCAATGAGCACAGGCATAAGCCACAACTCAAACTCAAATGAGTTAACAATCCTACAAAACACACAATGTTAGTAGTCAAAATCAAGCATCAAATGCTCAAGTGAGGTTGCATCATGAACCATATAACCTGGATGTTCAACCTGAAATCAAAGCTCAAAGATGAGACAAACCACTAGGTCAAGGCCTAGGGTCAAAGAGGGAGAAAAACTTCAAAACAGAACATGAAAATTGACATGAATCAACTTCAATCAATTAGGAACATCATCCAAAAGGTCTCATCTCAATATCATTCACCAATTTCATTTCATGAACAAAATATGGAAAGATATGCACATTGTAACCACATTGTGACAACAGAATGAACAAATGCACAATAAATCAAAAATGCTTCAATTAATTTTGGCAAAAATCAAGGGTAAACAGAACACACAACATTATCATCACACAAAAAATTAGAGCATTTGGACATGATTAAGCATGGTAATCAAATTCATCAAGTCAAAGCAATCAAAACAAGCTCAAATGAGGCACCAAATGCTTCATCAACTTAGCACAAGCCTAAAACAGAATTGGAAAATGATAAAAACTTCCAATCAAAGCCAAAACAAACTTCAACATGTTTAAAACCACTGTGCAAAATTTCACATCTATATGATAAAGCATAAGCATTTCACAAATCATTGAAAATCATGACTATTCAAAAGCTTACAAATGACAATCCAGCAAGGAAAATCTAAAACAAATCAGAAATGAATCCAAAAATTCCAGAAAAATTCATGATCATTCACAACATTCATATCAAGCATCATACAAAAAATCATAGCAATTGGAATTCATTTGATAGGGTAAACACATAGCACAAGATGAACATCACAAGGTGTGACACAAATTGTCACACCTAACTTAGAAAAATCATAACTCAGCAATGGCAATTGATAAAAATGCAAACTCAACACCAAAATGTCCAGCAAGATGTCTAGTTTAAGCATGTAAAATTTCATGAGCATGGGATAAGAATTGAGCATTTCACAATTGATATATCAAGGCAAGGTTCAAAAAGCATACATGTTAACATTCCCTAGCACAAAAACTTATACAGCCATGCACAATTTGTAAAATAATATTCAAAAAAAACTAGAGACAAAATGTGACATAACAAAAAAAACCACATATTTTTTGGATCGATTTTCTATTTGTTATGATTTTTGAAAGTTAAAGAAAAATTAAAAATAAGCATGAAGAGCATAGATGAACATGTGAGGAATAAAGGAAATGAGCTTTGGAAAACTGTCCTAGGCAAGATTCGAACACGCTGCCTTTTCAAATGAGGAAATGGCACGCTGCATGGCATTGGCATGCAGCCAATCACAGCGCTTCCCTAGCTAAACCTATGGCAACGGTTTTGCAGCGTGGCCTAAAAGCTTCCATCATCCTAAGGCAACGGTTTTGAAACCGTGGCCTAAAAGCTTCCATCATCTTCTTCATCAAACCCGTGCCATGAACAGTAACAGCAAGAACATCTCAAGAACAAAATTCTCAGTTCTTCAAATTAAGCACATGAATAACTAGATATTTCATCACATAACAATAATCCACAATTAATTTAACCAAAAACAACACCATATGCAAGAATCGAAGGTTTCAAGTTTCATTATCAAAACTTTAAACACATGTAACTTCATGAATATTCCACCAAATCACTCGATTCAAATTGCAGAATCATCACCATTAAAAGATCTACAAGAACATATCAACAGTTTCATGAATTAAAGAGATCGAAAAAGTGACCTCTTGAAGTGCAGTTCTTGAATCCACGTGTTTCAGCGCCTTGCAATGCTTCCAATGTGTTCTAGAAAGCTTGTATGAGTGTATGTATGAAGTTTTGAGGCTTGATTGCACTTGATTCAATAAAATTTTGATTCCACCATTGATGACCTCAAGCTATGGACATGCTTCAAACTACACGAATTGCTGTGATTCTAGCTTCAATCTTGCTCCACAATGATGCTAGATGATGAATCAACCAAGAAAAATGCAAAGTGTTTGAAGAAATTTTGAGAAAAAGTGAGAGAGAATTTTGAGAGACTTTGGAAATTTCTAGATCTAGAATTGGAAAGTGTGAAAATTCTGTTATGATTTGTGTTATATATGCTTCACTAATCATGATTAATTAAGTTTTAATCAAATGCTAATGAAAAATGGTTAATTTGGAGGTGTTTTGCAAAAATTATTTTTTCACCTTATGCATGGCATGGCATGTGAATAGTGCACGTTTTTGCCTTGTATTTCACTCAAAATATTGTTTTAAGACCAATGGAAATGTTAAAATGTGAAAACAATGCATTATTTTTTAACTTTATTTTTTCCCTCCAAAATGAATTGAATTTTCAAATATTTATATGAATGGAATGCATGCCAAGTAATGCCAATTTTGGAAACTAGAAGTTAAAAGGAGAATGTTGCAAAAAGAACCATCTCATTTGGACTTATGGTTTGAAAGTTATGCTCCTTTGAAGTTCCATGTTCATTTGACCAAGATTTGACCATATCTCTTCAACCACACATGAGAAATTCATGATCTTGGACTTTTTGGAAATGGGAGAACAAGATCTACAACTTTCATGTTCAACAAAATTTCATTTGAAGCATTCTTGATGATGTAATCTTGAGGAGAAAACCTTTCCATTTTTGGCAATTTTGAATTACAAGTCACTTTCTATTTTTGGAAAGTTTTGTCCTGACTTTATTTTCTTCAATGTTGATGTTTGAAATCTCAAGTGAGACTTGTTTGAACATGAATGAAGTATTTCTAACCACCTCCCACCTCCAAATCCAACAGTTGACTTTTGGTTAACTTTTGTTGACTGATAGATGACTTGGTCATGCACAGATGAATCTGAGCCTCAATCTCCTGATGAAATGGCTCCAAAATGAAACCCTAGCTTTCACAAGCTTAATAAAACCATATAATGATCCCCCTCTCAACAAAGACCCCCATCTCCTTGACAAACCCTGATTGGTATAATTCAACTGATTAGGGTTGACCAGAGGTCAAAACCCTAATCCCAAGGAACTGATCAGGCACAAGGAACCTCCTGGTGATGATAAGACCATGATGATGGTGATGTACCATTGCAACCAAGATGATGATCAATCTCCTTGAGGAACCAAGAAACCCCAATTGAAGCATAAACCCTTAGATGATTAGTGATCAACTCAATAAGACCCTCAGGCTTGCATCTCTTAACCTCTTCATCTTCTGAGAAAGACTTAGGAGGATGACTTGCTCATTTCACATGATATGCAAATATGCAATGACTAATGCCCTACAAGATGAAATGCAATATGCTAAGCTAGTCCCAAGAGAGAAGGGCAAATTTTGAGGTGTTACAGGTGGGATATTCTTTGAGAGTGGTTCTTGATCACCAAGCATTGTTTGCATTTGTATATCATTTCTCTTCTTTTAATCACTAACCAAAAGGTACAAAAATATGTCATTAACCTTTGTTACTTGCAGCTTAAGAAATCAACAGTCAAGGCAATCCAAGTGAATCTTGTGTGCAAGAGATGAAGATTCCATTGAGATCTGGATCATGTGATCGTTATTTGGAGCTTATGTGAACTATAGGTTCATTTTGGAACAAGTTCCCAAGTGGCAAAGGCCCCAAATTTATCAGGACATTTTCAGGTCATCTAAGGGCCAATGTAGTCAACTGAAAAGTCAACTGTGGGTTTTGAATGTGGAAATTGAGTTTCTTCATCCCATTCATGTTCAAATCATGCTTATTCATCATTTCAAAGATCAAGGTTGAAGAATTTGAAGTCAAGTCAAAAGTTTCCAAATATGGAAAGTGACCTATAATTTCAACTTTCCAAAAATGGCAAGTTTTTGATCCAACTTCAACTCAACTTTACAACATCAAAGAAGCTTCAAATGAAATTTTGTCCAACATGAAATTTGAAGATATCTCTCTCCCATTTCCAAAAAGTCCAAGATCATGAGCATCTGATGAATGGTTGAGGAGATATGATCCAATCATTGCCAAGTGTGCATAGAACTTCAAATGGCCATATCGTTTGATCCATAACTCCAAATTTGGTGGTTCTTTTTGCATTTTGCTTCTCATGACATGATCTTTTAAAAACATTCACCACATTGCATGAATTGTTATCACATGATCATTTGCATATCCATGCCTTTTTTGGAGGGAAATTGCAAAATTCAAAAATGGTTCATTGTATGGACTTTCTACCATTGCCATTGTGTTTAAAAGATGATTTTTAGTGACTTTGATGAAGGAGATGGTACTGTTCACCTGTGCATGCTTCACACACCACCAAAATTTCAATTTTTGTCATAACACCTTATTTTCATTAATTTCAACTAAACATGATTAACTTTTAATTAAATTGAGATTAGGACATCATATAAATAGAAACCCTAACAGAATTTGAGAAAAACTTGATCATTTCACCATTTCTAGATCTAAGAATTTTTTTTCCCTCCATTTTTTTCTCTCAACCAAAACTTGAAAAATCTTCAAAGAACCTTGCATTTTTATTCCATATTCTTGTTCTCTGGTGTGGAATTAGTGCAGATCAAGCTTTGGATTGGTGAATTCGTGTGGAAATCAAGCATTGAAGTTCAAGAACTCAAGTATGGAAGTTCAAAATTAAGCTAGATCTACATAGTTTCAAGCCTCCATTCAATCACCAAACATCATTACAAGTATTCTGGAGTGGATTTGGAGCATTCAAGGCCTTGATTCACACGTTTCAAAGAGCTGCTCTTCAAGAGGTCATATTTTCGAGCCTCTTAATTCTCTGTTTTATGTGCATAATATTGTAGAGCATTTGATGTTGATCGTTCTGATATAAATTTCGTGCGATTTGGATAAGAATTGAGAGAGATATGCTTGTTTGAAGTTTTGAATGTCAAACTTTATTTGCTTCGATTTGCATGAATCCTGATGAATTAGCATGAAATAATGATGGATCTATAATCTCCTTTGCATGAGCTTCGTTTTGGTATAAATTTTTTGAAAATCTGGAAAAAATTTGGATGAACTTCATGATGTTCATCATCATCTTCATGAAGAAGATGAAGATCTTCATAGTAGCGTCTGCATCTGTCCGTCGCTAGCAGGCGCTAGGGTTACTGGTGAAGAACGCGCCCAGAACGCATTTGATCCGTTGGTTCTCACTTCGATTCTTGCTTCCTGCGTTTTTGGAATTTATTTTTTCACTTCAGCATTTTTGAATCTCAACCTGGTTCGAATCCTTCCTGCGCCACTTTTTTCAAATTCTTCTTCATTTTTCATTTTTCCTCCATTTAATCCATGCCATGATCATTTGATTTCATTTTGTTTCTCCAACTTTAAAAATCCATAACTAATTGAAAAATCATCCAATTAATCCCATTCTTTTTGCAAAATGATTCTATGTTTGTATAGAATTTTATGATGTTTATTTCATGATTTTACACTTCCTGAATTTTGAATTGTGTTGGATTATGTGAACATGTATGTATATGTGACCTTGCTTTACTCTTTCTAATGTGAAATGCTTGATATTGATCCAATTGCTACCAAATTTTGCATGATGATTCTTGACATGATAATTGACATTTTGGTTTTGGTTTGGCATTTTTCCCATGCTCCATTTCTGTTTTGTGTACATGTTAGCATGGTGTGACAATTTGTGTCACACATTTGGTTGATAAACTTGTGCAAATTAATTTCCATATCAAACGACCTCTAATGCTTCTGATCTTTTGTATGATGATCATGTTGGATGTGTTGAATGCTCATGAATTTTTCCAGAATTATTTGAATCATTTCTGTTTTGATTTGAAATTTTCAATCATGATGTCCAAATATGAGCTTTGAAATTGTCTTTGACTTCTCTTGCTTGATACATGGCCTTGCTTGATGATTTTGTTGTGATCCTTTTTAGAACATGTTAATATGTGTTTGAAGTTGCATTATGTTGAATATTAGCTCCTGTTTTGAATTTTTTCTTCACCTTTGACCCTAGGCTTTGACCTAGTGGTTAGTACTTACATTTGAGCTTTGAATTTCAGGTTCAAGCATCCAAAATCCATGGTTAATGGTGCTTCATCATTTGAATGTTGATATTTGATTTTGATTGCTAACATTTGCTGTTTTGTAGGTTGATGATAACTCATTTGAGTTTGCCTCATGGCTTATGTGTTGTATATTGGGATTGTCTATTTGTTATTGACTGTTGTCTGTTTGTCTGAGTATTGTACTGATTTGTTTAGTTGTTTCCACAGGTACATAAGTTGCTTTAAGTTCATTTGAACTTTGCTTTGCTTTTGCTTGTGGTTGGCATACCACTTAGGTATAATCCCTTGATCTTCATGTAGTCTGGAAGACCTGTTGTTATTGGCAGGCACCTGTCTGAAGCCCTCCTTAAGAGGCCATGTCTTTGTTTGTTTAATTTTGTGCCAAGTAGGTAAAGTCCTCTTAAGAGGCAATCGGCAGATAAAAGGGATGTGCAATCCATCCCCTGCTATTCAGTTGTGTCATTCACTTTGCTCACATCATGTGTTGATGCATTGTGAATAAGAACCCAAGATCTTATAGAGTCCATCATTTGTGGAGAAGAGTTCCTTCATTCTGAACTCCCACACATTCTATTGATTAAAGCTCTCCCAGACCAGGGATAAGAGCTATGAGGCATAACCCTCATCTCCATTTCATCTGCTTCACCCTAACTCTCAATGTTAGGGTTAATAGCTCAAAACACCCATACAGTATTTGGCTTGTTTAAAGCCCAACCTTGATTGAGCCTCTTGATTATGTATAGTGTGTGCTAATTGATTGCTTGATTGCTTACCTGTGCACCTTCCATGTTTGCTTTTGCATATACTTGCATCATTCCATGTGCTTGCTTTTGCTTTTCATAGCATGTTTGTTTATGTGAGGAGTCAGATGTAAGTCCATTGATTGGCTATCTGTTTCCTATGATCATTTGTTGTGGAGTCAGGTGTAAGTCCATAGATTGGTTACTTGTTTCCTTATTTGCTTTGTCCATTGAAGAGTCAATTGTAAGTCCATTTATTGGCATTTGTTTCCTATGATCTGGTAGGAGCTGGGACTAAGACCATTGATTGGCATCCCATTTCCTGGGAGTCGAGTGTAAGACCATTTATTGGCAACTTGTTTCCTCTTGTTTATTGCATTTGTTTTGTTTGTTTTGTTTGTTTTATGAGATTGGTGTAAGTCCATTAATTAGCATCCGGTATCCATTTATGTTGTTTATTTGTTATTTGTTTTGTTGCCTTTTCCAAAGGAATCACTTGGATCATCTACATATGATCTCAAGAGGTGAACATCTAAGAAGTTTTGCATCCCTTAACCTCCACCCTTTTTGTTCTCTAAACCTCCATTGGCATGTTAACCCAAAACCAGAAAATATTGTGCAAACATTTTCATTTCTTTTCAAATTAGAAACCTAGGCCTTAAGCCTTTGATTTTTCATAATACTTCTTTTGAATTGAATTTTAATCATACTTTGACCATCTTTTGTGAACAATCCTAATTGACTAATTACACTCATTCAATTGTTTTGTGGCTCAAGCCCACTTTCTTGATAAGTTTTCATACATTAGC
Source organism: Lathyrus oleraceus (assembly GCF_024323335.1). Taxonomy (NCBI): domain Eukaryota; kingdom Viridiplantae; phylum Streptophyta; class Magnoliopsida; order Fabales; family Fabaceae; genus Lathyrus; species Lathyrus oleraceus. Next base: position 322,760,508 of record NC_066581.1, read on the forward strand.
CATAGATCTCAATTATCTTAGTGGTTGATGTGAATCTCACCTTTTGTCCTTAGTGACTGAATTGTAAGACTTCCTTGCTTATTATAGGGCATGGTTCCTCACTAGCCAGTTGAAGCTTTTCTCACATGGTGGACTTGTGGTTGTATAGGTTGAGTTTTCTCCCGTGGATAACGAAAGACCTTAAGGCTTTTGTTTTAAAATCAATTCACCCATGTTTTGGAAATCTTTTAGCCGGTTTTCCATCCAAACACAAAAATAATAAAAATTGTATATTCTTTTCTCACCCTCCCAATCAATGTTTGCACAATAAATATTTTCATAAACAATATCTTTTGCAACAATTTGTGAAAAGGGTTCCCTAGGAGTACCTAGGATGCATTGGGTGCCTAACACCTTCCCTTTGCATAATTACCCCCTTACCCAGATCTCTGACCTTTCATTAGTTTTCTACGTGTAAAACTTCTTAGGCTTTTGTTCGCTTTTTAGCCATTCCTTTGGATAAATAAAAGTGCAGTGGCGACTCTATCTTTGTATACTTTGCTTTTGATTTAGTCAATAAATCATAAAGTGACGAATACACCGCTACAGAAAAATGGCGACTCTGCTGGGGATGCATTCTTCCTAGTGGGTTTGCCAACTTTTCACAATTGTTGTGATATATTGTTTATGACATATTTTTGTGCAATTTGGGATTACTGTATTGCTTGTAATGATTGATTTGCTTGATATATCAATTGCTTGCTTGCTTGGTGATCTCTGTGAGATGAGTTCTATACCCGAACTTTAGTGCACCTTATGATAGGAGAATGGCATAGTCTCGTCGACTTGTGTGGAGTTATTCCTTAGCAAGTTGACTTACGAGTCCATTCACTTGGTGGAGGTCATGTTGGATTAATGATGTCACACAAGTCATTTGTGGTTAGGCATTATTCTTTCAACATGTGCCTTAGAAGCCAAGGACCTTAGTTTACCAAGCCCATCTTGGCCTATTTTTTAGGACGTAGTGCGGAGGTCGTTCAGATGTAAGATCTGATGCGATTGTTACGCGATACTACACTCATAAGAGTCTCTCTTGAGAATATTTTTGGAATACGAGTATTCGTTCCTCCGATAATATACGAAAGATGGGATGATGACTATGGGAACCTCTGATAGAACATGTTCGGTAGGTTTAAACCCTAGTACACTCCCTTTGGGTGGTTCTTAACCGAGACTCCATGCTCGTGACTCGCCACAAACCCGTGATTCATGGTTGATTCGTTCATACATCCTTAATATCAATGGAACTTGGGTGTTGATAAGGTGTAAACCATAATCCACCAAAACGGATGATTGATATTAAGGATGGTTGAATCGTTCGTATATCGTTAATATCAATGGAACTTGGGTGTTGATAAGGTGAAAACCATAATCCACCAAAATGGATGATTGATATTAGGGATAATATGAACCATCCCATGACCTTTGTCTGGTGTGCTTTGCTTGATCCTTGAGTGTGATTGCTGCATTCATGCATTCATCTGCATCCATATCATCAGATAAAAAGAAAATTTTCAAGGAACTTAAGGGGTTTATTTGCAAAATTTTCAGATATGGAAAGACCAAAAAGGCATACAAAGAAGTACAGCTTTAGACAGCCCGATCTGAAAGAGTTAAGGAATCTGACATCTTATGTATTAGATCCCTTGGGTTTCAAAGCTCGTTATGGGAAGCTTCTGCCTTTGCTGACTACTCAGGTTGATGAAGGACTGATGAATACTTTGGCGCAGTTCTATGATCATCTGTATCACTGCTTCTCTTTTCCAGACTTTCAGTTGTTGCCTACCCTTGAGGAGTATGCGCATCTTGTGGGTATTCCGATTCTGGATCAGGTGCCGTTCAGTGGCATGGAGAGTATTCCTACTTCTCGAGAGATAGCTGACATGTTACACATAGATGAATCCTTGGTTAAAGCTCATATGACTACCAAAGGTGGAATTCAAGGTCTCCCTTCCGAGTTCCTCATCGCTCAAGCTACCGTTTATGGGAAGGCCATGAGTGAGGATGCCTTTGAGGCCATATTTGTGCTTCTCATCTATGGATTGGTATTGTTCCCCAACATCGACAAATTTGTGGATGTGAACGCTATTAGGATCTTTTCTGTTCTTAATCCCGTTCCGACTCTGTTGGGTGATGCCTATGTCTCTTTGCACCTGAGGAATGCAAAGGGTGGTGGTGCTATTGTGTGATGTTTACCTCTGTTGTATAAGTGGTTTATTTCGCACTTACCTCAGACGGTTGCTTTCAAGGAGAACAAGGGATGTCTACGGTGGTCTACGAGACTCATGTCTCTCACTAATGATGATATCTCTTGGTATGATCGTGCATATGACGGTGTCCAGATTATTGATTCTTGTGGAGAATTCTCCAATGTGCCTCTTCTTGGTACATGTGGTGGGATTAGCTACAATCCGGTGTTAGCACATCGTCAGCTTGGATTCCCCCTAAAGGATAAACCTAATAACATTCTGTTAGAAGGTGTGTTCTTTCAGGAGGGTAAAGATCCTCAAGGCCTGAAAGCCAGAATGGTCCGCGCTTGGCGCAAGATTCACAAGAAGGGTAGAAGTGAATTGGGTCCGAAGAACTGCATTGCTCTGGAGCCATACACTGCTTGGGTGAGGAAGAGAGCATCTGAGTATCTCATGCCTTATGATTATCCAAGACCTACACCGTTGGTTGTGGCTGGGCCTTTAACCCTCCCTAACCAAGGCGTAGAGGAGTTGAGAGACGAAGACCTTTCACGTGCTTGGATCCGTGAAAGAGAAGAGTTGCTTCAGCAAATCAAGGAGAAAGATGCCATGATCGAGTTTCTCGAACATCAGGTCATTGATGATCCTGATGATACTTGGACTTCTCTACTTCCTCAGTCTTCCAAGTTCTGGAAAAGGAGGTATGACAGACTCGTCAAAGATAAGGCAGATATGGAAGCAGCATATGAGAGAGAGATCAAGAGGCTTCGTGCAGCTTATCTTCCGGCATCCCGAGTTTCTAGGGATCCATAGGATGTTTATTTTCCTTCTCTCTTGTAATGTAATTGACAATGCTGTACTTCTTTGTTCAAATATATTTGATGAGATATTTTCCATATGCGGTTAAAATGATTAATATTCAAAATTGCAAATAATACCCTAAAAGTTCCTTGAAAATAAAAACAAATCATGTGCACGAGCATTGCATGCATCATTTTGCATAAGCAGGTGTTGTTCTGGTCTTCTTGTCTATGGCCTAACTCTGTGCTCTTCATTTATTTTGAAGACAAGCTGACTCATCGGTACTACACCAGAGCCAACTCTGCAAGAGTGATGGATCAACTTGAACAAGAGAATCGTGAGCTGAAGGAAGAGGTCGCCAGACTGAGCGCTCTGATGGAGCAATTCTTAGCTGCGCAGAATCAACTGTCTCCACCACCTGCAACTCCTCCACAGAGGACTATTATATCTGAAGTGGTTTCTTCAACTGTGCCAGCTGCCAGTGCCCATTTCATGCCAGCCATGCCAGCCGGGTTTCCGTGGGGTATGTCTCCTGGTTTTATGCCTGATATTCCAGCTCCTACGTTTGCTTCCATGCCGGCATCTAGCCCGGTCCTTGGAATGCCTCCTCCTGTCGTGCATACCACTCCTAGGGTAGATGACACCATCTATCATTCTCAGCCGTCTGAGGGCCCAGATGTTAATGAGAAGATGGACGCAATGAACGACCAATTCCTTGAACTCCGCAAGGAATTGAAGACCCTTCGAGGGAAGGATTTGTTCGGCAAGTCTGCTGCTGAACTATGCTTGGTTCCCGGTGTTAAGATACCTGTCAAATTCAAAGTCCCGGACTTTGAGAAGTACAAGGGGAACACCTGCCCGCTCAGTCACCTGGTTATGTATGCCAGGAAAATGTCTACTCAGACAGATAATGATCAGTTGCTGATTCATTATTTTCAGGATAGTTTGTCTGGTGCAGCTCTTCGGTGGTATATGAGCCTAGATAGTGCAAACATCCGTTCCTTCAACGATCTTGGCGAAGCCTTCGTCAAGCAATACAAATATAATGTGGATATGGCTCCCGATCGGGATCAGCTCAGAGCCATGTCCCAGAAGGACAAAGAGACATTTAAGGAATACGCCCAGAGGTGGCGAGAGCTGGCAGCTCAGATTACTCCTCCGCTGGAAGAGAAGGAGATGACTAAGATCTTTTTGAAGACTCTTAGTTCATTTTACTATGAGCGGATGATCGCTAGTGCTCCCTCTGATTTCACCGAGATGGTGAACATGGGGATGCGATTGGAGGAAGGAGTCTGTGAAGGACGTTTATCCAAAGATGAAGGCTCTTCAAGCAAGCGGTATGGGGCGTTTGCTAAGAAGAAAGATGGGGAGGCACATGCTGTGCAATCCCATGCTAAACCAAGAAGACCCTCTTCCAAGAGGAAGCCTGTGCGTCATGCCAGCAACCAGCATCAGGTGGCTCACATAGCACCTGTCTTCCGTGATAATCAGCAATATTAGCATAATCAACAACAACCTCAGTATCAGCAGCAACATCGTCCTCAGCAACAGGCTTACCAGCCTCGCAACAACAGTAATCAAGCTAGTACGAGTAATGAGAGGAAGAAGATCACTTTTGATCCGATCCCTATGTCATATGCAGAACTGTATCCCTCTTTGATAGAGCGGAACTTGATTACTCCCAGAGACCCGCCGACTATACCCGTCAACCCGCAGTGGTGGTACAAGCCCGACCAACATTGTGTTTATCATTCCGGTGCTCCCGGTCATAATGTGGACAATTGCTATCCATTGAAGACTAAGGTGCAAGACCTTATGAGATGCGGCATTCTGAGCTTTGAGGACTCAGGCCCCAATGTTACGAAGAACCCATTGCCCGAGCATGGGAAGTCGGTTAACATGGTCCAGGGTTGCCCTGGCAAATATAAGGTCAAATATGTAAGCCATATTCGACAGTCATTGGTCGAGTTGCATCGTCTACTGTGTGATTACAGTCATATAGAGCACAACCATGACAAATGTCGTATCTGCTCTGTCAATCGTCTGGGTTGTTGCCAAGTGCACAGAGAGCTGCAAGAGTTGTTAGATGACGGGACTATTGAAATTCTTCAAAACAGAAATGTTGATGAAGACGAACCAGAGGTGAATGTGATTTCCCCGGTGTTCAAGATTCCTAAGCCTGTTATCATTCGTTATGATGGCAGCAAGCAGAAGGTCTCTCCTTCTTTGGTGATCAAGCCTGCAGGCCCTGTGCCTTATTCTTCAGATAGAGCAGTTCCCTTCCGCTATAATCCTGTTGTTGTGGAAGATGGGAAAGAAGTGCCTTTGCCTTTGTCCTCCGTTGTTAGTATTGCTGATGTGAGCGGGTTGACCCGTAGTGGTCGGGTGTTTTCAGCGCCGAAGCCTCAGGCTAGAGCTGACTCTGTTGAGCGTCCGGTGGGGAATGCTGTGAATCCTCCGAACCCGGCACTTGCTGTTGCTAAACCCTCCTCTGTACAAAAGACTCCTACTTCTTCTGTTGGCCCGAGTGGCATTGTGAATGAAGACTGTGATGAGATGCTGAGGCTCATCAAGAAGAGTGAGTATAACGTTGTAGACCAGCTTCTACAAACGCCGTCCAAGATATCTGTCCTATCTTTGCTTCTGAATTCAGAACCTCATATGGAGGCTCTGCAGAAAGTTTTGGACTTGGCTTATGTTGATCATGACGTCACTATTGAACAGTTTGACAGTATTGTTGCAAACATCACTGCTTGCAACACTTTGAGTTTCTGTGACGTTGATCTCCCTGAGGAGGGAAGAGACCACAACATGGCTTTACATATATCCATGAATTGCAAGAACGACACCATGTCCAACATGCTGGTGGACACTGGGTCATCTTTGAATGTATTGCCAAAAACCACTCTTTCTAGATTGTCATATCAGGGGCCTCCCATGAGGCAGAGTGGTGTTGTTGTGAAAGCTTTCGATGGGTCGCGTAAGACTGTGATTGGGGAAGTTGACCTCCCAATCAAGATTGGACCAAGTGATTTCCAAGTTACCTTTCAGGTTATGGATATCCACCCATCTTATAGCTGTCTCCTTGGTAGACCATGGATTCACGAGGCTGGCGCCGTGACATCCACCCTACACCAGAAGCTGAAATTCGTTAAGAATAAGAAACTGGTCGTGGTAGGGGGAGAAAAGGCTCTCCTGGTTAGCCACCTGTCTTCCTTCTCATATATTGATGCTGAGGATGAAGTTGGAACGTCTTTCCAAGCTTTATCTATTGCTGAGCCGATTGAGAAGAAGTCTCCTTCATTTGCTTCCTATCGTGATGCGAAACTGGCCATTGAATGTGGTGCAGTTGCTGGTTTAGGGAAGATGATCGAGCTTGAAGACAATAAATCCCGGGATGGAATTGGCTATTCTTCTGGGGTCTTCAATGAGAAAGGGTTGTTCAAGAGTGGAGGTTTCATCCACGCCGATCGAGCTGAGGTAGCTGTTGCTATCTTGGAAGAGGATGCGGAGGATACTGGCAATTTTGTCATCCCTGGCGGGATCTGCCACAATTGGGTCACTGTGGATGTTCCTACGGCCATTCATAGATCAGCGTAATATGTTCACTTTGTTTAAAAACCTTTCTCCCATGCCAAAAGGAGAAGTGATGACATTGTTGGCGTCATATATACAATGATATTTCATTCAATAAATTCATGTTAAACATTTGTTTTTCTATTTGTTTTCACTTTTTGCTTTTTGCATGAAATCGGTGATTACAAAAAACCCTAAAAACAAGAATAAAAGCAATCTTTTCATCTGCATAATGATTTGCTTGTTTAAATTCTAAAGTTTTTCATTATCCAAAATCATTATGCAGGTTGATTCTAAAACCCATTGAACATAATGATCCAACGCCATCTCCCAATTTTGAATTCCCTGTATTCGAGGCAAAGGAAGATGATGTTGAAGAGATTCCTGATGAGATTACCCGTCTTCTTGAGCACGAAGAGAAGATCATTCAGCCACACCTTGAGAATCTGGAAACAGTCAACTTGGGGTCTGAAGATTGTGTTCGAATGGTGAAGATTGGGGCACTTCTTGAAGGGTCTGTCAAGAAGGGGTTGATCAGTTTGCTACGAGAATATTCCGATATCTTCGCTTGGTCGTACGAAGATATGCCGGGTCTGGATACGAATGTTGTGCAACATTTCTTGCCGCTGAAGCCTGAGTGCGTGCCTGTGAAGCAGAAGCTCAGAAGAACTCATCCAGATATGGCAGTGAAGATCAAAGAGGAAGTTCAGAAGCAAATTGATGCGGGGTTTCTAGTGACTTCTACATATCATCAATGGGTGGCCAATATTGTGCCTGTGCCTAAGAAAGACGGAAAAGTTCGTATGTGTGTTGATTACAGAGATTTGAATAAAGCTAGTCCAAAAGATGATTTTCCTCTACCACACATTGATGTGTTGGTAGACAATACAGCTAAATTCAAAGTCTTTTCCTTTATGGACGGATTTTCCGGATATAATCAAATCAAGATGGCATCCGAGGATATGGAGAAGACAACATTCATCACGCCTTGGGGAACATTCTGTTATCGAGTGATGCCCTTCGGTTTGAAGAACGCCGGAGCCACATATCAACGTGCTATGACTACCTTGTTTCATGACATGATGCACAAGGAGATAGAGGTCTATGTCGACGATATGATTGCTAAGTCCCGAACGGAAGTTGAGCATGTTGAGCATTTGTTGAAGCTTTTTCAGCGTCTGAGGAAGTTCAGGCTTCGTCTGAATCCGAACAAATGTACATTTGGAGTCCGTTCCGGCAAGTTATTGGGTTTTGTTGTCAGCAAAAGAGGTATTGAAGTTGATCCTGCAAAGGTCAAAGCCATACAAGAGATGCCTGCACCCAAAACTGAGAAGCAAGTCCGAGGTTTTCTTGGCCGCTTGAACTATATTTCCAGATTTATATCCCACATGACTGCTACATGTGTGCCGATATTCAAGCTCCTCCGGAAAGATCAGTCTCATGATTGGACCGAGGATTGCCAGAAAGCTTTCGACAGTATCAAAGAATATCTGTCTGAACCTCCGATCTTGTCTCCGCCTGTAGAAGGAAGACCGTTGATCATGTATTTGACTGTTCTTGAAGACTCGATGGGTTGTGTCCTCGGTCAGCAAGACGAATCAGGGAATAAGGAATCTGCTATCTACTACCTGAGTAAGAAGTTCACGGATTGTGAGTCTCGATACTCTATGCTTGAGAAGACGTGCTGTGTTTTGGCTTGGGCTGCTAAGCGTTTGCGCCAGTACATGATAAATCATACAACTTGGTTGATATCCAGAATGGATCCAATCAAGTATATCTTCGAGAAGCCTGCTTTAACCGGGAGGATTGCCCGTTGGCAGATGTTGTTGTCTGAGTATGATATCGAGTATCGAGCTCAGAAAGCTATCAAAGGTAGTATCTTGGCGGATCATTTGGCCCACCAGCCGATTGAAGATCATCAGTCTGTTCAGTACGACTTCCCAGATGAGGAGATTCTATATTTGAAAATGAAAGATTGTGATGAGCCTACACTTGATGAAGGTCCGGAACCTGGTTCCAGATGGACGATGGTGTTTGATTGCGTTGTAAATCAGTACGGAAATGGAATTGGGGCAGTAATCATTACTCCTCAGGGCACCCATATTCCGTTTACAGCAAGGCTAACTTTCAAATGCACGAATAACATGGCTGAGTACGAAGCCTGTATTATGGGATTGGAAGAATGCATTGATTTAAGGATTAAGCATCTTGATGTGTGTGGTGATTCGGCCCTGGTTGTCAATCAGATCAAGGGAGAGTGGGAGACGAACCAACCCAGTCTCATTCCATATAGAGATTATGCGAGGAGGATTTCAACGTTCTTTATAGAAGTTGACTTTCATCATATTCCTCGAGAAGATAATCGGATGGCAGATGCTCTTGCTACGCTTGCTTCAATGATTGTAGTCAAGTATTGGAATGAAGTTCCCAATATCACCGTGATGCGCTTGGATAGACCAGCTCACGTGTTTGCAGTTGAAGAAGTGAATAATGACAAGCCTTGGTATTTTGATATCAAGAATTTCCTCCAGAACCAGGTCTACCCGCCTGGGGCATCTGTGAAAGATAGGAAAACTTTGAGAAGGTTGTTAGGCAGTTTCTACCTCAGTGGTGAAGTGTTGTATAAGAGAAATTTTGACATGGTTTTGCTTAGATGCGTGGATGGACATGAAGAAAACCTGTTGATGACTGAGGTCCATGAGGGTTCATTTGGTACTCATTCCAATGGACATGCCATGGCTAGAAAGATGCTGAGAGCAGGCTACTATTGGCTGACAATGGAGTCTGACTGCTGCAAATATGTGAAGAAATACCACAAGTGTCAGATTTACGCGGACAAGATTCATATTCTTCCGACACTTCTGAACGTGATTTCATCACCATGGCCTTTCTCTATGTGGGGAATCGACATGATCGGCATGATTGAACCGAAAGCGTCCAATGGGCACAGGTTTATTCTCGTAGCAATTGATTACTTCACCAAATGGGTTGAAGCGGCATCGTATGCGAATGTGACCAGGCAGGTGGTCGTGAAGTTTATCAAGAATCAGCTGATTTGCCGTTATGGTGTGCCTGATAAGATCATTAGTGATAATGGATCTAATCTGAATAATAAAATGATGGAAGAGTTGTGCGCTGAGTTCAAGATTGCACACCATAATTCCTCTCCTTACAGACCCAAGATGAATGGGGCTGTTGAAGCTGCTAATAAGAATATCAAGAAGATTATCCAGAAGATGACAGTTACGTACAAAGATTGGCATGAGATACTGCCATTTGCTTTGCATGGATATCGTACATCTGTCCGCACTTCAACAGGGGCAACCCCTTTTTCTCTTGTTTACGGCATGGAGGTTGTGCTCCCAGTAGAGGTGGAGATCCCATCAATGAGAGTCTTGATGGAAGCCAAGCTGACTGATGCTGAATGGATTCAGAGTCGTTATGACCAACTGAATTTGATTGAAGAGAAGCGATTGACTGCCATGTGCCATGGTCAGTTATATCAGCAGAGAATGAAGAAAGCATTCGATAAGAAGGTCAAGCCTCGTGTGTTCCGAGAAGGTGACCTTGTGCTCAAGAAAGTCTTGTCTTTCGCGCCCGATTCCAGGGGCAAGTGGACTCCAAACTATGAAGGTCCATATGTTGTCAAGAGAGCCTTTTCAGGCGGTGCTTTGATGCTCACAACTATGGATGGGGAGGTTTTCACTCGTCCTGTGAATTCAGATGCAGTCAAGAAATACTTCGCCTAAAAAGAAAAACAGAATAGCTTGCTAAGTTGAAAACCCGAAAGGGCGGCTTAGGCAAAAATGAGCGTCTCGGTGGAAAACCCGAAAGGGCGATCCAGGCAAAAGTTAGAGACATGAAAAAAGTATATTTGCATCCCGCTAGATTGAGTACCTCACCCTGGGGCAATCTAGGCAAAAGTTAGGGATTTGGCAAGTAACTGCATCCTGACAAGACTTTCTGTTCCGCAGCCGTCTTTTCGTCAGAAATTCTTGATTCGTTGTCGACTGAAGCTTCGAATACATCGGATTCGAATTGGTAGAGAAATGGTCATTATGTTCAATGTAGCCCTCTTCCAATATATATCACCGATTTCAAATTTTAATAGATCTATGGAGTCTTGCCATTTGCAGGCTACCATTCCATCAAATAAATTCGAGTTTTTATCCAATTATTTGCACTCTTATTTGTTTCAATCCAACAAATGTTTTGCATGTTTTAATTGATAAAATGTCATTGTTTTAAACAATAAAAAAATTTCAAATTTTGTTTTGAACAAAGTGAACATTCACAATGATAAAAGGATACTTAAGAATTTCTCAGTGCTCTCCCAAGGGTGGCATGATTTCCAATAGGGTAAGACATTTGTTCATATCCCTAGCATGGTTGTATCCTCTTTCTCCAGATTGTTGTTGGGGTTGTTCCCCAAGCAGAGCTTCTGTTGAGATTTTGTGTTCCCAGAGCAGAGTGCTTGTTGGAAACTTCAGTTTTCCTCTCCAGCAGCATTCTCTCCCCGGCATGGATGCTTTCCTTTTGGAAGATTTAGTAATTGGTGGGTTGACATCCCGATACAATATCCTCTTCTCAGTAAAGTCGCCAGCAGAGTTGTTAGTATGATGTACTTCATCTATGCTACCTCTCCTCATCAGGGTGCTTGTTGAGGTTTATACCTCTTTTCCCTTCAGCCGAGCAGTGATTCTTGCCTCCTCAACAGTTGTGGTTCCTTTTGGAAGGTCCAGTTTGGTGGTTGATCCCCAGCTCTCCTTCTCTGCCTCAGATAAATCCCCCAGTAGATTGGTGGTGGTAGATTGTATCTGTGAGTGGTTTTCTCCCCTGCAGAGATTTGGTTGATTTCCTGATGCTTTTGATCCCCAGTAGAGTGGCTTGTGTGCAGAATCTACTTGTGTGATCTTTCCTCCCTCAGTGGGTTCATCCCCATTGGAGTTGCTGACAGTATCCCTGGTAGAGTTGCTTATGCGGCCAGATTCTACTTGTGTGTTCTGTTCTCTTCAACAGTTCTTGCTTGTGTAGTGAATTCTGTTTCTCAGCTGAGACTGATGATCCCCCTGCAGAAATCTCGTGATTTCTCTGCTTCCCCAACAGAGTTGCTTTCGTGGCAGTTTCGGCCTGTTGTGAACTTTTGATCCCCAGTTGGGTTGATTGTTGATCCATCACTCAGAGATTTTGTGATTTCTTTGATATCTCTGATCTTTTGCTTCCCAGCAGATCTTTGCTTTTTAGCATTCAGATCTCCAGCAGATTAGATACTCTCCATTAGAGTTTCTGGCTTTCTCTCCTGTGGTGTAGTACCGGGAATTTGGTTCCTGGACCTGTTTGTGTTAGAAATGTTTGTTTTGTCAGCATTCATCAAACATAAATCACGCATATTCATGCATACTTTCAATATTTAGATATTCATGTTGCATTTTTTGCCATATATCTTTTGTTTGTGGTCTCCTGCTATTGGTGATATAGATCTCCCCAGTAGATCCCCCCAAGCAGATGTCGGGTGTTTAATCTCTCAATATAGAGTCCGCCTCATAAGCAGAAAGTGTTTGTTTTTTCTTCTACAGTTCCCCACTGAGATATATCCTCGTGAATGACGGTTGTTTCCGTTTCCTCCCAACACATATATTGGGATGGATTTTCCTATTGAGTTCTATCCTCATTAGGATGAGTCTTGTTTCAGTTTGCCTTTTTGGATTGATCCTGAATTGGCATTTTTTCAACTGTCTCTTGTGCTTCCCTGTGAAATAAATGAATAAATTGCCCAGTAACCGGCAATAGTTCATCTTATCCCCAGCGGAATCTTTTGGGCCTTCTACCCAGTAACCGGTAGTTATAAGTCCTATCCTTTTTGGTTTTCTACCCAGTAACTGGTAGTTGTAAATCCTGTATACCTTTTTTCCCTTTTGTGGAATCTATGATTGTGAACTTGTTGTTCCTCAGCAAGAGTCGGTGGTTTTCTACCGTGTATTCGGTAGTCGTAAATCCTATTTTCTTGCTCTCCAGCAGTTTGTGGTTTGTTATAAACCCTATTTTGTTTCCCGTGCGGAATTGTGATCCTTTCACTCCCCACGCAGAGGTTTTGGTTTTCTACCCTGTATTCGGTAGTCGTAAACCCTATTTGTTATCCTCATCAGAGTTGTGGCCCTCTACCCGGTAACCGGTAGTTGTAAGTCTTGTCTCTTTTCCCCTAGCAGAGGTAACCTTTGTGGTTCATCCTGGTTGATAGTGGATTTTGCGGTATTCTACCCAGTTTTCGGTAGTTGTAAATCCTTTGATTGTTGCTGTCTCCCTAGCGGAGTCTGTGCTCTCTTGTGGATAATTGTCGTATGCTAGCAATTTTATCCTCAGCTGAGTCTTTGGTTTTCTACCCGGTAGTCGGTACTGATAAACCTCTTGTTTCCTCAGCCAGAATCTTTGGTCTTCTACCCAGTATTCGGTAGTTGTAAACCCTTTGTTCTCCCCTTTGCAGAGTTAACCTTGTTGTTCATCCTAACTGATGACGGTTACTCGTCCGTGGTTTTCTACCCAGTATTCGGTAGATATAATCCCCTCTTTGTGGTTATCCTCATCCAGTATTCGATGTTGATATTCCCTCCTTGCTTTTGGGTATTTGCTCTGAGTAAGCAATCGTATTTCCCAGCATTGTTTTTGTGGATAATTGTCGTATGCTAGTAGTTTTATCCTCAGTGGGTCCTGTCACCGTTTGCCAGTGATTTGTTCCCCGGATCATTGATTTTTTATCAATGCATCCCTAGTGAGTCATCTTTCATTTACCCTTTTTGTCGGTAATGATTGTTGCTCCCTTTGATCGGTCATCATTATATACCTAGTTTTGGTATCCCGATGCCTTTCTTTTCGGTCGATTTATCCTTTATTAACCCAGTAACCGGTTGTGGATAATCTTCCATGCGAGTATACTATCCATGTTCTGACGGTAATGGATAATATATCTCATGCACTCTTCAGTCGAAACCTGTTGTGTTTCCCCAGTCGAGTAAGATTCGTGTTCCTTTGCGGAATCGAATGTTCATTTCTTCCCCTTTTTTTGAGCGTATCTCCTAGTAACCGGTGATATGTTTCCTGGATAATTTCTGTACGCTTGCAATTTATCCCCAGCGAGTTATCTTTCGTCTACCCTATTGTTGTTGGTAACGAATTGTCTCTCTTTGCGGTAGGTCACCTATTATATACCCAGTAACCGGTATCTCTGGTGTCTCTTCCTTTTCGAGTATATTATTCACGTTCTGACGGTAATGAATAATGTATCTCATGCGCTCTTTGGTTGGAGTCCTTTGTTGATTTTCCCCAGCGGAGTAAGATTCGTATTCGTTGTAGAATCGAATATCCATCCTTTTATAAGTTTGCGTTTTGCTTCCTTCAGAATGATGAGTGTCTTGGCAGTAAAAACCAATTCACGTTTTCGGTCGGTCACCTATTATATACCCAATAACCGGTATCCCTGGTGTTCCTTCCATGCGAGTATATTATCTACGTTCTGACGGTAATAGATAATATATCTCATGCGAGTATACTATCCATGTTCTGACGGTAATGGATAATATATCTCATGCACTCTTTGGTTGAAGTCTTTTGTCCTTCCCCATTTGAGTAAGATTCGTTTTCCCGTTGCGGAGTCGAATGTCCATCCTGTAAGTCGATTTTCTTTTTCAAGCCCTCCTTTTGGATGATGAGTGTTTTGGCATATATACCAATTCACGTCTTTGGTCGGTCACCTATTATATACCCAGTAGCCGGAATCCCTGGTGCTCCCTCCTTTCTGCTTCCTATTATGACTTTGGTCCCCTGTGTAGTCAGATTTTCCTGAGTTGATGTACCTTTTTCAGGTCTTTCTCAAATGTTTTGGTTGATTGATATCTCTCACCCTTATACCGGTCTTAGATATTCATTCTTCCTGAGCTTGTTGTTCTTTCACCCAGTAACCGGTGTTCAGATCACATATCTCTTTGAGCTTGTTACCCAGTAACCGGTAACACCTCATCTTGCAGATTTTCTCCAGGAGAGTCTCTTTGTTAGACATCCCCTAGTGGAGTTCCTGTTGTGATTTTACCCTCTTGTTGTATTGGCGTTTTCTCCAATATATGCAATTTTTCCCCGGCAGGGAGGTTCTGTGTGAATCTTTTTCCAGGGTCCGAGTCCGGATTTTTTATCCGAAGTATCCTTTGTGGATAGTTTGAGTCAGTTTGAGTCTTTCCATTGGATTTGTTCCCTTGGAGCTCTTTTCCCCAGTTTGAGTCTTTATTCCCCAGTGAGGTCTCCAGTCGTGTCCTGCTCACGCAGTGTCAGTTTTCCCTTAATTCAGAGTCGTGTCCTGCTCACGCAGTTTTTCTTATACCCATAAGAGTCCTGTTAGAGTCTCTGTTTCTGGTGAGTGTATTACTCCGATGGATCGTCTTTTCTTCTTTGTGGACCCATATTTCCCACGGTGTTTATTTGCTTTACATGCATACATCTGCATCATGAGGTCTCTTAGGGACCAAAATTTGTCTCATTACTGTTATTTAAGTCCATTCTACCACGTCGAGATGAAGATTTTAGCCTTCACTTCTCCGGCTAGAATGACCTTAAATAGGGGCATCTGTAAGACCCCAATTTTGTCCCTAAGATCCCTCATGGCATCATATCATAACATTGCATTGCCTCAAGGATCATTGGACACCTTGCTTCCTTCCTTGTGGGTGGGATATTCTTTGAGAGTGGTTCTTGATCACCAAGCATTGTTTGCATTTGTATATCATTGCTCTTCTTTTAATCACTAACCAAAAGGTACAAAAATATGTCATTAACCTTTGTTACTTGCAGCTTAAGCAATCAACAGTCAAGGCAATCCAAGTGAATCTTGTGTGCAAGAGATGAAGATTCCATTGAGATCTGGATCATGTGATCATTATTTGGAGCTTATGTGAACTATAGGTTCATTTTGGAACAAGTTCCCAAGTGGCAAAGGCCCCAAATTCACCAGGACATTTTCAGTTCATCTAAGGGCCAATGGAGTCAACTGAAAAGTCAACTGTGGGTTTTGAATGTGGAAATTGAGTTTCTTCATCCCATTCATGTTCAAATCATGCTTATTCATCATTTCAAAGATCAAGGTTGAAGAATTTGAAGTCAAGTCAAAAGTTTCCAAAAATGGAAAGTGACCTATAATTTCAACTTTCCAAAAATGGCAAGTTTTTTATCCAACTTAAACTCAACTTTCCAACATCAAATGGCAAGTTTTTACAAATGAAATTTTGTCCAACATGAAAGTTGAAGATCTCTCTCTCCCATTTCCAAAAAGTCCAAGATCATGAGCATCTGATGAATGGTTGAGGAGATATGATCCAATCATTGCCAAGTGTGCATAGAACTTCAAATGGCCATATCTTTTGATCCATAACTCCAAATTTGGTGGTTCTTTTTGCATTTTGCTTCTCATGACATGAGCTTTTCAAAACATTCACCACATTGCATGAATTGTTATCACATGATCATTTGCATATCCATGCCTTTTTGGGAGGGAAATTGCAAAATTCAAAAATGGTGCATTGTATGGACTTTCTACCATTGCCATTGTGTTTAAAAGATGATTTTTAGTGACTTTGATGAAGGAGATGGTACTGTTCACGTGTGCATGCTTCACACACCACCAAAATTCCAATTTTTGTCATAACACCTTATTTTCATTAATTTCAACTAAACATGATTAACTTTTAACTAAATTGAGATTAGGACATCATATAAATAGAAACCCTAACAGAATTTGAGAAAAACTTGATCATTTCACCATTTCTAGATCTAAGAATTTTTTTTCCCTCCATTTTTTTCTCTCAACCAAAACTTGAAAAATCTTCAAAGAACCTTGCATTTTTATTCCATATTCTTGTTCTCTGGTGTGGAATTAGTGCAGATCAAGCTTTGGATTGGTGAATTCGTGTGGAAATCAAGCATTGAAGTTCAAGAACTCAAGTATGGAAGTTCAAAATTAAGCTAGATCTACACAGTTTCAAGCCTCCATTCAATCACCAAACATCATTACAAGTATTCTGGAATGGATTTGGAGCATTCAAGGCCTTGATTCGCACGTTTCAAAGAGCTGCTCTTCAAGAGGTCATATTTTCGAGCTTCTTAATTCTCTATTTTATGTGCATAATATTATAGAGCATTTGATGCTGATCGTTCTGATATAAATTTTGTGCGATTTGGATAAGAATTGAGAGAGATATGCTTGTTTGAAGTTTTGAATGTCAAACTTTATTTGCTTCGATTTGCATGAATCCTGATGAATTAGCATGAAATAATGATGGATCTATAATCTCCTTTGCATGAGCTTCGTTTTGGTATAAATTTTTTGAAAATCTGGAAAAAATTTGGATGAACTTCATGATGTTCATCATCATCTTCATGAAGAAGATGAAGATCTTCATAGTAGCGTCCGCATCTGTCCGTCGCTAGCAGGCACTAGGGTTATTGGTGAAGAACGCGCCCAGAACGCATTTGATCCGTTGGTTCTCACTTCGATTCTTGCTTCCAGCGTTTTTGGAATTTATTTTTTCACTTCAGCATTTTTGAATCTCAACCTGGTTCGAATCCTTCCTGCGCCATTTTTTTCGAATTCTTCTTCATTTTTCATTTTTCCTCCATTTAATCCATGCCATGATCATTTGATTTCATTTTGTTTCTCCAACTTTAAAAATCCATAACTAATTGAAAAATCATCCAATTAATCCCATTCTTTTTGCAAAATGATCCTATGTTTGTATAGAATTTTATGATGTTGATTTCATGATTTTACACTTCCTGAATTTTGAATTGTGTTGGATTATGTGAACATGTATGTATATGTGACCTTGCTTTAATCTTTCTAATGTGAAATGCTTGATATTGATCCAATTGCTACCAAATTTTGCATGATGATTCTTGACATGATAATTGACATTTTGGTTTTGGTTTGGCATTTTTCCCATGCTCCATTTCCGTTTTGTGTACATGTTAGCATGGTGTGACAATTTGTGTCACACATTTGGTTGATCAACTTGTGCAAATTAATTTCCATATCAAACGACCTCTAATGCTTCTTATTTTTTGTATGATGATCATGTTGGATGTGTTGAATTCTCATGAATTTTTCCAGAATTCTTTGAAACATTTCTGTTTTGATTTGGAATTTTCATTCATGATGTCCAAATATGAGCTTTGAAATTGTCTTTGACTTCTCTTACTTGATACATGGCCTTGCTTGATGATTTTGTTGTGATCATTTTTAGAACATGTTAATATGTGTTTGAAGTTGCATTATGTTGAATATTAGCTCCTGTTTTGAATTTTTTCTTCACCTTTGACCCTAGGCTTTGACCTAGTGGTTAGTACTTACGTTTGAGCTTTGAATTTCAGGTTCAAGCATCCAAATTCCATGGTTAATGTTGCTTCATCATTTGAATGTTGATATTTGATTTTGATTGCTAACATTTGCTGTTTTGTAGGTTGATGATAACTCATTTGAGTTTGCCTCATGGCTTATGTGTTGTATATTGGGATTGTCTGTTTGTTATTGACTGTTGTCTGTTTGTCTGAGTATTGTACTGATTTATTTAGTTGTTTCCACAGGTACCTAAGTTGCTTTAAGTTCATTTGAACTTTGATTTGCTTTTGCTTGTGGTTGGCATACCACTTAGGTATAATCCCTTGATCTTCATGTAGTCTGGAAGACCTGCTGTTATTGGCAGGCACCTGTCTGAAGCTCTCTTTAAGAGGCCATGTCTTTGTTTGTTTAATTTTGTGCCAAGCAGGTAAAGTCCTCTTAAGAGGCATTTGGCAGATAAAAGGGATGTGCAATCCATCCCCTGCTATTCAGTTGTGTCATTCACTTTGCTCACATCATATGTTGATACATTGTGAATAAGAACCCAAGATCTTATAGAGTCCATCATTTGTGGAGAAGAGTTCCTTCATTCTGAACTCCCACACATTCTATTGATTAAAGCTCTCCCAGGCCAGGGATAAGAGCTATGAGGCATAACCCTCATCTCCATTTCATTTGCTTCACCCTAACTCTCAATGTTAGGGTTAAGAGCTCAAAACACTCATACAGTATTTGGCTTGTTTAAAGCCTAACCTTGATTGAGCCTCTTGGTTGTGTATAGTGTGTGCTAACTGATTGCTTGGTTGCTTACCTGTGCACCTTCCATGTTTGCTTTTGCATATACTTGCATCATTCCATGTGCTTGCTTTTGCTTTTCATAGCATGTTTGTTTATGTGAGGAGTCAGATGTAAGTCCATTGATTGGCTATCTGTTTCCTATGATCATTTGTTGTGGAGTCAGGTGTAAGTCCATAGATTGGTTACCTGTTTCCTGGTTTGTTTTGTCCATTGAGGAGTCAATTGCAAGTCCATTTATTGGCATTTGTTTCCTATGATCTGGTTGGAGCTGGGACTAAGACCATTGATTGGCATCCCATTTCCTAGGAGTCGAGTGTAAGATCATTTATTGGCAACTTGTTTCCTCTTGTTTATTGCATTTGTTTTGTTTGCTTTGTGAGATTGGTGTAAGTCCATTGATTGGCATCCGGTATCCATTTATGTTGTTTATTTGTTATTTGTTTTGTTGCCTTTTCCAAAGGAATCACTTGGATCATCTACATATGATCTCAAGAGGTGAACATCTAAGAAGTTTTGCATCCCTTAACCTCCACCCTTTTTGTTCTCTAAACCTCCATTGGCATGTTAACCCAAAACCAGAAAATATTGTGCAAACATTTTCATTTCTTTTCAAATTAGAAACCTAGGCCTTAAGCCTTTGATTTTTCAAACTTCATTTTCATAATACTTCTTTTGAATTGAATTTTAATCATACTTTGACCATCTTTTATGAACAATCCTAATTGACTAATTACACTCATTCAATTGTTTTGTGGCTCAAGCCCACTTTCTTGATAAGTTTTCATACATTAGCCATAGATCTCAATTATCTTAGTGGTTGATGTGAATCTCACCTTTTGTCCTTAGTGATTGAATTGTAAGACTTCCTTGCTTATTATAGGGCATGGTTCCTCACTAGCCAGTTGAAGCTTTTCTCACATGGTGGACTTGTGGTTGTATAGGTTGAGTTTTCTCCCGTGGATAACGAAAGACCTTAAGGCTTTTGTTTTAAAATCAATTCACCCATGTTTTGGAAATCTTTTAGCCGAACTACGATGTTTTGATCCTGTAAAGGTACGTAGGAAATGGTTTTCCATCCAAACACAAAAATAATAAAAATTGTTTATTCTTTTCTCACCCTCCCAATCAATGTTTGCACAATAAATATTTTCATAAACAATATCTTTTGCAACAATTTATGAAAAGGGTTCCCTAGGAGTACCTAGGATGCATTGGGTGCCTAACACCTTCCCTTTGCATAATTACCCCCTTACCCAGATCTCTGACCTTTCATTAGTTTTCTACGTGTAAAACTTCTTAGGCTTTTGTTCGCTTTTTAGCCATTCCTTTGGATAAATAAAAGTGCGGTGGCGACTCTATCTTTGTATACTTTGCTTTTGATTTAGTCAATAAATCATAAAGTGACGAATACATCGCTACACTAGTAACCATAAAGCTAGTAATTGTGTTGCTTCTGCTGCTGTTTAAACTACTGTTATGTTGTTTAACTGTTGATAGTTTACCTTGTGAACAAAAAGGAAAGATATATGTTTTAGCCAAAATTTGGCAAAGGGGGAGCAATTTTGGTAAAAAAAGAGTGTTCACAAGATGTTATGTGTGATGTCTTAACATAAGATATCCTATGTACCTGCTGGAGTTCAAGAACATGTTCATGCAGGAGTGTTTCAAGAAGTCATACACAAAGTCATGGCATCTGATATGATTGTACCTGCTGGAAGTTATAAAAGGAATTATGGAATTATGTAGGATTTTTCCAAGATGTTAGACCCGATGTCATGACACCCTGTACACAGAACATTTAGTGTGAATGTTTGGTGTTTTGTGATTGCACACTTAATGGCAATCTGTGTTTGATTGAAGATCTGATTTGTGGCTGAAATTCGTCACTCTAAAGCTGTGAAGCAAGAGTGTGTGTCTACTTGATCAAAGCTGTGAAGCAAGATCAAGTGGGTGTAGTCTTGATCAAAGCTGTAAAGCAAGATCAAGAGTGTGTATTCTTGATTGAAACTGTGAAGTAAAATCAAGTGTGTGTTTCTGAAATTTGCTTGTAATTTTATTTTTGGTCTGTAATATTAAGTGTTACTTTGGCAACATTTTTGACAAAAAGGGGGAGTAACAAATGTACCCCAGGACAACAGATTTCATTGAAGGTCCTCTAAACAAGAGGTTATGGTGCTGTGTGCATTCTACTTGTGCTGCTGCTGTTTGAAGTTTAACTTCTATGAGTGCTGAGTGTATTAGCTAATTTAATTCTCTGCTTGGATGTGTGTTTTCCGCTGCTCTGAACTCTGTTGTCATGCCAAGTTGTTTTAGCCAAAAATTTGCCAAAGGGGGAGTTTGTAGATGTTTTTGATTGGCTGCATTTTGTGTTAAAACACTAACTGTACTCTGATGTCTTGACTGATGTCATGACATGCTTGAGTAGTATGCTGCAGGATTAGCTAATACAGGATTTACTGAATGTCAAACTGGATGTTATGACATTCATCCCTGACAGCAGATACTGAACTATAGAATAGTTGGTTTTTCTGTTATAGCTCAGTATCTATTTCAGTCTGTTTTTCAGGAGAATAACTAGCCTATTGTCCGAATGTCAAACTGAATGTTATGACATTCATCCTTGACAGCAGATACTGAATTATAGGCTAGTTAGTTTTTCTGGTATAGTTCAGTATTTATTTCAAGCTGCTGTTTCAGGAAACCTACAGCTGAGCAGCTAATACAGGATTTACTGAATGTCAAACTGAATGTTATGACATTCATTCCTGACAGCAGATACTGAACTACAGGCTAGTTGGTTTTTTCTGTTATAGTTCAGTATTTATTTCAGGCTGTTTTTCAGGAGAATAACAGACCTAGCACATAGCCTATTTACTGAATGTCAAACTGAATGTTATGACATTCATTCCTGACAGCAGATACTGAATTATAGGCCAGTTAGTTTTTCTGGTATAGTTCAGTATTTATTACAGGCTGCTGCTTCAGGAAACCAACAACTCAACTAGAATTAAAGCTGTCTAGCATATGGTCTATGTTCTGGACGTCAAACTGAACGTTATGACATTCATTCCTGACAGCATATGCTAAAGTGTTGGCTAGTTAGTTTTTCTGTTTCAGTATTTATCTCAGGCTGTTTTTCAGGAATCTAACAGCTGTGCTAAAATCCAGGAAACTAACAGAAGAGCTAAATTCAAGAGCCCTAACAAATAGCCTATTTGTTAGCACCCTAATATGTGGAAATTATGGTAACTTGCTTAACCTTAATTTTAGGAAATTCGAGTACAAGGCCCAAGTGCTACATTATAAAAGGATGGCAATCCTACTTTCAGTAATTCAGGGATTTCAAAGTGTGAAGCATTAAATACATCATTGTATTTCATAGTTGTATTTTTATGGTGTCTTGTATTAGGTTTTACTTGTGAGCCAAGCAATTATCACCTAGATGATTGCATTGGACTAGGGTGTTTATTGAGTTGTAATTGTTGTGTCACTCTAAGCTTTTAAGCGTGAGTGTTGTGTATCTTGACTAAAGTTGTTAAGCACAATCAAGAGTTGTTTGAAGTATAACTTCACCATTGACTTTAAACTTATTAAAGGTTGTAATCACTGTGGTGATTGAGGGGGAGTGAGTAGGAACTCTGATCTTAGTTTAGATTGAAATTGCATTGGGTAGGTCTTATGTGATAGGATTAAACAGTTGGTTTAAGTCCTGAGTTAATACTGCTTATAGTGGATTTCCTCCCTGGCTTGGTAGCCCCCAGACGTAGGTGTGTTTGTCACCGAACTGGGTAAACAATTGTCTGTGTTATTTACTGTCCTTTACATTTACGTTCTGCATCATTCTTGTCTGCGCAGAATTGGATGTCATAACATCCAGTGTGACATCGATAGTCTGTTACTAGAATTTAACTTAGGTCTTCTACCTAGTAACTCGTAGTTGTAAATCCTATTTCTTTTCTGGTAGTTTATCCTTGATATGTTTATCTTAACTGGTAACACATATTCTTCCTTCGGTTTTCTACCCAGTAATCGGTGGTTGTAAATCCAATTTCTTTTTGGTAGTCTATCCTTGATATGTTTACCTTAACCGGTAACTGATATTATTCCTTCGGTCTTCTACCCAATAACAAGTAGTTGTAAATCCTATTCTTTTCTGGCAGTATATCCTTGATATGTTTACCTTAACCGGTAATGGATATTCTTCCTTCGGTCTTCTACCATGTAACCGGTAGTTGTATATCCTATTTATTTTCGGAAGTTTATCCTTGATATGTTTACCTTAATGGGTAACGGATATTCTTCCTTCGGTTGTCTACCCAGTAACTGATAGTTGTAAATCCTATTTGTATTTGGTAGTTTATCCTTGAAATGTTTAACTTAACAGGTAACAAATATTCTTCCTTCGGCTTTCTACACAATAACCGGTATTTTTAAATCCTATTTTTTTTGTAGTCTATCCTTGATATCTTTACCTTAAACGATAACAGATATTCTTCCTTAGGTCTTCTACCCAGTAACTGGTAGTTATAAATCCTATTTCTTTTTGACTAGTTTATCCTTGATATGTTTACCTTAATCGGTAACGTATATTCTTCCTTTGGTCTTCTACCCAGAAACCGGTAGTTGTAAATCCTATTATTTTTTGGTAGTTTATCCTTGATATGTTTACCTTAACCGGTAATAGATATTCTTCCTTCGGTCTTCTACCCAGTAACCGGTAGTTGTAAATCCTATTTCTTTTTGGTAGTCTATCATTGATATGTTTACCTTAACCAATAACATATATTATTCCTTCGGTCTTCTACCCATTAACTGGTTATTGTAAATCCTTTTTTTTCTGGTAGTTTATCCTTGATATGTTTACCTTAACCGGTAACGGATATTCTTCTTTCGGTCTTCTATCTAGTAACCGGTATTTGTAAGTCCTATTTTTTTTGTAGTCTATCCTTGATATGTTTACCCTAATTGGTAACATATATTCTTCCTTTGACATGTTTACCTTAATCGGTAACAAATATTCTGCCTTCGGTCTTCTACCCAGTAACCGGTGGTTCTAAATCCTATTTCTTTTCTGGTAGTTTATCCTTGATATGTTTACCTTAATCGATAACGGATATTCTTCCTTTGGTCTTCTACATAGTAACCGGTAGATGTAAATCCTATTCTTTTTTGGTAGTCTATCATTGATATGTTTACCTTAATCGGTAACAGATATTCTTCCTTTGGTCTTCTACCCAATAACAATTAGTTGTAAATCCTATTCTTTTCTGGCAGTATATTCTTGATATGTTTACCTTAACCAGTAACGGATATTCTCCCTTCGGTCTTTTACCAAGTAATCGGTAGTTGTATATCCTATTTCTTTTCAGCAGTTTATCCTTGATATGTTTACCTTAACCGGTAACGGATATTCTTCCCTTGGTATATTTCCCAGTAACAGGTAGTTGTAAATCCCACTTCTTCAATTTTATCAGTAGGTTATTCTTACCCAGTAACCGGTAATGGATATTCCTCATTTTCCTCAGTGAGTCATCTTTGGTATGTTTACCTTAATGGGTAACGGATGTCCCTCTCCCCGAGTGTATTATCTTCCTACCCAGTAACAAGTGGTAGATAATATATCTCTTACTCATGTGTTTATGTTTTTCTTCCCCAGTTAAGTCTGGATTCATATTTCTTTGTGAAATCGAATTCCCTTTAAATGTTTGGATATTTCAGATTCATTCTGATTTACACCTTTCTCTAGTGGATGTTTCTTGCTATGTTGGTTTTAGCCCAATACATGTAGATTATTTTTCCTCATTCCAAGTCTTTCCATTGATTTATTTTCATGGAAATTCTCTCGTGTATCCAGCAGTCTTTAAGTCGTAGCCTGGCCTACGCATAATTGTTTATTCCCCCGGAGTCTTTGTCACCTCAGTGAGTGCTTTGTGCTCTTGTGGACTTTTAGTCTCTCCCGGATTCTTTTCCTTTATGGTAATATATCCCCACAAAGATTATTTTTAGATTCATATCATATGCATCATGAGGTCTCTTAGGGACAAAAATTTATTTCTTATTGTGATTATTTAAGTCCATTCTACTGTGTTGATATAAAGATTTTAACCTTCACATCCCCGGATAGAATGACCTTAAATAGGGGCAGCCGTAAGACCCCAATTTTGACCCCTAAGATCCCTCATGCCATCTCATTAACTTGGCATTGGCATTGGGATCACACTTTGGTATCCTCCTCACCTATCATTCATTGGATTTTCATTGGGAGAGATCACCAAGAATTTGTGATCATATCATACTTTATTTTTTCTTTGTTTACTAACCAAAATCCAAAAAATATGTCTAGTGTAGCTTTGTTTCATTTGTAGGTAGTGTGTGTGTCCATCTGTGCCTCATCAAGCTTATCACTAAGGTATGAGGCCCTCAATACAAGGGATCAAGCAAGAAAGGGTCCACATTGGTTCTAAACACCATATATGGATCCCCATATTCTTTATTTGTCATTTTGATCAAGAATTCATCAAGAGTTTGAAGCTTGTTTGTCATGGAAGCCCTAATTCATCTGGGTATCTTGTGTGCCTTCCTCAGTAAGTTTCTTCAACAATTGGTTGAAAATATTACTTCACCATAAACTTATATTATCCTTCATGAGACCCAAATAGCAAAGGAACTTCAAGTTTGAAAGTTGGTTCAAAGAGGTTGACCAGAAAAGTCAACTAGTCAAATCTAGGGTTCCCTGGACCCTATCTCTTACAATTGTTTTCATATGAAAATTATTCCAAGAGAAACATTACTCTTTATGAAATTGCAAACAAATTTTATGTTGGCATCAAGAGCTAATTTTGCTTGGAAAGTCATTTTTTATGGTGAAAGATTATAGGTCATTTTATTCGTTCCCTAGATAGAAGGTCAACTTCTAAGAACCATAGATTCCTCAATTTTTATGATATGAAGATGATCCAAGTTTCATGATTAATTTAAATATATATTCTTCAACTTTTCTTCTTTTAGAAAGATCCAATTCAAATTGCAAGGTCATGTTCCATGAGGAAACATTATAGGTACATTTTGGCCCTCATCATTGAACAAGCAATTTTCCTCAACTTCTAAAATTCATAACTCTATCATGAAAGCTCCAAATGGTATCAAATTTGTGATAAAATTTAACATAATTGAAATATCTACAACTTTGTAGAAGGAAGTAAACTCATTTTAAGTTCATAGGAAAAGTTATTCAAGGTGGAAAAAAGGATCATTTGACTTTTAACTTAGAAAATTTCTAAGTATGTTTGATTCTTCTAACTTCAAGGTCATAATTCACAATGTTCCAAGTTTCAAATGGAAAAAGTCCCAACATTAAAGTTGTTCCTGATAATGGTATCTTTCCAAAGACTCCAAGATCTCACCATTTGGACAAGAATTGAGGGACTTGCACATAGGTTCTTTTCATAGCTTGATTTAGCAACTTTTGAACTCAATTGTTACATAACTTTGGATGGCCTCATGTTATGACATAAGCATTTTGGCACGAACTTCAGTGGATTTCAATGATCATTTGGGCCTGAACACATTCTCATGCACCCATGCACATGAACTTACTATTTTTTGTCCAATTTTTGAATGGTGTAGAAATGAAATCCTTTGCCTATATAATGAAGTGCATTGCCTCATATTGAAGAGGAACCCTTACCCAAGCTCTGCCAAAAAATACCATAGCCACATTCTAGAGAATACCTTGAGGATTTCTTTGAAATCGAGTTCTTAATTCAACTTCTGTTTGTAAACAAGAACTCTAAGGATTCACAACCATTCTTACCCCATTCAACTCCTGCAAGCAAGAGGAAGAAAAACCAAGTGGAATTGCATCAAGAATTGACCTCCAAAGCTGCTATCCGAAGGTGAATTTCTTCAACTTTCTCCTCTTCGATTCTCACTCATTTCTTAAGATCTTGGCTTGATTTGTGTATGACTGAAGTCCTACCAATGTAGGCATTGATACTGAGTTGCTTTGAGGTTGAATCGAAGTAATTCAGTTTTGGAACCTCAATTTTCAACTCCACTTTATTGATTATAGAGTGAGAATTGGAAGATTTTGAGGTGATATTTGGAATCCTCGTGTTTTTTCTCTTCAAATTGGTATATGATCCATCTATTTTTACAAACATTTTAATTTGACCAGTCCGGTGAGTTGTCCGGAGAAGATGACCGGAGCTAAGGCTCTGATGGTGTGTTGGCACAGTCCAAACCATCAGATCTCGTGGCTATGTTCTAATCTGGTCCATCCTTTATGAATACCATCTGAGTGCATGCAATTACTAGAGACCACGGTGGATAGCACGCGCGTGACCATTAGATCTGCCACCTTAATTAATGAGGGAGATCTGATGACCCTTATTTTTCTGATTTGAATTATTTTCCACATTAATTTTTTTAAATAGTATTTTCTTATTAAATTCACTATAATTTCATTTTTAATCCAAAAACTATGGGACCACCACCAAAGTTTCACAAATAATTTCCTCTTCCCATTTCTGAATTAAAATTAAATTTTGGATTGAGTTTGATATTTTTAGTGAATTTTGTGATTTTTGACTTATTTTAATTGATTTTTAAATACTTCTGACTTTCAAAAAAATTAGTCAATGGTCCTTTGACCTTGTTTGACCTATGATAAATCCCTTGGATATTTCTTTGGTCATTTGAAGAGATTTTAGGTTTATGACCTTTAAAAATGTATTTTCTTCATTTTAAAAATTGAATTAAATTATTTTAATTGCTTTAATATTTTGTTGAGCTATTTTATTGACTTTGTGTTTACTCAACTTCTGTTTGGCATTGGTCTTGGTTGAATTGGACCCTGACTTGGTCAATACCATTGGATTTAGGGGGTTGATGAAGCTTGAACTTCATCCCTCAAGATGAATGAATGGTATTGATCAAGTGAGGTTTATCCCTTGGTTCATTTGGGATCCTTTTCACTTCATCTCTTAATCTTCATCTCACTTCTTCCCCAGTCCTATCTTGGCCAATGATTTCTCATAGATAAAAGTGCTAGTTGATTCATCAATGACCCTCTATCAGATGAATCAACATGAGCTTGATTGAGATATGCCCATCCCCTCTTATTTTTGTGTGTGGTATGCTTTAGGAGCTTGGTCTTGATACCTTGTGTCTAGCATGTATTAACACCACCGTTATTATTGCCCGACCTCAGATAGTTGTGACTTCTACATAAGTCCAATTGCGTTTGTTTAACATAACGTTAAATTTGTCCTGAAAGCAATAACATTTTTGTAAGTGAGATTGTAAGTCTCCTATTCCTCATGGTATTGTGTGAAGATGTTGCTCCTTTTCCATTTGTGAGAGCTAGTTGCATACTTGCTGATTTTATCCAAGTTGGAGCCCTTCTCATGAATGATGCCTAGGTTCATATCTTCATGCTTTTGAGTGGATGGTTGAGTGTTCTCCAAAAAATGACTAAAACAATCTTTTCTTCTTCCACTAACATTCACTAACATCTTTTTGTATTGACTTTATTTTAGTGTCATTTACCTTAATGCAATTTAAATTCTTGCACTTTATCAATCATTGTTATTTACATTTATGCAAATTATTTATGTTTCAGTCATTTTCATTTGGCTCACTTGAGTAATTGTATTTGTGCTTGTGATATATTTTGTGCTTGTGACTTTGTTTTGTTTGTGGTCTTAGGACCCTAAAACACTTAATAAAAGCAAAAAACCCTAATAAATATAATGGTGGATTGTTGGACCTCTGTCTGTGACTTGATTTGGACCTATGGACTTAGAGTAGACAACATCCCTAAGCTATGGAAGGAACTTGGCCAATGCCATTAATTTGAAACCAATCATAGCCAATGCCATTTATCTGATACAAGCCTTGAGAGACTCCTTTGGTTTATCTATTATACTCATTCTCTTCTTTGTCCGAATTATCATTTTGATCTTATTGTTATAATTTGATGTTTTCTCTATGAATGTGCTTCAAAGGGATATTTCATCTGATCTATCTAAAGGACATTGAAGATTGCTTGCTTGGATGCCTAGTTATCTTTATTTGATACCATTGGTCTTCTTATTAATTGCTTGGATGATTATGGCTTTGTTGTTTACTTAACAATCCAAAGGATATGGGTTTCTATCTAACACTTTTGTCTTGTGTATGTTTTCCATGTGTTAGATATTTTCAACTCTAAACTTTTAAATCTTGTCTAGGATAGTCCCTTCATCTCCTCCTCCTTCTTTAATTTCAAATTCTTCCTTTTATTTTCAAAACTTTTGTTTGTTGTTTTCAACTTAGACTTATTTTAATGAGTAGAAACTTTGACCTTATGCTATGAATTTTCAAAATATTTTCTTAGTAAAATTTGT
Source organism: Lathyrus oleraceus (assembly GCF_024323335.1). Classification (NCBI taxonomy): domain Eukaryota; kingdom Viridiplantae; phylum Streptophyta; class Magnoliopsida; order Fabales; family Fabaceae; genus Lathyrus; species Lathyrus oleraceus. The sequence continues at coordinate 322,789,670 of NC_066581.1, forward strand.
GAATGAACTTAATCATATTGACTTTATTTTCAAAAGGACAAAAAAGAACTAACATCCTCATCTAATCATTTTGACCACTTTGTGCCTTTTCCTTTTAACTTTTTTAAAAGAGAGCATTTAGATTTAAGCTTGCTTTGGTTGAGATATAATTCTCTCATTCCATGACATATTGATTGTAAGACTTTACATTTATTAGGGGTTAGTGGCATACTTGCTGATTGAATCCAAGTTAGAACCCTCCCTCTTAAATGTTGTAAAGCCCTCATTATCGGTGGATGTTTGGTTGAGTCTTCTCCCATTGATAACAAAAGATCTTTAAGCTTTTGTTAAAATCAATTCACTCATCATTAAAATTTTTACCACGAACTAAAAGGTTTTGATCTTTCATTTTTATGTTGGTACGTAGGCATAAGACCAAAGGTCTTGCCAAACACAAAAGGTAAATGAATGAATTCTTTTCTCATCCCCCATTATATTTTAAAACAAACATCTTTTTTAACTAAAATACTTACACACAAAAAAAGGCTCCCTAGGAGTATCTAAGACATTTTGGGTGCTAATACCTTCCTTTTGTGTAACCAACTACCTTACCTGTAATCTCTGATATTTTACCCTTCTTTCTTCTTGAGACTCCACGTTGCAGTTTGCATAAGTCTCAACATTGCAGTTTATATTCCAAACACGGATGGGCTTGCTAAATTCCAACAGATTTTTTTGTTATGTTTTTCAAAATATTTCACCAATGATACTTGCATAGATCCTTTTACCTTCCATTTATTTATATTAAATTATTATTCCAATTTCCCATCAAAATTCCATGCTCTCATTTAATGTTCCGCAGGGTCTACATCTTCTCTCCATCTTTTCTCTATTTCTATCAACACTCTTTTCCTCTTTCTATCACAATATCTACTCTCATAAATTTTTTTCTTCTTCTCCCCCACAAAATTTCTTCATCTTCTCTTTTTGTGTTATAATTCAGATCTTAAAAAAATTGTACATTGCATTTTTAGATCTAAAAAACATTTCATCATTTTCTCTATTTGTGTTATATCATCTTCTTCCATTAATATTTTATCTTTCTTTTTATTCTCCTTGGTTTTGTGTTTTACATAGATTTGGAAATAACAATCTTAGGAAAAAATATTTTGCAGATCTATTTATCCTCTCTTATTGATGATTTGATTTCTCGTTCTTTTCTTAATTTTACCGAGTATAGCAAATAACAATCTTAGAAAATAATTATGATACTAACTAATTTATAAATATAACTTTCTTATTTTAGGACATGTGTCTCATTCGATTCGAAGGTATTTAATCTCCTAAATTTTCACTTTCTCAACTAAAATAGAATATGGTTGCAATTGACAATGTGCTACAAACTTATTTTTCTCGATTGTTTTTCAAACCATGTCTTATACTTATGGTTGATGATGGTAAAAATATAATTATAACATGTTTTATTCTTTCTTAACTCATGACAAATAATAATCATAAAAATATGAAAAAAATATGATAGCCATACTATAAGATAAATAGTAGAAAAAATGATGTTCATTTAGTTTCTTATCCGGATCAATATAAAATATTTATTTTACAAAAATTTAAAACAAATAATAAATAATAAATAATAAATAAGTCAGACAAAAATATATGTTTATTTTCATACTTTACTATTATTGTTATTTATACTCAGGTTCTATTATTGTTTTTTAGAATTTATATATTCATGTATGATATTTATTTTTTGTTTAATTTTTATGTCTTTTATTATTTATCAATTTATATTTGGATTAATTTTTGTATTTAATATTATTAATTTTTTATGTTAGTTTGTTTTAGATAATAATTTAGTATTAAAAAATATAGTTCTTCCATTCGTATGCAATACTTCTAAAAATATATGGTATAATTTAGTATCAAAAATTAATTTTAAAATAATTGTAATATATTAGTAAGGAATTAACATTCAGTGTTTAATTAATAAATAATTATTATTAAGGAAGTGTGCAGAAGAAATAATTTACTATAAATAATTTATAAGAAATTATGTTGTCTCTTTTTGTGTATCAGCTAATTTATTGTTATTGATTTCTTATACTTTTAATTTAATATTTGACAATGACAGATAAATGTTCTTTTATTTATTTTTCCAATCAATTTCAATGTTAACAAGGTATTTAATATTATATTGTTAATTTTCAGTGTAATAGATGATGTAGTAGAGATTGATCGAATATATGTGTGTTTCAGATTATAAATCATTGCTAGTATTTCACACAAATTAAGAAACATGATTAATTTTAAATATAAAAAATATAAATTATATATTATTCTATAATATCGTTTAAGCGGTTGATTTTTTCAACAAAGAAAAACTATTTCAAATTGTTTCAAATATATTTCTTTATCTATTTATTATATATTTATCCTTAATGGTGATTACTGCATATCTTTTATTTCAAAAAATATGTTATTTAAGAGAATCTTAATTTTCCAAATTAAAATAAATAAAAATATATTTAAAAACCAAAATACAAGTAAAACATAAGAATATTAAACGAGAATCCATGAGATACGATTATATAATAAGAAAATAGAATCTAATAGAAACAGAAAAATAAGAAAAAGGTAGTATTATAGGGGATACTAATACTCATTTTATATTTCATGAGTTGTCTCCTCCAAAAATCTCTTAACCATCTCAAGGCTTGGCTTAACCACAATATCTTGATGCAAATGTTGATAATCTTCTCCCTTCAAAACAGCTTCAAAGACCTTTGTAGAATCAATTTTGTGCACCTTCCACCCAAATCTATTAACCATGTTATTAATCTTTAGGAGTTGATTTTCAGCCAAGATGCATGTGTTTTCTTTCATTTTTGTAATAGATTCCTTAAGTATTTTTTCTTTATGAGCCTCATCAAAACCTTCAGCATTTTCTATCTCAAAATAACGTTGAAGCTCAGGAACACCAATTGCTCTTCTAATCCCCATTGTGCAATCTGCTCCAGGGATAAAAAAGTCTCTAATTTCATCAATAAGACCTGCCTCAACCATTTCATTAACTCTTTTGTCCAAATAAGGAAACAAAACAGACAAAGATACATCCACCCAGATGAAACAACATTTATATTTTAAACCAAATGCATAGATTGGGTCATCAACAAGTACTTGTAGGTAGGAATTTGAACCACCTACAATAATAGGTAGATGTCCATTTTCAAGAATGACATCTAGGGTTTCAACCATTTTCTTGCAGAATTCATTCACAGTGAAATCATAATCAGGATCATTTATGATGCCTAACATGTGATGTGGAATCGAACATTGCTCGGATTCTGGTATCTTATTTGTCACAATGTCAAGACCCTTATAGACTTGAATTTTGTCTGAGTTAATGATTTCAGAAGGAAGTTGAATACCTAGGTTAATAGAAAGTTTAGATTTTCCAGTTCCAGTTGCACCCATTATGAACAAAACCTTTTTCTTCTCTGCCATTGTTGAGAAACTGAAAGCCATAATTGTGTTTTTGATGTAAAATCAGAAACAATATACAAGAATCACAACTTTAAAAATAATTAAAATGAATAAAATATATTTTTTAATTCTATATAAAAAAAACTTGAATTCAAGTGCATTATTCAAAACTATATTCTTAATAAAGATAAAGATGTGAGTTATACCAAGAGGCGATAGATTAGAACTGAACCAATAGAATGAAAACTCCTTTCTTAGTAAATTTTTGTATTGCTGTGTGACTGAATGAATTGTTCAACTATGTTATATATATATATATATATATATATATCACATCCGATGAAACCAATTAATACTATATATATAAAATTTTAAATTTTAAAATAATAATTTAACGTAATTAAAATTTTAAATATTTATTTTCGGATAGAATAGGAATAAATATAGAAACTCACAATGTAAAAAGTACTTAATATTTATCTTGAAACAATTGTTAAAATATTAGAATAGTTAATTTTGAATTCAATATTATAATTAAATAAGGTAATAATTCACTATAATAATTAAATAAGGTAATAATTCATTACAATTAAACTAATTGTTAAAATATCAGAATAGTTAATTTTGAATTTAACATATTTTTCAAAAAGATGATCAAAATATTACTAAAACCATTTACAACAATTCTATTCTTATACCAAATGTTACTCCCAATACTTACACTATACACTATTCACCTTATTTATACCGTGAATAATATTTTTATTTTTTTAATAAATAAAAAAAATATTTATAAAAAAAAAAGTATTTTTAAAATTATTTTTATAACACAAATATAAAATTTGTCAATTTTATTATTGAATTAACCTTATAAATATAGATTATTAACCACATATTTTATTTATATTTCATTAACCAAGTTTACTGTTTCGTTAACCAATAAAATACATAATATTAACTAAATTCTGACATTAAAATATGAAATAAAGATTTTGGTTAAAAATTAATTATTATATTTCATATTTTAATGTTAAAATTTGGTTAATATTATATATTCTATTGATTAATTAAATAGTAAATTCACTTAATAAATTATAAATAAAATATATAGTTAATACAATAATAAAGTTAATTAATAAAAATAATTATATTTTTGTTATAAAAATAATTATAAAAATGAAAATATATTTTTTTAAATATGTTTTTTTAATTTATTGGGTGTAGCATTTAGTTAGTGTATGAATAACAATGCTCAAACATTTAATCTAGTATTAAATCATATATATCGGTTATTTCAAAAGTTTTCCTGTTATTGGTGAATGAAGTCATCCACCTTTAAATTATAACAATCAAATAAAAGTTCACCCAAATTATAGTACCCGCATATATTCCCCCTAAATTAAATCACAAAAATCTTAAAATTTTCCCTAACCCTTTATTCAAAACTTGATATGCTTACTTTTCAGGAAGCTTGAATGATCAATTAGCAAATTTACTATAGTCTTACATGGAGAAACCAATGTAATTTTCCTTCTAGTGGCTTTTTCCTATAAAAAAAGTGTGGCTCCACTGTTGCGAGTATGTCATGACACATGGATTTAAATAAGGATTTGGAACTTCCGTAGATAGGGCTTTTCAATAGTGTCTATGAAAGTTTTATACAACCATTTATTATGCAAGTTGTTGGAAATCCACCATAATCTATGAAGAATTTTTATAAATCTTGATGAACAAGATTGTTATCAACCACGCAATGCCAATGAAAAAGAATATAACGATTTAGTATGAAAAGAAAGAACGCTGGAGAAGAATAAGAATATTTTATATGACTATAATCTTATGAGTTCTTTCTTCTCTTCATATAAGAATAACAGTCACTCCCTCTATTTATAGATTTATGTTAGCTTACTCCATAAGCCAAAACCCAAAACTATAAAAGCCCAAAATAATTAACACTATAAAAAATAGGCCTAAGTCGAAATCCTGTGTGAAACAACATGCTTCGACACTTCAACACACTAATCCAACTCAACACACTAAGTGATTCGACACTTCATTGCTTCTGTCGAGCAACCTACTTTGGCACAAGTAATTACAATTCAACACACCACCGAATTCATTGTGTCTAAGTTATCTACTTTCATCATAACTCTTAGTCCTCGAAATACTTCGATATGCATTCCCTTCGTCATGATGTTTGCAATCTAATTCTCAGTTCTGCAGTGTTCCAAATTCATCTTTCCATTGTCACATCTTGAAAAATACGATTTCTCGCGATGGTCGTGGAAAAATGATTCCAACAGAGTCGTCATCAAACTTTATTTATTCCACTGAAGGAATAGGAAAATATCGATAAAACCTTTTAAAATAGAATAATGGTCGTCGCAACCATATTCGGGTTCGGGAGTCGATTACGCAAGGGGGAGGTATTAACACCCCTCATGTCCGTTGTACTCAACGGGAACCTTTTAGTCTCATTTGCATTTTGAATATTAGCTAATGTTATTTGTTTTCTTCGAGTGAATAAATATTGAAAATAGAAATGATAGGAAACCTCAGAAAAGGGAAAGGGGGGTTTTTTATTAGTGTGCTCGCCAAGATCTCGTGCCTACGTATCCTTATAGTGCAATAAGGAAGTCAGAGCATTCGTAGTTCAGGGAACTACGATTTGTTGGTGTCTTTTAATGAACAATTATTTAAATTGCGTTCTAAAGGCTAAACATTGACTTGTATACTCTCGGCGGAGGCTTAAGCACTAGTTTGTTGTGCGCGTTAGAAAGGATTAAACAATGTTCTTTCTGAAAAGGTTTTCGATCGCACGGGGGCGAGAAAAAAGTAGGTTTGATTGGTTGAATTTTGTTTTAATGAACAAGTACTTAGAACGCATTCTAATGGTTACACGTTGGCTTGCATGCTCGCGGGGGAGACTTAAGCACTAGTTTGTATATGCATTAGAAGGGATTAAGCAATGTTCTTGTGAGAAAAGAAGAGTTTGATTGATTAAAGCTTATTAGGGTTGAAAACGTGTCTAGATCGCATTCTAATGATAAAACATGGATTGCTTACTCGCGACGGAGGCTTAAGCGCAAGTTTATATGCGTTAGAAAGTATTAGACAAATGTTCTTCATAAAATAAGTTGTTGATTTCACGGGGGTGATAAATTAGGTTAAAGTTGTGTTGAATGATTTTAGGAGAATGACGAATATTCGGTGAGAACAAGACGTGAGCCTTGGAACCAAATAATCGGAATATTTCCAGAATGCTAGACTCCAAAAATATCTTTTTCATTCAATGTATTTATGCAATTGTTTAATGGACAATGAACATTCAAAAGATTGTTCAAAAGTTCCAGTGAAATGCTAGACTCCAACGAACCTTCTTTTTGTCCTTTCCATAGCAATTTGGGGCGCGTTAACTTTCTTCCAAATATAGATTCATGCCAAAAGAGGAAGACTTCGCAGCTAAGTCTTGGTGAACGTTTTGAGTCAGAGTATGCAGAGCTCAGATGTTTCTGTTCAGCGTGTGTATCTTTAGATAGTTGCTGAAAGCTGATTGACTTCAGAGGTTTAGAGTGAAAAATCATCAGATTCTAGAGTGCACTATTCAGATTCAGAGTGTTTGATACTTCTTTATATGTAGAACTTTGTGTGCTTCCTTTTGTTCAGAGTCAGAACCTCTACTTGAATAACTTTTAAGTGGTCATTCTGGACTTACATGTATATCAGATATATGTCTATCTGACCCTTTTTTTTATTAGAGTCCTGCACACTTAGATAAATTATGTTAGGGTACCAATTTGTTTTATCCTTTGTTATCATCAAAACCTTAGAGATGAATTGTAGATACAAAATCTTGTTCTTACAATCTCCCCCTTTTTCATGATGACAAAAACCTCAGAGAGATGATGAAATAGTGGTACTTCAACAAGAATTTAAAGAATTATCTCAGAGTCAGATGAGTGACGACTCCCCCTGAGATAGATTATAATAAATAATCAGATGTTCTTACTAGATCTTACTTGCGTAGAAACTGGTTTTTACCTTAGATATTTCCTGCATATCTTAGAATTATCATAAGAGTTTTCAGACGTGCGCAGTGCAGCAAGAGGCTTAGATATTATTTCATCAGAGCTTTTTTATTTTCCCCCTTTTTTGTCAGACTCAATAAGACTTAGCACAAAAAAATATAGAAATCAAAATATGATTCATATATGAGAAAGAGAATGAAAAATAAATAGTTATCCAAAATAGAGAGAAAAACACAGAGAATACATAACAGATAAGAAAGTAAGGAAAACAACAAACAAATCCTAAGTGCCTAAGGGTTCGAAGGAGGAGGCATCCTCTAAAGTAGCTGAGTCAGCAAGTTTTGAATGTTGTTATTGACGGAGTCGTGTTTGTCCAGTATTGCTCTCACTATCTGTTGCTCCTTCTGTAGCTTTTCCAGAGTCTTCAGGATGAGAGGAGCAAAATCAGAATATGATTTCCCCTCTGAGTCATAGCATCATTTCTTGCCTTTGCAGCTTCTTCTGCAGCTACTCTAGCTCTTTGCTCTTCTACCACACGATCCTTCTCTTATGCTTCTCTTCTGGCCTTCTCTTCTACCTCTCTAGCCAAACATGTTTTTGGTCTTGTTTTCCCAAACGATGTAGAAGATGTTGGTAAGAAGGTTGAGATACCTGCAACAAATACGGTTAGTGCTCCAAAGTGCCAGTCTGGTGAATCCAGCAATTTGAAGCCTAATGATGATGAGGTACTACGTTTGATCAAGAAAAGCGAATTTAATACGGTGGAGCAACTTCTCCAAACTCCTTCAAAAATTTCAGTGTTGTCTCTGCTCATGATTTCTGAAGCGCACAGAGAAGCATTGCAAAAAGTATTAGAGCAAGAATATGTAGAGCATGATGTAACAGTAGATCAGTTTGACCATATTGTGGCTTACATCACTTCCTGCAACAACTTGAGCTTTTGTGATTAAGAACTTCCCAGGGAAGGATGAAATCACAATCTGAAACTGCATATATCAATGAATTGTAAGGAGGATGTGTTGTCCAATGTGTTTGTTGATATCGGTTCTTCGTTGAATGTACTCCCCAAATCAACTCTGTCTAGATTATCATATCAAGGCACCCCGATGTCGCGGGGTATTTGTTACCATTAGAGATATTGACTAAATCCAAGGTAAACCATACAAGTCGAGTCGCCACCACACTTCTATTTATCCAAAGGAATGGTTAGAAAGCGAACAAAAACCTAAAAGTTTTATCGAATAAAAAACTAGTAAAAATGTCAGAGATCGGGGTAAGGGGGTTGGTTATGCAATGGGAAGGTTTTAAGCACCCAAAACATCCTAGGTACTCATAGGGAGCCCTTTTCACACTTGTTGTAAGGTTGGTATTTTGTGAAAATTTGTTTGTGCAAACATGATTGAAGAGATGAGAAGAGAATGTACAAGTTATTTACAATTTTGTGTTTGGATGGATAAACCCATTGCCTACGTACCATCTTAAAAAAAGATTAGGATCAAAACCTCGTAGTTCGGGGTAAAAATCTCAAAAAATAAGTTGGTGAATTGATTGGTCCAAAAGCCTTAAGGTCTTTTGTTATCCAAGGGAGAAAACTCAACCTAAAACCACAAATCCACCATGTGAGGATAGCTTTAATATGCTAGTGAGGGGTTAACCCTATAATAAGCATGGAAGACTCATTGTCCATCACTAAGGATATAGGTGAGTATTACATCTACCCCAAGGATAACTCAAACCTAATAGCTAAGGTTATGAAAAAGTTTTGATTAAGAAAGTGGCCATTGAAACCACAAAAGTATTTGAATGGGTTATATTTACCAATGAAAAGTATTTACAAAAATGTGGTCAAAGTTGACTTAAAGATTCAATTCAAAATAAGTGTTATGAAAAGAAAGTTTGAAAATCAAAAGCATAATGCTTAGGTTTCTAATGTTTGAAAACAAGTGTTAAATGTTTGCACAAAAAGTTTTGGCTTGGGTTAGAGTGGAGGGAAGAAGAAGAATGGCTAAGTTCCTAATCATACAAGAGATGAAGGATAAGAAACAAAACCACAAATGGAGTTCCTCTCTTGAGATCATATTGATGATCCAAGTAGCTTCCATCCTTTGGAATATGCAAGCAAAATAAGTGTAAGCTTAAGCAATCAACATAATCATGCAAGCTCTTAGAAGATCCCCAATGGCTCTTGTATCCTTCACTTTGGATGAACATGGCAATGGTTCTTCAATTTGGCTCAGATAGGATTCCCTAGCACAAAAGCACACAACATCAAAAAGTTCCATGAAGCAAATCAAGAATGGACAAGATTGAGTTTAGAGATTTAGTCTTTCTAATCCATCTTCAACATTAAGGTCCTTTTACTCCAATTTTGCATAGGGAATGTCCTAGAAACTAAGTCCATTTGTCCATTTTTTTTGCATTTGGTCCACAATGATCAACACAAAACACAAGCACAATAATATATACACAATTATGTGCTCAAGTGAGCAAAAGTCAAATTGCATTAACATAAACATGTGCTCAAATGAACAAAGGAAAAAGAAAATGAATAATATGTACAAGAATAGTAAATTGCATAAATGTAAAGAGCAAGAATTAAATGTTAATGGTTAATGGTTAGTGTTAGAGTTAGTGTGCCATAAGGCAATTTAGCGCTATGTTAAGCAATCGTAATTGAACTTATGTAGAAGTCACAACTATCTAAGGCCGGTCAATAATAATGTAGGCAACAACACAAGTTAGAGATTTTGATTAGTGAATCAAACTCCAACAACTTGCCATGCCAAAAAGAAGAGGAGAAATGATCTTATATTGATTTAGGTTCTTTGCATGATTTAGGAAGCAACCTATCCTTAATGCAAAGCCATTCACTTGATCTATGATCAAGATGAATTAAATTTGAATCAAGGAAGATTAAACCTCCATGTATCCATGCTAACCACCAATCTTTAACTCATTGATCAAAAAAAGGAAAAAAGAATAAGAAGAAGAAGAAGATGAAGAATTAAAGTGCATTAATGGAAATGGAATGAGATGATCAACAAGCATTGACCAAAGATAAAGAAGATCAAGGTCAAACAATAGAAAATAGAAGCAAGATGAGGATTAGAAGTCAAGAAACAAATAAAATATTTTGGCATTTTTTTAATATTAAAATAAAACTTGAATTAGAATACTAAAGAAAGGTCAAACTTCAAACTCACTTCAAATCAATTTTGAAAAGTCCAAGTGAATTATCCCAAGTTCAACAAGGTCAAACAAAGTTAGACAAAAAAATTCAGCATTTTTAGAAGTCAGAAACTATTTTAAATCAATTAAAAATGCATAAAAATAACCTAATTGAACTAAAATCTCAAATCAATCAATAAATTGATGAGAATATTTTTCATAGATCTATCATCATTCAAAGAGGTTGGGAAAATATTTTTGTATTTTTTGGATATCAAAAACTATTTTAAATGAATTAAAAATAACCAGAAAAGAGAAAATTACTAAAAAATATCAAATGCTAAAATAAAAAATATTAAAAATCATTTTTAGAAAGTAGAAATTAAGAGGAGAAAAATGAAATTGGTCTCATAATTTTTGGACCAATAATGAGAGATATATGAATTTTTTTTAAAAATGGAATTAAAAGAAATAAAAGAATTAAAATCAGAAATTAGAAAATAAGGAAAAATATGGACCGCTTGATGAAGCTTCATTAATTGACGTGGATCATCACACGGCTGAGAAGCGCATGTTCACCATATGCACGAGTCAAATGAAATACACCATGTCATTAATAAAGTCATAAGGTTGGACGTGTGAGATTGCATCTGGAAACGAGAATGGACGATCCAGATCAAATCTGGAGACCAGACGGTGGCCAACGCCACTGTCTTCTCCGGCCAAGTCCAAATTTGCAGAGATTCAAATGGTAACCAAAAGACACGATCCAAGCATCAATCGAGAGCTGGGGTGATGTACATCACCCCTGTACCAACCAAATCCATTCTAGATCTCTATATTGAGAGAAATCAGAAGTGGAAGATCTGTGGTGTTCATATGAACTTCATGATTTTTGAAAATTGAAAGCACAATAATGTTGCCTCTATGTAGAGGACTTCAGATCACACAACAACAATGAGAAATAAGCACTATGCAAGTAGATTCGAAGAAAATAACAGTTGAGGTAAACCTCTGATTTGCAGGGCTTGGAGTCACAATTCCTTGGTGCTATTGCTTACAGTTCACACTATAGATCAAGGAGAAGAAGGTTTAGGAACTTTAAGATCTGAAAATTGATCCAGGAAACCAAAGTTCAGATCTGAAAATTTTGAAGAAAAGTGAGCTAGTTCCTTTAGTGATGGTTGTAATTTTAGTTTAGCAGCATTTGGGGCGCCTTCAGGTTGAGAAATTATGAAGCTATGGCATGGTATTTATAGGCAAGGCAATGCTGAATGCATGATCACAAGCTTGCATGAATGGAAAGGGCCTCCATGCATGGGCCTGTACAGGCGCATGGAGGGCCCAATTCCAACTGGATTTGGTAGCTGATGCATGATGAAAGTAAATTGGTCGTGCAGATTGGATGGTAATAGCTCATGCAATGCAAATTAAATGATTTTCCAAAATTGCACCATTATGCTCAAGCCTTCGAAAATGCTATGTCAAAAATAGAAACACCACCTCACGAGTAATGGTTGGAAAGTTATTGCATAAGGATCATTTTTTATGTTGATCAAAACACCATTTGGGCTTTGGAAATTTATGAAAATTGGCCATGGAGTGTAGGGTGCAAAACATGCACATGTGAGATTTTCAAAATTGGCCAAAGTTCAAGCCCTTCTGTCTCAATGATGCAAGTTCCAAATGACAAAATCTTCAACATCAATGTTGTATATATTTTCAAGGCAATCAATTTGGACTTAAATTTTGCATCATTTGGATTTTTGATGAAGAAGTTATGGGCTCTTGAAGTTGGACTTTTTCACATTTCAATGCATTTGGTCCAAAGTGACCTATAATGTTTTGCATTATCACATGTATTTCGTTTAATATTTTGAAATTTTTCTCAACATAACATTTGAAGTATACATCTAAAGCTTTCCAATGCATTTTATCCCACCTCAAAATCATGCAAAATGAAGGAGTTATGTCCTTGGGAAGTTGACCCAAAATTAGGGTTTCAGTCAAAATGACCTATAATGTTTTGGAATGTATGATGACCTTTCAAGCTTCAAATAAAATTTTGATGAACATTAAAGATGTTAATATGGTCTTTAAGAACATGTTTTCTCTTAGGGTCATCTCCATTTGACAAACACATAAAAAGTTAAGTCCACACCTCATATTTTGATGAATTGATGATTGAGGACACTCAATTAAGTTCAAATATGCATTAAATGATGAATGAAAGAACTTCCCTTGATTGTATTTGAATATGGGTTGAGATTGCTTCATGAGCAAGGCACAGTTGATGAACAAATGAATTAGGGTTTCCTTGAGAAACAAGCCTCAAACCCCTTGATTTGCTTTGATCAAAATGATGAATTGAGACACTTGGGAGGCATATTTGATGGATGATAGCTTTGGGAACCAATACCATGCTTGCTTTCATCTTCAATTGGCCTTATCAATGCACATAGGATCTCCTAGATGCTTTTAGACCTTGACTGCTCAAGCTACAAACAAGAGATGTTAGTGACATATTTTTGTGCTTTTGGTTAGTAAATAAAATGAGAAAAGCAATAATATACAATTCAAACATGCTTGGTGATCTCAAACCAACTCACAAGAGATCCCAGCCCAGAGGTAAGGAGCCAAGATGCTTATGATCCTTGAGGTAATGTAAATGCAATGTTATGATGCCATGAGGGATCTTAGGGTCAAAATTGGGGTCTTACAGATGCCCCTATTTAAGGTCATTCAAGCCGGAGAAGTGAAGGTTAAAATATTCGTCTCGACGAGGTAGAATGGGCTTAAATAATAACAAAGAGACGAATTTTGGTCCCTAAGAGACCTCATGATGCAAATGTATGTATGCAAAAGGTAATACTTTATGGAGATATGTGTCCACAAAGAGAAAAGAAATCAGGAGAAACTGTCAATCCATAATGAGTAACACACTCAATGGGACAGAGAATCTGGGGATTCTTATGGGGATAGGAGAGGGAATAAAATGTGTGAGCAGGTCACGACTTAAGACTTACTGAGAGACACGAGAGTAATTCCATGAAAATAAATCAATGGAAGGACTCGAGCTGACTCAAAGATGCATGTATTGGGGAATATGCCAATACAGCAAAAACTATCCATAAAGGATACTTCAGATGAAAATCCGGACTCAGATGGGGGATATCCACTAAGGGAGTTCACTGGGGAATGTCCAAACAGGACTCATCTGAGGAAGCAACAGGATGAGGTATTACCGGTTACTGGGTAATAAGCTCAAGGAGACATGTGATCAAAAACACCGGCATGGGGGTGAGAGAACAAACATGCTCGGGGAGAATGAATATCTAAGACCGGTATAAGGGTGAGAGATATCAAACATCCAAAATCATCTGAGGAAGACCTAAAAAGGTATATTTTAACTAAGGAAAATCTGACTCCACAGGGGACAAAAAGTCATAATAGGGAGCAGAAAGGAGGGAACACCAGGGATACCGGTTACTGGGCATATAATAGGTGACCGACCAAGCGTGAATTGGGAATATTTCCAAGACACTCATCATCCGAAAGGAGGGCTAAAAAAAGCAAACTCGATTACAGGATGGGCATTCGATTCCGCAAAGGGGATACGAATCTTACTCCACTGGGGAAGAACAAAAGACTTCGACCAAAGAGCGCATGAGATATATTATCTATTACCGTCATAACATAGATAATATACTTCGCATGGCAGATTATCCACAACCGGCTACTGGGTTAATAAAGGATAAATCGACCGAAAGGAAAAGGACATCGGGATACCGAATACTAGGTATAAAAATGATGATCAATCAAAGGGAGAAACGATCATTTCAAGCCAAGGGTAAAATGGAAGATGACTCGCTGGGGGTACATTGACAAAGGCAATGATCCGGGAGATATATCACCGGTTACTGGGGGATATACTCAAAAGGAAGGAATATTAATACCGAACATTGGATAAAGATAACTGTCCAAGAGGGGATTACATCTACCAAAACTAGGTAGAAAACCACAGAAGAGTAACCGCCGTCAATTAGGATGAACAAAAATAAGGTTAACTCTGCAAAGGGATAAAACAGGGTTTACAACTACCGGTATGAGGGTATAAAACCACAGAACTAGGACTTATAACTACCGGTTACTGGGTAGAAGGCCACAGACTCTGCCGGGAAAAGATGAGCAATTACTGGTTACTGAGCAATCATTCATCTGAACTATGGGGAAGTAACAAAGCAGTCAGTCTAGGAACAAGCTAGAGAGACACTATGAAACAAGACTCAACCCAATGAGGATATAGCTCAGGGGATAATTCCATCCCAATATATGTGTTGGGAGGAAACATAAACAACAATCATCCACGAGGACATAACTCAGTGGGAAATATGGAAGAAGGATAGACACTTTCTGCCTATAGGGCTGACTCTATATGGGGAGATCAGTCACAAACATCTGCTTGGGGAAATACGTATCACCAAATAGCAGGAGACAACAACCAAAGATATATGGCAAAGCGTGCAACATGAATATCTGAATGTTAAAATCATGCATATATGCGTGGTTTATGTATGAATGCTGACAAATAGACATATCTAACACAAACAGGTCCAAGAATTAACGAACAAGCATTCGGTAATACATCTCAAGAGAGAAGGCCAGGCCCACTTGAGAACATCCAATCTGACGGGGCAACCAATACCAGAAAGCAGGGATCTCCGCAGGGCAATGAGCATCAGTCACTCCAGCTGGGGACCGGATCAACACACGGATAAAATCCGCCATAGAAGCCACTTTACTGGGGAAATTATTAGAGGGGAAGATGGAACTCTGTGGGGAACAACCACCAATCAGAAGGTTCCAATGTCACCACATATATTGCACTACTGAAGAAAACAACTCTTCCGAGGAGGAATGGATACTACTCTGCTGAGGAAGGAAGGATAAACATCTTCATCAACCACTCTGCTCGGGAGGAAACCACGAATGGGCTCTGATCAGACAACTCCATGAGGGAAACACTGCTGACGACTGAATCAAGGATTACCCGTAGGCAACTACTAAGGATACCCTGATGGTGACCATACTGGGGAGTAGGAGTGAGATCAACCCTGTTGAGGATGGTCGAGGAGCAAAATTGCTGGAGATCAAAAGTAGACAGGTCCACCGAGGAAAAGCTACAAACCAAGTTTGATGAAAACTCCAATGTCAGGGATTTCCTGCTCACTCTGAGGGGAATTTCTCACTTGAAATGAGGGGAAACTGACTCCTTCAGAAGGATTAGCATATCCAATTTATCAATCTATAAGGGATTTTAGGTCAATCCGCACAAGGGATGACAACCGTATAATTGATAACACAAAATGCTAAATCCAGACTCAATAGGGATCTAGCGGGAGGTACAACTTTCTTCTGTGCCTGCGGAGGAGACAGCCTGAAAGATAAATGAAGAGGAAACAAGTATGCTGGGAATATGAACCAATGTCTTATCCTTTTGGGAATCATACCATCCTTGGGAGAGCACTGAAAGCATCCCAAGTATCCTTTTGTCATTGTGAATGTTCACATTGTTTAAAAACAATTTATGAAAATTTTATTTATTTAAAACAATGATATTTCTCAATTAAAACATGCAAAACATTTGTTGAATAGGAACAAATAAGAGTGCAAAGGATTGGATAAAGGCTCAAATTTATTCGATGGAATGGTAGTCTGTAAATGACGAGACTCCATGGATCTTTAAAAATTTGAAATTGGTGATATATATTGGAAAAAGGCTACATTGAACATAATGACCATTTCTCCACCAACTCTGAATCTGATGTACTTGAAGCTTCAGTTGACGATGACTGAGCGAGAATCTTTGATAGATGACAACATGTAGAACAAAGTCTTGTCAGGATGCAGTTACTTGCCAAATCCCTAATTTTTGCCTAGATTGCCCCAAGGCGAGGTATTCAATCTAGTGGGATATATATATTTATTCTTTATGTCCCTAACTTTTGCCTGAATTGCCCTTTCGGGTTTTCAATCCACCGAGACGCTCATTTTTGCCTAAGCCGCCCTTTCGGGTTTTCAACTTAGCGAGCTATTCTGTTTTTATTTTTAGGCGAAGTATTTCTTAACTGCATCTGAATTCACAGGACGAGTGAAATCCTCCCCATCCATAGTTGTAAGTATCAAAGCACCGCCTGAAAAGGCTCTCTTAGCAACATATGGACCTTCATAGTTCGGAGTCCACTTGCCCCTGGAATCGGGCACGAAAGACAAGACTTTCTTGAGCACAAGGTCACCTTCTCGGAACACACAAGGCTTGACCTTCTTATCAAAGGCTTTCTTCATCCTTTGCTGATATAACTGACCATGACACATGGTAGTCAATCTCTTCTCTTCTATCAAATTCAGTTGGTCATAATGACTCTGAACCCATTCAGCATCAGTCAACTTGGCTTCCATCAAGACTCTCATTAATGGGATCTCCACCTCTACTGGGAGCACAACCTCCATGCCATATACAAGAGAGAAAGGGGTTGCCCCTGTTGAAGTGCGGATAGATGTACGATACCCCTGCAAGGCAAATGGCAGCATCTCATGCTAATCTTTGTACGTAACAACCATCTTCTGGACAATCTTCTTGATATTCTTATTAGCAGCTTCAACAACCCCATTCATCTTGGGTCTGTAAGGAGAAGAATTGTGATGTGTTATCTTGAACTCACTACACAGCTCTTTCATCATCTTATTGTTCAAGTTAGATCCATTATCAGTAATGGTCTTATCTGGTGTAATACCCCAAAATTTACCCTTCATTTTTTCTGGAAGCATACGCTTTACACCTCATGCATGCATTCATTTTTAGGTCATTTAGCATTTTCATTTCATCATGGCAATCGGTTTTTTTTATAAATAAAAAAACGAAAAAAAACAGAAAACGAAAAAAAACGAAAAACGAAAAAAAACAAAAAACAAAAAACAAAATAAATAAATAAAAGAAAAAATCTTGGACTTGGACCTCTCTCATTTGAGCCCACAGGTCCACAAAAATCAGGTTATAAATTCAGAGTTTCAGTGAAACAAAATTTCATTCTATTCCTATTACCCTGGCTAGAGGAAAAAGATAGTGAGAGAAGAGCTAACAGAGTTCAGAGCAACCTCCAAACCCTGAAGGGAACTCAACTGCACAGAATCACCTCTGCCTCACATAAATCCTAAAGATTGTTTTGTAAACCTCACGGGTGCAACTCAATTTCAATCAAGCTCTCCAATCAGGTTTGCTCTTATTCCCATTACCTTTATGCTCTTAATTTGGATCATCTGAATGTTTGAGGTATGATGGATGAATTTCATTAGGTTTTTGCCCACGGGTTCATAATTATGTATGAATGAATAAATAATGCCTTGAATGCTTAATCGTTTAATTTCTGAAGTGTATGCCACAGGGTTTGAGGTTTCTGAAACCATATTGTTATCCATGAAAAAAATGCTTATCGTGTTTCACTAACCCTTTTGTTGAGTTTTTGTGAAGGCTCACATAACTTTTGCAGGGATAGCTCGCTGGATATTCCACTTTGCTTGTGGGATACCATTTGGGAGATTTATTCTGATTGCCTTGTTGGCACATTTACTTTATACATGTTTGTTTTGTATGTGTTTGTATCCCCGCAGGTAGCGCGGTTCCTTCGTCAAGGACTGCCTTTTTGCATGAGCATCCCAAACCCTAACCCTTCATTGATTTTTCTTCTCCTAACACGTTTACTCCTTCTACTACAGGCGAGTAAGTCTCCAAAGGTCGAGCATCCGGTAGATTGCGTAGTGACGTCGTTCGTCCAAAACCCAATCCATAACCCCTTAGTTAGCCGAACTACGGCTTGCTCTGATTCTCATTCCATATGAGATACGTAGGCATAAGACGCGATGTCTTAGCGAGCACACATCCCCCCAAACCCATAGGTCAGCCGAGCTACGAAGACTCTGATTCTCATATTCAGATGAGATACGTATCAGTGGATGCGACATCCGCGCGAGTCATTTTCATTTAACCTCTTTTTTGGTAAACAACACAAGATAAACTCACACCCTTTAGACAAGAACTACAAAAGTGGATCCCGTAGAGTACTACGGATGCGTAGGGGTGCAAATACCTTCCCTTCGCATAACCGACTCCCGAACCCAAGATTTGGTTGCGAGACCTTGTCTTTTCCTTTCCTCTTTTCAGGTTTACTTCGAGCGTTTCCTTTCCCTCCTTTGGGATAAAAAACGCACGGTGGCGACTCTTCTGTCATTTTCTTTCGCTGATTGTTTTTTCGCACACTGTATTTTTCAGGTTGCGACATCTGGCACACCATAACAGCATATGAGTTGATTCTTGATAAACTTCACAACCACCTGCCTGGTCACATTTGCATATGACGCCGCTTCAACCCACTTGGTGAAGTAATCAATGGCTACGAGAATAAATTTGTGACCGTTGGATGCTTTCGGCTCTATCATGCCAATCATGTCAATTCCCCACATGGAGAAAGGCCATGGTGATGAAATCACATTCAGAAGTGTCAGGGGAATATGAATCTTATCCGCATAAATCTGACACTTATGGCATTTCTTCACATATTTGCAGCAGTCAGACTCCATTGTCAGCCAATATTAGCCTGCTCTCAACATCTTTCTAGCCATGGCATTGTTGGTGTAAGCCCTAGAGGCCAATACTTTTGGTACTTGTATCGAATTATTTATTAATAATAAAAGGCATTTTTCTTTATTATGTTTGTTTAATAAAGTCCCTGGAATAGATAGTCCATTTAATGTATCAAGTATGACTTAATCATGAGATCACATTAAACATAAGGACACTATTCTTAAAGTGTCCGTAGTCAAGCTTTATTATGAAATGGGATAACATTAAAGCATGGAGACTATTATGTTTGTAGACTGATGATCACGTCTCATGGATCATGGATAAAGAGTTATCAAGTCTTAAACATAGGTATGAATATTAAGAGTAATATTCATACTGGATTGACCCGCTATGAGAATACTATATAGAAAGTTATGCAAAGTGTCATAAGTTATTCTCATGGTGATAATAGTGTATACCACTCTTCGACCTGAAACCACTATGGATCCTAGATGTAGAGTCGAGTGCTTTATTGCTGATCCAACGTTGTCCGTAACTGGATAACCATAAAGATAGTTGATGGGTACTCCACGAAGCATGCTGAGGGACATAAGTGTCCTAGATGGAATTTGCCAATCCTGCTTAACAGGATAAATGTCTATGGGCCCAATATTGAACTGGACAAGGGTGACATGGTCTATACCTTGTGTTCAATATAGACATAAGGGCAAAGGGGTAATTATACACATAATTATTATCACAGGAGGTTTTGTCAGATCACATGACATTTTCGTGACTTGGGTAGCAGTGATGTGTTGCTAGATACCGCTCACTGTTTATTATGTTAAATGCGTGATTTAATATAATTGCCAGCGTCGCGAAAACCTATAGGGTCACACACAAAGGACGGATTGATGAGAGATAGAATAATTAAGGAACATCGTAAGGTACGGTGTACTTAAGCTGAATACGAAATATGGTAAGGTACCAAATACTTAAGTGATTTTGGCATATTATGAGATATAGGCCAAAATGCACTTAAGTGGGCTTTTTGGCTTGAAGCCCACACAAGTGGTTCTATAAATAGAGCTCTTGTGCAGAAGCTTTGAAAGGGAATACAACACAACTGAAGAGTTGGAATTTCGTATCTCTCTTTCCCTCACTCAAAGCCTTCATTCACAAACAGCTAGCACTGTGATTGAAGGAATCCGTTCGTGTGGACTGAGTAGAGACGTTGTCATCATTCAACGTTCGTGATCGCCCCGTGGATTTGCTTCAAAGGATTCGATCATTATCAGAGATCTGCACCAAAGGTTTGAATCGCCACAAGAGGTAACGATTCTATCACTGATCATGCTCATTCGTAAGGATCACTAATGGAGAAATTTTAAATTCCGCTGCGCCTTGGATGGCAATTTTCCTTCAGGCATGTCCATTGGAATGAGTACCAAATGAACCCTCATGGACCTCAGTCATTAACAGGTCTGCATCGTGTCTATCCACGCATCTGAGCAGAACCATGTCAAAATTCCTCTTATAAAGCACATCGCCGTTGAGGTAGAAACTGTCTGATAATCTCCTCAATGTCTTTCTATCTTTCACAGATGCCCCAGGCGGGTAAATCTGGCTTTGAAGAAAACACTTGATATCATAATACCATGGCTTATCATCTTTCACCTCCTTTATTGCAAATACATGAGCTGGTCTGTCCAAGCGCATTACAGTGATATTGGGAACCTTATTCCCGAGTCTAACCACAATCATCGAAGCAAGCGTAACAAGTGCATCTGCCATCCGATTCTCATCTCGAGGAATATGATGGAAGTCAACCTCAGTAAAGAATGTTGAAATCCTCCTCGCATAATCTCTATATGGGATGAGGCCAGGCTGATTCGTCTCTCATTCACCCTTAATCTGATTAACAACAAGGGCCGAATCACCATAAACATCAAGATGCTTGATCCTAAGATCAATACACTCTTCCAATCCCATGATACATGCCTCATACTCAGCCATATTATTCGTGCATTTGAAAGTTAGCCTTGCTGTAAAAGGGAAATATGTACCCTGAGGAGTAATAATCACTGCCCCAATACCATATCCATATTGATTTACAGTGCCATCAAACACCATGCTCCAACGGGAACCAGGCTCTGGCCCTTCATCGAGCGTAGGCTCATCGCAATCCTTCATTTTCAAATACATAATCTCCTCATCTGGGAAGTCATACTGAACTGACTGATAATCCTCAATTGGTTGATGTGCCAAGTGGTAAGCCAAGATACTACCTTTTATAGCCTTCTGAGCTCGATACTCAATATCATACTCAGATAACAACATCTGCCAACGGGCAATCCTCCCAGTTAGAGCAGGTTTCTCAAAGATATACTTGATTGGATCCATTTTTGATATCAACCAAGTCGTATGATTCAACATATACTGGCGTAAGTGCTTAGCAGCCCATGCCAAAGCACAACATGTCTTCTCAAACATCGAGTATCGAGACTCACAATCGGTGAACTTTTTACTCAGGTAGTAAATAGCATATTCTTTCTTCCCTGATTCATCTTGCTGACCAAGGACACAACCCATAGAGTCTTCAAGAACAGTCAGATACATAATCAATGGTCTCCCTTCCACAGGTGGAGACAGAATCGGCGGCTCGGACAGATACTCTTTAATACTGTCAAAGGCTTTTTGGCAATCCTCGGTCCAATCATGAGACTGATCTTTCTGGAGGAGCTTGAATATCGGCGCACATGTGGCAGTCATGTGTGATATAAATCTGGAAATATAATTCAAGCGGCCAAGAAAACCTCGGACTTGCTTCTCAGTTTTGGACGCAGGCATCTCTTGGATTGCTTTGACCTTTTCAGGATCAACCTCAATACCTCTCTCGCTGACAATAAAGCCCAATAACTTGCCTGAACGGACTCCAAATGTACACTTGTTAGGATTCAGACGAAGCTTATACTTCCTCAAACGCTAAAAAAGCTTCAACAAGTGCTCTACATGTTCAACTTCCGTTCTTGACTTTGCAATCATATCATCAACATATACCTCGATCTCCTTGTGCATCATATCATGAAACATGGTAGTCATAGCTCGTTGATACGTGGCTCCGACGTTCTTCAAACCGAATGGCATCACTCGATAACAGAATGTTCCCCAAGGTGTGATGAATGTTGTCTTCTCCATATCCTCGGGTGCCATCTTGATCTGATTATATCCGGAAAATCCGTCCATAAACGAGAAGACATTGAATTTAGCTGTATTATCTACCAACATATCAATATGTGGTAGAGGAAAATCATCTTTTGGACTAGCTTTATTCAAGTCTCTATAGTCCACACACATTCGGACTTTTCCATCTTTTTTAGGCACGGGCACAATATTGGCCACCCATTAAGGATATGTAGAAGTCACCAGAAACCCCACATCAATTTGCTTCTGAACTTCCTCTTTGATCTTCACTGCCATATCAGGATGAGTTCTTCTGAGCTTTTGCTTTACCGGCACACACTCAGGCTTCAAAGGCAGGAAATGTTGCACGATATCAGTATCCAAACCAGGCATGTCTTCATATGACCAGGCAAAGACGTCGACATATTCTTGTAGCAACTCAATCAACCCCTTCTTAACAGATTCTTCCAGGAGTGCCCCAATCTTTACTTCTCACACACAATCCTCAGACCCCAAGTTGACTGTTTCCAGATTCTCAAGATGCGGCTGAATGATCTTTTCTTCGTGCTCAAGAAGACGGGTAATCTCGTCAGGAATCTCTTCAACATCATCTTCGGCCTCAAATACAGGGAACTCAAAGTTGGGAGATGTTGTTGGTTCATTATGTTCAATGGGTTTGATCAACCTGCATAATGATTTTGGATATAAAGAGATTTTAGAATTCAAACAAGGGAAATCATTATGCAGATGAAAAAGATTGATTTTATTCTATTTTTTAAGGTTTTATGTGATCACCAATTTCATGCAAAAAGCGAAAAGTGAAAATAATTAGAAAAACAAACATTTAACATGAATTTATTGAATGAAATGTCATTGTATTTATGAGCCAACAATGTCATCACTCCTCCTTTTGGCATGGGAGAAGGGTTTTTTTGAATAAAGTGAACATTACGTTGACTTATGGACGAGTATTGGAACATCAACAACGACCCAATTATTGCAGACCCCTCCAGGGATGACAAAGTTTCTAGAATCGTCTTCTGCATCCTCTTCCTCAACAGCAGCAACTTCCTCATCTTGAACAGTGTGGATGAATCCACCACTCTTGATCAACCCATGCTTGTTGAAAGCACTAGAAGAATACCCTATGCCAGCCCGGGATTTGTTGTCTTCCAGCTTAATCATTTTCCCCAAACCGGTAGTTATACCATGCTCAATGGCCAACTTAGCGTCATTGTAGGACGCAAATGAAGAAGTTCCTTTCTTAACAGGCTCAACAATAGATAAAGCTTGGAACGGCGTCCCAACTTCATCCTTAGCCTCTATGTAAGAAAAGGAAGACAAATGGCTAACCAGGAGAGCCTTTTCTCCCCCTACCACCACCAGCTTCTTGTTTTTGACAAACTTCAATTTCTGATGTAGGGTGGATGTCACGGCGCATGCCTCGTGAATCCATGGTCTGCCCAACAGACAGCTATATGATGGGTGAATATCCATGACCTGAAAAGTGATCTGGAAGTCACTTGGTCCAATCTTGACTAGGAGTTCAACCTCTCCAATCACAGTTTTACGGGACCCAACAAAAGCTTTAACCACCACTCCACTCTGCCTCATGGGAGGCCCCTGATATGACAATTTAGCAAGAGTGGACTTTGGCAACACATTCAGCGATGATCCAGTGTCCACCAGCACATTGGACATGGTATCATCTTTGCAGCTCATAGATATGTGTAGTGCCAAATTATGGTCTCTTCCCTCCTCGGGGAGATCAGCGTCACAAAAACTCAAATTGTTACAAGCGGTGATGTTTGCAACAATACTGTCAAATTGTTCTATTGTGACGTCATGATCTACATATGCCACATCCAACACCTTCTACAGAGCTTCACGGTGTGGTTCTGAATTCATCAACAAAGACAATACAGAGATCTTTGATGGCGTCTGTAGGAGCTGATCTACAACGTTGTACTCACTCCTTTTGATGAGCCTCAGCATCTCATCACAGTCTTCTTTCGCATTGCCATTCTGGCCAACTGAGACAGGAGCTCTCACAACAGAGGCAGGTTTATTAGCAACAAGTGCCGGATTCAGAGCATTCATAGCAGTCCCAAACGAGCGTTCAACATAATCAGCAACATTGGCTCTTCGAACATCAGCTTGAGGTTTCGGAGGAGCCGAGAAAACACGACCGCTACGGATCAAGCCGCTGACATCGGCAATATTAACAACAGAAGTAGACGGCATGGGAACCTCCTTCCCATCCTCCAATGCCACAACATTCTAGCGATAGGGAACCGCCTTATCAGAAGAGTATGGCACAGGGCCAACTGGTTTAATGATCAAAGAGGGAGAAGCCTTCTGCTTGCTGCCATCATACCGAATGACAACAGGCTCAGGGATCCGAAATACCGGAGATATTACATTGACTTCATCATCATCAATATCAACATTTCAATTCTGAAGTATCTCAATGACTCCTTCATCCAGCATTTCTTGGATGTCTATGCGGACTTGGCGACATCCTCTTTGATTGACAGTGCAGACACGACATCTGTCATGGTCATGCTCATAATGATTGTATTCACACAACAGCCTGTGCATCTCGACCAGAGATTGTCGAATATGGCTGACATATTTGACTTTGTATTTACCAGGGCAGCCCTGGACCATGTTGATAGAGGATTTCCCATGCTCGGGCAATGGGTTCTTCTTCACATTAAGACCTACGTCCTCGAAACACAAGATACCACATCTCACAAGGTCTTGAACCTTGGTCTTCAACGAGTAACAATTTTCCACATCATGTTCGGGAGCACCAGAATGATAAACACAGTGTAGCTCGGGCTTATACCACCACTGAGGGTTGGTAGGTATAGCCGGGGGGTCTCGTAGAGTAATCAATTTCCTCTCTATCAAAGAGGGATATAATTCGACATAGGTCATAGGAATAGGATCGAAGGTGACCCTCTTCCTCTCATAGCTTGTACTGGCTTGAATGTTGTTTCGAGGCTGGTAGGCCTACTGTTGAGGACGGTGCTACGGTTGTTGATATTTTTGATGTTGTTGTTGCTGGTTATTATTGTGATGCTGATATTGCTGATTATCTCTGAAAATAGGTGCTATGTGAGCCATCTGATGCTGGTTACCGGCAGGCCGCACGGTCTTCCTCCTCACTGAGGGTCTTCTAGGTTTAATATAGGAGGTCACAGCATATGCCTCACCATCTTTCTTCTTTCCAAACGTCCCATACCGTTTGGCAGAAGAGCCTTCTTCTCTGGTCAGGCGCCCTTCCCTGACTCCTTCCTCCAGATGCATCCCCATGTTCACCATCTCTATGAAATCAGAAGGAGCGCTGGCAAACATCCGCTCATAGTAAAATGAGCTCAAGGTCTTCAGGAAGATCTTGGTCATTTCTTTCTCCTCCAGCGGGGGCACAATCTGTGTTGCTAACTCTCGCCACCTCTGGGCGTACTCTTTGAAAGTTTCCTTGTCCTTCTGGGACATGGCTCTCAATTGATCCCTATCAGGAGCCATATCCATGTTATACTTGTATTGCTTGACGAAGGCCTCACCAAGATCATTGAAGGATTGGATGTTCGCGCTGTTCAAGCCCATATACCATCTCAGAGCAGCACCGGATAAACTATCCTAGAAGTAGTGAATGAGAAGTTGATCGTTGTCGATCTGATTCGACATTTTCCTGGCATACATAACCAGGTGGCTGAGAGGGCAAGTATTTCCCTTGTACTTTTCAAAGTCAAGTACCTTGAACTTTACAGGGATTTTGACGTTTGGGACCAAGCAGAGTTCAGCAGCAGACTTGCCGAAGAGGTCCTTTCCTCGGAGAGTTTTCAATTCCTTGCGGAGCTCAAGAAATTGATCATTCATAGCATCCATCTTTTCGTAGACATCTGGGCCCTCAGACGGCTCAGAATGATAGATGGTGTCGTCTACTCTGGGTATAGTATGCACGATAGGAGGTGGAACGGCAAGGACCGAGCTAGATGCCGGCAGAGAAGCAAATGTGGGCGCAGGACCCTCAGGCATGAAGTTGGGAGGCATCCCCCAAGGAAACCCGGCTGGCATAGCTGTTGGTGCAAAATGGGCGCTGGCCGCAGGCACGGTTGAAGAGGCAATCTCAGAGATGACTGTCCTCTAGGGAGGAGTTGAAGGTGTCGGAGACGACTGGCTCTGGGCAGCCATGAAAGACTCCATCAGGGAAGTCAATCTGGCTACTTCCTCCTTAAGTTCACGGTTCTCTTGCTCCAAATGATCCATTAGTCTTGATGTGTTGGCTCGGGTGTAGTACCGGTGAGTCAGCTTGTCTTCAAAATAAATGAAGAACACAGTGTTAGATCATAGAACAAGAAGCCTGGAGCAAAACCTGCTTATGCACATGATGCATGCAATGCTTGCGCATATGATTTGTTTTTTTTATATCAGAGGAACTTTAGAGTCCTATTTGCAAATATTTAAAAAGCATTAATCATTTAGACATATATGGAAATATCACATCAATAATATCTGGGAAATATTTTTTTACACCAAAGAAGTACAGTCTTGGTAACCAAATACAAGAGAAAAGTAAAATGAACATCCTATGGAACCCTAGAAACAATCATCTAAAGCTCTGGACACTGGAAGATAAGCTGCACGAAGCCTCTTCACCTCCCTCTCATAGGCTGCCTCCATATCTGCCTTCTCCTTGGCGAGTCGATCTTACTTCCTCCTCCAAAACTTGGAAGACTGAGGAAGAAGAGAAGTCAATCAATCATCAGGCTCATCAATAACCAGGTGCTCAAGGAACTCTATCAAATCATCCTTCTCTCTGATCTGCTGAAGCAACTCCTCTCGTTCACGGATCTAGGCACGTGACCGGTCTTCGTCTCTCAACTCCTCTACTCCTTGGTCAGGGAGGGTTGAAGGCCCAACCACAACCAAAGGCGTAGGTCTTGGATACTCATAAGGCATGAGGTACTCAGAAGCTCTCCTTCTAACCCAAGAGGTATAGGGTTCCAAAGCGATACAGTTCTTCGGTCCTAGCTCCTTCCTTCCCTTCCTATGGATCTTGCGCCAAGCGCAGACCATCCTTCCCTTCAAGCCTTGGGGATCTTTACCCTCCTGAAAGAACACACCCTCTAACAGAATGTTACTAGGTTTATCCTTTAGGGGGAACCCAAGATGACGACGTGCCAAAATAGGGTTGTAGTTAATCCCACCACATGTACCAAGAAGAGGCACATTGGAGAATTCACCACAAGAGTCGATAATCTGCACACCATCATATACACGGTTGTACCAAAAGATATCATCATTAGTGAGAGACATGAGTCTCGTGGACCACCGTAGACATCCTTTGTTCTCCTTGAAGGCGAGCGTCTGAGGCAAGTGCGAAATAAACCACTTGTATAACAGAGGCAAACAGCACACGATGGTACCACCCTTTGCATTCCTCATATGGAAAGAAAAGTAAGTGTCACCCAACAGAGTAGGAACGGGATTAAGAGTAGAGAAAATCCTAATAGCGTTCACATCCACAAACTTGTCGATGTTGGGGAATAACACTAGCCCATAGATGAGAAGTACAAATATGGCCTCAAAGGCATCCTCACTCATGGCCTTCCCATACATAATAGCTTGAGCGATGAGGAACTCAGAAGGGAGACCTTGAATTCCATCTTTAGTAGTCATATGTGTTGGTGAATTGCCATCCAAGGCACAACAGAATTTAAAATTTTCTCCATTTGGTGATCCTTACGAATGGGCATGATCAGTGATAGAATCCTTACCTCTTGTGGCGATTCAAACCTTTGGTGCAAATCTCTGATAATGATCAAAACCTTTGATACAGATCCACGGGGCGATCACGAACATTGAACGATGACAACGTCTCTACTCAGTCCACACGAACGAATTCCTTCAATCGCAATGCTAGCTGTTATGAATGAAGGCTTTGAGTGTGAGAGAGATACGAAATTCCAACTCTTCAGTTGTGTTGTCTGTCTCAGTGTGTTTTTGTGCTTCTACCCAAGGGGTTCTATTTATAGAACCACTTGTGTGGGCTTCAAGCCAAAAAGCCCACTTAAGTGCATTTCGGCCCATATCTCATAAAATGCCAAAATCACTTAAGTATTTGGTACCTTACCATATTTCGTATTCTACTTAAGTACACCGTACCTTACGATGTTCCTTAATTATTCTATCTCATATCAATCCGTCCTTTGTGTGTGACCCTATAGGTTTTCGCGGCGTTGGCAATTATATTAAATCACGCATTTAACATAATAAACAGTGAGCGGTATCTAGCAACACATCACTGCTACCCAAGTCACGAAAATGTCATGTGATCTGACAAAACCTCCTGTGATAATAATTATGTGTATAATTACTCCTTTGCCCTTATGTCTATATTGAACACAAGGTATAGACCGTGTCACCCTTGTCCAGTTCAATATTGGGCCCATAAACATTTATCCTGTTACGCAGGATTGGCAAATTCCATCTAGGACACTCATGTCCCTCAGCATGCTTCGTGGAGTACCCATCAACTGTCTTTATGGTTATCCAGTTACGGACAACGTTGGATCAGCAATAAAGCACTCGACTCTACATCTAGGATCCATAGTGG
The DNA here is from genome assembly GCF_024323335.1 of Lathyrus oleraceus. NCBI lineage: Eukaryota > Viridiplantae > Streptophyta > Magnoliopsida > Fabales > Fabaceae > Lathyrus > Lathyrus oleraceus. The sequence continues at coordinate 322,818,774 of NC_066581.1, forward strand.
TTTCAGGTCGAAGAGTGGTATACACTATTATCACCATGAGAATAACTTATGATGCATAACTTTCTATATAGTATTCTCATAGCGGGTCAATCCGGTATAAATATTACTCCTAATATTCATACCTATGTTTAAGACTTGATAACTCTTTATCCATGATCCATGAGATGTGATCATCAGTCTACAAACATAATAGTCTTAATGCTTTAATGTTATCCCACTTCACATTAAACCTCGACTACGGATACTTTAAGAACAGTGCCTTTATGTTTAATGTGTTCTCATGATTAAGTCACACTTAATACATTAAACAGACTATCTATTCTAGGGACTTTATTAATCAACCATAATAAAGAAAATGCCTTTTATTATTAATAAATAATTCGATACAAGTACCAAAAGTATTGGCCTCTAGGGCTTACACCAACAATCTCCCACTAGCACTAGAGCCAATCAGGCATACCCCGTATGCCCATTGATCTAGTATGGCCATCATGCTTCTGCTGCGCAAGAGGCTTTGTCAGTGGGTCAACTATATTGTCAAGTGTAGGTACTTTACATATTTTTGCACAACGCCTAAGTATGTGTTTGGATCGTTGGTGAGATCTAGGCTCTTTAGCTTGTGCGATAACACCATTGTTATCATAATATAGACCAATGGGATCCACAATGCTAGGGACTATGCCAAGTTTATTGATCCAAACAGCTTCCTTTGCTGCACTTAAGGCAACAATATACTCGGCCTCAGTTGTAGAATCAGCAACTGCATCTTGCGTTGAACTTTTCAAGCTCACAGTGCCACCATTTAAGCAAAACACATAACCATATTGGAATCATTCATATTAAAGCGTCTCAGCACTTTTTCTATGTATGTACTCTGACTTAAGCAGTTTTGTGATCTATCTCTATAGATTCTGATTCCTAATATATAGGCTGCTTCACCTAGGTCCTTCATAGAAAAGCATTTCCCCAACCAAGACTTTACTTGTTGCAGGGTAGGGATAGCGATTCCAATGAGTAATATGTCATCTACATATAATACTAGGAATGCTCCCACTAACCTTCTTGTAGACATAAGGCTCATCTTCGTTCTTGATGAATCCATACAGTTTTACTGTTTCATCAGAACGAAGATTCCATGAGTAGGTCATAGGCTCATCTTGATCCATGAGTAACACATCACCTTGATTAGATATCCATATATCTCAGGTAGGTGACGTATCCTGCCTGACCTACGCTGGTCTTGTTCTACTTGAGTAGGTTGCTCTTACACAACTACTTGTGTTTCCTGCTCTAATTCCTCCATAGGTGTATCGATACTTTGTGATTCTTGAATTTCTTCAAGTTCTACTTTCTTCCCACTGATTCCTTTGGAAATAAAATCCCTTTCTAGGAAAACTCAAGTTCGAGCGACAAACATTTTGCCCTCAGAAGGATTGTAGAAATAATATCCTCTTGTTTCTTTAGGATACCCCACAAATAAGCATTTGTCAGATTTGGGCTCAAGCTTAGTTGAAATTTGTCGTTTCACATAAACTTCGCAACCCCAAATCTTCATGTAAGACATATGTGGTCTCTTACCACTCTATATCTCATATGGCGTCTTTTTAACCTTTTGGATGGAACACGGTTAAGTGTGTAAGTTAATGTCAATGGTGTATGTCCTCAAAAGGGGTTTGGAAGATTGGTATGACTCATCATGGATCGGACCATGTCCAACAGGGTTCGATTTCTTCTCTCAGATACACCCTTCCATTGGGATGTGCCAGGAGGAGTAAGTTGGGATAGGATCCCACACTCTTTCAGATGGTCATCAAACTCTAGGATTAAATACTCACCACTTCGATCTGATCGAAGAGTTTTAATATTCTTACCTAGTTGGTTTTAACTCGTTAGGTTTCACCCTTTTGTATTAATGTTATTAATAGGCATTTCAAGATCAAGGACATATAGTCCATTGTTCATTTGTGCAGTAGCATAGAATATATCATTCAAATAAATTGAGCAACAATTGTTCTTTATTATAAATGAAAAACCAAACTTGTCCAAACAAGCAATGGAAATAATATTCCTGCTAATTGCAGGTACATAATAACAGTTCTCTAACTGGATTATTAAACCACTAGGTAAAGTCAATACAAAAGTTCCTACGGCTAAAGCAGCAACCTTTGCTCCATACCCAACTCGTAGGTCGACTTTACCTTTTGCCAAATCTCTATTCCTTTTTAGTTCCTGCACATTTGTACAAATGTGAGAACTGCATCCAGTATCTAATACCCATGATGCAAAAGTAGATAAATTAATAACAAAAATACTTGAAGTTGAAGTCTCTACTCCATTCTTCTTATCTTCCAGGTACTTTGGGCAGTTCCTCTTCCAGTGTCCGGTCTTACCGCAATGGAAGCAGGTGCCTTCTTTTGCTATGCCTCCACTAGGCTTCAAAGCAGCAATGGGTCTGGGATTGGCAACTTCCTTGCCCTTCCCCTTATCACTCTGCTTAGTGGGCCTTTTGTTCTGTCTCTTTCCATTTCCGACCATCAGAATGGACTTCCCTTTTGACTTCAGATTCTGCTCGGCAGTTCTTAACATGGCGAGCAGTTCAGGAAGAGATTTTTCCATATCAATCATATTGAAATTTAGGACAAATTGACTGAAACTATCTGGCAACGATTGCAAGATCAAATCAGTTGCAAGTTCCTTTTCGAGGGGAAAACCCAATCTCTCAAGGTTTTCCACATACCCAATTATCTTGAGTACATGGGGACCTACAGGGGATCCCTCAGCTAACTTGCTTTGAAAAAGGGCTTTTGAAACTTCAAACCTCTCATGCCTTGCTTGCTCTTGATAGAGCAAATTCAGGTGTTCGATCATATCGAACGATGACATGTTCTCATGTTGCTTTTGCAATTCTGAGTTCATGGTAGCCAGCATGAGACAAGCAGTTTCATTGGCATCATCGACATGCTTCTTATAAGCATCTCTTTCTGCCTTAGGTGCAGAACTAGGAGGTTCCTCTTCAGGAACAGGTGTCTCCAAGACATATAGCTTTTTATCATGTTTGAGGACAATCCTCAGGTTTCGGTGCCAATCCAGAAAATTTGTCCCAGACAATTTTTACTTATCAAGGATTGATCGCAGGATGTTGTTAGAGGTGTTTGCTGTCATGGTAATCTACATAAGGATTAATGAAAATATAAGTATCATTGACATATTCAATTAGGCCTTTAATTAAATATGCTCCCACTATTTTACTCAAAACAAATGACCCTCATCATTTGATTCGGAAAATCCCGTTGGAAGATTTTCTAGTGGGTCGAGATCCATATTTCACTTCGTTCTAAGTCCGCGTAGGCGGATTACACAAAACTAGGTTATTTAGGTAGGAACTCCTTCCAATTGTATCTCATACAACTCTCGAAAATTTCAGTTGGGTGAATAACTCCTTATTCCAATCCATCATATGGATCATTCCCAACTCTTGCTTCTAAACATATATATAATCTTATTATAGTTTGTTTAGTTAAGTTTGACCCATTGTTTTAACAGTTGGATATTACAATTATCCCATCGCACCTTACTAATATAGAACATGCACCTCATGTAGGCGAAACCTACATTATTCGATACTAGTCTTGATGAGTGTTAAAACTTGGAAAGCTTAAAACTTAATATTTATTTTGAGGGAATTGCAATTTTTCTGATCTCACCGGCTTGTTTATCATATAAACCGTCTCTCATATGCATCAACATACATTCACATGCATCAACATACATACATACATAATGAAACATTTATGGCCCTTAGCGCAATTGTTCTCCCAAGCCAATGAGAGAACCTAAGCTAACCTACAACGATCTAAGCTTCTCCAAGCAAGATCTTCAAGGTTGTCCTCCTTTGGCACTGACTTCTTTGCTTTCTTCATATCATTACATTACATGAAAGAAACTCGTTTTACATACGAGGGAGTGAGATGAGAAAAGAAGTTACATTTGGGAGATTAAGAGAGAGGCACGACACGCAGGTCGTATTTTAAAAACCCAAAACAAAATAAAGGAAAACTAAGGCCATAACCGATCACCACAAGACAATAATAAACACTTTATTATTATTATTATTATTATTATTATTATTAAGTCCTTTAATTAATTAAAATCAAATTAAATTTCGACGACCGATCATCACATTTTAATGAACAATTCATTTAAAATCGATGTCGCTTTTCGTATCAACACTTGACACTTTTAAAGCACTGAGTTAGCCGAACGGGTGAAAATTTACTTGCGTTAACCGGTTAACCATATGTGTTAACCGGTTAACACTGTTTGAAATCTGAAAACATTGTTTTCTGCCTTGCGTTAACCGGTTAACCAAATGCGTTAACCGGTTAACACTGTTTGAAAATGTCTTGGAAAACTGTTTTCCGCCTTGCGTTAACCGGTTAACCAAATGCGTTACCGGTTAACACTGTTAAAAAACTCAAAAAAAAAATTATTTCGCATCCCGTTAACCGGTTAACCATATGCGTTAACCGGTTAACACTATTCCAAAAAGGTTTAGAAGGCTGTATTCAGTTTCTCGTTAACCGGTTAACCATACGCGTTAACCGGTTAACACTGTTCGGGAAAGTGTTTAGAACGCACAACTCTTGTGCAGTCAAACCCCAATCACATAACTCTCTGACAACACAACCCTTGTGCCGTCACTAACCCTGATGCACCAATTTCAGACCGTCAAACACATCTCAATTGTTAATTCAGTATGATTGATCAACACGTCATTGCTTCACCATACTAATGTCAGATCAAGAAGCAAACGACCATTGATCGATCAAAGGAAAACAATCATCGAGGGTTTGAATGAACGAAACGAGAACACTATATCATATATAATATATTTTGCATCAGGATTACATATATCACATATATGTAACTTGATCGATCTCAATTTAACCTTTGACTCATTCTGTCTTTAATCATATTATTACAGAACAAAAACAGTTATCAGATTCATGGTTTCGTAAGTGGCTCTGATACCACTGTTGGTGAATTGCCATCCAAGGCGCAGCGGAATTTAAATTTTTCTCCATTTAGTGATCCTTACGAATGGGCATGATCAGTGATAGAATCGTTACCTCTTGTGGCGATTCAAACCTTTGGTGCAGATCTTTGATAATGATCAAAACTTTTGATACAGATCCACGGGGCGATCACGAACGTTGAACGATGACAACGTCTCTACTCAGTCCACACGAACAGATTCCTTCAATCGCAGTGCTAGCTGTTATGAATGAAGGCTTTGAGTGAGAGAGAGATACGAAATTCCAACTCTTCAGTTGTGTTGTCTGTCTCAGTGTGTTTTTGTGCTTCTACCCAAGGGGTTCTATTTATAGAACCACTTGTGTGGGCTTCAAGCCAAAAAGCCCACTTAAGTGCATTTTGGCCCATATCTCATAAAATGCCAAAATCACTTAAGTATTTGGTACCTTACCATATTTCGTATTCTACTTAAGTACATCGTACCTTACGATATTCCTTAATTATTCTATCTCTCATCAATCCGTCCTTTGTGTGTGACCCTATAGGTTTTCGCGGCGTTGGCAATTATATTAAATCCCGCATTTAACATAATAAACAGTGAGCGGTATCTAGCAACACATCACTGCTACCCAAGTCACGAAAATGTCATGTGATCTGACAAAACCTCCTGTGATAATAATTATGTGTATAATTACCCCTTTTCCTTTATGTTTATATTGAACACAAGGTATAGACCGTGTCACCCTTGTCCAGTTCAATATTGGGCCCATAGACATTTATCCTGTTACGCAGGATTGGCAAATTCCATCTAGGACACTCATGTCCCTTAGCATGCTTCGTGGAGTACCCATCAACTGTCTTTATGGTTATCCAGTTACGGACAATGTTGGATCAGCAATAAAGCACTCGACTCTACATCTAGGATCCATAGTGGTTTCAGGTCGAAGAGTGGTATACACTATTATCACCATGAGAATAACTTATGACACTTTGCATAACTTTCTATATAGTATTCTCATAGCGGGTCAATCCGGTATAAATATTACTCCTAATATTCATACCTATGTTTAAGACTTGATAACTCTTTATCCATGATCCATGAGATGTGATGATCAGTCTACAAACATAATAGTCTTAATGCTTTAATGTTATCCCACTTCACATTAAAGCTCGACTACGGATACTTTAAGAACAGTGCCCTTATGTTTAATGTGTTCTCATGATTAAGTCACACTTAATACATTAAACGGACTATCTATTCTAGGGACTTTATTAATCAACCATAATAAAGAAAATGCCTTTTATTATTAATAAATAATTCGATACAAGTACCAAAAGTATTGGCCTCTAGGGCTTACACCAACAATATGGGCACCAACCAGAGATTCATCTATATGCAACATATTAGCTATCTCTTGAGAAGTAGGAACACTCTCTAAGCCACTGAACGACAACTGGTCTAGAATAGGTATACCCACAAGGTAGGCATACTCCTCAAGCGTGGACAAAAGCTAAGAATCCGGAAATGTGAAGCAACGGTACAAGGGATCATAAAACTGCACCAATACACTCATCAATCCTTCGTCCACTTGAGTAGTCAGAACAGACAGAAGCTTCCCATAACGAGCCTTGAAACCCAAGGGATCTAATACATAAGATGTCAAATTCCTTAGCTCTTTCAAGTCGGGTTGTCTGAAACTGTACTTCTTCGTATTCCTTCTTTGGCTTTCCATGTCTGAAAATTTGCAAATAAACCTCTTAAGTTCCTCGAAAATTTTCTCATTATTGATGATATGGATGCAAATGGGTGCATGAATGCATGGATGCAACAATCACACTCAAGGATCAAACAAAGCACACCAAACAAAGGTCATGGGATGGATCATGTCATCCTTAATATCAATCATCCATTTTGGTGGATTATGGTTTATACCTTATAAACACCCAAGTTCCATTGATATTAAGGATACACAAGAACGGATCAACCATGAATCAAGGGTTTGTTGCAAGTCACGAGCATAGAGTCTCGGTTAAGAACCACCCAAAGGGAGTGTACTAGGGTTTAAACCTGCCAAACATGTTCTACAAGAGGGTCCCATAGTCATCATCCCATCTTTTAGATATTATCGGATAAACGACTACTCGTATTCCAAAAATATTCTCAAGAGAGACTCTTATGAGTGTAGTATTGCGTAACAATCGTATCAAATCTCACACTTGAACGACTTTCGCACTACGTCCTAAGAATAGGCCAAGATGGGCTTGGTAAACTAAGGTCCTTGGCTTCTAAGGTCTATATTGGAAAGAGTAATGTCTAACCACAACTACTTGTGTGACATTATTGATCCCAACATTACCTCCACCAAGTGAATGGGCTTGCAAGTCAACTTGCTAAGGAATAACTCCATACAAGTTGACAAGACTATGCCATTCCCTTATCCTAAGTGCACTCGAGTTCGGGTATAGAACTCATCTCACAAAGATCACCAAGCATACAAGGAATTAATATTCAAGCAATTCAATCATTACATACAATACAGTAATCCCAAATTGCACAAAAATATGTCACAAAATAATATACAATACAATACAACAAATATGAAAAGTAGGCAAAACCCACTAGGCAAACATTCCCTAGCAGAGTCGCCACTTTTCTGTAGCGGGGTATTCGTTACCATTAGAGATATTGACTAAATCCAACATAAACCATACAAGTCGAGTCGCCACCGCACTTCTATTTATCCAAAGGAATGGTTAGAAAGTGAACAAAAACCTAAAAGTTTTATCGAATCAAAAACTAGTAAAAATGTCAGAGATCGGGGTAAGGGGGTTGGTTATGCAATGGGAAGGTTTTAAGCACCCAAAACATCCTAGGTACTCCTAGGGAGACCATTTCACACTTGTTTTAAGGTTGGTATTTTGTGAAAATTTATTTGTGCAAACATGATTGAAGAGATGAGAAGAGAATGTACAAGTTATTTACAATTTTGTGTTTGGATGGATAAACCCATTGCCTACGTATCATATTGATGATCCAAGTAGCTCCCATCCTTTGGAATATGCAAGCAAAATAAGTGTAAGCTTAAGCAATCAACATAATCATGCAAGCTCTTAGAAGATCCCCAATGGCTCTTGTATCCTTCACTTTGGATGAACATGAAAATGGTTCTTCAATTTGGCTCAGATAGGATTCCCTAGCACAAAAGCGCACAACATCAAAAAGTTCCATGAAGCAAATCAAGAATGGACAAGATTGAGTTTAGAGATTTAGTCCTTCTAATCCATCTTCAACATTAAGGTCCTTTTACTCCAATTTTTCATAGGGAATGTCCTAGAAACTAAGTCCATTTGTCCATTTTTTTGCATTTGGTCCACAATGATCAACACAAAACACAAGCACAATAAGATATACACAATTATGTGCTCAAGTGAGCAAAAGACAAATTGCATTAACATAAACATGTGCTCAAATGAGCAAAGGAAAAAGCAAATGAATAATATGTACAAGAATAGTAAATTGCATAAATGTAAAGAGAAAAAATTAAATGTTAATGGTTAATGGTTAGTGTTAGAGTTAGTGTGCCATAAGGCAATTTAGCGCTATGTTAAGCAATCGTAATTGGACTTATGTAGAAGTCACAACTATCTGAGGCCGGTCAATAATAATGTAGGCAACAACACAAGTTAGAGATTTTGATTAGTGAATCAAACTCCAACAACTTGCCATGCCAAAAAGAAGAGGATAAATGATCTTGTATTGATTTAGGTTCTTTGCATGATTTAGGAAGCAACCTATCCTTAATGCAAAGCCATTCACTTAATCCATGATCAAGATGAATTAGATTTGAATCAAGGAAGATTAAACCTCCATGTATCCATGCTAACCACCAATCTTTAACTCATTGATCAAAAAAAGGAAAAAAGAATAAGAAGAAGAAGAAGATGAAGAATTAAAGTGCATTAATGGAAATGGAATGAGATGATCAACAAGCATTGACCAAAGATAAAGAAGATCAAGGTCAAACAATAGAAAACAGAAGCAAGATGACGATTAGAAGTCAAGAAACAAATAAAATATTTTTGGCATTTTTTTAATATTAAAATAAAACTTGAATTAAAATACTAAAGAAAGGTCAAACTTCAAACTCACTTCAAATCAACTTTGAAAAGTCCAAGTGAATTATCCCAAGTTCAACAAGGCCAAACAAAGTTTGACAAAAAATTTCAGCATTTTTAGAAGTCAGAAACTATTTTAAATCAACTAAAAATGCATAAAAATAACGTAATTGAACTAAAATCTCAAATAAATCTCAAATCAATCAATAAATTGATGAGAATATTTTTCATAGATCTAGCATCATTCAAAGAGGTTAGGAAAATATTTTTGTATTTTTTGGATATCAAAAACTATTTAAAATGAATTAAAAATAACCAGAAAAGAGAAAATTACTAAAAAATATCAAATGCTAAAATAAAAAATATTAATAATATTTTTTAGAAAGTAGAAATTAAGAGAAGAAAAATGAAATTGGTCTCATAATTTTTTGACCAATAATGAGAGAGATATTAATTTTTAAAAAGAAATGGAATTAAAAGAAATAAAAGAATTAAAATCAGAAATTAGAAAATAAGGGAAAACGTGGACCGCTTGATGAAGCTTCATTAGTTGACGTGGATCATCACACGACTGAGAAGCGCGCGTTCACCATATGCGTGAGTCAAATGAAATACACTATGCCATTAATAAAGTCATAAGGTTGGACGTGTGAGATTGCATCTGGAAACGAGAATGGACGATCCAGATCAAATCTGGAGACCAGATGGTGGCCAACGCCATCGTTTTCTCCGGCCAGGCTCCGGCCAAGTCCAAATTTGCAGAGAGTTAAATGGTAACCAAAAGACACGATCCAGGCATCAATCGAGAGCTAGGGTGATGTACATCACCCCTGTACCAACCAAATCCATTCTAGATCTCTATATTGAGAGAAATCAGAAGTGGAAGATCTGTGGTGTTCATATGAACTTCATGATTTTTGAAAATTGAAAGCACAATAATGTTGCCTCTATGCAGAGGACTTCAGATCACACAACAATAATGAGAAATAAGCACTATGCAAGTAGATTCGAAGAAAATAACAGTTGAGGTAAACCTCTGATTTGCAGGGCTTGGAGTCACAATTCCTTGGTGCTATTGCCTACAATTCACACTATAGATCAAGGAGAAGAAGGTTTAGGAACTTTAAGATCTGAAAGTTGATCGAGGAAACCAAAGTTCAGATCTGAAAATTTTGAAGAAAAGTGAGCTAGTTCCTTTAGTGATGGTTGTGATTTCAGTTTAACAGCATTTGGGGCGCCTTCAGGTTGAGAAATTATAAAGCTATGGCATGGTATTTATAGGCAAGGCAATGCTGAATGCATGATCACAAGCTTGCATGAATGGAAAGAGCCTCCATGCATGGGCCTGTACAGGCGCATAGAGGGCCCAATTCCAACTAGATTTGGTAGCTGATGCATGATGAAAGTAAATTGGTCGTGCAGATTGGATGGTAATAGCTCATGCAATGCAAATTAAATGATTTTCCAAAATTGTACCATTATGCTCAAGCCTTCGAAAATGCTATGTCAAAAATAGAAACACCACCTCATGAATAATGGTTGGAAAGCTTACTGCATAAGGATCATTTGTTATGTTGATCAAAACTCCATTTGGGCCTTGGAAATTGATGAAAATTGGCCATGAAGTGTAGGGTGCAAAACATGCACATGTGAGATTTTCAAAATTGGCCAAAGTTCAAGCCCTTCTGTCTCAATAATGCAAGTTCCAAATGACAAACTATTCAACATAAATGTTGTAGATCATTTCAAGGCAATCAATTTGGACTTATATTTCGCATCATTTGGATTTTTGATGAAGAAGTTATGGGCACTTGAAGTTGGACTTTTTCACATTTCAATGCATTTGGTCCAAAGTGACCTATAATGTTTTGCATTATAAAATGTATTTCTTTTAAGATTTTGAAATTTTTATCAGCATAACATTTGAAGTAGACATCTAAAGATTTCCAATGCATTTGATCCCACCTCAAAATCATGAAAAATGAAGGAGTTATGTCCTTAGGAAGTTGACCCAAAATTAGGGTTTTAGTCAAAATGACCTATAATGTTTTGGAATGGATGATGACCTTCCAAGCTTCAAATCAAATTTTGATTAACACGAAAGTTGTTCATATGGTCTTTAAGAACATTTTTTCTCTTGGGGTCATCTCCATTTGACAAACACATAAAAAGTTAGGTCTCAGTGTATTTCAAAATAGTCAGATGAATTGACTGATCAACTTCTCAAGTCCACACCTCATATTTTGATGAATTGATGATTGAGGACACTCAATTAAGTTCAAATATGCATGAAATCATGAATGAAAGAACTTCCCTTGATTGTATTTGACCATGGGTTGAGATTGCTTCATGAGCAAGGCACAATTGATGAACAGATGAATTAGGGTTTCCTTGAGAAACAAGCCTCAAACCCCTTGATTTGCTTTGATCAAAATGATGAATTGAGACACTTTGGGTCAAAATTGGGGTCTTACACCCGATGAGATATTTTGGCGTGATCATCAAAGCTTTTGATGGTTCTCACAAGACTATTATTGGTGAGGTGGATCTTCCAGTGAAGATAGGTCCGAGTGATTTCCAAATTACTTTTCAACTAATGGACATCCACCCGGCCTATAGCTTCTTGTTGGGAAGGCCATGGATAAATGAGGCCGGAGCTATTACATCCATTTTCCATCAGAAGTTGAAATTTGTGAAGAATGGTAAGCTTGTCATTGTTGGTGGGGAGAAATCTCTTTCGGTGAGCCATATGTCATCCTTTTCATATGTGGAAGCTGAGGATGAGATTGGAACTCCGTTCCAAGCTCTATCTATAGCTGAAGTAAAGAGAGTTGGGGCACCTATGTCCTCTTTTAAAGACGCTCAGAAGATTATTGAAGATGGTAGTTCTGATCAGTGGGGCCAGATGGTAGAGGTCGTCGAGAACAAGAACTGAGCCGATTTGGGTTTCCAGCAAGGGTCGTCTGTGATCAAATTTGAAGATATGCAACCGAGTTTCCGTAGTGGGGGTTTCATCCATGGTAATGAACAACACTCAGCTGCAGTAATCGATGATGACAGAGATGAAGACTGGACCGATTTTGTGATGCATGGAAAAGGTTGCAATAATTGGATCGTTGTCGATGTTCCTATTATTGTCATCGCTCTAAGTAATTGTTTTATTATTTTTGAAAATCCTTCTTCTATGCCGAAGGGAGAAGTGAACATTGTTGGGCATATTTCAAATTGATCATCAATAAAATGAAATTCTATTCATCCACATCTGTGATGTTTTATTTTTACTTTTTGCTTTCTGAAAATGGTAATCACAAAGAACACAAGTAAATAAATAATAAATTGTCCATCTGCATAATATTTGGTCACAATTCACTTCTCTAAAATCAAAATATCAAATCATTATGTAGGTTGGTTTCTAAACCCATTGAATATAATGATCCTACTTCTTATCCAAACTTTGAATTCCCTGTCTTTGAGGACGAGGAAGAAGGTGATGAAGAAGTGTCTGATGAACTATCTCGTCTACTTGAGCATGAGGAAAAAGCCATTATGCCATTCGAAGAGCAGATTGAGTTAGTCAACTTAGGTTCCAAAGATGATGTGAAGGAAGTGAAGATTGGGTCTCAACTGTGTCCAGAGATTAAGAAGGGGTTGATTGATCTTCTTTGAGAGTATTCAGATGTGTTTGCTTGGTCCTATCAAGACATGCCTGGTTTGGATTCTGAGATTGTGGAGCATAGATTGGCGTTGAAGCCAGAATGCCCGCCAGTCAAGCAGAAGCTGAGAATGACTCATCCTGACATAGAAGTGAAGATCAAAGAAGATTGTGGAGCATGTTGGTTTCCTTGTTACAGTTGAGTATCTGCAGTGGGTAGCCAATATTATGCCTGTTTCGAAGAAAGATGGAAAAGTCTGTATGTGTGTTGATTATAGATATTTGAACAAAGCTAGTCTGAAAGATGATTTCCCTCTGCCACACATTGATATGTTGGTAGACAATACAACTAAATTCAAAGTCTTTTCGTTTATGGATGGATTTTCTGGATATAATCAGATCAAGATGGCACCCGAAGATATGGAGAAGACCATATTCACTACACCTTAGGGAACATTCTGTTATAGAGTGATGCCTTTCGGTTTAAAGAATGCTGGTGCAACGTACCAGAGAGCGATGAATACTCTCTTTCATGATATGATGCATAAGGAGATTGAAGTTTATGTTGATGACATGATTGCTAAATCCAGTGATGAAGAAGAACATGTTGAGCATTTATTGAAGCTATTCCAGCATTTGAGGAAGTATAAACTCCGCTTGAATCCCAATAAATGTACTTTTGGTGTTCGTGCTGGTAAGTTATTGGGCTTTATTGTCAGTGAGAAGGGTATTGAAGTTGATCCTGCCAAGGTCAAAGCAATACAAGAGATGCCTGCGCCCAAAACTGAGAAGCAAGTCAGAGGTTTTCTCGGCCGCTTGAATTATATCTCAAGATTCATTTTGCATATGACTACTACGTGTGCACCTATATTCAGGCTTCTTCGGAAAGATCAGTCTTGTGATTGGACCGAGGATTGCCAGAAAGCTTTTGACAGTATCAAAGAATATCTGCTTGAGCCTCCGATTCTATCTCCACCTGTTAAAGGAAGACCATTGATCATGTATTTGCATGTGCTTGAAGAAAGTATGGGTTGTGTTCTTGGTCCGCAAGATGAAACTGGAAAGAAAGAATATGCAATTTACTACCTCAGTAAGAAATTCACCGACTGTGAGACTCAGTATTCTAGGCTTGAATCATACCACTTGGTTGATATCCAAAATGGATCCAATCAAGTATATTTTTGAGAAGTCTACTTTAACTGGGAGGATTGCCCATTGGCAGATGTTGTTATCCGAGTATGATATTGAGTACCGATCTCGAAAAGCTATCAAAGGTAGTGTCTTGGCTGACCACTTGGCTCACCAACCAATTAAAGATGATCAGTCAGTGCAATATGATTTTCTGGATGAAGAAATTTTGTACTTGAAGATGAAAGATTATGATGAACCATTGCTTAAAGAAGGGCCAGAACCTGGTTCCCGTTGGGGCATGGTATTTGATGGAGTTGTTAATCAGTATGGTAATGGCATCGGAGTAGTAATTATTACTCCTCAAGGAATGCATTTTCCGTTTACAGCTAGACTAACTTTCAAGTGTACAAATAACATGGATAAGTATGAAGCTTGCATTATGGGGCTTGAAGAGGCCATTGATCTCAGAATAAAATATCTCGACGTCTATGGAGATTCAGCTTTGGTTGTGAATCAGATCAAGGGTGAATGGGAGACGAATCAACCCGGTTGGATACCATATAGAAATTATGCGAGGAGGATTTCAACTTTCTTCACAAAGGTTGAATTTCATCATATTCCTCGGACCTAAACACTTGTAGCATATCATATCCTAAAAACAAACAAACCAAATGCAAAATAGTAATAATGGTAAAATAACAAAAGTTTTAGAAAAATTAACAAAATACTGAAAAAATAACATAAAATCTCCGCCCATACCTAAACTAAACATTGGCCCGAATGTTTGCGAACAAGGACGAAGGAGGTAACTCACCGCACTCTACTGAGGAGGCGGGGGCGGAAAATGCAACATCAATTGCTGCATCATGAGGCTCATTTCATCCAACATTCCCCCCGGTCGGGCCTGCTCGATGCCTTGTCGTGTTTGCTCGATCCTCAAGTCGCCGAGCTCAGTTTGTACCCAGGTCCATTGGTCGGCAGGCCAGGAAGAGGATCATGCTTCCTGCTGGACAGGTTCTAGAGGTGGGGGTACAAACTGTTCTTGAGGCTCCACCTCTTCTGCTTTTGTTACATCCACATGGTCACCTGCAAACTGCTCACCTGTAGCAAAGTGCTCAACGTCGTAGCCTTCCTTAGTGTCGGGGTCAACACTCATATATAGCCAGTTTGTGCAGTCAGTAATACTAACTTTGTCAGGATCCGGAAGAGCTATAATAAACCGTTTATGAATGAGAACAGAATAATAAGTGGGAGCAACGGAAATCATACCTTGTTGTATCAGAGTTGCCATGTCAATTTTTGTCTTACCTGCCATCGGAGTGTCTTCAAATAAAACCGCCTGATACCCAAAATGTTCTGCAATTTGGGTGATCATGCCCCCGATGGACATGCCTCCGAAGTCCGCTCGGCCAACTCTGCCCATATAATCAGTTGCAAAGGCAACCATATTGATGACCTTGTTTTTCACCATCGAGTACATAAAAAACAACTCCCACTGAGTTCCATACATGTGCTATCACCCTGTCCGAACAGGGTGTATGCCAAACCCTTATAGGCATAGAGAAAACATGGGTTATGGATGCCAGAGGATTTAGCACCCTTGGAGGTGTAATCAGTCCTCTCCGTGATGGAAATCCAGAAGTCTTTTGGCGAAAACCCATCTAGGACCACCCCTGGTCTGTACAGCGGGAGTCGGAGGATCCCTGCCAATTCTTCCATAGACAATTCATGATAATTATTAAACAGACGGAAATGTAAACAGACGGAAATGTAAAGTCCTAAAATAGTACTTGGTGGTGTCGATCCATCTCTTTTCGAGTTGGAATTCCAGCGTGCTTAAAAATTTGAGCATGATGCGCTCATACGTCGGTGCTTCATGGCTCATAAATTCCAACATCCCTAACACGTGGAACATCCTGTCCACTTTAATTTTTAGCCCTAAAGCATTCAAAGTTTGCTCGCACATATACCTGGTAGGTGTGAGCTTTTGTTTTCGGTGAACTTGATACCACTTTTCCTGTTCTGGATTATCGAATAGAATGTTGTGCAGATTCGGGTTCCAGATGGGTCTCTTTAGTGACCTCGACATTTCGGCCAGTTGCTACTTTCCTGTCAAAATCTTC
This sequence comes from Lathyrus oleraceus, assembly GCF_024323335.1. Taxonomy (NCBI): domain Eukaryota; kingdom Viridiplantae; phylum Streptophyta; class Magnoliopsida; order Fabales; family Fabaceae; genus Lathyrus; species Lathyrus oleraceus. Next base: position 322,834,830 of record NC_066581.1, read on the forward strand.
TTCGGGGGTATTTTGGACCAACAGAAAAATGAAATTTCTTATATGTGGAATTAGAAGATTATGAGACTGTGGTTAGGACGAGGGCGGAAAATGGAGTAAGAGTTATGAAGGGGGTTTTTGCAATAGGATATTGGAAGTGGTAGTTATGGAAGCTCTTAGTGGGAAGGTCTAATGGAGGTTGAAGAGGATTTGAGAGAAAAGTGTGAAGAACATGAAATTGTGAGAGAGAAGGATAAATGAGTGGTTTAAAATCTAATTATGGGGAAGGGGGATAGGCGGGTAATGAGTGGTTAGTGGTTAATTAAGAAGGTGGGTCCCACAAAATTTCAAATTTTTCAAAAAAATGTGAATTCCGTTTGCCTGACATGGGCCGTGTCAGCTGATATGACCGCCAGTGTCAGGCTACTGTCCAAAGAGACCGTTACAGGCCTCCTGACACGGGTCGTGTCAGCTGACATGAAAGTGATAAAACACTTAATGAAATTTTCAGCATGCTGACCTAGTCAAAAGACTAACTTTATGCCAATTTTTCACCAAGATCCCAACTGATTCAAGAAAAATGCTCAACATGAAAGTTATAGATCATGATTCCATATTTCCAAAATTTCCAAAATTTCCAAGAGCAAGGATTTCCCATGCTTGAGCTAAGAGAATCGAATTTGGGAAGATAGCATCATGAAGTGGTTCATAAGTCAAGTTACAAGCCAAAGTTGCATTGCAAACTTAAGAAAATCTGCAAGATCTCCAAGTACATGTCCTTCTTTCTTCTGAATCTCACTTTAATCAGAAGATTACACAAACTTTTGAGCCATTATCCAAGCAACTAAGCCATTACACTTGAATCATTCCATTTTTGGCATAAATGTTACACTTCCACTTATGTAAAGTGACTTTAATCCAACAATTAGTACCATTGACCTCCCAAATGGCTTTGGTTCATATACACACCAACTCTAAACCTCAGCTCAACCCCTATTCTTTAGAAAAATCAATGAAAAACATTCCATGCACTTCATACTTTTGCCATGCTTCACACTTGGTGTTTTGTGCAAAACCCAACCAAGCAAGAAAACTAGAAAAGGACACAATTATTTTATGATATGTGAGACTTATCAAATCCTCAAAGATCACTATAAATAGAGGGAAATGCCTCATCTATTCACACACAAAACTTTCCAAGAAAAACTTAATTCTTGAGAGCTTTTCAACCTTAACCTTCGTTCTCTCATTTTGCTCATGCATTCTGCAAACTAAGGGTTCCAATCATCTTCTGGGAACTCATAAGCATTATGAGAAGCATCATAATGTAGCTGGAAGTAGTGATGAAGGGGAATTGGACCTTTCTCGAATAGGTATATTCTTGATTTCAAAACTCACTATACATGCATCATTTTCATTTGATTTCTGAAGCAAACATGTAGAATTTATTGTGTTAAGAATGATCATTAACTTACATGTCATTCATCACATTGGTTATGTGAGTTTATGTTTCACGAAACCTAGGGTTTCAGGTCTAGTTTTCGCCTTCGTGCATCCTCATCTTTGAGTGTTAGCTGAAACCAATTATATCATTGTATTCCTTGCATTGTTCTGAGCAACTTTGGTCTTTATTTCGTGAAGAATGATTGAGAAATGAGAGAGATATGATTGATAGAAAATCTGGAAAAAATGATATAAAAGCGTGAGGTTGATGATGATGCTGAGGTGGTGTTGATAATTCAAAAGGGAACATGTTTTATAATATATTCCAATGTTTGTGTTTTAATTAACGGATGTATCACCACCCCAGTGGTAGAAGCGTGCACCATAGTCACTTCCATCCAAAAGGTTTGGGGTTCGAATCCCCCTCGCCCCAGCCTTTTCTTTTGTATTTTTATTCACCAGAATCCCAAGGGCGTGGGCTCGAACCTGGCGAAGGTAAAGTGCATTTTTTATCACATGTTAATTTTCATTTTTCTTCACAACTTTAAAAACCCATAACTTTATGATCCCTTAAAACTTTTCACTTTCTTGCCATGTGTTCATGAGAATGTCTATTTTATGATGGTACAAAAAAATCCCAAAAATATTATTTATTTCACCACTTTTTTTTGATGGAAAACATGTACTTTTTAAGTGTTTTTAAGGTTCCTAATTGTTTCCTTTGGTTTATTTCTTGGTTGTTCTTGATGTTGAAAGCTTGTATGATCATAACACACTCTTTTAAGTGTTGATTGTTATCCTTAACATGTTTAAACTTGACTATTTTCATACCATGTCTAAATTGATTAACCTTGAAAACATGTTTGAATGAATGGTTAGGAGATGATTAGGGTTTCCACTTGCTTGTTTCTTATTCATGCCATGATTAGGGTTTAGGTCTAAACTTATCCAAAACATGTTCTTGTCTCTTGTTTGACTTGTATGCATAGTGATCCACTTAGGGTTTTGCTTTGTCCATACCATGTTCATATGATCCATCTTTTGAATATCTTTCTTTTATCACAAATTTACTTGATAACTATATATCATGATTATGATACTTGTCTTGTGACACTCCATTTGTATTCTATCTCAACTTGTGATGTTATATTCATGTCCTGTAATTGTTTATCATTTCATTCAAATATTTCCTTCATAAACTTCCATAATGTTGAACATGTATCTCATACTTGTTCATGTGCTATCTCTTGTGGTGTTATGTAAACCTTTGTCATGTTTCGTTTATGTTCATCATGCCTCAAAAACATGTAAGTAGCTTATTAATGTCTTACCAATTTATGTATCTTTATGTATCTAAGTCCAAGGGGAAGGATCTTATGTTGACTTCCTAGTCATGTACTTTTTGTTTGTTTGTTGACTTTGTTTGTCCATTCATGCATTTACCCTAAACCAAACCCTACCCCTTTTTCAAGATAAAACACCCACACAAACCTTGTCATACTTTTAGTGAATGGACTTTCAATTAAACTTTTAAATGCTTTAGTACACATGAGGCATTTCAAACACAAACCTTGACTTACTTTTAGTCAATGGATTTTTTTTTCAATTACACTTTCAAATGCTTTAGTACACATGAAGCATCTCAAACTCAAACTTTGACTTACCTTTAGTCAAGTAACACTTTCCAAAACATTTTTTACCCCTTTTATTGCCCCATTCAAAAATGAAAACAACTTTTAAACCAAAACATAGATAATACATTCCCTTTGCATAACCAACCCCCGTACTTTTGATCTCTACTTACTTTGCTTCTAGTTGTACTATTTTCTATGCATGTTTATTTTGAATCTTTTCCCCTTCCCTTGGAAAAGTAAAAGTTTGGTGGTGATATCAATGTTTTACGAGTCAAGTTAATCCAATAGCTTGGTCTATGATTATCACCGCGATTGTAGCATCTTCATCATCACTTGCATCAGACCCATATTCATTTTCCTCTTCTTCATCTATTCCATCACCTTTCAAACTTCCTTCTTCTTCGGACAGGGTCTTTATCAACATTTTAATCGTTCTTTTCCTTTCAGTATAACTTTGTATAGTTTCGTCCAAAGTCTTGCAGGTATATTTTAACTCAGCAAGAATGCATGTTCTATTAGTAGGCCTGAAAGGTGTCTTCCCAGATGTCGTGACAATGCATGGGACATGTTTCTTACTGAACAACCTATAATGTAATGAGAGATGAGGTTCCTTTTGCAGGTACTATTAGAGCTGATTAAGATGCTTGGGTGTTGACTTAGGATAACACCACAGATCAAGGATGAAAAATGTATTGGCATCTTCAAAACATAAGAGGCACCATGCTTCATAGTTTAATCAAAGACATAGGATCCAAACTAAAAACTTGACTTTGTCCCAACAATATAAATAAACCTACCTAGTCCTATAGAAATATTAGAAGTGTGATTGGTAGGAACCCAATTATCATATCCAATTCTATCGAGAATAACATACTTCACGCACAAGGCACTTGCAAACAGTTTCTCTTTCCTTGGTCATTCCTTCACTTGCTTAGCAGTAATATCTCTGCATATGACATTGTTCGAGACTTCTATTTCAGCTTTTCTTCATTTCTGCCCAAGAACCTATTGATTACTTCAGGAGAAAAATCCACACACCTTCCTCTGACATACACTTTTCTAAACTCCTTGCTCCTCTTGTTGCCACATTCCTTATAGATGTTCACAATAAATTCTTTGACAAGAATTTCATAGCACTTGCCAAAACCAGATACAGTTTTCATTAAACCAGCCTCTTGAATCAAACTCATCACCTCTTTGCATTCAAAAGCATCTTCCCGATTTCCCTTTCCAGAGATAATCTTCTTTGATAAACAAACTTCTATTTTTCAACATTCTCCACAGAGTGAAAGGAAATGTTGTCAATTGGAACCTCGTGGATATTAGCCGGAATCTTCTTCTTAGAGGCTTGCTTTCTGGAAGTAGAGATGATGTCCTGAAGATTGTGTTCGACATCATGGTCAGATTCACTAGACTCAGAAGGAACATCCTTCCTCTTTAGGGATTTCTTCTTAGACACAAGAGTAACAACCTTGCTCCATATTTTTTTAGGATCAACACTAGCTCTTTTCCTGATAGATTTGGAGGGTGTGTTGGAGGATTCAATAGCCTGACCTTTTCTGTTCTTCAATCTTTTAGGTATACTTGGAGCCAGTCTTTAACCGATGCGAACATCGTCAGAGTCCAATTCCTCAATATTTACTGTTGATTCTAAGTGTTGGCAGCAATTTTGGTAAAACAAAGAGTGTTCACAAGATGTCATGTGTGATGTCTTAACATGAGATATCCTATGTACCTGCTGGAGTTGAAGAACATATGCAAGCAGGATTGTTTCAGAATGCCACTTACAATGCTAAGGCTTCTGATATTGGATGTACCTGCTAAAGCTTATATGGAAGACATATGCTGCAGGATTGTTTCAAATGACATACAATGTCATGGTAACTGATATGGCTGTACATGCTATAAAAGGAAACTGGATTATGCAGGATTTTTCCAGATGTCACACCCGATGTCATGACATCGTGTACACAAAACATTCAGTGTGAATGTCTGGTGTTTTGTGATTGCACAATTGGTCGCAATCATTGGTTGATTGAAGATATGGCTAGCTGGCGCATTCTTTCAGGGATATCAACCAGATTTGTTTATTTTCCAAGGAGATCTTTACAGATGATATGAAAAGATTTGATTGGAAAATATATCTATGGTTTTCAAGGTGTCCAATACTTCTATAAAAAGGGACTTAGAAAACCTGATTGTACACACAACCAATATTGAGCGAAATTTAGAGAGAGAGCTAGGGTTTGTGTCTGTTGGTCATTCAAGTCATCCGTTGATGATTGAATTGGACTGATTTGGCTTCTTGATCAAAGCTTTGAAGCAAGATCAAGAGTGTGTCTTCTTGATTGAAACTGTGAAGTAAAATCAAGAATATTGTAATTGAAAAGTATTTTCTTTTCACAAGGGATTGTTGTTTAAAATCACGGGTGTGTGATTGTAAGGGAAGTGAGTGGGTTCTCATATCTAAGAGTGCTTAGGTAGAAATTGCACAGGTAGAGATTAGGTGAGAAAGACTGTAACTTGGTGAAGTGCACGGATAGTCTTTGAACTAATTCTATTATAGTGGATTTCCTTCTTGGCTTGGTAGCCCCCAGACGTAGGTGAGTTGCACCGAACTGGGTTAACAATTGCTTGTGTTATTTGCTTTACCATTTTGTTTCTGTTTATCCATTGTTTATAACCAGATATCAGTGTCGTGACATTACCTTCGACATCTTATATCTGATACCAGAATTTCAATTGGTATTAGAGCAGACATCCTGCTCTGGTTTTGGGTGAGATCTAGGGGCAATACTTTCTGGTACAATGGAAAGAGATGGAGGATCTGTTCATAGGCCACCAATCCTGGATGGTTCTAACTATTACTATTGGAAACCTAGAATGGTAGCGTTTTTAAAATCCCTTGATAACAAGGCTTGGAAAGTTGTCTTGACAGGATGGGTGCACCCTGTAGTCACTAAAGAAGGAGAAACCACTACTGAAAAGAAGCCTGAAGAACAATGGTCCAAGGAGGAGGATGATCTTGCTCTTGGAAACTCTAAAGCCTTGAATGCAATATTCAATGGTGTAGACAAGAATATTTTCAGGCTGGTAAATAACTGTGAAGTGGCCAAAGATGCTTGGGACATTCTCAAGACCACTCATGAATGCACCTCTAGGGTAAAGATGTCTAAACTTGAGCTGCTCACCTCCAAGTTTGAAAACTTAAGGATGAAAGAAGATGAAAACATTCATGAATTCCACATGAGTATCCTTGAGATAGCTAATGCCTCAGGAGCCCTAGGAGAGAAGATGACAGATGAAAAGTTGGTGAGAAAAATACTTAGGTCATTCCCTGAGAGGTTTGCAATGAAGGTGACTACCATAGAAGAGTCTCAAGACATCTCCAACATGAGGGTAGATGAGTTAATTGGCTCCCTCCAAACCTTTGAGATGGGATTGATTGAGGGAACTGAAATTCTGGTGTAGTCAGAATTCAGATGTTCTATTCCAAGTCATGACATCTGATCCAACATTGTAACTAATACAGCAAGATAGTTATTAACCACTGTACTAATATGCACACGTTCACAAATGTCACGACATCTCATTCTATGTCACCCTAGAATGGATGAACACCTGGTTCTGAGCATCAGGAAGAAAGACTCAACAGAGATCAATCCTAGCACTCACTTCTGTTGTTTTCTTACACAGTTATCAGCATGATGTCTTACTGTTGATTTTGGACATCATCTGTTACATTGTTCCAGTGTGTTTGTCTTTTACTTGTATTTCCTGAATTAAAGGTTGAACACGTTAATCTAATTTCCACTTATTAGATTGCTAACAACTAGGCTATTTGTTAGGTTCATTAATTGTAGGTTAGTAGTTGGTTTCCTGGATTTTAGCTCAGCTGTTGAATCCCTGAAGAATAGCCTGAGAAAAATACTGAACCAGAAAAACCAATCATCCTACACTTTAGCACCTGCTGTTGGGAATGAATGTCACAACATTCAGTTCGACATCCAGAACATATGCTGATTCTGTTATGTTCCTGGAAACGTACTGTGCTAAGTTTGTAGTACTGTAAAAGACCAACTAGTCTCTACTTCAGTATCAGCCTTCAGTATCAACTGTCAAAACATCCAGTTTGACAGTTTCACAATGATCCTTCAGCCAGGTCTGTTATCCTTGAAAAGAACAGACTCAAATAAATACTGAACTGAAATTAACCTGCTTATTATTCAGTATACGCTGTCACTGATGAATGTTACAACATTCTGATTGACATTCAAACAGAAGGCTATATACCAGGTCTGTTATCATCTTGATAAGCTGACTGGAATACCTGCTGAGTTATGACAGTAATAAAAACACATGCAGAAGGAAAACAAACACAGGAAATTGTTAACCCAGTTCAGTCCAACATGACCTACATCTGGGGGCTACCAAGCCAGGAAGAAGATCCACTATCAGCAGTATTAATTCAGAGTTAAACTCCCCCATTTACAACTCTTCACTTAATCCCTACCCAATGCAATCTATACCTAGGAACTCCTAGATAGAAACCTCCAGTTTCCATTCCTATCATTACAAATACAATGTAATGTTAACACACCTTGAACTTGCTTCACAGCTTCATTCAAGAACAAAATCACTCTTGCCTACAGGCTTTAAGTTACAAAAACTCTCAGCTTTTACCACTGAGAAACATATGGTAACCTTCCCACAAGTTGGGAGGTTTACCTTACACACACCCCTCAAAATTCATTCTAAGAGGCTTACAAAAACTAGGTTACAATTAGCTATTTATAACCTAATCACCCAACTGGATTTGGGCCTTCAGAAATCGCAGCAGACTTGTTCTTTGCTGTTACAACTTCAGCAGAAAAATTCTGCTACAAACAAGGTCTTCAATCCTAGAATCTCTCCATATATATCTCCATATTTAGAGCCTATATATATTCTGATTAAGTCTTTAAGACCTCCACATGGGAGTTAGGATATTCACCAGATATCCTTGCTAATCCCAGAATATATACTGAATTAATTAATTCAGTTTTCTACACATGTGCGATGTCACAGGCATGATGTCGTGACATCGTACATGACATGTTGGTCCAGATGTTGAACTTCTTCAACCCAACATATTAAAACAACAGAGATGAATACATTATTTGTTTTACAAAATTAATGCCAATCCTAAGGTATTAACAATCTCCCCCTTTGGCAAATTTTAGCTAAAACAAATAAACATTATACTGGACAAAACATCCCATTATGGGTATGCTCTTCATCTCTGTCATTGACTCCACCACCACAAACACCAATGTTGGTGTACATGAGGAAGTAGAGGAACACGGATCAGTTGTACCAGAACCCTTTCCCTTAACAGGAGAGCTTCCGGAAGAATATGTAATACTGAGTACATAGATAATGTAACTCAGATCACAAGACACAACTGTCCTCTTAACTCAGATCACAAGACACAAGTGATATACCCAGTTGGTGGATTTTGTGCCTGACACCAACTTCTGTTTGCTACCACAGTTAGCTTGCTTCTGGTACATTCTCAACCCCAGGACTGTATTTCTCTCCCCCTTTTTAGCTAAACATTTGTAAAGGCACCCCTCACAAAACCAGATCCAGGTGCAGCTTGCCCAAACCTTAACATACCCCATGATTCTGAGGGAATGGAGTTTTTCGCTTGTGAAAAGAAGAGGGCTATTACATCCTTTAAATAGTCCAACCCGTGCTTAGGAATTAACAGTAGGAATTAATGCTTGGTCAAGATTCATTAATTTTTGCTGAGAAACAGTCAGAGAATCACCAACAAAATCTCAGACTATCTTTGAATACCTTTTATAGCTCTTGACTGTTTCTTTTCCAAAACAGCAGTTCCAGTGCATGGAGACTATTCCATATGTGCAGTCAGACACGTTGCACGCGATGTCTTAACATTCCACGCGGCTTTTTCCTGCATTCTGCCAATATTCAACATTTCCCAAGGTTCCTGTCATACCTCCAGTAGAGACTTGACATCTGGCCCTGCTACAGTCAAATTCCCACACTTCAGCAGTTGGTTACTCCCCCTGTACCACACAGCTGTAGCCATCAGGCTTATTCTGATTTATCAAAATTTGACACAGCACCCTTATAATTCCTAATGACTTTAAGACTCAGAAGGAATTTATAGCATTGTCCAGGGCAATGTCATGACATCCGGTCAGACATTCTTCTGCTCACTCAGCCTTGACATACATCACAACATCCTGATAACTGACAAGGTGCCATATCTAGTTATCTGAGAATACGTAGACCACAAGCTTGATGATTTCTTGCATCACACAGACAGAACTCCCCCTGTCATGAACAACCCACTCTCCTCTTGAAACTTGGAGATCACACATGGGCATATCCAACATCCCAAAGTTGGACCTTCACATACTTCCTGATTCAAAGAGAATCCAGACCACTTGATGAATGGAAAACATAAGACGCATCTTCATGTCTTTAAGAGCACACCCTCTGTTCAACCCTCTTAGCTGAACACATTCACACTCTGTGTCAATCTCTCTTCTAACCAGAACAGAAGACCACTTCACAAGCTGTTCTAACATCAGCTGGGACATCCTTCATAACAAGACAAGGCACACCATCTGATAGTCTTCAGATATCACTGAGTCACCGGGTTGATCAAGAAGAACCCAGACATACCTTGGGACATATACATTTTCATCCCATTACAAGAGATAATCTTCCATAGATGGCTTAGAACTTCTACCACAAGCTCCAAGAGATGAATAGAAAACACCTCCTTTTGTCTTCAACTTACTACTTTTCTGCCCAAAAGCAATTTGTCTCAGACTTTCCTCAAGAATAATCAGCTGCCATATGTGGATTATCTTGATTCTTCGAACTCACTACTGAGATAGACCAAATGCCACTGGTTGATTATCTCCTTCATGAATCCTCATATGAAAAAGACAAATGCCATTCTTTGACCTCTCCACGTCTATCAGACCTCTCCCAAAGATATTCTGACCTTCCAAGTGAGACTTGAACTTCAAGCTACATGTTGAACAAAACTTAGATTCTCTAAGACATGACCATGTAACATCCTTTCTATCCAGCAACTCCAAAGAACTGCAACGAGAACGGCCTTTTTGAAGTATCTAATCTATAACCCTGTAGACCTTTCTATCTCCAGTCGATGTGCCACTTCACCAACTAAGAATCTGATGTTGAACCAAATGTCACAACATTGTGTTTGACATCTAGCTGTTGAATTCAGCTCCTTCTTCTGCCACTTAGAAGAACTTCCTCCCTTCACAGAACAAGAGTTCAATGTTCTCGTAGACTTGATTGTGGAACCAAGTTTGAGTAAACAACCTCCATCCTGCAGGTTCGCAGTTAAGTCATCCAAGTTCACATCTTGATGAATCCCTGCTTCTTCTCCAAAGACATCAGACATTTTGATGTATGAATCTTCAGAAGGATCAGTTAGAAACTATCCCTTCAGCTATGCCAAGGATTCCTCTTCCTAAAGCAAGGCTGTTTCCATGATGTTAAGAAAGCTGCCACTTGTTCTTAACTTCATAGTGTGCATTAGCCAATGCACTTCCTTACCTAGATCAGGAATAAGCTGATCCAAGTAACCACCATCAAGACTATGATGTCTTCTTCTTCTAGTACATACCAAGGCTGAACATGTTTCTTGCTAGGAAACCTTTTCAGAGATCATATGCTTTTGCTGCCACCAAAGACATAGATCATGAGCCAGTGTACTATCCTTCCTGTGATTCTGCACAGGGTCTTGAAGAAGAGATGTTCCAACATCTTTAAGACCATCAGATATCTTGAGCTCCAAGGATAATCAATTAAATACTTGTACTTGGTACAAGCTGACATTGATCTTAAATCCTTTCCCAATATTCCTTTCAGATACTTCCACCATAAGACTACTTTGAATATACTCTTCTAGTGTCAACATCTTCTGCTTGCAAGCACTTCAACAGTGTTGAAAATCTTTTCAGATTAAATTCACCCTTAGGAATGAGAGAGATGAATTCTTCCTTGCAAATGTGTCACACAACCACCAGACCCCATGTGACACAGGTCAGCAGCCAACCAGACCCTAGGCTGACTAAACGTGAGGAGGTTAACCAAAACTCCCCCTCAAATTAACAATCATGGAAACTTCACACATGTCTCAACATGACATACTCCATCCCTACCAGTGGTAGCTAACTCTATGAGTTATACCTACGCATACTCCTATCACACCAATCAGACTTTAGCTGACCATAAGTACTAGAGGAACACCAGTCAATAGCAGATATGCATTGCCAGAGCATACTACATCAACCAACCTATGAATCTTCATATTCTCACTCCTTGAAAGAACTGCCACTTCTGATCGTGGTGCTTGAATAGCAAGATTCATGGTCCCAATCCTCTTAAATGAAGTAGCAGTCAGGTTACCCCATTGTTGACTTCTAACATCCAGAGGACTTGTCTTCCAACACTCTATAGTACTCCAGAGAACAGTTATCCAGCCCTGATCAATCTACAGGAGTAGGACAAGCAGCAGGAAATTGCGCAATGTCACATCTCACCCAGCTCCACTTCTAGAGATCAGACCTCTACATGTGACCTTCTTGAGCATACACACAGTTGACCCTACCCTTGTCAACTTAGCCCACACAGATGTCTCCTCTTCCAGGTCAGGAGTAGGTTCCAAACAAGGTCTCCCTTTGTTTGACACCTAAAAACATCTGCTCTTCAACCAGTAGCTGCATACTTGTTGAACAACATGTTCTAACATCACATAGAACATTAGTTCCACCTCCTTGGAACAAACTTTCCTTGAAATTTTTCAAGGTCTTCATATACATTACCCAAAAGAGTAAAAGAATCAGTGATCAGTTGATTCTTACCATCCTGAAGTGAGAGCGTCATGATGAGTGGACTTGAGGAGACTCGAGTATCTTTGACATCTTCAATAGATTATGATGAAATCTTGAATATAGCAGCCTTTCATCCACATGAGGGGAACCTACATCAGAGTTTGAGTTTTGCCAGGTATTATGCAGCGGAAATCATAATACAACTCAACCTATGAACACGCACGTCGCCAGATCAGCCTCCAAGACCATACCAAGTTTGAATGTGATTCAATACTGGCACAGCTGTCCCACACAAAGGTCCATAGCCAACCTCCAGAGACAGGTACACACCATTCCTGTCATGAACAGTCCATCCACCTACTTCAAGGGACCATTCAGGGAGAATACAGAACCTTCCACAGGTTCCAACATAACTTCTTGCAAGATACCAGAAAGTATCACCCATGGATCTCATCCAGAAGCAGAACAGGATGTCTGCTCTAATACCATTTGAAATTCTGGTGTAGTCAGAATTCAGATGTTCTATTCCAAGTCATGACATCTGATCCAACATTGTAACTAATACAGCAAGATAGTTATTAACCACTGTACTAATATGCACACGTTCACAGATGTCACGACATCTCATTCTATGTCACCCTAGAATGGATGAACACCTGGTTCTGAGCATCAGGAAGAAAGACTCAACAGAGATCAATCCTAGCACTCACTTCTGTTGTTTTCTTACACAGTTATCAGCATGATGTCTTACTGTTGATTTTGGACATCATCTGTTACATTGTTCCAGTGTGTTTGTCTTTTACTTGTATTTCCTGAATTAAAGGTTGAACACGTTAATCTAATTTCCACTTATTAGATTGCTAACAACTAGGCTATTTGTTAGGTTCATTAATTGTAGGTTAGTAGTTGGTTTCCTGGATTTTAGCTCAGCTGTTGAATCCCTGAAGAATAGCCTGAGAAAAATTCTGAACCAGAAAAACCAATCATCCTACACTTTAGCACCTGCTGTTGGGAATGAATGTCACAACATTCAGTTCGACATCCAGAGCATATGCTGATTCTGTTAGTTCCTGGAAACGTACTATGCTAAGTTTGCAGTACTGTAAAAGACCAACTAGTCTCTACTTCGGTATCAGCCTTCAGTATCAACTGCCAAAACATCCAGTTTGATAGTTTCACAATGATCCTTCAGCCAGGTCTGTTATCCTTGACAAGAACAGACTCAAATAAATACTGAACTGAAATTAACCTGCTTATTATTCAGTATACGCTGTCACTGATGAATGTTACAACATTCTGATTGACATTCAAACAGAAGGATATATACCAGGTCTGTTATCATCTTGATAAGCTTACTGGAATACCTGCTGAGTTATGACAGTAATAAAAACACATGCAGAAGGAAAACAAACACAGGAAATTGTTAACCCAGTTCAGTCCAACATGACCTACATCTGGGGGCTACCAAGCCAGGAAGAAGATCCACTATCAGCAGTATTAATTCAGAGTTAAACTCCCCCCGTTTACAACTCTTCACTTAATCCCTACCCAATGCAATCTATACCTAGGAACTCCTAGATAGAAACCTCCAGTTTCCATTCCTATCACTACAAATACAATGTAATGTTAACACACCTTGAACTTGCTTCACAGCTTCATTCAAGAACAAAATCACTCTTGCCTATAGGCTTTGAGTTACAAAAACTCTCAGCTTTTACCACTGAGAAACATATGGTAACCTTCCCACAAGTTGGGAGGTTTACCTCACACACACCCCTCAAAATTCATTCTAAGAGGCTTACAAAAACTAGGTTACAATTAGCTATTTATAACCTAATCACCCAACTGGATTTGGGCCTTCAGAAATCGCAGCAGACTTGTTCTTTGCTGTTACAACTTCAGCAGAAAAATTCTGCTACAAACAAGGTCTTCAATCCTAGAATCTCTCCATATATATCTCCATATTTAGAGCCTATATATATTCTGATTAAGTTTTTAAGACCTCCACATGGGAGTTAGGATATTCACCAGATATCCTTGCTAATCCCAGAATATATACTGAATTAATTAATTCAGTTTTCTACACATGTGCGATGTCACAGGCATGATGTCGTGACATCGTACATGACATGTTGGTCCAGATGTTGAACTTCTTCAACCCAACATATTAAAAAAACAGAGATGAATACATTATTTGTTTTACAAAATTAATGCCAATCCTAAGGTATTAACAGGAACTGAAAAGAAAACCAAGAACATTGCCTTTGTTTCCAACACAGAAGAGGAAAACAGTCAAGATGTGGATAAAGAGTGGGCCAATGAAGTTGCTATGCTGGGGAGACAGTTTAACAGATTGTTAAAGAAAATGGATGTCAGATCCAAGGCAAATGTCAAGAACATCGCGTGTGACATCAGTAAATCCAACAATGCTGGAAGAAAAGCAAGAGCAGATGAGAAGCCCAAAGAAGGAAAAGAGGTTCAGTGCTATGAATGTGATGGGTATGGACACATCAGGTCTGAATGTGGGACCTACCTTAAGAAACAGAAGATGAGTCTTGCTGCCACATGGTCTGATGAGAGTGATACTGAAGAGGCTACAAATCTTGTGACTGCCTTGACAGGAAGATGGGAATCTGATGAAGAGTCAAGTGATGGTGAAGTAACCTTTGAGGAATTGGCCTCTACCTACAGAGAGCTGTGTCGGAAAAGTGTTGAACTGAACAAGCAGTCTTTAAATCAAGAAAAAGACATAACTCAACTTGAGAATGAGAAGGTAGAATTCTTGGAAACCATCTCCAAATTGAAAATAGAAGTTGTGGCTCTAAAGGTCAAGCTAGATGAAGATCAACAAGTTGAGAGCCAGAAGATAGTCCAACTGGAGAAAGAAAAAGCAGAACATGTGGAAACTATCCTCAAGCTAAAGACTGAAGTTGTGCTCTTAAACTCAAAACTAGAAGAGACAACCAAGTATGTAAGGATGTTGAACAATGGATCTGACTCCTTAGACAAGATTCTTCAAACTGGACAAAGCACAGGAGTCAAATCTGGATTAGGGTTCCATAAAACCAAGGCTGAAAGTAGCTACACTGGCTGCAAACCTCAAGCTAAACCTAAATGCAGCAATAGTAAGAGCAGTTCCAAGATGTCACATCATATGTCACACCATCAGAAGAAAGAACAACAAAAATACAAACATCTAGGATGGAGATGTCATTACTGTGGGAAATTTGGACACTCAATGGCCTTCTGCTATAAGCTGTATGGTTATCCTACCCACCTTCATTAGCAACAGCAGAAGAGAAAACAGCAGTATGGCAAGCACCAAACATGGAGATGTCATTACTGTGGGAAAGCTGGACACTCTAAGTCTTCCTGTTATAAGCTGTATGTTTATCCTAGCCATGGTCATCAACAGATCCACTATCAACCCAGACCCAAACATCACATGCCTATCAACAAGAAGCACTGGGTTCCTAAGACTAGTGTCACAAGTCTAATGGCTCTCAAAGAAGAATGGTATTTTGATAGTGGATGCTCTAGACACATGACTGGGAACTCAGACTTGATTACTGACTTTCACCCTCATGACTTAAGCTATGTAACCTTTGGTGATGGAGCTAAAGGTGAAATAAAGGGGATATGCAAGCTTGAGTATCCTGGAGCTCCTAAACTTGACAATATTCTACTGGTCAAGGGCTTGACTTCAAATCTAATAAGCATCAGTCAACTAGGGGATCAAGGTATGAATATCATCTTCACTAAAATTGAATGTCTGGTTGTGAACAAAGACAGTGAAGTAATTATGAAAGGAATCAGGACCAACAACAACTGCTACATATGGAGCTCTCAAATGGATAACCCCTCTGAGATGAGTACAGTTGCAAAAAGAATCATCAAGGGAAAGGAAAAGTGTCAGATAAGGGTGCTAACACCTAACCTCAAGGAAGAAAAGGTCATGATGGCACAAACGCCTAAACACATGACTGGTGGTATGAAGTCTGAAGTTAGTAAGAGCTTTGCTGGAACTGAGACACAAGGAACTATGTCAGTTGAAAACAACAATGCTCAACCAGGGTGGATGAAGTGGCTGAGAATTATCTACAATGTCACACTCAATGCTATGACATTGTATTATGACAACCTGACTGCAAAGGACCTGTATGAGGAAAAGAGAAAATTAGGTGCTTGGCTTCTTGAGAAAATATGGCAATTAATGTGGAGTGGAAAAGGCAAGAAAAATATTGTCTGCCACATTAATAATGAATTATCTCCTAGTATTGGAAATAGCATCTATTTCATATGCACTTTCTGCCTGAACACAATTCTTTCCATCCTCATTAAACTTCTCAAAGAACCTCTGCTAGGGCAAAGAAAGTTTTCTCAAAAGTTCAACAACATGTCTCAACATCCGTCAGCATCTAGAACTTCCTCCATGGAGTTTTTAGAAGAGGAGCTGATAGACACAACCCCTTTGCGTATGATACCAGGTGACTTTCCATGCTCCCTGTCCATGTCCAAAGCTAAAAAAGACAACACTCCTGAAGAATCGCCTGATAAAGAGGACATGCACTCTACGGATCGTATCATAAGAAACCTAGTTACCAGGATACTGAATGAAGAGTATGGAGGTAAGGACATTTTTACCCCTCTGTCCAGAAGGAACCCCTCACCTGAGGTGGAAACCCGAGCTAAGAAAGATGGTGACTCATCTAAAACAGAAAAGGAAGTAGCTGCTGAGGGACTATGTTCTCTTGGAAGAAACTTACCTAGTATGTCCCCTGACACTGCTCAAGACATTGAGGAAGAAGGGTCTGAGGAAGAAGATGACATGTTGGTCAATCTGGTGAAAACAAGTGTAGCTAATAGACTGAGAAAAAGGAAGAGTATGGCTGAGATAAGGACTGGTAGGAAGGAGAAAAGGGTTGCTGGTATAGGTCCCTCCAAGACTTGGAGTAAAGTAGAGGTCAGGAAGATGAAGGAGAGTGAGAGGTCTGAATCTGATGAGGATGTCGAATATGATGTCTCAGACATTTCCCCTGTTAAAAGGAAGCCTGTAAAGAAGTCTCCAAACAAAGTGGCTGCTGTTCATCTTGACAATATCTCGTTTCACGTGGAAGGTGGTGCTGCCAAATGGAAGTTTGTGACTCAAAGAAGAGTAGCAGTTGAAAGAGAATTGGGAAAATAAGTAAGTGAAGTAAAGGAAGTCATGGAGTTAATTAAGACAGATGGTCTTATGAAAACTGTGACTGCTCTGCCTCAGTGTTATGAGGGGTTGGTCAAAGAATTCATTGTGAACATTCCTGAGGAGCTATCTGAAAGTAGCAGCAGGGAAGGATGCAAAGTCTTTGTTAGGGGTAAGTGTGTGAAACTTTCACCTACTATTATCAACAAGTTCCTAGGGAGAGGAACTGATGAAGGAGTGGATCTAGAGACCACAGACAATGAGGTCTGTAGAACTATTACAGCTGGCCAAGTTAAGGAATAGCCTAGTAGGAAACACCTATCAGCTAGTAAGCTCACTGTGAAATATGCCATTCTGCATAAGATTGGTTCAGCAAATTGGGTACCTACTAATCACATATCTACCATTTCCATTGCTCTTGGGAAGATCATTCATGCCATTGGAACTAAGATCAACTACAATTTTGGAAAGTTTGTGTTTGATCAAACCATCAAACATGCCTCCACCAATGTTGTAAAGTTGCCCATTGCATTCCCATCTATCATTTGTGGCATTATCCTAAGCCAACAACCAGGAATTCTGAGCACAAGTGACATCCCAAGCAGGAGAAAATCCCCTCTGTCCATCCATTACAAGTTGTTTGAGGGAAGTCATGTCAATGATGTCATGACATCTGCCAGAAGAAAGTCTGCATCTAAAGAAGGCTTGATTGGCCAACTGAAAGAGACCTGTAAAGAATTGGACAATGGTATAAGGGTGGCCAAGGCCAGAAAAGAAGCTTTAGAAATTCTTATCTGTAGCTTACAAAGGGAAGACAGAGAAAAAGCTGGAAAGGACTCAAATACAAGATCCCAATGCAGTGCTGAAAGCTCAGAAGATTCTGAAGATGAAGATGAAGGTGAAGAAGATACTTCTTCTTCTGATTAATGGTTCCTGCCTGTATTGAAGACCTGGAGGGAGCTGGAAGGGATGGTGGAAATTGTTGCTGTTTGGAAAGTTGATGTTCTTTCTGTTTTTGTATTTTGTGGCAGTCCTCATGATGCCTGTTATGTAATATTTAGGGCTCTTAATGAGTTCCTTGGATTTGTTCATTATCTCAGCTGTCTGCTGTGTATAATGATGTTGTGTACTTCCTGAATTTTGTTTTAACATGCTTAATGTTATAACATATGTTTTAACTTTCTCTGCTAGACTAATAAACATTTATTTTGTCTGATTGGTCACCTTTGGTCAATTTTGACTTAAAAGGGGGAGAAGTGCTTGATATGGAAGTTGGATGTGGCTGATCAGAAGGACAACTATTATTGATATGGTGCACAGGTGCTGATGGTGCACAGGTGTTGATGTTGTAGCAGATGTCATATGACATTCTGGCTGGTACAGGTGCTGGAGTTTTCAGTAGCTGTTTTTTGATGAATGCGCACAGATTTAGGGGGAGAAGAAGTACCATGGTGTATTGTGCATTTGTGTGTCTTACTAGTTGCATCCATAACTAATAATTGTGATTTTTGCACAGATTTAGGGGGAGGAGAAGTACCCTTGTGCATGTGTGTATTACTAGTAGTCATAGCTAGTAATTGTTTTTTTTGCTTCTGCTGCTGATTAAACTACTGTTATGTGGTTTAACTGCTGATAGTT
Organism: Lathyrus oleraceus; assembly: GCF_024323335.1. Taxonomy (NCBI): domain Eukaryota; kingdom Viridiplantae; phylum Streptophyta; class Magnoliopsida; order Fabales; family Fabaceae; genus Lathyrus; species Lathyrus oleraceus. The sequence continues at coordinate 322,853,597 of NC_066581.1, forward strand.
TGCCTTATGAACAAAAAGGACAGATATATGTTTTAGCCAAAATTTGCCAAAGGGGGAGTTTGTTGATTCTAAGTGTTGGCAGCAATTTTGGTAAAACAAAGAGTGTTCACAAGATGTCATGTGTGATGTCTTAACATGAGATATCCTATGTACCTGCTGGAGTTGAAGAACATATGCAAGCAGGATTGTTTCAGAATGCCACTTACAATGCTAAGGCTTCTGATATTAGATGTACCTGCGGGAGCTTATATGGAAGACATATGCTGCAAGATTGTTTCAGATGACATACAATGTCATGGTAACTGATATGGTTGTACCTGCTATAAAAGGAAACTGGATTATGCAGGATTTTTCCAGATGTCACACCCGATGTCATGACATCGTGTACACAAAACATTCAGTGTGAATGTCTGGTGTTTTGTGATTGCACAATTGGTGGCAATCATTGGTTGATTGAAGATATGGCTAGCTGGAGCATTCTTTCAGGGATATCAACCAGATTTGTTTATTTTCCAAGGAGATCTTTACAGCTGATATGAAAAGATTTGATTGGAAAATATATCTAGGGTTTTCAAGGTGTCCAATACTTCTATAAAAAGGGACTTAGAAAACCTGATTGTACACACAACCAATACTGAGCGAAATTTAGAGAGAGAGCTAGGGTTTGTGTCTGTAGGTCATTCAAGTCATCCGTTGATGATTGAATTGGACTGATTTGTCTTCTTGATCAAAGCTTTGAAGCAAGATCAAGAGTGTGTCTTCTTGATTGAAACTGTGAAGTAAAATCAAGAATATTGTAATTGAAAAGTATTTTCTTTTCACAAGGGATTGTTGTTTAAAATCACGGGTGTGTGATTGTAAGGGAAGTGAGTGGGTTCTCATATCTAAGAGTGCTTAGGTAGAAATTGCACGGGTAGAGATTAGGTGAGAAAGACTGTAACTTGGTGAAGTGTACGGATAGTCTTTGAACTAATTCTATTATAGTGGATTTCCTTCCTGGCTTGATAGCCCCCAGACGTAGGTGAGTTGCACCAAACTGGGTTAACAATTGCTTGTGTTATTTGCTTTACCATTCTGTTTCTGTTTATCCATTGTTTATAACCAGATATCAGTGTCGTGACATTACCTTCGACATCTTATATCTGATACCAGAATTTCATTTACTATGTTAGTGGGTTGATCATTTTTCTCAATAGGGTTTTTATTTTTGTCAGTCAGATCACCAGTCATTTCTTCAGACCTTTCTTTGTCTTACGATTGTTCTGGAGATAAAGTAGGTACATTCACATCAAATTTATCCATGAGGGTCTCAGTATTGTTATCAGGTTGGGCTAAGGATGTGGAGACATCCGACACGACATTAGTATTGGGGTCAATACCCAACACTTGAGAGATCAGCACACGAATATTCTTATCTACGTCTTCTCTGTCCGCAACGATCACGCTGGATTGACTCAAGGTAGTTACAGATCTAAGTCTATTACTGGTTCCAGAGGCTTCATAATTTTCCATAACATTTGTTGCAACAAGTAAATCTTTAGACATATCAACATTAGGTTCAACACTGATCGGATCGAGATACAAACTTGTCATAGACTGGGGTTTCTTTACTACAGTAGGGGGTTCAGGAGCATTTATATTTCTAGCAGTCATGGAAGGAGAGGAAGAGGTACTTACTTTAGAGGGATTTTTTTTCCTTGAAGAATAAGTCCTAGCCTTTCTCATAGGCATTGCATGGCCAGGAACTATCGAGAGGGGAACTACATCAGTGATGACATCAGAGAGATCTATCTCAGCATTAATATTTTTAGGGTTTGATTGCTCTTTGGAGTGCTTGCTCGGAGTGGAGATAAAAGGTTGATACATTTTGGAAGTTTTCAGTATGGAATGTAGAGACAAGATGGAGAGATGAGAGTGTTTGAGAACAAGGTTGAGAGAGAGAATGCAAGAAGTATCGTGAGATTGGTTATGGTACAACATTGGAAAAATAAGGAAAAGTTGTAATGATAGTCCTTGAGTTTTGTGCACCATTACGTGGAGGGAAGAGAAAATTTGATTTTCGTATCTCCAATTCAGTAATTAGTATAATTCTTCAAGCATGCAAATACCCAATTCTCCCCTTAATTTTTCAAACTGATTCGCATATAAAGCTTTAGTAAAAATATCTGTAAGTTGCTTCTCAGTGGTTACATGCTCAAGAGTAACAATTTTATCTTCCACCAGATCCGTACTGAAGTGATGACGAATATTAATATGCTTAGTTATGTTGTGCTGAATAGGGCTCTTGGAAATGTTATAACACTTAGGTTGTCACAGTACAATGTCATGAGACGCTGGACATTGTATTCTTCTAACATTTGTTTCATCCAAATTAATTGAGAGCAACTACTTCCTGCTGTAATATATTCATCCTCAGTCGTAGATAAGGACACACTATTTTGCTTCTTACTGAACCAAGATATAAGATTGTTTCCCAAGAAAAAACATCCTCTAGAAGTTCTCTTTCTATCATCATCATTGCCTGCCCAATTTGCATCACGGTATTCTGTAAGCAAGGAGTTTGCATTATGAGAATACAACATTCCATAGTCACTAGTTCCATTGATGTACTTCAGAATCCTTTTCACTTGAGTAATATGACTCATTTTGGGTTCAGACTCATATCTAGCACAAACTCCTACAACAAATGTAATGTCAGGTCTACTAGCTATAGGATACATCAGTCTACCAATCATACTCCTGTATAGACCTTGATCCACATTTACACCTTTCTCATCTTTAAATTTCAAGTGAGTTGGTGCAGGTGTCCTTTTATGACTAGCATTTCCATGCCAAACTTCTTCAATATACTCTTGGCATACTTGCTTTGAGAGATAAAGATAGTGTCGTTCGTTTGTTTGACTTGAAGCCCAAGAAAGTATATCAGTTCTCCAACAAAGACTCATTTCAAATTCATATTGCATCTGCCTGACAAAATGTTGTACCATCTGGTTTGACATCCCTCCAAACACAATGTCATCAACATATATTTTAGCTATCATGAGTTTACGATGTTCTTCTTTAATAAACAATGTCTTGTATGTTCCTCCTTTCATGTATCCATTGTTAACAAGGTACTCAGTGAGCCTTTCATACTATGCCCTAGGTGTTTTCTTAATCCATAGAGAGCTTTCCTTAGTTTATAAACATGACCTGGAAAGTTGGGATCTATGAACCCCTTGGGTTGTTCAACATAGACTTCTTCATTCAAGTGTCTGTTTAAGAAGGCACTTTTCACATCCATTTGAAATAGCTTGAACTTAAGTAAACAAGCCACTCCTAACAGTAGTCTTATTGACTCAAGGCGAGTAACATGGGCAAAGGTCTCATCAAAATGAACCCCTTTAATTTGAGTGTATCCTTGAGCAATAAGTCTGGCCTTGTTTTTTGTTACAATTCCTTTTTCATAAAAAAATTTCTTGTAGATCCATTTTGTGCCAATGACGTTCATTCCTTTAGGCCTAGGAACTAAGTCCCATACCTCATTTCTTATAAAATGGCATAATTCTTCTTGCATAAAATTGATTCAAAATTCATCAGTCAAGGCTTCCTTCACATTTTTAGGTTCAAACTTAGAGACAAAGCAAGCGTTTGAAATCAAATCTCTAGATCTAGTGGTGACCCCATTATTAAGGTTTCCAATAATGAGATATGTTGGATGATCTTTCTGAATTCTGATGGAGGGACCTTTGCTGACTTGGTGGTTGTCTGGTTCAACGCCTCCTGATTCACTGTCTGACTCAATAACTTCCTCATTTTTAGATATGTCAATCTGCTGAAATGATGTTCCAACATCTTTCCTTAACATCAATCCCTTTTTTGAGATATTATCATCCACTACAACATTGATGGATTCCATCATGACTGTATAAGCTCTGCTATTTGTAGAGTATCCTAGAATATTCCTTCATCACTCTTGGGATCCATCTTTCTTCTTTGTTGACGGTCAGCCAGAATGTAGCATTTGCTTCCAAATACATGAAAATATTTTACAGTGGGCTTCCTTGCTTTCCATAGTTCATAAAGTGTAGTTGAAGTACTAGTTCTTAAAGTAACTATATTATGTATATAGCAAGCAGTATTCATTGCTTCGGCCTAAAAATGGTAGGGTAGATGTTTGACATGAAGCATGACTCTAGATGATTCTTGTAGAGTTATGCTCTTGCGTTCAACAACACGTTTTGCTGAAGGGTGATAGGAAAGGAGAAATCATGACCAATACCTTTAGAGGAGCAAAATTAAGCAAATATGCTATTTTCAAATTCCTTCCCATGGTCACTTCGAAACCTGGCAATTCCATTTTCCTTATCTCTTTGAATCCTTTGACATAGATCTTTGAACACCTCAAATACATCTGATTTTTCTTTGATGAATTTCACCCAAGTGAATCTTGAAAAATTGTCAACAGCTACATATGCTTATCTTTTCCCTCCAAGACTCTCAACCTGCATATGCCCAATTAAGTCCATTTGAAGAAGTTCCAAAACTTTCGAAGTAGTCTAATGTTGTAACTTCGGATGTGACATCTTGGTTTGCTTCCCAATTTAACACTCACTATAAATTTTACCTTCTTCAATCTTGAGCCTTGGAATACCTCTGATGGCTTCTTTTGACATAATCTTTTTCATGCCTTTCATATGTAGATGTCCAAGTTTCTGGTGTCATAGGTTAACTTCGTCTTCTTTGGATATCAGGCATGTGGAAGTGTAGTTGGTTTCTTTAGATGACCATAAGTAATTGTTGTCCTTAGACCTGACTCCCCTCATTAGAACTTCATTTTTTCTCATTAGTGATTAGACGCTCTGATTTTGTGAAGTTAACTTTAAGACCCTCATCACACAGTTGACTGATACTAATCAAATTAACAGTTAGACCTTTTACCAATATGACATTATCGAGACTTGGGAGTCCCATACATTCTAGTCTTCTAACCCCTTTAATTTCACCTTTAGCCCCATCTTCAAACGTGACATAGCCGATTGAGTATGACTTGATGTTTTCAAGGAACTTCTTGACACATGTCATGTGTCTGGAACATCCACTGCCAAAATACCAGTCTTCTCGGGCTAAGGCTCTAAGAGAGGTATGATCTATAAGACTGGTGCCGACAGGCTTGGGTATTCACTCTTTCTTTTGATTAGCCCCGGATTGTGTTAGATACCTAGGATAGTCATACAATTTAAAACATAAGGGCTTTATATGACCACATTTTCGATAATAATGACATCTCCAGCGTAATAACTTACCTTTAGTTTGGGAGTTATGATGACTGGTGTCGCATCTCGAAAAATACGATCCCTCGCGATGGTCGCGGAAAAAATTAGTTCGAATAGAGTCGCCACCGAAATTTATTTACTCCAATGAAGGAATAGGAAAATATCGATAAAACCTTTCAAAAATAGAATAATGGTCGTCGCAACCATATTCGACAGAAAAAGCTGTCGAAAAATATAACGAGCACACCAGGTTAAACAACGCGAATCGTAGATTAAAAATACTGACGTCTGCAAGCTTGATTCCAAAACTTTTTACCCGCTGATTTTGCACGTACTTGAGGAATAATTTAACTGATTTGTCTGTATATTCGAGAATTTATTCCAACTGATATTTTAGGTATTATTCATGACGAAATACATGTTATGCTATACAGATGATGCAAACTGAAATTAAAATCAAATTTATGAAAATTTTAAAATGCCCGGACAAAATTGGGGTATGACAACTAGCATGATGTTGAGCCATAGGTTTAGACATTACATGCTTAGACTCTCTCTTTGGAAGAACAAAGTTGGTCATAGAGCTTTCTCCTTGTTTGTCCAGAGATTGATGTTTAAAGCCAATCCCCCTTAGATCTCTAACCGATTTTCCAGTTTGCAAAACTTCATCTAAAATATTATATCCCTTGTTCAGCATTCTTACAGTCTTTGTCATGTTGTCAAGTTTGGAAGTCAACAATATCACCTCGGAGATCAGATATGGTGAATTGAAATCCTTCTTTTTCAACCTACATTTGAGATATAACTTTCTTCTGTTTTTCTCCCAGTTGATACACTTCTTCACTTCTGATGCAGAGTTCTCTATAGGATGCATCCAGTTCCTCATAGGATAATTCTTCATCACATGAATCTTCATCAAATTATCTTCCAGTTAGAGCAGTAACATGCTTATCAACTTCATCCTCAGGTTCACTTTCAGAGTTATCCTCATCAGACCAAGAGATAGACAACCCCTTTATTGTTTCTTGAGATAAGTAGGACATTTAGCTCTAATGTCTCCAAATCCTTCACATCCATGACACTAAATCCCTTTACCTTGATTGGAGCTCTCTTCAGTTCTTATTTTTTTCTTCTGGAAATCATTATTATTCCTGATGTCAAAAGAGATGTTCTTAACATTTGGTCTTGACTTCTTGTCAATTCTCTTTAGAACATTGTTAAATTGTCTTCTTAGAAGAACTATAGCATTGGTCATTCCTTCATCAGTATCCAAGTCACATTGGTTTTGTTCATCTTCAGTGTTGGATACAAACGTTATGCTATTGGTTTTCTTTTCAGATTTGTGACTAATATCCAATTCAAAAGTTTGGAGAGATCCAATAAGTTCATCTACTCTCATGATGATGATGTATTGAGCTTCTTCAATGTCCGTGACCTTCATGTCAAATTTCTAAGGTAGAGACTTGAGAATTTTTCTCACGAGTTTTTCTTCTGAAATCTTTTCTCCCAAGGCACTAGATGATTTAGCTATTTCAAGAATACTCATTAGAAAATCATGAATATTCTCATCATCTTTCATCTTTAGATCCTAAAATCTGGTAGTGAGAAGTTAAAGTCTAACATCTTCACTTTGAATGTGCCTTCATGAGTAGTTATGAGGATCTCTTAAGCTTATTTAACTACAATACATGTATTTATCAACCTGAATATATTTTTGTCAACCCTATTGAATAGGGCATTCAAAGCTTTGGAGTTTCCAAGAGTCAATTCATCTTCTTCCTTAGACCAGTCCTCTTTAGGTTTCAGATCAGTAGTAGCCTTCCGATCTGTGTCATTCACTACATGATGTTCCCATCCCTTAATGATAGCTTTCCATGTTTTGTTATCAATGTATTTTAAGAATGGCACCATCTTTGCCTTCCAATAGTCATAGTTGAATCCATCTAAGACGGGGGGTCTGTTGATAAATCCTCCTTCCTTGTCCATAGAACCATAAAGTATCCTCCCTGGATCTCACCTAAAAACAGAGCAGGATGCCTGATCTGATACCAATTGAAATTCTGATAAGCAGATCCCTGATGTCGTACACGATGAGGAAGAATCATAGGTCCCTATAATTCTAGCATAGGTACCAAAAACTGATAAAGAATGATTTGTTAGTAAAGGTGAGAAATTTTATTTTTCTGATTGAGTTTGTAGTGCTTGATATCCAGGAAGAAGCATAGGTCCCTATAATTCTAGGTTGGTCATTCATAACCGCTATGCTAATATTGACATGGAAATAGTTGAACTCTTGATGAAAATTTTAAAGGATAAGATTTTCATTAAATTGAATGATAGCATAAAATTATGTGAAGAAAATTCAGCATGCTATAATACAGATGTGCGAAAGAAAGAAAAATACCAGAAAGATCCATCACTTCCGAAAAGGATAAATATGAAGGGTAAAAAAGTTGAAGATCTCAGCGAACTCAAAGAAGAAAAAGACCAGAAAGATCCACCACTTCCAAAAAAGGATAAATATGAAGGACAAAAAAGTTGAAGATCTCAACCCACTCAAGGAAGAAGAAGAGTCTAGCATCCGTTAAGTGGCAAAGATTAAATAGAGGGCTATATTTATAGGTGAAAATGCATGATTTGGAAGGATAAAAAGCAAAGCTAGCATGGATGTTTGTTTAGAAGGATACGAATTCAAGGAAATAAGAATAGAAGCTTAGAGGATAACCAACATCTATCTATTCTAGCAAGAGAACCTTGATTTGTTTTCACCATTGTACCAACAACTTATATATGTCATAATAAAATCCAAGAGAAATGTTATGTCATAAGGATAAAAGAATAATAATGAAATTTCGAGTCACTCATCATGTGGATCTTTGAATTGGTAGAAGTTTGATAAAAAAAACACACAATTTTCATTTTAGATTCACGCAATATAAGACTTGGCATATACCAGATGGTTTTAATTTTCTCGGTATAACGAGCTTCTATTATATTATGTTGCATGTGGCGGCAAATTTACCGAGATAACCCACTTTTTCGAAGAAATTCCCAAAATAACCCAGTTTTCAAAAAATTTCCCAATCTACCCCACTTTTAGGAGGAGGCGCCAATTGGATTGGCGACCCCTCTTAAAAATTACAAGGAGGCGCCAATTGGATTGGCTAGGGCACCTGCCCTAGCCAATCCAATTGGCGCCTATGTGTATTTTTTAAGAGGGGTCGCCAATCAAATTGGCGACTCCCTTAAAAAAGCCTCAAATGAAAAAACCTTCAACATGAAAGTTGTAGATCTTTTCAATACAATGAATTTGGATATAAATTTTGCATCATTTGGATTTTGTATGAGAAAGTTATGGGCAGTTGAAGTTGGACTTCTGAGTTTTTCAACTGTAATCTGACCTATAATGTCTTGCATTATTTCATGTGTTTCTTTTAGAGTTATGAAATTTTGTCCAACATAACATTTGAAGTAGACATATTAAATTTTCCAATGCACTTGGTCCCACCTCAAAATAATTAAAAATGAGTGAGTTAGGTTCCTGCGAAGTTGACCTAAAATTAGGGTTTCAACTGTAATCTGACCTATAATGTCTTGCATTATTTCATGTGTTTCTTTTAGAGTTATGAAATTTTGTCCAACATAACATTTGAAGTAGACATTTTAAATTTTCTAATGCACTTGGTCCCACCTCAAAATAATTAAAAATGAGTGAGTTAGGTCCCTGCGAAGTTGACCTAAAATTAGGGTTTCTGTCAAAATGATCTATAATGTTTTGAAATGAATGATGAGCTTCCAAGTTTCAAATGGATTTTTGATGAACATGAAAGTTGTTCATATGGCGACTGTTGTTAAAACTTGAATGGAGGCGCCAATTGGATTGGCTAGGGCAGGTGCCCTAGGCTAGGGCAGGTGCCCTAGGCTAGGGTAGGTGCCCTAGCCAATCCAATTGGCGCCTATGTGTATGTTTTAAAAGGAGGCGCCAACTCAATTGGCGAGTCCCTCATAAAATGCCTTTTTTGTCTTATAAATAGATGCGTTGTGTGACCTATTGTTCCACAACTCATATAATCATTTGGCTATCATGTTTGGTGTTCGTCGCCGATACGGTAAGGTGATTTATGCGAGAGACAAACCTCAATTGCTGATGCTGTTTTGGAACATCACCACGTTAGATCAACTAAAGAGGGAGCTGGTTCGATGGTTAGACGGGAAAATACCAGAAGGGAAAAAATCAGAAGTATTGAGAGACTTGACAGTATCTTTGGTTGGGTGCGAATGAAGACTGATAAGGATGCTAGGGAAATGATGTTTGGTCGAGACGACATTAATTTGATTGTTGTAATCAGTTAGAATTATTTATGTTTTCAGATGTTTTGTACTGATGTTGGTTATGAAACTCGTTGTAACAAGAACTTAATGATATATATTGATTGATTGTTACAGAAATACAATGTTACAAAAAGCATAAGATCAAGATAAAATGTTACAAAAAGCTTAAGGTCTAGATAAAATGTTACAAAAATCTTAAGATCTAGATGATGCTCCTTGATTGGGACAGTTGTTTTTGTTGTGTCCTGGTTGACGACAGATACTACATAATCTTATCATTTTATCTGTGGAATCCATCTCTGTTCTGATACGTGTGCTGTTTGGCCTTCCTTTCTTCTTTCTACGCATCTCTTCATTGTGCCAAACAATATCTCCTTCATATGGAGGCCAGTAATCCTCCATTGGTAGTACTGAAAAGCTTTGACTATATACATTCATGATGGTGTTTGCCTTGTACACATCAGATAAATGGGTGTAAGCGTCTTGACGAGTATAAGCGCATGCTGCAATGACATGGGAGCAAGGTATGCGGAAGGCCTGAAATTTTCCACAATCGCACCAACTTCTGTGTAGTTTAACCGCGTAGGCTAAGTTTGGTCTCCCGTCGCTGTTGCCCATTGTTTCCTGGACGCTGAAATTTTGTCTTTGACGGTCAAACACTGTTACAGCATGTGTCGTAGCTTTGATGCTCTCCTCTTTCATGACCTTCATGCAACACTCACTGAATACTTGTCCAGACATTAACACTGCACTCCATCTTTCACCTCTGGTTGCGAACATAGAAGCCAACCTATAATAGGTTGATCTTACCAAGGCGGTTATCGGCAGGTTTCGAATTCCTTTGAAAACCCCGTTCATGCATTCCACAATGTTTGTTGTCATGTGGCCCCATCGACGACCACTGTCAAATGCTCTTGTCCACTGCTCTACTGGGATGTTATTTATCCATCTCCCCGCGTCTTCATTAGACAGACGGATCTCATCACGATAATATTGAAAAGACGGTTGAGTTAAAGCATACCCAGCATTCACCACCTTCTTGCGAAGATTCTTATCTTTTATAGCACGCATTAAGTTTTGTGCAATGTGTCTGATACAGTAGACATGTGTAGAAGGAGGATCATGCCATCCGTTGTCATGGTTGTTGTAGGCACTTTCGATGGCAGCATGTCTATCAGAAATCAAACATAGATTGGCTTGTGGAGCGACATGCGTTCGGAGATGTCGAAGAAAGAAACCCCATCCACCAGCCGTTTCACCTTCAACAAGAGCAAAGGCAATGGGAAATACATTGTTGTTACCGTCTTGTGCAACTGCCATGAGCAACGTACCCTTGTATTTTCCGTATAACCAAGTGCCATCAATTTGTAGGAGAGGTTTGCAGAAAGCGAAACCTCTGATGCACGGGTCAAATGCCCAAAAGAGACGGTGAAATATTCTATTACCTATAGCACAGGTTCCGTCTGGAATCATTGCTGGCACTGTCTCCAGAATTGCCACAGTTCCTGGGACATCAGTTTTTAGTGCCCATAAAAACCGTGGTAATTCCTTGAATGAGTCCTCCCAGTTTCCGAAAACCTGCTCAACAGCCTTTGTCCTCGCAATCCATGCTTTCTTGTAAGATGGAGTATAATTATATGTTGTTCGGATATGGGATATAATTATACTCACCTTCACTGATGGGTCTTTATTTACCAATGGCAGAATGTCTCGACATATCAAAGCTGTGCTCAGTTTACGGTGATCTTGTTCAACGGTTGTTGCGACGCAACTGTGTGGTGGGTCTATTGAAGCGATCTCCCAAGAGTCATTTTTCTTCTTGTAAGATGCAGCCAAACGAAATTTACAAAGCATGTTACGACATTCGATAACATACCTTCTAGAATCAGTGCGTTTCACCGTAAAGTCAGCAAAGTTGTTCATGTGGTATTTTTTGATTGCCAAGACACATTCCTCTTTGGTACGAAACATGTCTCCCACCTTTAATTCGCCTACTGGTCTCGGATACGGATTATAGAAGACACTGTCGGACATTTCATCGTCGTTAAGAGCCATATTTGTCATATGTTGAGGAGGAATATAGGCATGAGTAGGAGGTATTGGTGGTGGTTGAGCCTCATCTTCATCGTCGTTATTCAGGATGTGATCAACCTGTATCTCATTCTCCTCTTCTTCTTCATCAATAACGTCGACCTCTACTTCTGCTTCTGGGTTGAGTTCATCTGACCATTGTGCATCATCTGCAGCATCTCCACCAGCTGGATCCTGATCTGTTAGTTGAGACTGTTGAGACGGTATACATGGCTGTAGAGTAATGTACAACTCGATACAATCCATGCCTGAATGTTCATGACTAAGAAACATGCTTTCAACATCTTCATCGTCTCGTATCTTTAGGGGGAAAAACTTGCATTGACCATTCTCAAAAAATATAGGATTCTGATATGTCATCTTTGACACATTACCTGATGCTATGAAGGATTGTATTCTTTTTTTGAAATGCAAAAAGGTTGCATTTCTCTTCATCGTGACTCTAATGGTATCAGTGTTTTTAAAACAAAAACCATGAATCTCAGACTCAAAAGTTTCACCGTTGCAGTGAACGTTGATACTGTATAATGATGAAGATGACATTTTGGAGATGAAAACTATTTTGCAAGTGCAGATGAATGTGAGTGAAGATGCTAAGTATTTTGCAGATGATAAGTATTAATGTGAGTGAAGATGAATGTGAGTGAAGATGAAAAGGATTTTGCAAGTGCAGATGAATGTGATAGTAAGACACTTAAATAGATGGTATCAGTGTCTCGTATTGAAGCTAGTCTGAGATACTGTGTCAAGCATGCAAGTAATTTCAGAGATGAGGTGTCTGTCATGCAAGACAGTGTGACCTGATGTGTCAAGCATGCTAGCTAGTCAAGAGTTGATGTGTCTGTCATGCAAGACAGTGTGAGTTGATGTGTCAAGCATGCTAGCTAGTCAAGACTTGATGTGTCTGTCATGCAAGACAGTGTGAGTTGATGTGTCAAGCATGCTAGCTAGTCAAGACTTGATGTGTCTGTCATGCAAGACAGAAGTGAGTATTCAGCATGCAGGATACTAGAGAGCCACGTCTCTGAGATGATGTGTCAATCCTGCAAGACAGTGTGAGTTGATGTGTCAGCCAGGCAAGCTATCAAGAAGGTAGTCATCAGCATACAGGAGACAAGACAGACAAGTGTCGGACACCTAAGCATGCTAGCTAGTCAAGACTTGATGTGTCTGTCATGCAAGACAGAAGTGAGTATTCAGCATGCAGGATACTAGAGAGCCACGTCTCTGAGATGATGTGTCAATCCTGCAAGACAGTGTGAGTTGATGTGTCAGCCAGGCAAGCTATCAAGAAGGTAGTCATCAGCATACAGGAGACAAGACAGACACGTGTCGGACACCTAAGCATGCTAGCTAGTCAAGACTTGATGTGTCTGTCATGCAAGACAGAAGTGAGTATTCAGCATGCAGGATACTAGAGAGCCATGTCTCTGAGATGATGTGTCAATCCTGCAAGACAGTGTGAGTTGATGTGTCAGCCAGGCAAGCTATCAAGAAGGTAGTCATCAGCATACAGGAGACAAGACAGACACGTGTCGGACACCTAAGCATGCTAGCTAGTCAAGACTTGATGTGTCTGTCATGCAAGACAGAAGTGAGTATTCAGCATGCAGGATACTAGAGAGCCACGTCTCTGAGATGATGTGTCAATCCTGCAAGACAGTGTGAGTTGATGTGTCAGCCAGGCAAGCTATCAAGAAGGTAGTCATCAGCATACAGGAGACAAGACAGACACGTATCGGACACCTAAGCATGCTAGCTAGTCAAGACTTGATGTGTCTGTCATGCAAGACAGAAGTGAGTATTCAGCATGCAGGATACTAGAGAGCCACGTCTCTGAGATGATGTGTCAATCCTGCAAGACAGTGTGAGTTGATGTGTCAGCCAGGCAAGCTATCAAGAAGGTAGTCATCAGCATACAGGAGACAAGACAGACACGTGTCGGACACCTAAGCATGCTAGCTAGTCAAGACTTGATGTGTCTGTCATGCAAGACAGAAGTGAGTATTCAGCATGCAGGATACTAGAGAGCCACGTCTCTGAGATGATGTGTCAATCCTGCAAGACAGTGTGAGTTGATGTGTCAGCCAGGCAAGCTATCAAGAAGGTAGTCATCAGCATACAGGAGACAAGACAGACACGTGTCGGACACCTAAGCATGCTAGCTAGTCAAGACTTGATGTGTCTGTCATGCAAGACAGAAGTGAGTATTCAGCATGCAGGATACTAGAGAGCCACGTCTCTGAGATGATGTGTCAATCCTGCAAGACAGTGTGAGTTGATGTGTCAGCCAGGCAAGCTATCAAGAAGGTAGTCATCAGCATACAGGAGACAAGACAGACACGTGTCAGACACCTAAGATGGTCAGAGATGATGTGTCAATCATGCAAGCCATCCATAAGTGTTTTGTTCAGCATGCAGGAGACAACAATGCCACGTGTCAGACATGCAGAAGGTGGCGCCAATTGGTTTGGCGCCTACCTTTAAGGGTTGTACATGGTCGCCAATTTGAATGGCGCCCCCATGTAGTCAGTCCTCGAAACCAAGCATTCAGAACTAGCCTTGCATGCATGTACCCTATGGTGTCGCCAATTTGAATGGTGCCCCCTCCTTAATGTTGTACATGGTCGCCAAATGAGGTGGAGACACCATGCAAACACAATTTTCCATGCACTCCTCCATTTGCCTATAAATTGATCCACTCCTTCAACAATTCTTCCACACCAACATTCTCACTACCTCATCTACATTTCTCACTACTTCATCTACATTACTTCTTTTACAATTTCATCTTCAACAAAATCTTCCATTTTCATCTACACCAACTCCCCAACAATATGTCTTTACTCACAATGGGCGAAGCACACAGAGGAACAGTTGCAAACATCGCGACATACGTAAGTTTTTCTTATACTTCTTTTTTATGTTTCATCTCCACCAACCCCATTTTATTTTGAAATACCGACTTAGTCAAGTGTTACATTATTTCTATTATAGGATGTCTCAAGGTTTCGCACTCGAGTCCACGAATTTGTCCCAATGGACCCGATGATTCAACCTTATGTTGAACTCGCCGGTTTTGGTCACCTTAGCAAAATTATGTCTTGGTCTATAGATAACAAGTTCATTCTAGCCTTATGCGAAAGATGGAGGCCAGAGACACACACATTTTGGTTTCCAACCGGTGAGTGTACCGTGACGTTAGAAGATGTCTACATGCTTTTAGGACTACGAATTGAAGGCAAAGCTGTTAATGGTAAGACCAACTTTCCAAATTCAATTTGCATGGAGCTTTTAAACACTGATTTGTTAGATGATAATGCTAGGGGACAAGGTATACTACTTTCACGCCTAAAGTCATATTATAATAGTTTTTATTTAGATGAGCATTCTACCGAAGATGCTCGAATCATCAAAACTAGGTGTTACATTATGTTGTTACTAGGATCCTTTTTATTTCCCGAAGGTAGTGGTTCTAGCATGCATATTATGTACTTACCTTTACTTAGACATATAGATAGAATAGGTAGTTATAGTTGGGGATCCGCATGTCTAGCCTATCTCTATAGTTCTTTGTGCAAAAACTCCCACAAAGATACTTCTACATTTTCTGGATGTGCTGTTTTGCTACAAGCATGGGGATGGTCAAGACTACCGTCTCTAGCACCCGTCAATAACAACCCCTTCACTTTTCCATATGCAAAAAAGTAAGTTGTTTAAATTGCTATATCTTTACTTCCTTCCTTAAAGTTTATTACCCATAACTAATTTATTTTAACTTTTTGGTGTAGATGGTCGGCACGCGGTATGAATTACAAAAGATGTCTGAGACACTGTATTACTCAATATCGCAACCTGTTGGATCACCTTCGACCGGCAGACGTAAGCAAAATAATTACATTATTTCTTCATATTATGTTGACTTTTTCTACATTCATTTAAATCCTATTGTCTTTAACATTTCAGTTCATTTGGCGTCCATACCTTAATATGGATCATGAGCATCAGATCAACCCTGAAGACGCAGCCGTATGGACAACATGCACACCGATAATACGGTTCACAACAGTGGAGCTGCACAACACCGATCGTGTGAAGCTGCAGTTTGGTATGGTCCAGAATATCCCAGATCCCCCAGCTAGCCTAGGAGAATGGCATATGCGTAAAGTGAACGACCAATGGAACTACAACCCTTGGCAAACCTTCGCAAGATCAGAGTGTCGCAAGTGGAAGCACCGTCATGACCATGTCTTAACTGACGCAGTCATGCCAAATGAGGTAAAACCAAGTCGTACTTATATGGCTTGGTATAGATCAGTTGGATTTCAATTCATTGCCGATGATATGTACCTCTACGACCCACGCCAGACAAGTTACACACAAGAAGGCTCAACATCTAACCCCCAACAACATTCTCAGCCCGGTTACTCACAACCACCTATCCGACAAACTTTCCGTTCCACAAACACACAAACATACAACCAAAACATGCCATTCACCCAACCCCAAAACCAAGAACATCCCCCATACCACCACCAACAAATGGACCATCAACCTTCGACCGAACATCGCTTCGCACCCACACCATCACCCTACCAAAGTCGCCTTACCCAAAACACTAACCGCCCCATCACCTACCGTAGCCAAGAACCCCAAACATCACAATACCAAAACATCCCACAACCATATCTCTTCCAAACACCCCAACAACCTTTCCTAGACCCATCATTGTCACCCATGTCCCCCTTCAACCGTCCTGGTCGCCCATCCATGAGTCAACCACACCCCAACTTCTCTGGCATGGGTCATGAGCTCAGATATGCCGGTACACCATCATTGAATACTGAAGACTATGCTGAGTTGGCTGAATACCTCAATGGATCTTCTCCTGTAGGAGGTAATGACGCTCCTGGACCATCAGATGAACAACCACCGGTGCAGAATCGTCAACGTGGGTTAGGGCCAAGGGTTAGGGTAGCTAGGGGATGTGGGACCGGAGGTTGGTTAGGTGATCCCGGTCATCACCATTAGGATTCATTGTGTAAAATCCAAATTTTATTAATATCAATTCGTATTATGTCAAATTTATCTTTGTGTAAACTCCAAACATTAGGTTTCTTTCATAATTCTAAAATAAACACATATCATAATACAAAAATTTATAGGTCAGAAACCCTAATTTAAGGACTTGTTATTGTTATGTTGAAGGGCTTGAAGTTGGTCCCTTTTGGCAAAATTCACATACACTTGTTTTGACAGAAACCCTAATTTTGGGTCAAGTTCGCAGGGACATAACTCACTCATTTTTAATTATTTTGAGGTAGGACCAAGTGAAATGGAAAATTTAAGATGTCTACTTCACTTGTTATGTTGGACAAAAATTCATAACTCTAACAAAAACACATGCAATAATACAAAACATTATAGGTCAGATAACAGATAAAATGTCAAAGAGTCCAAGTTCAGGTGCCCATACCTTTCTCATAAAAATTGCAAACGATGCAAAACTTTAGTCCAAATTCATTATCTTGAAAAGATCTACAACTTTTATGTTGAAGGTTTTGTCATTTGAGGCTTTTATCATTCAAACTAAAGGGCTTGAAGTTGGTCCCTTTTGGCAAAATTCACATACACTTGTTTTGACAGAAACCCTAATTTTGGGTCAAGTTCGCAGGGACCTAACTCAGTCATTTTTAATTATTTTGAGGTGGGACCAAGTGAAATGGAAAATTTAAGATGTCTACTTCAAATGTTATGTTGGACAAAAATTCATATTCCTAAAAGAAACACATGCAATAATACAAAACATTATGACTCAGATAACAGTTAAAAAACTCAGAAGTCCAACTTCAACTGCCCATAACTTTCTCATAAAAAATCCAAATGATGCAAAATTTATATCCAAATTCATTGTCTTGAAAAGATCTACAACTTTCATGTTGGAAGTTTTTTCATTTGAGGCTTTTTTAAGGGAGGCGCCAATTGGATTGGCGCCCCCTCTTAAAAATTACACATAGGCGCCAATTGGATTGGCTAGGGCAGGTGCCCTAGCCAATCCAATTGGCGCCTCCTTGCAATTTTTAAGAGGGGGCGCCAATCCAATTGGCGCCTCCCTCTAAAAGTGGGGTATATTGGGAAATTTTTTGAAAACTGGGTTATTTTGGGAATTTATTTGAAAAAGTGGGGTATATTGGTAAAAAATCCGCATGTGGCTCGCTTTACTAGAATAGGCCCTACGCGATGCTTGTTGAAATAAAATAATAATTTATTTAGGATAGATATTATTTATTATAAAAACTCTATAATATAGATAATAAGATTAACGTAACAAAAGAAAATAGTTTAATTTTAATTGAAAACTAATACCTTTATAAATAATGGAAATGCAAGGGGAGGCATGAAATTAAATGTTATAACATGAAAGAAGTCTTTAAAATTGAAATCAATTTTGATAGTTTTTTTTTTCTTAGATGAGCCTTTTTGTTGTTCCTTTGTTTTGCTTTAATGGATTTTCTACTCTTTAGTTTGTGTATGAGAAGTGACTCGTCGTCAGAGGATAATATTTGAAATTCATTATTGCTACTATTATTTTTTGAATTCCCTTTGATATGTATTTCATCTAATGATGATATTATGATTAGCCTTCATTTAACATCGAGAGTTTTTGTTTTTATTTTCTGGTATGGTTTACCATTTATTGTGTCATCATCACTTCCTCTCCGACATTCTTCTTCTTCTTTATTTTGAATCATTGGTGGTGATATGAACTCCTATATGTAATAAATATATTGTTAGTATTCATAAAGTTAATAGTATATTTGTATGATTATAATACAAATTTAATAACTGTTTAATAGGTATTTTCAGAATTGGTTATTGTAGAATAGTGGTTGGTACGAAAGTTTGTGATATTGTGTAGATTTATGAATCTTCTTTTAAGTTTTTTGCAAACAACTTTATATCAAAAATAAGAGTACTATGACTGAGGTTCTATAGCATTGTAGAATAGTGGTTGGTACGAAAGTTTGTGATATTGTGTAGATTTATGAATCTTCTTTTAAGTTTTTTGCAGAAAATTTTATATCAAAAATAAGAGTACTATGACTGAGGTTCTATAGCATTGGTACAAAATAGTTTTTTGAGTCACTTTTGTTCTCTTGATCAAACAATATCAAAGTCACTTTAGCTATTTCATCGGACACTTCCAGTATTATTTTGAACCTGTGATTACATTTTCTTTATATTATATTATTAATAATATTTTTGATAAGATGATTTATGATTACAAATGTCTAACCTTGTTTTTGGATACTTAAAAGGTGTTTCACACAAAGGACATTTCAATTCATGGTCTTCTTATTTAAGATTCTTCGTATATTTTTCACATCCAATGTAATGTCATCCATAAACTTTATAGTGTATCTGTGTAGCTTACTCACATCTCATAGTCATTATATTTTATAGTGTAGTTCTATTTTGAGTCATCCTCTCTTGAGGTAACATATTTGAAAACTCAGTGATTTTGTCATCAAAATTTTAAATTCAATAGTTATTTTTTTCCACAATTTAACCTTAACAATTTTATTCCCATGAATAAATTATGTTTAGAATGTAAGATTAATTTTAATTTAATATACTTAATTTATATATGAATATATGAATAAACAAATGTGTAGTTGAAATCTTACTCTTGTAGCCTTAGATATTTAAGTCTGAGAATTTTTGTAGGTTTTCCTTGTATATAAATGTGTTTTTCATGTCCAAGAGTATGAAGCACTCCAACTATGCCTGAAAGGAAACATGAATATAGTTATATAATATAATTTATATTATTGTAGGATAATTTGTGTATAACACTACCAGAGAGATGGCGTAAAATTATGAATTATGAGTGCTGAATATTTATTACAGCAGTCATTCATAAAAACAATGTCGTTTTCAAGGCTTTGACTAATTTGTATGTTTCATTTTCCAAAACTATTTTTATATTTTCAATTCTCTAAATTGTGGTATAAAATATTTAGTTATGGTTGCATGCAAAAGAGTTTCCTAAAGGAAAAAAAATATGGCAATGAAATATTGAAATCAATAATTTTATAAAGAAAAGATAATAATATTAAATATTTATAATATAAAAGTATATTTGTTAACAACAAATACAATATTTGGGAAAAAGAGTTAATATCATCATTTCTACGAATATTTGTTTTTTATCGTTTTGCAAATTATAACCATTTCACAATTGAGCGACTCTAATTCGAAGTAATCAATCATCACGATCAATGTTAAAATCTAAGATTAAATTAAAAAAGTTAACAAGATGTTGTTTATATAGGACAATATATTCTTATGACTTATCTTATGACTCTAGCATATGTATTTTTTTTATATTTATAGTTTTTAAATGGCTAACTGAATGCGATTGTAATAATAATCAATGAATATTTTTATTGATATTATTTGATGTCTTATATTTTTATAAATATGGTATAAATATTTATAATAATAATATACGTTAAATGATGATAGATTAATTTTAATAAAATTGATCATGAATATTTTATTTTTGTCACATTTTATGATGTGCCATTATTTTTCGATTTTCAGTAATAATATAAAATATAAGTATTTATTATTTTTATTATTGAATTTAATTGTGAACAACTTTAAATATAGTTTATTGTAAATATTTTATCAAAATTCATTTTTTTTAAAATTAGTATTACAAATAAACACAATTTTTAAAGAACCTAAATTAATTTTTTATGATTCAAATGAATTTTATTTTAATATTTTAATTAATGGGCATCAATATTCATATAACTATAATATATGTAAATGGTGATAGATTAATTTTAATAAAATTGATCATAAATATTTTTTACAATAATATTTATTTTCATATATTTATATAAATGAATATGTTTAATCTTATTACTATTCGAGATAATGATTATATATATATATATATATATATATATATATATAATATATATATATATATATATATATATATATATATATATTTCTCATGCTTTCGGTTTTTAAAGGTGCAAAACTAATTATTTTAATAATAAAAAATATGTATATTTGATTGAATATAATTTAATTAGTGATTTATTATTTGTAATTTAAAAATAATATGAGAAATATTATTTTAATTATAAAAATTAAAAAATATAATTAATTATAGAATGAACAAAATGATATACAAATTGATCTCTTTTATATTGATATGTTCCTATGTTATATTTGGAAAAAATTGATATGAATATTTATATTAATAATAATATATAACTAAACCATATATATTGATTATTAATTATAAATTATAATACAAATGGAATCCAATTAATTATTAATTTTCATAAAATTAATTAATAAATATGAAAAATATGATTATCGTAATAATAAATGAATATTATTTCTAAATTATAAAGCAGTTAGAATCTAATTAATTCATAATTATGATAAAATTGAATTAGTGATTTATTTTATATGTATGCAAATAAGAATATTAATGAGTGCTCAATGATATGAGTTGTGAGTTATAATGAACCTTAAACCATTATAAAATTTTATTATTATATTCACTAAAATGTGTAACTCAAGTCCATCCATCCAGTCGTTTATGTTCATGATTTAAAAAATAGTCTATTATATTTATTGTTTTTATTTCATGAGTTTTATTGTTTTTAATGATATAAATGTTTATAATAATAATAATAATATACGTATTTATTAAAATATTTATAAAAATAAATTATTTTATTTGTGTAACATTTTCTTATGTGCTATTATTATTTGGGATAAAATATTATATGTATTAATTTTTTTTACGTTTAGAAATTAAGAAATATATTTATTATTCATACGCATTTTTATTTTTTCAAACATAAGGTTAATAATATAAAACTTAATTATTTACTATATTCATAATTTAATTTTAAAGATATTTTTTAATGATGAAATTAATTTTTATGACATTATTTTTTTTCAATAATTTTTGTAACATTTGATTATATGCTATTAATATTTGGGATACAAAATTATATGAATTATTTTTTTTAATGCTCATGTGAAATAAAATACCATATTTTTGTTCTTATGTACTTTTAAATTTTGAGTAATAATAAAAAATTTAAATATTTATTATTTTCATTATTCAATTTAATTGTTAACAACTTTAAATATAACATTCGTTCTAAAAAAATATTAAATATAGTTTATTGTAAATATTTTATCAAAATTCGGTTTATTTATTAGTATCACAAGTAAACCTTATTTCTTTACAAAGACTAAATTATTTTTTTATGATTCAATTGAATTTTTATTTTAATATTTTAGTTAATGGGCAACATTGTTCATATAGTATAATATATGTTAATTGGATATGAAATTAATTTTAATAAATTTTTATTATAGCTATTTAATATCTATATTTATTATTTATAATTTATCAACCATATGAAGAATATTATTTTTATTATAAAAAGGAATAAAAATATATTTAGTTATAAAAGTGAATAAATGTTGTACAAAATGATATCTTTTATATTGATTGATTCCTATGTTATATTTTAAAAAATTGATATAAATATTCATAATAATAATAATAATAATAATAATAATAATAATAATAATAATAATATATTTAAGTAAACCATGTATATTGATTATTAATTATATATTGTAATGCAATTGAAATCTAATGAACAGTTAATCATCATAAAATTAATTATTAAACGTGTAAAATATAATTGTCATAATAATAAATAAATATTATTTCTAAATTATAGTGCAATTAGAATTCAATTATTTCTTAGTAATGATAAAATTGAATTAGTCAATTATTTAGTAGGTAGGTAAACAACTATATCAATCAATTTTAAAATGTATGAGTTATGAGTTATAATGAATCTTAAACCATTATAAAATTTTATTATTATATTCATCAAAATGTAACTCAAGTCCATCCATTCATCCGTTTTCTTTCATTATTTAAAAAATAGCCTATTATATTTATTGTCATTATTTAATGACTTTTCACTAGTGCAGAAAGAAGATTTTACACCCGTTTTTTATACATATTACACCCGTTATGATAGGGTGTAAATTCAAAGGGTGAGATATGTATGAAGAATTTACACCCGTTTTAAAACGGGTGTAAAAAGAGAATATATTACACCCTATTTTAGATTTAAAAAAAGGGTGTAATTGATAGATATATACATTAAATTTTAAGACATTTACACCCTATTTAATATAAAACGGGTGTAAATTGTCACCTATTACACCCTGTTTTAGATAAAAAAAGGTGTAATTGGTAGATATATACATTGAATTTTAGGACATTTACACCCTATTTAATATAAAACGGGTGTAAATTGTCACCTACATACATTGAAGTTAAACGAATTTACACCCTATTATAATTCAAACGGGTGTAAAATGACAAATATTTACACCCTATTTTTGATATATCAAATGTAAAATATCTTATAATTACATTTAATTTTAACACATTTACACCCTATTTTGTGTATGAAGGGTGTAAAATATCTCAATTTTTTTAAAAATATTTTATTTGAAATTTCATTAAACCAAATATTTTTATATATTCCTGGATATTCAATAAAAAACAAAAATAACCAAAACAAACATTTCTCTAATCTTTAGAATCTTGCACCAAGTCATACATCAACAAAAATTGTATTCATGTAAGAAAAAAATTCAACCACTTTGTTCATGTAACTTGTACCAATAAATCATTCATGGAACAAAAATATATCTATATATAAGTTTTTTTTAATCGCTTCTGTTTTGTCATTAAATTTAAACGATATAAATGTTTATAATAGTGATAATACACGTCTTTATTAAATTATTTAGTAAAAAAAATATTTTATTTGTGTAACATTTTATTCTGTGCTATTAATATTTATGATAAAATATTATTTGTATTAATTTTATTAATGTTTAGAAATAAAATAATATATTTATTATTCATATGCATTTTTCAATTTTCAATAATAATGTTAATAATGCAAAATTGAATTAATTATTTGATTAATTATTTAATTTTTATGAAATTTTTTAATAATATTATATTCATTATCTATACCTTTTTTAATAAATAATGCAGTCTACTAAAATGATAAAATTAATGGTTAAAAGGAAATGTTGGGTAATTGTTTCATTTTAATTTTAATTAAAGTTTTTATTAAATTTTTAATTTTAATAAATATTTCAATTTAATTCATAAATGAAATTGATAAGTTTTTATTGTCATTATGAAATAAATATTTGTAAATGTAATATAATTCAATTAGTTTTTCAATTGATAATTAAATTTATAATTATGAAATAAATGATAATTTTTTGATTTTTTTTTAATTATGAAATAAGTAATTGTTTCACTTTTTT
Organism: Lathyrus oleraceus; assembly: GCF_024323335.1. Classification (NCBI taxonomy): domain Eukaryota; kingdom Viridiplantae; phylum Streptophyta; class Magnoliopsida; order Fabales; family Fabaceae; genus Lathyrus; species Lathyrus oleraceus. The sequence continues at coordinate 322,877,701 of NC_066581.1, forward strand.
CAAATAGTTCTAAATTGATAACTTATTTCAATTAGTTGTAAACATTTCAATTTAGTTCACAAATAAAAATTAAAAATCAAATTAAATTAAATAAGCATAGTCAAAAGTATAATGTAATAGAATTTAATTAGTTTTTAAGTTTTCAGTTATAATGGTAATAATAAAAAAAAATTATTATATCCATTATTGCATTTAATTTGGAAGATTTTTAAATATAATTTTTTTTGTAAATATTTTATCAATATTCAATTTCTTTAATGATGACATTAAGTTTTATGACATTAATGTTAATTTTTTCAAGGATTTATGATGTTTTGTGTTAAAAATAGTTGTCCTTATATCCATTATTCTATTATTACAGATTAAAATTTAAATTTTGTTGATTCAAATTAAATTGTGATACATCAATTTTAATAAATATTGATTATGAATAATTTCTAGACTAATATTTGTTTTTATTGAATATTTATCTTACTAAATTTTTTATATCATGTAATTCTATTAATATTAGAGATAATAATTAATATATATAATACATTGTACATATTTCTTATGCCTCTAATTCTTAAAGGTGTAAAATTTAATTCTCATAATAATATAAAATGTTCAGTTTTTATTGAAAATTTAATATGCATTTAATATCTATGTTTATTATTTATAATTTAAATAAAATATTTTTATTATTAAAAATAATAAATATATTTAATTATTAATATGAATAAAATAATATACAAAAACGATCTCTTTTATTTATTTTCCTATTGATTGTTTCCTATGTTATATTTTAAAAAATTATATAAATATTTATAATAATATTAACATATAAGTAAATGCTATATTTTGGTAATTTTTTGTGATGGTTCTTTGTGATGCTATTAATATTTGAGATAAAAATATTGTATATTTTATATTTTTTAATAATTGAGTAAAATAAAATAGTATATTTATTATTCGTACAAAAAAATAATATTGACCAAAAAATTTATAAAATAATATTTTCCTAGAATAATGATAATATAAATTAAATAAATTATTATTCATCATAACAACGAAAATCATGAGTCAGTGTCTTTAAAAATATTTAAAATGAGTTCTTATTTTTAGTTAATATATTATGATTCAATATTCATTATTATATCGTGATACTGGGCAATTAGGGAAGTTGTAAAGGGAATTTTGATAGAGAAAGAGTCAAAGAATGGGGTTAGCAAATAGTGATATTTTGATTGATGATTTAAGATAAAGTGTACACATAAGCTAAGCTAATAGGATGGTATTAACTATTTTAAAAGAAGTAAATGTTAAGTATCACAAAATTGTTTGAAACATTGGATTTAATATATATAATATAAATAAATTGATAACATATTTCTTTCATTATGCATGAAGCAACCAAATTATGAAGATATTTATATTAATTTTATTCTTCAACCAAATTTTACATTACCATGTATATTATTCGAAATTTAATCAAGTGACACATTTCCACTCAATGGTAGAGTAAAACAATGGTAAATGGTAAAGTGTAAATCATTGGCTACAAACAGATTTGGAACTTTTTACCATCATAACATTATAACAATTGTATTCTTATTTAAAATAAGATATAGATATATTATTGATATCGATAAGTTTATAATTATAATATATAAAAAGTACATAGAGATATTATAATGAGTCATCCTAATTATATTATTTTGTTGGATCCATTTGAATGTGTTAGATTGTATGATTATTTTTTTAGTCATTTTGCGTTTCCATTTGTTGCCTCTTCTAAAAAGCTCTTAACTATCTCAATGCTTGGCTTAACCACAATTTCTTGATACAAATGTTGATAATCTTCCCCCTTCAAAACAGCTTCAAAGACCTTTGTAGAATCAACTTTGTGTACCTTCCACCCAAATCTATTAACCATGTTATCAATCTTTATAAGTTGATTTTCAGCCAAGATGCATGTGTTTTCTTTCATTTCTGTAATAGATTCCTCAAGTATCACTACGCCAAATAAGGGAAAAGAGGACGCTTTTTTTGGCCTATAACAGCGCTTTAAAGCGCCCTCTAATCTGGCGCTGGCATAGGTAAAGACAGCGCTTTTTTTCCTGGTGAAAGCGTTGTCTAAAGTGGCTCTTTAAGCCCTTTAAGGGCCACTTTAGAGGGCGCTTTTTAAAGAAAGCGCCCTCTAAAGTGGAAACATTTAAGGGTTTAGAGGACGCTTTTACTGGAAAGCGCCCTCTAAAGTGGAAACTTTTAAGGGTTTAGAGGGCGCTTTTACTGGAAAGCGCCCTATAAAGTGGAAACATTTAAGGGTTTAGAGGGCGCTTTTACTGGAAAGCGCCCTCTAAAGTGGGTGGTTATTTAAATTTTTTTTTAAAAAGCGCTATATTTTTTTATTTATTTTAGACAACCTGTATATTGAAGCAGTACACCCAAAACTGTATAATTTGAAGCCCTTTTTCACACATTGCATTCAACAAGCCTTATATACAACAATCCATACATATACAAAAATCCACTGATATATAATCGTTTAACTTCTAAAGATTCTAAATATACAACCAATTCATAACTTAAAAAGAAATAAAACTAAGTAGCAAAAGTATCTCTGAGATGTATGTTTTTTTTTGCTAGCAGCAGTCTTCTTAGCAACAACCTCTTTTTGTTCAATATCAATAGCATGAACCTAAAATATCATAAAATTAGTTAGGTGATGTATAAGATCAAGAATTAACATTTTCTATGCATAAATATCATATAATTGTGTTTATACCTTTTTTTTTGATGCAACTGACTCGATTTGCTGCGTAATCCCCTTATATTTTTGGTCCCTTATCTTTTGAAGATAGAATTGATATTTGTTTAGATGGACATGTTCCATTGTCGTAGAGGGATACTTTCAAATATCCAGCATCATCATCATCTACGCGAATGAGGCTTGACGACAATGGAATATCTCCATCTAAACAAATATCAATTGATACTTTCAAGTATCCCTTGCCCCTTGCACGAATGATTGACTTCATAATAGCCATTTTACCTGTAATAAAGAAAACAATTAAAATCAGATGACAAATGTAAAAACAATTAAAATCATAAAAGTCATTTTACCTGTAATAAAGAAAACAATTAAAATCATTTGACCTGTACCTTTTTCACTAAGTTCTCTTTCTTTTCTTGGTTGGAATATGTTCTACATGTCTCTTAACAACACGGACGGTTGGATTGATCCAAATACCCTCATTATGATCATTTCTAATATATGAATCATTTGATATAATATTCTCATCTTGATCATTTCTGGTAAACGATTCAATCTCAACATCAATATCACCTTGATCTCCAGTGTTTTCATCAATTACTTTGTTGGAAAAAAGAACTATAGACCATTTCGTACTTTTTGGATCATTAACATAGAACACTTGTCTAGCTTGAGAGGCTAGAATAAAAGACTCATCTTTGTATCCGACCCTATTAAGATCCACTTGCAAAAATCCTGACTTATCCATTCGAATGCCGTTATTATTTTCAACCCACTTGCAACCAAATATATGAATCTGAAACTTCTCATAATCAAACACCCAAATGCGCTCGATAACACCAAAATACGACAGATTTGCAAATTTGGGGTTTAAGTCCTTCACACTTGATATGTGCATTGCTTCAGCTACCACGGTGACACCACTATTCTGCATAGTACTTTTATCATCTTGTTCTTTGGTATAAAATGTGTATCCATTAATCGCGTATGCGCTATAAGAAAAAACATGGAAACTTGGACCATATGCTAAGCATCTCAACCTTTCTGTTATTGAAGCGGGATCTGAATAATACTTTGAATAAATATGATCCTTAAACCAAGGTATAAAACATCGATTGTGCTCTCGTACTATCCAATTTTCATTTCTATTGGGATTTAAACCTCGGAGAACATCCTTGTGAATTTCAACATACGGCTCAACCTCATTCTCATTGTGCAGAACATACAAATGCACTTGATCCCGTTCGACCCTTGATACTGCCACGATTTTATTTCCAATTAGATTTTTTCCTTCTTTCTTTTCGACAAGCTGAGACTTGGGGAGTCCGATTGACTGAACATTAGACAAATATTCAGTACAAAACTCAATCGCTTCTTCAACAATGTATCTTTCAACCATACAACCTTCTGGTCGACTTCGGTTCTTCACGTACCCTTTTAATATTTTCATATAACGTTCAACAGGGTACATTCATCTCATATAAGCTGGTCCACACAATTGTGTCTCTTTCACAAGATGAACAACTAGATGTACCATTATGTCAAAAAATGATGGAAGAAAAAACATTTCAAGCTCACACAAAGTAATAACGATTTCTTTTTGCAACATTGGTAAGATCGCAGGATTGATCATCTTACTGCAAATTGACTTGAAGAAAGAACACAACTTAGTTAAAGAGCTTCTTACTTTTTCTGGAAGAATAGAACGTATACCTATTGGGAGAAAATGTTCCATTATAACATGGCAATCATGGGTCTTTAAACTCTTTAACTTGAGGTCTTTCATAGACACAAGTCTTCTAATATCTGAAGAGTACCCTTCTGGAACTTTAACTTCACTTAGAAACTTACACAATGTTTTTTTTCTCCTTTCTAGATAGAGTATAAGTAGCAGGCGGTAGATATGTTTGTTTTCCTTTTTCAAGGGTCCTAATTCAGTTCTTATTCCCATCGCTATCAAGTCCTTTCTTGCCTTAAGGCCATCCTTAGACTTTCCTTGTATATTGAGTAACGTGCCAATAACACTTTCAAATACATTTTTTTCAATATGCATAACATCAAGAAAATGTCTCACATACAAGGACTTCCAATACGGCAATTCAAAAAAAACTGACCTCTTCTTCCACCCACTTTTGACAAGTGTCTGGGCAAAAGGCTTGCCAAACTGAGTATCCAAATCTTTCACCTTTTCAAAAATTTGATCACCCGTCAATATAGGTGGAGCTCTGCCTTGTTCTGTCTCTCCATTGAACGCCTTTCTCCATCCACGGTAGTGATGATTTGAATTTAAGAATCTCCGATGACCGAGAAAGACATTCTTCTGACCAAACTCCAAGCGCTTCCAATCTGTTTTATCTTCACAAATAGGACACACACATTGACCTTTTATGCTATACCCTGATAGATTTCCGTATGCTGGAAAATCATTAATTGTGCCAAACAACATCGCCCTCAAGTTGAAACTTTCTTTCCTATATCCATCATAAACCTCCACACCGGTCTCCCACAAAATCTTTAAATCTTCGATTAAGGGCTTCAAGTACACGTCTATGTCATTCCCTGGTTGTTTAGGTCCAGAAATCAACATAGACAATATCATGTACTTACGCTTCATACATAGCCATGGAGGTAGGTTATAAATCATAATAATCACAGGCCATGTACTGTGTGAGATACTCTGGATACCGTGTGGGTTCATTCCATCAGTAGATAATGCCAAGCGAAGGTTTCTTGATTCTTCTCCAAATTCAGGATAATCATTATCAATTTTCAACCACTGTGGTGTGTCTGCCGGATGTCGATACTTTCCATCTATAATTCTTTCATCTGCATGCCAGGTCAAGTGTCTTGAATCGGTTTCACTACGAAACATGCGTCTAAATCTCGGAATAACAGGAAAATACCACAAGACTTTTGCTGGAGACAACTTGTTCTTATATCGCGAGACACCGCATTTAGGACACTCATTTAACGATGCATACTCATTTCGAAACAAAACACAATCGTTTGGACATGCATGTATCTTATCATAGCTCATGCCAATATAGCACAACATCTTTTTGGTCTCATATGTTCGATTGGGAAGAACATTATCCTCAGGAAGCATATCTTTCAAAAGGGCTAATAACTCTGTGAAACTTTTATCCGACCATCCATTGCCCGCCTTTAAGTTGTACAACTTTAATACCGAAGACAATCTTGTGAATTTAGTGCAACCATCATACAAAGGTTTCTCTGCATCACTTACCAACCTCTCAAACATTTCGGGACAATCCTTAAGATCTCCTTCAAGTGCTTCTGCAATCTCTTCAACTCGATCACAATCGTATGTATCTGCGCCACTATAGTTTGAGGCATAGGTCGTACTATCCCCCGGTTCAACATTCTCGTTACTTTTCTCACCATGCAAATTCCAACATGTATAACTTCGATCAATTCCATGCCTCATTAGATGCGATGTCAACTGAACTGCGTCAACCTGTTTCCCATAACAACAACCCAAGCAAGGACATATCATTCTACTGGGGTCTTCGGCGTGCGCAACGGCAAACTTAACGAATTCTGATACCCCATTCTCGTACTCTCTCGACAATCGATTGGAAGACATCCATGTATTATCCATTACTAATTAGAATAAACAAAAAACAATTTCAGAAGAGAAACCAATTTTAGAAGATACTCTGTGCAGGGCATTCATGTCTCCATTTACTCTATCAAATAACATCCATACCTAAACTTCTTAAGTTACTAGCTACGCTATGTACTGGTTGGCTGTTAATGAAGAATTCAAACACATTCGGACCTAGGTTTCTAATGATACTGGTGTTGACACAAAATCAGATGTTCATAGGTCGTATAACCCTAACTACTGGGTAATGTAGTCCCATTGCATGCGCTATCATGGTCACTAAAAACCAACCGTCAATTGCCTAATAAACCCAAACTATTTAAATGACTATGAATATTGAAACTTTACAGGTCGAAACAAACGTAGCATAGACAACAATAACATAAAACTGAAATGGGGCAAAACTAAAACAAAGCAATAGTGCAAGTAATAATGTATGCATCGTGTACGTTTGATTGGTAGAAGGAGGAAACGTCGTAGATCTAACAGAGGTGGAAGGAGAACGCCTTAGAACCCTAACGTGAAAAAGAACGAAAATAACAGAGAGTGAAATAACAAAACGCGCAATATGTTATAATTTTAATGTTTACTAAAGGGGACCTTAGAGGGCGCTTGTGGAAAAAAAGCGCCCTCTAAAGGGGGCCTAAGAGGGCGCTTATGGAAGCGCTCTCTAAGGCTTTCCAGAAGCGCTTTATAAGCTGGAAATGCACATGGACTTATAACAGCGCTTTATTAAAAGCGCCCTCTAAGGGTAACCTTAGAGGGCGCTTTCTAAAAAGCGCCATGTATTGTTGTCCCTCTATCTCCTCCTTATTTTTTCGCTTCACCTTAGAGGGCGCTTTATTACAAAAGCGCCCTCTAAAGTGCGCTGTCTATTGCTCCTTATTTTTTCGCTTCACTTTAGAGAGCGCTTTTGTAATAAAGCGCCCTCTAAGGTGCGCCGTCTATTCCAGTTTTTGGCGTAGTGTATTTTTTCTTTATGAGCCTCATCAAAACCTTCAGCATTTTCTATCTCAAAATAACGTTGAAGTTCAGGAACACCAATTGCTCTTCTAATCCCCATTGTGCAATCTGCTCCAGGGACAAAAAAGTCTCTAATTTCATCAATAAGACCTGCGTCAACCATTTCATTAACTCTTTTGTCTAGATAAGGAAACAAAACAGACAAAGATACATCCACCCAGATGAAACAACAATTATATTTTAAACCAAATGCATAGATTGGGTCATCAACAAGTACTTATAGGTAGGAATTCGAACCACCTACGATAATAGGTAGATGTCCATTTTCGACAATGACATCTAGGATTTCAACCATTTTCTTGCAGAATTCATTCACAGTGAAATCATAATCAGGATCATTTATGATGCCTAACATGTGATGTGGAATCGAACATTGCTCGGATTCTGGTATCTTATTCGTCACAATGTCAAGACCCTTATAGACTTGAATTTTGTCTGAGTTAATGATTTCAGAAGGGAATTGAATACCTAGGTTAATAGAAAGTTTAGTTTTTCCAGTTCCAGTTGCACCCATTATGAATAAAACCTTTTTCTTCTCTGTCATTGTTGAGAAACCGGAAGCCATAATTGTGTTTTTGACGTAAAATAATTAAAATGAGTAAAATATTTTTTTTAGAATCAAAATATTATATAAATTTTTTTTTTTGAATTGAAATGGATTATTCAAAACTATATTCTTAATAAAGATGTGTGTTATACCAAGAGGCGATAGATTGGAACTGAATCAAGAGAATGAAAACTCTTTTGTTAGTAAATTTTTGTTTTGTTGTGTCGCAGAATGAGTTGTTCAAATATATATATATATATATATATATATATATATATATATATATATATATATATATATATATATATCATCTTCGATATAAAAAAATAATTATTAGTTTTGACTAAATTAATAATTTAAGGTAATTAAAATTTTATTTTTGTACTGATAGAATAGGAAAAAAATATAGAAATTCATTATTATGTAAAAAATGCTTAATATTTATTTGGTAAAACCAAGTTAATGAAAACTATTTTTTTACAAATGAGTGGTTTGACATTGTGAATATGAAATATAATTAAATAAGGTAATAATTACTTATAACTGAAACAAGGGTTTAATGGTGATGTTCAGTATTATTCAATAAAAATATATTATTTTATTATGTCAGATTATCGGGATAAATGATTCTCATTGGTTGAAAGTGTAAAATAAATTGACGCTCATTTGAGCCATATCTTGTAATTGTATATATTATTTGTGTATTTTGATTGTGCTTGTAGTCTTAGGACCTTAAAATACTTAATAAACAACAAAAACCATAAAAATATGTTTGGTGGACTATTGAGCTTGATCTGAACTTTTGGACTTAGAACTAGGCAACATTCCCTATGCAAAAAGGACTTGGCCAGTGCCAACATTCTGAGACCAAGTTAGTGTGAAATAAGCCTTCATTTGATGCAAGTCTTGGGATTTATTTGAATTCATCTGTTACATTGTCTTGATGCAAACCGTTATTTTGATCTTGTGTCTAATGCTTTATTCTGAGTTGATCAAGGAGTATTTCATCTGATACATGAGAAGACAAAGAAGACTGCTAGCTATGTGTCATACCCCGATTTTGCTCCTGAATTTTTTTATGTTTGTGTGGCATGCTTGGCCTAACTTTACTTTGGTTTTGTATGAGGATTGTGGTTTTGATCCAAGGTCATGGTGTTGTGATTGTGGATATATCTATGGTCTGGGTCATCTGAACAACCAAGTTTCTTGTGTTTCAATCCACTTTCTAGTCATGTTATTGGTTCATGGATACTATGCCAAAACCCTAACCTTATGGTCTCATTTCATGGTTCCGTTCATTACCAGTCAAGTTATTTTCTTCTCAAGAGTCAAACATTCAAGCCAATTGTGGAAACAATCTCCAATCATTTTTCAAACCATTCCAATCCATTTCATCCATTTTAAACCATTACATGTGATTCCATATAAGAAAATACAAAATTTGAACATTTTTGACCAACTGTTGACTTTGGTCAACAATTGACTTTTTGGTCAACTTTGACCAAAGCCAACCATAATCCAAAGTCAACCCAAAAATTCACCCATAATTGTCCATTAAATATCCATTTACAAAGAAATCAAAAGAAATACATTTTGACCATTTGTTGACTTTGGTCAACAGTTGACTTTTGGTCAACTTTGACCAAAGTCAACTTTCACTTGCTCTTGCCCATCCAACTTGGCCTGGCCTTTTTTCTTCAGTACATCACCCAATCTTCATGTTTGTTGATGAGTTTTTTTTGGTTTTTTCCATTGCAAGCAAGTCCCATTGTGCACCTGCCATGTTATCTTGACATTTTGGCATCAATAACCTTTGAATGTGGTCTGTTCCAAATCAATCTCAAAAGAGCTCTAACAGCACAACCTTGTCACTCACGGTTCTAACCAAAGAAACTCCCCCTAAAACCTGCAGTTGGCACACTTTACTGCAACCTGGAATCAACAGCATTTCATAAGCCAGTGTTGCACACAATAAAACCTGCTCCAAGAACACCGACATCCTGCCCAACAATCCAAAAACAGTTCAGTGAAAAAAAAAGAAGCATAGAGTTGAAGGGTCAAGCCAAATAATATACCAAAATCAAGTTCCAAACTTCTTTCTCTTACAATGAAGCTCTTATGGAAAACTCACATGAGGCTACCAGTGATTAAACTAGTCTTCTGCTGTTACGTGTTTGCTTTCAAGTCCTGCATATTTCGTTGGTTCTCTTGTCGTTTGTACATGGGACTGCTTGAACTTGGTGCTTGGATTTTGGAGGTTTGCACGTCGTCATTTTGAATTGGAGTTATTGTTGTTTGCAGCTGGTGTGCGTGGATATCGTGTTTGGCTTGACGGGATTGCATATATAGCTAGCCCTATAAGGCACAGAATCAGAACTGTACTTCAAGTTTATTATCAAAATAATAGCACCTCTGCTAAGAGAAGTTCCTCTGCACTAATCTGAATAATTTAAATATCACTGTCATCAGCTGCATAGAAGTTGCAATTGTAATCACATTGTATTTTTATCTTACCTGAAAAAGAATAAGGAAATGCAATGAAGTAATAGGGTCCAAATTCATGCGGAGGTTTGTACGTTTGATTACTCAGTGAAAATCCGATTCTTTGAACTTCTGACCTATTGAAATATTGTCCTGTTGGTGGAAAGAGTGCTAGTTGCATTTGAAGATAATCATCACCATTGAAAAAAAGGGGTTTTGTAATGAAACTAAGCCTGGTGTTAAACTCAATTTCACCCATAAGCTCATTTCAAGTGAATGGAAAGTAGTTATGTTAGTGATTTCTCTAAAAGAAGGTCCCCTAAAATAAAACGTCCCTTGATATGGATATGCACATTCGCAACTTTGTGGACTGAGATTTTGATCCGGTGGACATGATCTTCCTCCGCAGTTAGCCAAGCTAGTCGAATAGGATTGTTTCGGCTGTTGCTGGAGGCTGCAGTCGTCTGTATTAGAGAGGAGACCAATACTGCATACTGGATTTCCTATGAGACTGCATAGGTAGAAGTGAAGTAATGAATAAGTCAGGTAAAATGGAGCCGAATCATGTCAGATTAGAAAGAAAAAAAAATGTCTCACATCAATGTGTTTTTGTACTGTGAACCGACTGTCACTTCAACTGCCGGCCAAAGGTCTTCCTTAATTTTAAGCTATGGGAGATGGAATGTGTCATTTAGCCCACTGTCACGCCCAATGCACCTTACTGCTACCTGTGCTGCTAAACTCAGTTACAATCCCAAAACACAAGCCAACACAGTGTGAAACGGCAATAAGGCTTAGCAGCCAACACTTCCTGCTGCAACGAAATGCAGGTCCATAAGCCGCTTCCAACCTACAACAACGGAAGCCAATCAACAAAAACTTCAACTTAAAGCAGGCTTAATCCAGAACTGCAGTGCAAACAAGTATCCAAAACACAAGTCATGAGTACTGCAACACAAGAACCAACCTGCAATGCAAGAACAACTTCACACATTGAAGCATCAATCCATGCTGATCATGATGCCACCTTCCACGCCAGGGTGCATACAAGTTGAACCAAGCTAGTTGCCCTGCTGTAAAACCAAACAAAAACGAGAAAATGATAGAAAAATACTGAAAAATCGCTCACAATGGGAATTCCTCAAGCCATGGTTGCTCTCCGAGAAAGAGCATCGTTCGTGAAAGACTCTCTTCACAGAAGCCAAACCATCACCGATAACATAATTTCCAGTGGCTATTCTGCACAGAATGTTTTTCTCCCTAATGGTAACAATAGTGGCAGGACCTTCGGCCCTGTTGCGGTTTCAAGTGGTTATGATCCTTGGTTACAAAATGGTCTGTTTCCACCTTTACCTGGAAGCCTTAAAACTCATGAGAGTGGTCAGAATGAAAGGATATATGGGAGTCCAAGTGGATCTGCTATCAGCAATGTGCTTGAGTGTTCTCCAGCTAACTGTTGGTCCAAAAATGAACGGCATGCTCATGGTTCTGAGGAAAGCATAGGGAAATCATCTGCTGCAAGGGCCCATATTAGTAGCCTACAACATTCCACACTGGTGCAGATTATCTAACATCATTCAATCTCCATGGCCAACTCAAGAGGTTTATGACAGCCTGGTTAGGGGACACAATGCAGTCCACCATCACTAGTTATTTGCAGTAGTTTGCAGCACAAGGTGCATCAACTATGGTATCATGGACAATGGCAGTAGGAACAGGTCAGCAACACAATGTAGAACTAGACCACACATCTTGGTTCAGGTCCTAACCAGTCTCAATCTAGCCTAACTTAAACCTGCAACAAACCACAAAGTTAACAGCAGGCATAATATTCACAAATTGACTCCAATTTAAAACCAATAGCATGGAAAGCTAACCTTCAGTTCCAACCTTGACAGCATCAGCAACATCAAGTCAATAATGCATAATCACATGTCAAGGTCATGATGCAAGCATATACCCATCACATAACCATGACAACCACCTACCACTAACTTTAGCCATAACAATTCAAAGAAAACCAAAGCACAAGCACACTTGCCTTTAACAATTACCATTTCAGCAGATTACTTTTGATCTGATAACCTCATCTCCTAATTCCAGTTTATCATGTCACCTACTGCAGCCAGTCTATGCATTAAAACCATTAACAATCACTCTTCAAAATATCCATTATCCCAAGTCAAACCAAGCTCACCATTTTTTACTGCGGTAAAAAGGGACACATTAATCAGTCAATTTGCAAAACCTAAAGTGCAAAACCATTAACCAACAGTCAGAGGGCAAAGTCCAAAAACATCCCAAATTGGTATGAGGTCAAAGCAGAGAAGAAAGTTTGTGAAGGATACCTTTTCTTGAATCTAACATGGATAGGGCAATCCAATTTCTGAGCCTCCAAAGTGCTTTGCAGAGTTATTTTTCTGGAACATCAAGGGCACCAATTTGTAACCCTAATTCACAGAATATAAATAGGGAGAATGAATCAGTAAACAAAGGACCTAGAGGCGGAAAAGAGACCAAAGAAAACCCTAATCCAAGAAGAGGAAAGCAACAGAGACCTAGAGGAGAAAAACCTGAGGAAGAAAAAAACCCAAAACCCCAGAACCGTTTACCTGGAGGCCGGCGTCTATACGTTCTTCACCGCCACCACCACGACACTTTGTAAGTACTTCTCCTTCTTTCCTTTTATCCATCTCATGTGCTTGTTGATGAAAATGTTGTGAGAGTTGGGAGGGATTGATTCGCTGAGCTTAAGGTCGAGTGCGAGAGAGATTCGTTGAGAAATTGAAAGAAGCGTGAGGTGAGGAATGTTTGAATGTTGGAGATTGAGAGATGAAGGTTGCATTTCGTGAGTTGGGAGAGAAGAAGACGAGTCTCTGTTTTCTTTTGTTTTCATTTCTTTGTTTTCATTTCTTTTTTTAATTTAATTTTTTTAATCAAATTTGTTTTGTTTAACAGAGATAAAAGATAATAATAAACAAAAACATAAAAAAGGTTTTATATGTTAGTTTTGTTCTTAATCTTTTTTTTATTTATTTATTTTTTCATTCCGGTTTATATATTTAAGGTAGTACTTCAGTAGCATATAACCCTGAGTGGTCTGGTGGAGAAGGGCAGTGTGTATGTTCTTGAGTGGGGTGGGTTCAATACTCATGTGTGACTTTTTTTTGGCATTTTATTTCTTTTAGCTATATTATTTTTTCTTTTAGCATTTTAGTTTCTTTTTATGTTTATGCCTTTATTACACTCATATGTTCATTTTGTTAATAATGTAAAGTTGTTGCATTTTAATTCAAAACCATTTTAAAACTATAAAAATCATGTTTTTCTCGATTTAATATCGAGCCCATTTTTTACACCCTTGTAAGTCGATTGCTTCTTAAGCATCGCCATCGACCTCACATAGCTTACTCTTGAGCTTTCTTACAATGAGCCGGTTCCTTTGCACTTACACTCATACATTGTTTAATGCTTTATTATTTCATTCTTTGATTATTTGATTCGATTATATACTTGTTTATATCTTACTTGTTTGATTAACTGTGGCCTACTTGTATGGTGTTTGAGGCATATATTTATATTGCTTGATTGCCATGTCAACCCCCATTCATAACAAATGTATCCCTCTCCCATGAAATGTATAATATTCTTTCATTCTTTATTCATCTGTTAATACAAGAAATAAAATGAACACCCGATAACCATTTCAAAACAAGACCAAAACCTCGATCCAACGTCGAGTAATCATTTTTCAAAACCTAACAGAATCAACACGTATTCATCCACCCTTTTGTAAGTCGATTGCTTTATGCATCGCCATCAACCTTGTAAGCCGATTGCTTTATGCATCGCCATCAACCTTGTAAGTCGATTGCTTCATGCATCGCCATCTACATTTACCCCACTCCTCTCCTTGCTCCATTCGTCGATCCTCGTTCCGATTAGGTAGCACCCATTAGATAGAACCCTTTGTATGATAACATAGGTAGAATTCCCATATTATTTGCATGTTAACATTAGGTAGATATTCCCATTTGTAAATCCTAACACTTAAGTACACATTGCATGACAACTCTAGGGCAGAGTTTCCCCACTTCTAGACCTTTCCGAGCGTCTCCGATCTTGTGGCATGTAGTCCGTTCTATTGCAAAGAGGTAACTGCCTAAGACTCGATTCAGCGAGCTGCGACACCTACTGCTAGGACATGAACACATTGCCCACTCTCCTTTGACACAACTGGTGTCCTCCTTTTGTAAGTCCATGTTCAGATGGCAACCCCTATGAAGGGGAACTACGTCGCCCTGATTCTCATACCAGATGAGGTACGTAGGCAGGAGACCGTGCGAGGTCTCTCCGGGCGCCCCTTTTTCTTTTTCCACCTTTTGTCTTCAACCCTTCTGTGTGTGTTGTTGTGTGCTTGGAAGCTGATGTAAGTCCATCGAGTGGCATTCGGGTTCCAGTGTGGGTTTGTTTTGGGTTCGGATGCTGACATAAGTCCAGTGATTGGCAGTCGGGCTCCACGTTTGCCTCTTTGTGTGTGTTTTGGTTCGGATGCTGATGTAAGTCCAGTGATTGGCAGTCAGGCTCCACGTTTTCCTGTGTTTGTTTGTGTGCGTGTTAGCCGAACTATGACAACTCTGATTCTCATGTTCATATGAGATACGTAGGCACAAGATGCGATGTCTTGCCGAGTTTGACTAACAACTAACAACTAATCCTTGTTTGCTTTCGCCCTCGTTGCGATCCTTTCTCTCGCCCTTGTTGCGATCGAGACATTCCCTTTCTCTTGCCCTAGTTGCAATCGAGACCCTTATTCCCGTAGTTTGTTTGAACTACGTTTTGCTCTGATTCTCATCCCCGATGAGATACGTAGGCATAAGACGCGACGTCTTAGCGAGCACACATCTCTTTCACCCATAGGTAGCCGAGCTACGAAGACTCTGATTCTCATTCCAGATGAGATACGTATGCAATGGATGCGATATCTATGCGAGTCATTTTTCTTTTGACCCCCCCTTCTAGTAAATAGTACATTAGATAAACGCACACCCTTTAGACAAGAAACAACAAGAGTGGATCCCGTAGAGTACTACGGATGCGTAGGGGTGCTAATACCTTCCCTTCGCATAATCGACTCCCGAACCCAAGATTTGGTTGCGAGACCTTGTCTTTTCCTTTCCTTTCTCCAGGTTTACTTCGAGCGTTTCCTTTCCCTCCTTTGGGATAAATAACGCTCGGTGGCGACTCTCCTGTCATCTTTTTCTTTCGCCGGTTGTTTCTTTGCGTACCGTATTTTTCGGGTTGCGACAGCTGGCGACTCTGCTGGGGAACGAACCTAGAGTCTTTGGTTTCCCTAAGCGAGTCCCTCCTAGCTTTTGTAGGTTTCTTGTTTATTGGGTGTTTATTCTTTTGTACAGTTATTTATTTTCAGCATTTACCTGCTTTACCTTATTGCATTCATGTACATATGCTTGCTGTATCTGTGGGTTGTTTGTTTGTTGGGTTGGGACTGTTCTATGAGAGATAAGCCCACTACCTAGGCTTGAGTGTACACATAGGTGCTAGAGTGGATAGTCATGAGGCTTGCGTGGTATGTTGCTACGTTAAGTCGTTCATGAGACCCACATTCCAGACGAGGTTTCTTTTGGATATATTCTGTCCTATGGGTGTTCCATAACGACAGATATTCCTCTAGAAATCGTCGACTCTGGTGACCATTTCCCGAGAACTCAGTCGAGGCCTCTCCTCCGAGACGTGATTATGTTAGCTCTGGTGGGCGCATTCTCGCTGCTCAATCCGAGGACCCCGAGATTGGGAACTTGCTTTAGGATGTCCTGTTGAGGGGAGTCAGTAGAGGTCTTTTATCCCGTAATAATGCCAAACCTTCAGTGGTAAACGTATTATTCTCGACTGAAGGGCTGAAGCTGACAAACTTTTGTTCTTAGAACCTACCAGTGAGGGGCGGGCTAAATTCAGGAAACCTTAACCTCCAACCAACCCGGTTTTCTGGAGCAGAGTTTTGGTCTTGTATTATATTCCTCAGTGGGTTTCTCTTCAGACAGTGCAACCCGACAGATGTTCAAGCGGATACAGCAACTTTGATTTCCATGTCACTGCATTGCATCACATCATTTTGCATTCATATCATTTAAGACATGTTTATCCATTTCTAGGGGGTTTACATCTTCTTCTTGATTCCGGTCGGGGTTTTCTGGTTCTCCCGAGATGGGTATTGGCAGAAAGAGACACGTCGCTTACAAGTTTCCAGTGGTTTGTTTGGAGCCTATTCAACAACTGATGAAGTCAATGGATCACGATTCTCTAGAAGGATTCCGGAAGGATTACGGTTTGATTCTAAGCTTCGTCACGGTTCTCTCCAAAGATCAACACGATGCTCTCTTTACACTGCTGCAGTTCTATGACCCTCCATTGAGGTGTTTCACATTCCCGGATTATATTTTGGTCCCTACTTTGGAGGAGATTTCCAGTTTTCTCAGAGTTCCTATTAAGTCACAGTTGTTATTCTACAGTTCTGAGCTTCTACCCGATCTCAGCATGGTTGCTTCGGCCACATATTTGGGGAAATCAGTCTTGAAGGCTAATATGTGTCAGAAGGGAGGAGTCAGTGGTTTTCATTTGAGTTTCTTACTGGGAGAGGCAAAGAAGAAACTCGAAGATGGTGACCAGAGGGGTTTCAATGCTGTGTTGGCTCTTTGTGTGTATGGGATTGTCCTATTCCCTAATGTTGCCAAATTTGTGGACATGGACGCAATACGCCTCTTCGTGTTGGGAAATCCAGTGCCGACCTTGCTAGGAGATTTCTTTCATTCAGTGCACCACAGGAATGAGAATAGAAAAGGAGGATTGTTGAATTGTTGTGCACCTTTATTTTATAAGTGGTTCAGTTCTCACCTACCCAAATCAGGAGCGTTCGTTGATGTCGAGGACTCGTTGAGTTGGTCGAAGAGATTGATGGGGTTGAGGGCTGAAGATATTTCTTGGTGGTCTGACAGGAGTTTGCTTCGGGCAGATATTATTCACAGTTGTGGGAACTTCCCAAATGTACCGTTGGTAGGAAGAAGAGGAGGAATCAACTATAATCCTTCTCTAGCAGTCAGACAGTTTGGATATGCTTTAAGAACTCCGCCTTTGGAAAAGGATGTGGAAGAATCTCTGTTTTTCCATTCTTCACCTGATTTGACTGTATCCCGTGAGGCAGCTGAGGCCTGGCTCAAGGTGATCAAGAGAGGAAGAGCTGTGCTTGGAAAAGGAGATTGTAGGACTTATCCTCAGTATGAAGAGTGGCTTCAAGGAAGAGTTGAAGAGTTTGGTCTGCCGTTTCCTATTGAAGAACCTTTGTATCCACCTACTCCGGAGCAGTCAACAGTAGTGAGCAGAGAGGAGTATGACAAATTGAAGAAAGCCATGGAGGAGCTTCAAATTGAAAACTCGGAGTTAAGTGTGAAATTGCAAGACTATATGCATCAATTCCATGAGGCAGAATATCAGAAGGGGGAAGCCGTCAGATTGCAAGAGGAAGCAGAAGGAAAACTAGCTGTGGAGGTGGACTTCTTCAGGAAGACAGACAAGGCCTTGGGATCATCCAGTTCTGAGTTGAGGCGAGTCAAGCAACAATTAATGGATGCTCATGGTAAATTAGCTGGGTGGCAAGAGCGATGGGATGCATTTTCAACTTCTCGGAAGGCAAAGGAGGAGGAGATGGTGACCGAACTGACTGGTCAGATGGAGAAATTGAAGACTTTGCTGAAGGAAAAGAACAATGAGCTTCTGTG
Source organism: Lathyrus oleraceus (assembly GCF_024323335.1). Lineage (NCBI taxonomy): Eukaryota > Viridiplantae > Streptophyta > Magnoliopsida > Fabales > Fabaceae > Lathyrus > Lathyrus oleraceus. The sequence continues at coordinate 322,895,928 of NC_066581.1, forward strand.
CGCCCGTTCTACCAATGGTTACATCACCGATCAACTCAATGAGGCTCAGGGACAGATTGAAGAGCTCAAGGTGTTGGCAGGTTTGAAGAAATCCAGACTTGAAGAGGTATTCGGAGAAGATGATGGGAATTACTACAGAGAGCACATCAACGAACTGGATGGGATCATTCACAAGAGGAATCTACTTATCCGGCGTTTGACAGAATCTCCAGATCATCCCGACACGATAACATTACTGGCTGAAGTGAGGAGCAGTCCTTATGGTTTGTACATAGGAGGCTGAGTCCTGATTCTTGTTCCTCCCTTTACTTTTGCTTTATTGCTGTGTAATGATGATCCACAGGCTTGTTGTGGAAATCCTCTTTTGATGTACTATCGGCTAAGGCCATTCTCTTTGATTTTATCTATATGAAGACCTTCTCTCTATTGCATCTTGATCTCCGAAGTTTATGGCTCGATTTTCTCGTGAGACTGGAATCAAGGGGGTAGAATACCTTTTTGAAGTGATAAACATGTCATTGCATTAACATTTCATTCTTGCATATTCTTGCATAACAGGTGTCACCGCGGTGTTCTCATATTATTTGGTGTTCCATCAGCAGGATAGCCGATTCAGGAATTCACCGGTACGGTACCCGCAGAAACCAGCAAAGAGCAATGGAGAATCTACAAGCAGAGCTCGCAGAGATGAGGGTCCGCATGAACCAGTTCATGGACGTGGTCCAGGGAGTAGCGCAGGGACAGCAAGAGATTAGACAAATGATACAAAGGAATCCCGCAACTACCCAACCAGAGGTCGTGACTGATCCTCCAAATGCAGAGGTTAATGGACCGGGGCCTATCCCGATCCCACACAACAATCCTGATCAACAACCCATTCACGATGATCAGGATGATCAGTTCTTGCTGCCGGAAGACTTTGGCATGGGCCATGGCATGGATCCCATGTTCAGGAGATTAGAGGAGAGACTGAAGGCGGTGGAAGGACAAAACCCCCTGGGGGTAGATGTGTCTGACTTGGGATTGGTCCCAGGCGTGAGGGTCCCACCGAAGTTCAAAGTCCCAATCTTTGACAAGTACAACGGTAGCTCTTGCCCGAAGACCCATGTGCAAGCCTATTTTCGAAAGATGGTTGCATATTCTGACGACGAGAAGCTACTCATGTACTTCTTCCAGGACAGCCTAGCTGGGGCATCCCTGGAATGGTACATGAGGTTGGATAGAGCCCATATCCGTTGCTGGAGGGATTTGGCGGAAGCTTTTGTGAAACAATATCAATATAATGCGGACATGGCCCCGGACAGAACTCAACTCCAGAATCTGTCTCTAAAAAGCAATGAGTGCTTCAGGGAGTACGCTCAACGCTGGAGGGAGACAGCTTCCCGTGTTCAACCTCCCATGTTGGAAAAGGAAATGGCCAACATGTTCATGAATACGTTGCCTGGACCTTATCTGGAGCGTCTGGTGGGTTGCAATGCCTCCAACTTCGCTGATGTGGTCGCTACCGGAGAGAGGGTAGAGAATTACCTGAAGACCTACAAGAGCCACAATGGAGTTGGATCTTCATCTGGGGTAAAGAAGCCATTTATGGGAGGACAGAAGCAGAGGGAAGGGGGTGTGAATTCTGCGTCTTCATATCAAAACAGGAGGAATAATTTTCAAAACTATCATCAACAACCGTATGTTGCGGCTGTGACTATTCCGGCTGCAGCACCACAACAACAACAACAACAACCACAGCGTCAACAAAATCAATACCAACAACAGCAACCACAACGTCAGCAAGCTCAGTATCAACAACAACAACAACCAGGTAACAGACCCACCTATCAACAGAGGCAGAGGATGATGGACCGGCGTTTCAACACTCTTCCAATGTCGTGCGCTCAACTGCTTGCCAATCTTCAACAGCTACAACTGGTGCAGCTACGCACTCTGGCCCCTCCTGTTGGTAGACTTCCGGTGGGTTACGATGCCAACGCTAGGTGTAGCTTCCACTCTGGGGCACCTGGCCACAATATTGAGAACTGCAAAGCTTTTAAGCACGTAGTTCAGGACCTTATTGATTCAAAGGCTATCAGCCTTGCACCGGCTCCTAATGTTGTCAACAATCCCATGCCACAGCATGGTGGTGCAAACGTTAATATGCTGGAGGGAGAAGCCAAGTCTGTTAAGGATGTGTTGAAGTTGAAGACCCCGTTGTGGGAAATTAAGGAATGTTTGTTGAAGGCCGATGTCTTCCCCGGTTGTGGGAAAGGTTGTTCGGAATGCGCCACACAGGGTAAGGATTGCTTGAAGCTGCAACAGGGTATCCAGGTTTTGCTTGACAATGGTACCCTCCAAGTTGAAGACTTGTCTGTCAAAGAATTTGCTGAAGGGGTAGTTGAAGAGGTGTTTGAAAACGCTGTTGAAGAATTCACAGATGTTGTTCCTGCTGATTGTGTATTTCCCATTGATGTATTTAATTTTCCAAATGTTGTTGATGATATACCAAACAATGTGCCTGATTTTGATGTAACTGAACTTGATTCCGGTGTTCCGGATGTTTTTGTTTCAATGAATGAGGTTCCCGAGTATGACTATGATGTCGCTACTATCACCATCTTTTACCCGACTAATCAGATCAGTGTGCCAGAAGCACAACCAGTGCCACCAGTGCGACCGGCCGCTATGACAATCACAACCCCTGGTCCTTTACCTTTCACCAGTGAAAGGGCCATTCCGTGGCATTATGGGGGGAGTGTATACACACACGATCATGGGGTGGAGCGACCTTTGAAGGTAGAAGAGGGTCAAAAGTCTGAACTCGAAGTTGAAGGTCCCGCAGTGGACAATGTTGGTGGAATCGGGCGATTCACCAGGAGTGGCAGACTATTCTCGCCACCCGTTACCCAAATTGAGAGCACTGATGCCGCGGCTAAGGCCAAAGGCAAGCAAGTTGTAAATGAGGGCACTTCTGCACCCCAGACTGGCTCAGAGCCTACTTTTTCGAATGATGTGGACGAGCTTTTAAGAATTATAAAGAAAAGCGACTACAAAGTAGTCGATCAGTTGATTCAGACGCCGTCTAAGATATCCATTCTCTCACTCCTGTTGTGTTCAGAGGCACACAGGGAGGCACTTCTGAAGGTCCTTAATGCTGCATATGTGCCTCAGGAGATCTCAGTAAACCAGCTAGAAGGGATCATTGCAAATGTTCATGCGAGCAATGGGCTGGGCTTTACTGATTCTGACTTAACACCAGCTGGACGCAACCATAATAAGGCTTTGCATATCTCAATGGAATACAAAGACACCGTGTTATCTCATGTTCTGGTGGATACAGGTTCCTCTCTCAATGTGCTACCCAAGAGAGCCCTGTCAAGGTTGGAAGTAGAAGGTTTGATCTTGAAACCTTCCGATCTCATGGTGAGAGCCTTCGATGGTTCTAAGAGGTCGGTGTTTGGAGAGGTAGAATTGCCAATTCAGATTGGATCACAAACCTTCAACACCGTTTTCTATGTGATGGATATCAGTCCCTCGTATAGTTGCCTTCTGGGTCGTCCTTGGATCCACAATGCTGGGGCAGTCTCCTCAACACTGCATCAGAAGATCAAGTTCCCAGTCAATGGAAGAATTATCACCGTCTGTGGTGAGGAGGACATCCTAGTCAGTAACCTGGCTACATTCAAGTATGTAGAGGTAGAAGGTGAAATTCATGAGACTCTCTGTCAGGCCTTCGAGTCAATTCAGATCAAGGATGCAGCTCCGGTGGAAGGGGTTAAAGCAGGAGCCCCTATCTCATGCTTCAAGCAGGCGCAGGCTTTGGTGGATTCAGGTATTTCTCCCGGTTGGGGGCGTCTGTTGGAGTTACCAATGAAAGATGACAAGTTTGGGATTGGGTATCAACCAGCGCTGACTTCTACAACTTCAGCACTTCAGACTCGTCAGGGGCCGATTACTTTCTCCAGTGCTGGCGTCATCCAATATGGCCAGATCTCTGCAATCAATGATGAAGATGGGGATAGTGATTGCGACATCGACAACTGGGTGCGTCCGAGGGTCTCGGGTGAAGTCATCAACAATTGGTCTTCCGAGGAAATTGTCCAAGTCACTCTTCTAGAGGAGTAATTTTTCTTTGTTTATTCATGCATGTCCAAGTCTTACGTTCCGCCCAGGGCGTAATGACTCATTGTAGGGCTCATCTATGTGACACTTGCATTTTTTATCATAAATAAAGGACGTCTTTTTGCATTCAAATATTTCGTTCCCTGTCTTTCTATTTTTGCAGTTTTCCAAAATAAAAATGGCAATGTTTTGTTTTAGTTTCCACTTTTTCTTTCACACTCATAAGCACATATCATCACTCATGCAGATGCACATCACCGGATCCTATTGATAACGATTCTGCTATGGCTCGCTTCGACTTCGAAAATCCAATCTTCCAAGCTGAAGAAGAGGGTGATGAAGACTGTGAACTCCCTGAAGAACTTGCCAGGCTGTTAAAACAAGAGGAAAGGGTCATTCAACCGCATCAAGAGTCTACTGAAGTGATTAATCTTGGCACCGAGGACGTCAAGAAAGAAATCAAGATAGGGGCTGCCTTGGAAGACGATGTGAAGAAGGGGTTGATTAAACTGTTGCAAGAGTATGTTGACGTCTTCGCTTGGTCTTATCAGGATATGCCAGGGCTTGACACAGACATCGTGGTACACCGCCTACCTCTCAAAGAAGGTTGTCCTCCGGTCAAGTAGAAGCTCAGAAGAACAAGACCAGAGATGGCTGTAAAGATAAAGGAAGAAGTGCAGAAACAGTTGGATGCAGGTTTTCTAGCAGTCACAAATTATCCGCCATGGGTCGCAAACATCGTTCCAGTACCTAAGAAGGATGGAAAGGTACGGATGTGTGTCGACTACCGGGATCTGAACAGAGCTAGCCCTAAAGATGATTTCCCATTACCTCACATCGACGTTTTGGTGGATAACACAGCTCAGTTCTCGGTATTCTCCTTCATGGATGGCTTTTCTGGCTATAACCAAATCAAGATGGCACCAGAAGACATGGAGAAGACAACTTTCATAACCCCATGGGGGACTTTCTGCTACAAGGTGATGCCGTTTGGTCTGAAAAACGCTGGGGCAACATATCAACGAGCTATGGTGACTCTATTCCATGATATGATTCATCATGAAATCGAGGTTTATGTGGACGATATGATTGCCAAATCTCAGACAGAAGAAGAACATTTGGTGAATCTGCAGAAATTGTTTGAACGGTTAAGGAAATTCAAGTTGAGGCTTAATCCGAACAAGTGCACTTTCGGTGTGAGATCTGGGAAGCTACTGGGTTTTATTGTTAGTGGAAAAGGGATTGAGGTGGATCCCGACAAAGTGAAAGCAATACAGGAAATGCCTGAGCCAAGAACGGAGAAGCAAGTCCGTGGTTTCTTAGGGAGGTTGAACTACATTGCAAGGTTCATCTCTCACCTAAAAGCCACGTGTGAGCCAATTTTCAAATTGCTGAGGAAAGATCAGGCTATCAGGTGGAATGACGATTGTCAAAGGGCTTTTGAAAAGATAAAAGAGTATTTGCAGAATCCCCCTATCCTCATGCCTCCAGTCCCAGGGAGACCGCTGATTATGTACTTGACAGTACTTGACAATTCTATGGGTTGTGTTCTCGGTCAACACGACGAGACAGGTAGAAAAGAGCATGTCGTTTACTACCTGAGTAAAAAATTCACAGACTGCGAGTCGAGATACTCAATGCTTGAAAAGACATGTTGTGCACTTGCATGGGCTGCTAAGCGATTGAGACAATACATGCTGACTCACACAACCTTACTGATCTCCAAAATGGATCCAGTCAAGTATATATTCGAGAAGCCAGCTCTCACCAGAAGGGTTGCTCGTTGGCAAATGGTATTAACGGAGTATGATATCCAGTATACATCCCAGAAAGCCATCAAGGGGAGTATTCTGTCAGACTATCTTGCTCAACAACCGATTGATGATTACGAGCCGATGAAGTTTGATTTTCCAGATGAAGACATCATGTTCCTCAAGATGAAAGACTGTGAAGAGCCAGTTGTTGGGGAGGGACCCGATCCAGATGAAAAGTGGATTTTAACGTTTGATGGGGCCGTCAACGCCAAAGGAAGTGGAATTGGTGCTGTCATTACAACTCCGAAAGGTGCCTACATGCCTTTCACCGCTCGTCTGACTTTCGAGTGCACCAATAATGAAGCTGAGTACGAGGCCTGTATCTTGGGTATTGAGCAAGCCATTGATCTGAGAATCAAGACTCTGGACATCTTCGGAGATTCAGCTCTGGTGATTAATCAAGTGAATGGTGATTGGAATACGCTCCAGCCCAATCTGGTCCCTTACAGAGATTACACGAGAAGGCTGTTGACTTTCTTCACAACAGTAAAGCTGTATCATATACCTCGTGATGAGAACCAGATGGCAGATGCTCTTGCTACTCTATCCTCCATGATCAAGGTGATTCGGTGGAACCATGCTCCCAGGATCGATGTAATGCGCCTTGACAGGGCCGCGTATGTGTTTGCTGCTGAACTGGTAGTTGATGATAAGCCCTGGTATCACGACATCAAATGCTTTCTGAAGAATCAAGAGTACCCTGCAGGGGCATCCAACAATGACAGAAAAACTTTGAGAAGATTGGCAGGCAGTTTCTTCTTGAACAAAGACGATGTGCTGTATAAGAGGAACTTCGACATGGTTTTGCTCAGATGCGTGGACAAACACAAGGCGGACATGTTAATGCAGGAAGTTCATGAAGGTTCCTTCGGTACTCATGCCGGCGGACATGCAATGGCTAAGAAATTGTTGAGAGCGGGTTATTACTGGATGACCATGGAATCTGATTGTTTCAAATATGCTCGGAAGTGTCATAAATGCCAGATTTATGCTGATAAGGTGCATGTACCGCCGAATCCTCTGAATGTGATGTCTTCGCCGTGGCCGTTTGCAATGTGGGGCATTGACATGATTGGGAAGATTGAGCCGACTGCTTCCAATGGGCATCGCTTCATCCTTGTTGCCATCGACTATTTCACCAAGTGGGTCGAAGCAGCATCATTCGCGAATGTCACCAGACATGTGGTTGCCCGTTTCATCAAGAAGGAAATCATTTGTCGCTATGGGATTCCCGAGAGAATCATTACTGATAATGGTTCCAATCTCAATAACAAAATGATGAAGGAGTTGTGTCAAAACTTCAACATTCAGCATCACAATTCTTCCCCCTATCGTCCTAAGATGAATGGTGCTGTTGAGGCAGCAAATAAGAACATAAAGAAGATTGTGCAGAAGATGGTCGTTACGTACAGAGATTGGCATGAGATGCTACCCTTCGCCTTGCATGGGTACCGCACTTCAGTACGTACATCGACCGGGGCAACCCCTTACTCCCTTGTGTATGATATGGAAGCAGTCCTACCTGTTGAAGTGGAGATTCCTTCTCTAAGGGTCCTGTTGGATGTCAAGCTAGACGAAGCCGAATGGATTCGGACAAGGTTCAATGAGTTGAGTCTTATCGAAGAGAAGCGAATGACAGCCATTTGTCATGGGCAGTTGTATCAGAGTCGGATGAAGAGAGCCTTTGACCAGAAAGTGCGTCCTCGGTGTTTCCAAGTCGGAGATCTGGTGTTGAAAAGGATCCTTCCTCCTCAGACAGATCACAGGGGCAAGTGGACTCCTAACTATGAGGGACCGTATATCGTCACCAAGGTTTTTGATGGTGGGGCCTTAATGCTTGCAACGATGGATGGTGAAGACTTCACTTCCCCGGTAAACTCAGACGTAGTTAAAAAATACTTCGCATAAAATAGACCCGCTGGACAGTAAAAAGAACAGTCCAGGCAAAAATGGGCATCCCGACGAACCAAGAAAATGAAAAGGTTCGGGCAAAAATTAGGGATTTAAAGAAAATAAAAAAAGATCGTACACCCGGTAAGTTGAAAACCTGAAAAGGCAACTTAGGCAAAAATGGGTATCCCGTTGGATTGAAAACCCGGAAAGGGCGATCCAAGCAAAAGTTAGGGATTTAGCGAATGATTGCGTGCTGAGTTAGTTCTAAATCTCATCTCATGTCGATGACTGGAAACTTTCAAAAGGTAGGAAACAGTCCAATCACCTTTTCAGAAGGCTGATCATCTGGAGGGTCTTGAAGACGAGCGAGTCATAGCAGAATTGGAACCCAATAGAAATCCATTTCACATGGCCATTAGATTAATTTCTGTTTTTATTTTTGTGCGATTACCTCTTTCCAGGGATTGCTTCCTGATGTAAATGCCTATTCAGAGGCCATTCAATCAATAAAATCATGTTATTCAATATATCTCTGTTTTCATTTTCATTTTACTATTTTGTTTGCAAAAATGACGTCCAAATCTTTGATAAACATTGCATCATGAAACATAAGAGCCTTACAGGTACATGCTCAATGAACATTTGAAATTGCTGAAAATTTTAAATACTTTGAATCATCTACTCAGAGCAGGTACACTCGGGGCATTTCCTTAAAGATTCCCAGCAGGTGCTCACTACTGTACTCCCCAGCGGAGTTAACATGTGCTTCAGACTATACACTCCCCAGTAGAGTTGACAGTGCTAGACTACACTCCCCAGCGGAGTTGACAGTACCCGACTGTATCTTCCCAGCAGAAGCAGCTGCTCCTCAGAATTCGATGCCAGATCGAGGATTTCAATTCCAGATCGATGATCTCTTTCCTGGAAGCATAACCTCGGTACCGTATCGGTGTTTGCTCCCCCCTGCTGAGTCATCTCTCGTGGATTATGGTTGCCATAACCACTATCGCTTTCCCCAACAACAGGTTTCCGGTGCCGTTCTCTCCCCAGTCAGAGTCTCGGTATTTCGCCATTGCCAGAACACCGCGCGGCCGGTCATTTCCCCACGTAGTTCATCATGCTGTGCATCTCCAACAGTAGTGCCAGGGTCCGGAAGATTATAATCATTTCCCCAACGGGATTACTTGCCTCAGCTTGGCATTTTCCCCAGTATTTCGCATCCCTGCATGTAGAATCATGTTGCATTGCATCCTCCCAAATCGCGTAGCATTTCCATTTTCATGGAGCATTACGCCATCGTAAAATTCAAACATACGCATGCAAGCATAAAACATTCTCGGTATCCCAAGTGACAAGCCAGAAGTTTGTTTCCAGTGCTCAGACTGAAGTTTGTTCATGACTTATTATCCCCAGCATGGGTCGTCGGCCCACGTGCCGCCTCAATTATTATTGTTCCCTATCTTTGCCGATGCTAACAGGCATGAAGTTTCCGGTATCTAGACCGAAGTGGCATTCAAGCCAGTCTTTCCCGATTTTCAGATCGAAGGAGTTTCCGGTATCCAGACCGAAGTGGCATTCAGGCCAGTTTCCGATTTTCAGATCGAAGGAGTTTCCGGTATCCAGACCGAAGTGGCATTCAGGCCAGTTTCCGATTTTCAGATCGAAGAAGTTGCTGACGATCAGGTCGATGTATTTATGGCATTCAGGCCAATTTTCCGGTGTTCAGACCGAGGCGGTATCCAGACCGAGGTGGCATTCAGGCCAGTTCCCGGTATCCAGACCGAAGTGGCATTCAGGCCAATTTTCCGATATTCAGATCGAAGAAGTTTCCGACATTCAGGTCGATGCAACTTGTGGCATTCAGGCCAGTTTCCGGTATCCAGACCGAAGTGGCATTCAGGCCAGTTTCCGATTTCCAGATCGAAGTGGTGTTCGGACCAGATTTCCGGTGATCAGACCAACATTGATACTCTCATATTCCTATGCTTAGTGTTCAGACTAATGTGCGGCGTTTTGGCCATGGGTATTCCTGTGTTACCATTTATTTTGGTATTCAGGTCAACTTCCTATTTCGGTACTCAGACCGATTTTCACTGTACCAGATGGATTCTTCATTTGAGATTGCTTCTTTGACGATGCTGACAGGCATTGTTTCATAGAGATTCATGATCAAAATCCGGGTCTTCTTAGTATTTAACCATCTCCCACTACGATCACGTGAAGAACATCCTGCTTCATATTCTCTAGTTGAAGACGCTTAAATAGGGGCAACTGTCATACCCCGATTTTGCTCCTGAATTTTTTTATGTTTGTGTGGCATGTTTGGCCTAACTTTACTTTGGTTTTGTATGAGGATTGTGGTTTTGATCCAAGGTCATGGTGTTGTGATTGTGGATATATCTATGGTCTGGGTCATCTGAACAACCAAGTTTCTTGTGTTTCAAGCCACTTTCTAGTCATGTTATTGGTTCATGGATACTATGCCAAAACCCTAACCTTATGGTCTCATTTCATGGTTTAGTTCACTACCAGTCAAGTTATTTTCTTCTCAAGAGTCAAACATTCAAGCCAATTGTGGAAACAATCTCCAATCATTTTTCAAACCATTCCAATCCATTTCATCCATTTTAAACCATTACATGTGATTCCATATAAGAAAATACAAAATTTGGACATTTTTGACCAACTGTTGACTTTGGTCAACAGTTGACTTTTTGGTCAACTTTGACCAAAGCCAACCATAATCCAAAGTCAACCCAAAAATTCACCCATAATTGTCCATTAAATATCCATTTACAAAGAAATCAAAAGAAATACATTTTGACCATTTGTTGACTTTGGTCAACAGTTGACTTTTGGTCAACTTTGACCAAAGTCAACTTTCAATTGCTCTTGCCCATCCAACTTGGCCTGGCCTTTTTTCTTCAGTACATCACCCAATCTTCATGTTTGTTGATGAGTTTTTTTTGGTTTTTTCCATTGCAAGCAAGTCCCATTGTGCACCTGCCATGTTATCTTGACATTTTGGCATCAATAACCTTTGAATGTGGTCTGTTCCAAATCAATCTCAAAAGAGCTCTAACAGCACAACCTTGTCACTCATGGTTCTAACCAAAGAAACTCCCCCTAAAACCTGCAGTTGGCAAACTTTACTGCAACCTGGAATCAACAGCATTTCATAAGCCAGTGTTGCACACAATAAAACCTGCTCCAGGAACACCGACATCCTGCCCAACAATCCAAAAACAGTTCAGTGAAAAAAAAAAGAAGCATAGAGTTGAAGGGTCAAGCCAAATAATATACCAAAATCAAGTTCCAAACTTCTTTCTCTTACAATGAAGCTCTTATGGAAAACTCACATGAGGCTACCAGTGATTAAACTAGTCTTCTGCTGTTACGTGTTTGCTTTCAAGTCCTGCATATTTCGTTGGTTCTCTTGTCGTTTGTACATGGGACTGCTTGAACTTGGTGCTTGGATTTTGGAGGTTTGCACGTCGTCATTTTGAATTGGAGTTATTGTTGTTTGCAGCTGGTGTGCGTGGATATCGCGTTTGGCTTGACGGGATTGCATATATAGCTAGCCCTATAAGGCACAGAATCAGAACTGTACTTCCAGTTTGTTATCAAAATAATAGCACCTCTGCTAAGAGAAGTTCCTCTGCACTAATCTGAATAATTTAAATATCACTGTCATCAGCTGCATAGAAGTTGCAATTGTAATCACATTGTATTTTTGTCTTACCTGAAAAAGAATAAGGAAATGCAATGAAGTAATAGGGTCCAAATTCATGCGGAGGTTTGTACGTTTGATTACTCAGTGAAAATCCGATTCTTTGAACTTCTGACCTATTGAAATATTGTCCTGTTGGTGGAAAGAGTGCTAGTTGCATTTGAAGATAATCATCACCATTGAAAAAAAGGGGTTTTGTAATGAAACTAAGCCTGGTGTTAAACTCAATTTCACCCATAAGCTCATTTCAAGTGAATGGAAAGTAGTTATGTTAGTGAGTTCTCTAAAAGAAGGTCCCCTAAAATAAAACGTCCCTTGATATGGATATGCACATTCGCAACTTTGTGGACTGAGATTTTGATCCGGTGGACATGATCTTCCTCCGCAGTTAGCCAAGCTAGTCGAATAGGATTGTTTCGGCTGTTGCTGGAGGCTGCAGTCGTCTGTATTAGAGAGGAGACCAGTACTGCATACTGGATTTCCTATGAGACTGCATAGGTAGAAGTGAAGTAATGAATAAGTCAGGTAAAATGGAGCCGAATCATGTCAGATTAGAAAGAAAAAAAAATGTCTCACATCAATGTGTTTTTGTACTGTGAACCGACTGTCACTTCAACTGCCGGCCAAAGGTCTTCCTTAATTTTAAGCTATGGGAGATGGAATGTGTCATTTAGCCCACTGTCACGCCCAATGCACCTTACTGCTACCTGTGCTGCTAAACTCAGTTACAATCCCAAAACACAAGCCAACACAGTGTGAAACGGCAATAAGGCTTAGCAGCCAACACTTCCTGCTGCAACGAAACGCAGGTCCATAAGCCGCTTCCAACCTACAACAACGGAAGCCAATCAACAAAAACTTCAACTTAAAGCAGGCTTAATCCAGAACTGCAGTGCAAACAAGTATCCAAAACACAAGTCATGAGTACTGCAACACAAGAACCAACCTGCAATGCAAGAACAACTTCACACATTGAAGCATCAATCCATGCTGATCATGATGCCACCTTCCACGCCAGGGTGCATACAAGTTGAACCAAGCTAGTTGCCCTGCTGTAAAACCAAACAGAAACGAGAAAATGATAGAAAAATACTGAAAAATCGCTCACAATGGGAATTCCTCAAGCCATGGTTGCTCTCCGAGAAAGAGCATCGTTCGTGAAAGACTCTCTTCACAGAAGCCAAACTATCACCGATAACATAATTTCCAGTGGCTATTCTGCACAGAATGTTTTTCTCCCTAATGGTAACAATAGTGGCAGGACCTTCGGCCCTGTTGCGGTTTCAAGTGGTTATGATCCTTGGTTACAAAATGGTCTGTTTCCACCTTTACCTGGAAGCCTTAAAACTCATGAGAGTGGTCAGAATGAAAGGATATATGGGAGTCCAAGTGGATCTGCTATCAGCAATGTGCTTGAGTGTTCTCCAGCTAACTGTTGGTCCAAAAATGAACGGCATGCTCATGGTTCTGAGGAAAGCATAGGGAAATCATCTGCTGCAAGGGCCCATATTAGTAGCCTACAACATTCCACACTGGTGCAGATTATCTAACATCATTCAATCTCCATGGCCAACTCAAGAGGTTTATGACAGCCTGGTTAGGGGACACAATGCAGTCCACCATCACCAGTTATTTGCAGTAGTTTGCAGCATAAGGTGCATCAACTATGGTATCATGGACAATGGCAGTAGGAGCAGGTCAGCAACACAATGTAGAACTAGACCACACATCTTGGTTCAGGTCCTAACCAGTCTCAATCTAGCCTAACTTAAACCTGCAACAAACCACAAAGTTAACAGCAGGCATAATATTCACAAATTGACTCCAATTTAAAACCAATAGCATGGAAAGCTAACCTTCAGTTCCAACCTTGACAGCATCAGCAACATCAAGTCAATAATGCATAATCACATGTCAAGGTCATGATGCAAGCATATACCCATCACATAACCATGACAACCACCTACCACTAACTTTAGCCATAACAATTCAAAGAAAACCAAAGCACAAGCACACTTGCCTTTAACAATTACCATTTCAGCAGATTACTTTTGATCTGATAACCTCATCTCCTAATTCCAGTTTATCATGTCACCTACTGCAGCCAGTCTATGCATTAAAACCATTAACAATCACTCTTCAAAATATCCATTATCCCAAGTCAAACCAAGCTCACCATTTTTTACTGCGGTAAAAAGGGACACATTAATCAGTCAATTTGCAAAACCTAAAGTGCAAAACCATTAACCAACAGTCAGAGGGCAAAGTCCAAAAACATCCCAAATTGGTATGAGGTCAAAGCAGAGAAGAAAGTTTGTGAAGGATACCTTTTCTTGAATCTAACATGGATAGGGCAATCCAATTTCTGAGCCTCCAAAGTGCTTTGCAGAGTTATTTTTCTGGAACATCAAGGGCACCAATTTGTAACCCTAATTCATAGAATATAAATAGGGAGAATGAATCAGTAAACAAAGGACCTAGAGGCGGAAAAGAGACCAAAGAAAACCCTAATCCAAGAAGAGGAAAGCAACAGAGACCTAGAGGCGAAAAACCTGAGGAAGAAAAAAACCCAAAACCCCAGAACCGTTTACCTGGAGGCCGGCGTCTATACGTTCTTCACCGCCACCACCACGACACTTTGTAAGTACTTCTCCTTCTTTCCTTTTATCCATCTCATGTGCTTGTTGATGAAAATGTTGTGAGAGTTGGGAGGGATTGATTCGCTGAGCTTAAGGTCGAGTGCGAGAGAGATTCGTTGAGAAATTGAAAGAAGCGTGAGGTGAGGAATGTTTGAATGTTGGAGATTGAGAGATGAAGGTTGCGTTTCGTGAGTTGGGAGAGAAGAAGACGAGTCTCTGTTTTCTTTTGTTTTCATTTCTTTGTTTTTATTTCTTTTTTTAATTTAATTTTTTTAATCAAATTTGTTTTGTTTAACAGAGATAAAAGATAATAATAAACAAAAACATAAAAAAGGTTTTATATGTTAGTTTTGTTCTTAATCTTTTATTTTATTTTTTTTTTTCATTCCGGTTTATATATTTAAGGTAGTACTTCAGTAGCATATAACCCTGAGTGGTCTGGTGGAGAAGGGCAGTGTGTATGTTCTTGAGTGGGGTGGGTTCAATACTCATGTGTGACTTTTTTTTGGCATTTTATTTCTTTTAGCTATATTATTTTTTCTTTTAGCATTTTAGTTTCTTTTTATGTTTATGCCTTTATTACACTCATATGTTCATTTTGTTAATAATGTAAAGTTGTTGCATTTTAATTCAAAACCATTTTAAAACTATAAAAATCATGTTTTTCTCGATTTAATATCGAGCCCATTTTTTACACCCTTGTAAGTCGATTGCTTCTTAAGCATCGCCATCGACCTCACATAGCTTACTCTTGGGCTTTCTTACAATGAGCCGGTTCCTTTGCACTTACACTCATACATTGTTTAATGCTTTATTATTTCATTCTTTGATTATTTGATTCGATTATATACTTGTTTATATCTTACTTGTTTGATTAACTGTGGCCTACTTGTATGGTGTTTGAGGCATATATTTATATTGCTTGATTGCCATGTCAACCCCCATTCATAACAAATGTATCCCTCTCCCATGAAATGTATAATATTCTTTCATTCTTTATTCATCTGTTAATACAAGAAATAAAATGAACACCCGATAACCATTTCAAAACAAGACCAAAACCTCGATCCAACGTCGAGTAATCATTTTTCAAAACCTAACAGAATCAGCACGTATTCATCCACCCTTTTGTAAGTCGATTGCTTTATGCATCGCCATCAACCTTGTAAGCCGATTGCTTTATGCATCGCCATCAACCTTGTAAGTCGATTGCTTCATGCATCGCCATCTACATTTACCCCACTCCTCTCCTTGCTCCATTCGTCGATCCTCGTTCCGATTAGGTAGCACCCATTAGATAGAACCCTTTGTATGATAACATAGGTAGAATTCCCATATTCTTTGCATGTTAACATTAGGTAGATATTCCCATTTGTAAATCCTAACACTTAAGTACACATTGCATGACAACTCTAGGGCAGAGTTTCCCCACTTCTAGACCTTTCCGAGCGTCTCCGATCTTGTGGCATGTAGTCCGTTCTATTGCAAAGAGGTAACTGCCTAAGACTCGATTCAGCGAGCTGCGACACCTACTGCTAGGACATGAACACATTGCCCACTCTCCTTTGACACAACTGGTGTCCTCCTTTTGTAAGTCCATGTTCAGATGGCAACCCCTATGAAGGGGAACTACGTCGCCCTGATTCTCATACCAGATGAGGTACGTAGGCAGGAGACCGTGCGAGGTCTCTCCGGGCGCCCCTTTTTCTTTTTCCACCTTTTGTCTTCAACCCTTCTGTGTGTGTTGTTGTGTGCTTGGAAGCTGATGTAAGTCCATCGAGTGGCATTCGGGTTCCAGTGTGGGTTTGTTTTGGGTTCGGATGCTGACATAAGTCCAGTGATTGGCAGTCGGGCTCCACGTTTGCCTCTTTGTGTGTGTTTTGGTTCGGATGCTGATGTAAGTCCAGTGATTGGCAGTCAGGCTCCACGTTTTCCTGTGTTTGTTTGTGTGCGTGTTAGCCGAACTACGGCAACTCTGATTCTCATGTTCATATGAGATACGTAGGCACAAGATGCGATTTCTTGCCGAGTTTGACTAACAACTAACAACTAATCCTTGTTTGCTTTCGCCCTCGTTGCGATCCTTTCTCTCGCCCTTGTTGCGATCGAGACATTCCCTTTCTCTTGCCCTAGTTGCAATCGAGACCCTTATTCCCGTAGTTTGTTTGAACTACGTTTTGCTCTGATTCTCATCCCCGATGAGATACGTAGGCATAAGACGCGACGTCTTAGCGAGCACACATCTCTTTCACCCATAGGTAGCCGAGCTACGAAGACTCTGATTCTCATTCCGGATGAGATACGTATGCAATGGATGCGATATCTATGCGAGTCATTTTTCTTTTGACCCCCCCTTCTAGTAAATAGTACATTAGATAAACGCACACCCTTTAGACAAGAAACAACAAGAGTGGATCCCGTAGAGTACTACGGATGCGTAGGGGTGCTAATACCTTCCCTTCGCATAATCGACTCCCGAACCCAAGATTTGGTTGCGAGACCTTGTCTTTTCCTTTCCTTTCTCCAGGTTTACTTCGAGCGTTTCCTTTCCCTCCTTTGGGATAAATAACGCCCGGTGGCGACTCTCCTGTCATCTTTTTCTTTCGCCGGTTGTTTCTTCGCGTACCGTATTTTTCGGGTTGCGACACTATGGGATTTGCTTGCTTGGATGTGGCTATCTTTTTTTGATGCCTTGATCTTCATGATGTCTGATATTGCTAATTGCTTGATTGATTATTGCTTGATTCAAAGTCCAAAGGGAAAGTGGGTTTTCTATATGACATTCTTGTCTGTTGGATTGCATCCCATTGGTCAAATCTATTCAACTCTTAACTTTTAATTTTATGCTTAGGGTAGCCTTTTCATCTTCTCCCACTTCTTAAATTTCAAAATCTCTCCCCCTTTTCAAAAACTTTCTTTACTTGTGATTTCAAACTTAGACTGTGTTTTAATAATTAAAAACTTTGGCCTTATGCCATTGAATTTTGAAACTCTTTCTTAAATCAAAATTGTAAATAAACTTAATCATATTGACTTAAAATTTCAAAAGCAAAAATAACTAACAACTTCATTCAAATTTTTTTGTCCTTTGTTCCCTTATGAAATAAACTTCTGATTAAAAACAATTCACTCATTTTGAAATTGTTACCACGAACTACGAGGTTTTGATCCCTCATTTTTATGTTGGTACGTAGGCACAAGTGCGAAGGTCTTGTCAAACACAAAAATATAATTAATGAATTCTTTTCTCATTCCCACACTCTATTCTTCTCAAACATCTTTTATACCAAAAACACATACACACATAAAAAAGGGCTCCCTAGGAGTACCTAGGACACTTTGGGTGCTAACACATTTCCTCTGTGTAACTAACCCCTTACCTGTAATCTCTGGCATTTCATTAGTTTTGATTTAAAAAGTTTCTTATCTTTAGGTTTTGTTCGTACTTTTCCATTTTCCTTTGGAAACAATAAAAGTGCGGTGGCGACTCTAGTTTTATTGACGTTGAGCTTATCCATAGTTTGATGGTCATGAATTTATCGCTATAGAAATTAAGTGGCCACTCTGCTGGGGAGTAGTCCTTAGTGGGTTTATCCTACTTTTTATGTGTATATGTTTGAATATTTGAAGTTTGTATATATTTGTTTGTATCATATAACCTGTCTGTTGTGCTTGGTGATCTCTGAGTGGTGAGATAAGTTTTAATCCGAACTTGAGTGCAATTAAGATAGGAGGATGGTAGAGTCATGTTCAACTTGTGTGGAGCAATCCTTATCAAGTTGGCTTGAGACCCACCTACTCAGTGGAGACCCTTTTGGAATTACTAATGTCACATAAGTCATTTATGGTTAGGCATTACTTTCTATGATTTGGTTTTCGAGAAGTCGAGGATCGTAGAACATTTAACCCAACTTGGCCTATTTAGGACGTAGTGCAGAGACTATTCAGGTGTAGATCTAATAACAGTTGTTACGTGATACTACACTCAGACGAGTTTCTCTTGAGAATATTATGGGTCGATGAGTCATTCATCCTAACCTGTAATATCCGATAGATGAGATTAAGACTCTGGGGACTTCTTAGAACATGATATACAGTTTTTTATCCATAGTACACTCCTTTGGGATGGTTCTTAACCTGACTCCATGCTCGTGACTCGCAACAAAACCTTTGATTCTCGGATGATCCGATCAAGTCTCATCAATATCAATGGAACTTGGGTGTTGATATGGTGAAAACGAAAAATCCACCAAAATGGATGATTGATCTTGATGATGACTTGATCCATCCCTTGATCTTTGTTTGTGTTTGCCTTGTGTGTGATCCCTTGTTTGTGATTGTTGCATTCATGCATACATGCATCTCATGACATTCATCACAGAAAAATAATTTCAAGGAACTGAGGTCTTATTTGCAAATATTTTCCGACCATGGATTATGGACGAAGAAACACTGAGAAGTACAGTTTCAGATGTCCTGACATGAAAGAGTTAAGGAAGTTGTCATCCTTTGTATTAGATCCCTTGGACTTCAAGAAACACCATGGGAAGCTTTTGTCTGTATTATCTGCTGATATGGTTGAAGGACTTATGAGTGTGTTGGTTCAGTTTTATGATCCTCTCTATCGGTGCTTCACTTTTCCCGATTATTAGCTTATGCCTACGTTAGAGGAGTATGCCCATCTCTTGGGAATACCTGTATCTAATAAGGTACCCTTTAGTGGATTGAAGGATATTCCCAAATCTCATATCATAGTTGAAGCTCTTCATCTGAAAAAAAATATGAGATTGAGGCTCATTGGGTGAAGAAAGGAGGTATTTTTGGGTTGACTTCTGTGTTCCTCATTGGAAAAGCTACTGTCTTTGCTCAAGCCAGTAGTGTGGATGCTTTTGAAGCCGTTTTTGTTTTGCTCGTCTATGGTCTAGCTTTGTTCCCTAACATTGACGGTTTTATGGATGTTAACGCCATTAGAATCGTCTTAATTGGGAATCTTGTTTCTACTCTGTTGGGTGATATGTATTTTTCTTTGCATTTGAGGAATTCTAAAGGTGGTGAGACTATTGTGTGTTGTGTTCCTCTTCTATATAAGTGGTTTATTTCGCACTTGTCTCAGACGCCTGCTTTCTTGGAGAACAAACAATGTCTACGGTGGTCCCAGAGACTTATGACTCTCACTAATGATGATATTGTTTGGTATGATTCTGCATTGAGTAGCTTGGATGTTATTGACAGTTATGATGATATCTCTAATGTACCTCTCATTGGTACACAAGGAGGAATCAACTATAACTCTGCTTTGGCTCGTCGTCAACTTGGGTTCCCCTTGAGAGACAAACCTAATAACACTAAGTTAGAAGGTCTTTTCTATCAAGAGGGTAAAGATCCCAAACTTTTGAAGCAGAGGATGATACATGATTGGCATAATGTGCATAAGAAAGGAAGATCCGAGCTTGCTCCGTGCAACTGTGTAACTTTAGAAGCTTACAATATTTGGGTGAAAAAGAGAGCTTTGGAGCTGAAGATGTTGTATGCTTGTAAAAGACCTATGTCTTTGGTTATGGCTGAGCGATTAACTCTCCCTAATCAAGATATAGAGGAGTTGAAAGACGCACTCACAAAGATGAAGCAAGAGAGAGATATGTGGGAACAGCGGTTCCATGCTTTGAGCCGAAAGCATGAGGAGCTGCGGATTGAGTCGAAAGACAAGGACGCACTTATTGAACTTCTTGAAGATCGAGCAGTGAAGAGATAGAGAGAGCCAGAGGGTCCACCTTCCTCTAGTATGCCTCATCCTTTCGGTGTTTGGAAGAAGATTGTTCATCAGCTAGTCCTTGAGAAAGCTCAGATGAAGACATCCTTTGAGTCTGAGATTCGACGCATCCGAAGAAAGTACGCGCCGACAGCCAAATCATCTGATACCGTTGCTAAGGGATCCTTAGGATGATTAGTTTCCTTTTCTCTTGTATTTGTACTTTGGTTTCTGAAATTGTACTCAGTGTAATCCTTCCAAACTTTTATGAATAAAAAGAGATTTTATGGTAAGTCAAATTGTTGTTATCATATATATATATATATATATGTGTGTGTGTGTGTGTGTGTGTGTGTGTGTGTGTGTGTGTGTGTGTGTGTGTGTGTATGTGTGTGTGTGTGTGCATGTGTGTGTGTGTGTGTATTTGCAAATAGAACTTCATATGTTCTTTAAAATTAAAACAAACAAAAACATTGCATTTCATGCATCATTTTCATAGCATGTTTTCTTCAGCCATATGTCTTATCGGTTATTCTTCTTTGTTTCAGCCAAGCTGACTCACCGATACAACACTCACGCTAATAAACTAAGGATAATGAAGCATTTAGAGCAAGAGAACAGAGAGCTGAAGGATGAGATTGCCAGGTTAACAACATTGATGGAATCTGTCATTGTTGCGCAGAACCAATCTTTACCAACTCGTGCAACTCCTCCCCATAGGACTGTTATTTCTGAGGTTGCTACCTCAACCATTTCTGTTGCTACCAGCCAATCCGGTCCTTCTATCCCTGCTGGATTCCCTTAGGGAATGCCATCTAATTTTATGCCTGAAGGGTATGCACCCACTTTTGTCTCTCTGCCGGCATCTAGCTCGGTTATGTTAGTGCCACCTCTAGTTATTCACACTCTGCCTCGTGTTAAGGACACCATTTACCACTCTGAGCCGTATGAGGGTCCAGATGTGTATGAGAAAATGGACGAAATGAAGGATCAGTTCCTCGAACTACGTAAAGAGCTAAAGACTTTGAGAGGAAAAGACTTGTTTGGGAAAAGTGTGTAAGACCCCAATTTTGACCCTAAGATCCCTCATGCTATTCTCATCATATGCATTAGCATTGGGATCACAAATTGGCATCCTATTTACCCCTCATTCATTGGGTTTGCATTGGGAGATATCACCAATCACCATTTGATTGTATCATACTTCATTTTTCTTTGTTTACTAACCAAAATACCAAAAATATGTCATCGAATAGTTTAACTCTTTTGTAGGTAGTGCACATGCTCACCTTTGATCTATCAAGCTCATATCCAGGGTTTAAGACCCTCATTGCAAGAAGATCAATCAATAATTGATCTACTATGTCTCTAAGTATCATATATGGATCCCCATGATCTTCACATATTATTTTGATCAAGAAATCACCAAGAGTTTGGAGTTGGTTTGCCTTGGAAACCCTAATTCATCTGGGTATCTTATGTGACTTCTTCAATAAGTTTCTTCAACAATTGATCAAATATTTCAAGGGATACTTCAAATTTCATCATCTTATGCATATATGATCCTTCATGAGTCCCAAAAGTCAAGATATTATCAAGCTAGCAAGTTGGTTCATGGTGGTTGACCAGAGGAAGTCAACTGATCAAAACTGGGGTTCCTTAGACCCTATCTCCTACAGTTTTTATCATATGAAAATGATTCCAAGAGAAACTTTACTCTAAATGACATCCTAAACAAGTTTCATCTTGAGGTATATGTCGCATCCGCGAAAAACAACCGGCAGGAAAAACAAACAAATAGAGCCGCCACCGTGCGTTATTTATCCCAAAGGAGGGAAATGAAACGCTCGAAGTAAACCTGGAAAGGAAATGGTCTTACGACCGGAGACGCAAGGATCGGGAGTCGGTTACACAAGGGGAAGGTATTAGCACCCCCTCACGTCCGTCGTACTCGACGGGATCCACGCTCAAAAGAATAGAATAAGGTTGCTAAATAACTGCTCAAAAGAATGCACACACACTGGAATAAAACACAGATGAAAGAAGACGGAAGCGGACTCGGCAGGATGTCGCATCCTGAGCCTACGTAGTTTGTCAGAAACAAACATCAGAGTCAATGTAGTTCGGGGAAATGGGGAACGGGCTCGCTAGGATATCGCATCCTATGCCTACGTATCTCATCTGGAATGAGAATCAGAGCTACCGTAGTTCGGCTAACGCACGCCGAAACAAAACACAACACAAAGACGCTGAGACGTTAAAAGAAACGCACAAATGGAAACAGACTGCCAATGGCTGGTCTTACGTCCGACTCCAAGAAAAAGAAACACAAACAGGAAACCGAATGCCAATCGCTGGACTTACATCAGACTCCAAACAAGCAAACACACACAGGAAACCGAATGCCAATCGTTGGACTTACATCAGACTCCACACAAACAAGAGGGTAACAAACAGACAAGCTATAAGGAGTCTGGAACTCGAGCTTAATAGCTGTCACACAAAAACCAAGCAGACGCTGAGATGTCAAAAGAAACAAACAGACTAAAAGGGAGTCGGGAACTCGGACCTGATAGCTGTCAAGCAAAACACACGCAAAAAAAGAAAAGGGTTGCCCGGAGAGATCTCGCACGATCTCCTGCCTACGTACCTCATCTGGTATGAGGATCAGGGCAACGTAGTTCCCCTTAACAGGGGAGAAACTTTCTCCTAACCAGAGACCGGGAAATAAAAAATTAAAAGGGAGACTAACTCGAGCCTAATAGTTGTCATGCAATCCACAGTAGTCCTAGGTTGAGGTTTCTAACAGATCCTAACTCGCACAGGCAGCAAGTAAACAACACAGCAAGTAAGCAAACAGGTGAACAGGTATCACGCACTATATGCAAACAAGAAGGCTCACACAACATGTCTGGGCTTTACTCAAGGGGTCATGTCAACCTCGACAAACAAGCCAACTGGAATGGGGTGTTTTGAGTTCTTAACCCTAACATTGAGAGTTAGGGTGAAGCAGATGAAATGGGAAGTGAGGGTAAGACCTCACAGCTCTTATCCCTGGCCTGGGAGAGCTTCAGACAATGAAAGTGTGGGAGTCCAGAATGTGGGACTCTATTCCACTTGACTGACACAACAAGATCTTGGGTTCTTATTCAAAGTGCATCAACACATGGTGTGAGCAGGATGAATGACACAACTGAATAGAAGGGGATGGATTGCACATCCCTTTTATCTGCCAATGCCTCTTCACTTAGGAGGTCTTTGAATGTACAAGGCACAAAAGTAAACAACCACAATCATTGCCTCTTAAGGAGGGCTTCAGACAGGTGCCTGCCAAAGTAACATGACAGGTCTTCCAGACTACATGAAGTTAGGGGTCATTACCTAAGTGGTATGCCAACCACAAGCAAAGCAAATCAAAGTTCAAATGAACTTAAAGCAACTTAGGTACCTGTGGAAACAACTAAACCAATCAGTACAAAATTCAGACAAACAGACAACAGTCATTATCAAACAGGCAATCCCAATGTACAACAAATAAACCATAAGACAAACTCAAGTGAGTTATCATCAACCTACGAAACAGAAAATGTTAGCAATTAATAGCAAATATCAACATTTAAATGATGAAGTATCATCAACCATGGAGATTAAGTGCTTGGTCCTGAAATTCAAAGCTCACATGTAAGTCCAAACCACTAGGTCAAAGCCTAGGGTCAAAGGTGAAGAAAAAATTCAAAACAGGAGCTGAAATTCAACACAATGCAACTTCAAATACATATTAACATGTCATAAAAAGTGCCACATCAAAATCATCAAGCAAAGGCATTTCATGTGCAAATGAATTCAAAGACAATTTCAAAGCATTCAAATGGACATTGAGAATGAAAAATCCAAATCAAAACAGAAATGATTCAAATAATTCTGGAAAAAATCATGAGCATTCAAAACATCCAACATGATCATCATACAAAAAATCAGAAGCATTAGAGGTCATTTGATATGGAAATTAAATTGAACAAGTTGGACAACCAAATGTGTGACAGAAATTGTCACACCATGCAAACATGTGCATAAAACAGAAATGGTAAATGAGAAAAATACCAAACCAAGCCTAAAACATCCATCAATATGTCAAGAATCATCATGCAAAATTTCATGTCCATTGGATTAAAATCAAGCAGTTCACAATAGAAAGAGTGGAGCAAGGTCACAAATGCACATATGTTCAATCAACCCAGAGCAAACAAAATTCCAGCCATGCACAACTTCAAGATTTTGCACCATAAAATTCTATACATTCTAATGAACAAGTAGCAAAAAACCAGGCATTTTTTGGATCATTTTTCAATTTGTTGGGAATTTTTGAAGTTGGAAGAAGAAATAAAAATCAAAGGAAGCACATAGCATGTAATTTGGAGGGAAAAGCATAATTGATGAAGCAATTTGAAAAAACGCTCTCGGCCAGAATCGAAGCCGGTCCAGATTTGAATAAGCGTGCCGCAACACAAAACGACGTCGTTCCAAGCAAAACCCTAGCGCATCACTTAGCGACGGAAAAGCGGACGCTAGCATGAAGATCTTCATCTTCCTCACGAAGATGAAGATGAACAGTACATGAAGTTCATCAAAATTTTTCCAGAATTTCCAGAATTTCTCAGATTTTTACAAATTATATATCGTTGGAAAGCTCTTTCAATGTAGAATTCAACTATCATATTATCTAAGCCTAAATCTCCATGGATTTTCTTAATCGAAGCAAAGAAGTTTCTAGATCTAAACTTGAAATCATCATATCTCACTAAATTTTCATCCAAATTCCACAAAATTTATATCAGAATTCTCACCACAACAAGATCTACAAGATTATGTACATAAAACAGAGAATTAAGGTGATCGAAAATGTGACCTCTTGAAGGTCAGTTCTTGAATTCTGCAGATTCCAGGCCAGGCAAGCATGCAAATCCACTCCAAATCACTTGTTATGAAGTTTGATGATGAAATTGAGGCTTGGAAACGTGTAGATCTAGCTCAATTTGCATTTGCTATTTTTGAGTTCTTGAACTCCACATGCACAATTCTGGTCCAATCTTGAAGATCCAATGCTTGATCTATGCTAAATCCACACCAAGGAACAAGAATATGGAAGAAAATTGGTATGTTATGTGGTGAAAATTTGAATTAAGATTGGGAGAAAATTTTGGAGGGAAATGAAAACTAGATCTAGAAATGGTGAATTGTGATTAACCCCTTGAAATTCTGTTATGATTTAGTATATATACCATGTGCTAATCCTATTTTAATTAAAATTAATCAAGGTTTAGTTGAAATTAATCAAGATAAGGTGTGGTGACAAAAATTGAAATTTTGCATGGTGCATGTAGTAAATGGACGTGAACAGTGCCATGTGCTTGATCAAAGTCACTCAAAATCAATTTTTAAACACATTGGCAATGGCAAAAAGTTCTCATGATGCACCAATTTTAAATTTATGATTTTCCCTCCAAAATCTTCATGAATAAGCAAATGATCATATGTTCAAATTTCATGCATTGTGATGGATGTTTTAGAAACTACATGTCATGAGAAGCAAAATGCAAAAAGAACCACCAAATTTGGAGTTATGAATCAAAAGTTATGGCCATTTGAAGTTCCATGTACACTTGACAATGATTTGATCATATATCCTCAACCATTCATCAGATGCTCATGATCTTGGACTTTTTGGAAATGGGAGAGAGAGATCTTCAACTTTCATGTTGGGCAAAAATTCATTTGAAGCTTCTTTGATGATGTAAGATCAAGTTCGATTTGAATCAAAACTTTCCATTTTTGGAAACTTTCAATTATAGGTCACTTTCCATTTTTGGAAACTTTTGATCTGGCCTCAAATTCTTCAAGATATGCATTTGAAATGATGAATAAGCCTCTTTTGAACATGAATGAGATGTTGAAACTCATTTCTCCACCTCATAGCCTTCAGTTGACTTTCTGTGACTTTTATGGTTGACAGATGACTTAGAAGTGCTCTGATCAGCTTGAGCCTCAACCACTTGAGGAATTGGCTCCAAAATGAAACCCTAGCTTACACAAGCTCAAAATAATGATCATATGATCCCCATATCAATAGAATGCCTCATGTTTTTGAGAAACCCTGACTGAAAGAATGCAATTGATCAGGGTTGACCAGAGGTCAAAACCCTAATCCCAAGGAACCTGAGCATGAATTCTGAAACCTTTGATAAGGACATAACCATGATGATGATGATGTACCCTTGCAATCAAGATAATGCTCAACCTCCTTGAAGAACCAAGAAAACCCTAATTGAAGCACAAACCCTCAGATGGTTGGAGATCAAATTCAATAAGACCCTCAGGCTTGAACCACACAACTTCTCCATATCTGACAAGACCTTAGAGGATGACATGTCTTATTATTCACATGATATGCAATATGCAATGACTAATGCCCTAAATATGAAATGCAATATGCTAAGCTAGTCCCAAGAGAGGAGGGTAAATTTTGAGGTGTTACAATATAGAGCTAGTTTTGCTTGGAAAGTCATTTTTTATGGTGAAAGATTATAGGTCATTTTGTCTAAACCCTAATTTGGAGGTCAACTTCCCAAGACTATAACTTGCTCAATTGTTATCAGATGAAAGCTATTAAAGTTGTATGATCAAATTCAAGATGTCTAATTCCACTTTGATGTTTGGAGGAAGTGCAAATTCAACTTTTAAATGCATGTGATATGAGGAAACATTATAGGTCATTTTGGGCCAATACCATTGAACAAGTGATTTTCCTCAACTTCTAAAATGCATAATTCCTTTATGCTAAATACAAACAAGGTCAAATTTGTGACCAAATTGAAGTAATTGGAGAGAGCTACAACTTTTATGAAGGAACTTTTCTCATTTTAAGCTCATAGAAAAAGTTACTCAAGGTGGAAGAAATGAACATATGGCTTGGTAGTTAGAAATGTTTTTGATATGTTTGATTCTCCAAACTTCCACCTCAAAATTCATCATGATACAAGCTTCAAATGAAAAAGTGTTCAACATGAAAGTTGGATGACCATTTGACATATTTGAACTTCCATTTTCCATACATGAATGCATGGCTTGTTAACATGACTTCAACAATGTTTGCATATGATTTTGGACCTGAATGCATCATTACATGGGCCTATCACACGCCCATGCATCCATTCAAGGGATTTTTGCTATTTTTGAAACTTTGAAAGAAGTGTGCAAATATCAAAGGCTTTGGCTATAAATAGAAGTGTATATGATCAGAATTGAGGACCCTTTCACGCCAGCTTTAAATCACCAACCCTAAACCTTCACATTCAAAGAATAACCTTGAGGATTTTCACTGAAAATCGAGTTTGAATCTCCCACTGTTTTGAGATTCAAAACTCCAAGATTCCTGCTTCTTTTTTGATCCATTTCCACTCCATCAAGCTTCCAGAGCAAGGCAAGCATAATTGAGAGCCAAATTGTGTCCATCTGAACCTGCAGTGAAGGTGAATTTCTGAATTTTTCATCTTTTCGATTCTCACTCAATTCTCTATAATTATTGATAATTTTTGGTTGTCTGAAGTCCTACCAATGTAGGCAATAAGATTGAGTTGCTTTGAGGTCAAATCGAAGCAACTCAGATCATGATCCTCAAAATTCAACTCCCTGTATCTTTCTATATACTTGGAGTTAGATGAAATTGAGGCTAAATTCGAGCTTCTGAGCATTTTTACTTTAAATTCATGTCCTCCTTTTTCATTTTGGTGATGGTTGAGGGTGGACCAGTCTGGTGAGGTCCACCGGAGAAGAAGACCAGAGCTCTAGCTCTGGTGGTGTGTCGGCATCTCTCCAGAACACATGATCCTTCTGTCTTATTCTAATCCTGAGCGTTGGTTTTAATTACCACATGTGCAGCGCTGTTGACTTAGGTCCATCATGGAACGTGCGCTGAGATCCACTTGATCTGCCACCACAATTAATGAGGGGGATCAAGTAGTCCACGTTTTTTAGCATTTTCTGATTTTCATTTTATTTGACTTATTTTCATTAATCCATATTAATTTTAATATTGATCCTAAAAATATGGGACTTTCACAAAAAAATTCAAATAAATTCCTCTTTCATTTCCTGAATTAAAATTGTTTTTTAGATCAATATTAATATTTTTCATGATTTAATTGTTTTTGTGCATATTTTTAATTGTTTAAAAATAGTTTTAAGTTTCCAAAAATGATGAAATTTTTTCTCCAAGGTCCTTTGATCTTGTTTGGCCTATGATAAATCTCATGGCCATTTAGTTGGTGTTTTGATGAGGTTTTAGGTTTTCGACCAACCATAATTTAATTTAATATGTTTTTAATTGAATTTTAATTGTTTAATTGCAAACAAATTGTGTTGAGCTATTTGTATTGACTTGTTGAGTTTGACTATTGTTGTTGGGCCTTGGTCAAGATTGATTTGATTTTGTTGAATTAAAATCATTGGATTTTAGGGGATTGATGAAATATACATTTCATCTCCCAAAATGAATGAATGATTTTAATTTGATAAAAGTCATCCTTTGACCAATTTGTGTTGATTTCATTTCTCCTCCCTCTTCATCTCAATCCCATTCTATCCATATCCATTTCATAACCTGTGATATCTCTATATCCTAAGGCTAGTTGATTGCAAAATCAACATATGTATGGATGAGATTAGGTCCACCCATTTGCCATTTTATTTTTGTGTGTGGTATGTTTTAAGAGCATGGTTCATTATACCATGTCTCTAACATGCATTAACACCAAACTTTTTATTGCCCGAACTCAAATAGTTGTGACTTCTACATAAGTCTAATTACGATTGCTTAACATAATGCTACATTTTGACATAAAAGGCGTAGCATTCTAATAAGTGATATTGTAAGTCTCCCCCCTTTCATGGTATTGTGTGGAAACTTGGCATATTTTCCTTTCTTTGGAAGATGTCTTGGTTCAAGGATCCATGCTTGTGAATAGAGGGTTGAGTGTTCTCCAAAGAATGACTTAAAACAACAAAAGCAAAAGCAATACTAACTTCTAATTAACTAACATCAACTAACATTTTATTTCAAGTCATTTACTTTTATGCATTTTAAATTCAAGTCTTTATTCATTTGCCATTATTCATACCATTTAACTTGTTTATTTTAATGCCATTTTACCTTTGCTCACTTGAGCCATACTTTGTGATTATATTGTGATTGTATATACTTGTTTGAGTTTGTGGTCTTTTGACCTTAATATACTTAATAACAACAAAAACCCTAAAAGACATTTTTGTGGACTGTTGGGTTTGATTTGAGACATTGGACTTAGAATTAGGCAAAACTCCCTATGCAAAAGGACTTGGTCAATTCCAACTTGTTTCTGAAACCAAGTGCTTGTGAAGTGAAATTTTATTTGATGCAAGTATTGAGATCCCTTTTGAGTTCATCTGCTACATGATCTTGATGAAGCTGTTACTTTAAACATGTGTCTAATGCACTATTTTGAGCCAATCAAGGAGAAGTTCATATGATACATGGGAGATTGTGAAGAAGATCATGAAGTTGCTAGCTTGGATGTGGCTATCTTTATTTGATGCCTTGCTCTTCATCTTGCTATTTGTGTATTGATATTGCTTGATTCTAAAGTCCAAGGGAAAATTGGGTTTCTATATGACATTCTTGTCCATTGGATTGCATCCCATTGGTCAGATCTTTTCAACTATTAACTTTAAAATTTTTGCTTAGGATTAGTCTCTTCATCTCCTTCCCACTTCTTAAATTTCAAATCTCTCTCTCCTTTTAAAATCTTCTTTGCTTGTGATTTCTAAACTTAGACTCTTTGCAAACTAGAAACTCTGGCCTTATGGAATTGAATTTTAAACTCTTTTCTTAATCAAACTTGTAAATAAATCTAATCATATTGACTTAAAATTTCAAAAGACAAAAAGAACTAACACTCATTCAAACCTTTTTAGGATTTTTGTGCCTCTTTTAAACTTAAATTTTTGTTAAAAGCAACTCACCCATTGTGAAATTGATACCATGAACTACGAGGTTTTGATCCCTCATTTTATGTTGGTACGTAGGCACAAGTCCGAAGGTCTTGTCAAACACAAAAATATAATTACTGAATTCTTCTCTCATCCCCACACTCTATTTATTGCAAATATCATTTTGTACAAAAATACATATGCACACAAGAAAGGGCTCCCTAGGAGTACCTAGGACACTTTGGATGCTAACACCTTCCCTATGTGTAACTAACCCCCTTACCTGTAATCTCTAGCATTTGATTAGTTTTGATTTGAAAACTTCTTATCTTTGGGTTTTGTTTGTACTTTTCTCTTTTCCCTTGGAAACAATAAAAGCGTGGTGGCGAATCTGGTTTTATTGACCTTAAGTTTATCCATAGCTTAATAGTCATGAATTTACCGCTACAAAATGTTGCTGAGATCTTCCTAGTGCATAATATGAAAATACCGATGAAGTTCAAGGTCCCCGACTTTGAAAAGTATAAGGGAAACACTTTTCCACTATGTCACCTTGTGATGTACGCCAGAAAGATGTCAACTCAAACTGATAATGATCAGTTGCTGATTCACTACTTCCAAGACAATTTAACTGGTGCTGCTTTAAGATGGTATATGGGGTTAGACAGTGCAAGCGTCCGTACTTTCAATGACTTGGGTGAAGCCTTTGTTAAGCAGTACAAGTACAACGTTGATATGGCACCTGATAGAGACCATTTGAGGTTCATGTCTCAGAAGGATAAAGAGACATTCAAGGAGTATGCCCAGAGGTGGAGAGAGATTGCTTCCTGGATAAGCCCATAATTGGAAGAGAAAGAGATGACGAAGATTTTCTTGAAGACACTGAGTCCGTTTTAGTACGAACATATGATTCTAGTTCCCCCAATGACTTTACTGAAATGGTAAATATGGGTATGAGGTTAGAAGAGGGAGTCAGTGAAGCACGTCTGTCCAAAGAAGAAGCATCGTCTAGCAAAAAGTATGGGGGTAGTTTCTCCAAGATGAAGGAAGGGGAAACTGATTAAGTAACTGTGGGGAGGCAGATGAGGCCTCATGTCAGGAAGAGTTCTCAACCTCGTCAACATAAACATAAGGTTTCTTCATTGATTTCTATTTTTTCCAATAATTCCAACAATCAACCAGTTCCGATTCAGCAACAACAACATCAACAACAACCGCAACAAAGAACCAACTACAATAACAACAATAATAACCAGCAAAGCTTTGAGAGGAAGAAGGTTTCTTTTAACCCTAATCCTATGTCATATGCAGAATTGTATCCATCCTTGGTTCTCAAGAACCTAATTCAACCCAGAAATCCTCCACAGATTCCTGAGCCACTTCCATGATGGTTCAAACCTGGACTTCGTTGTGCCTTTCACCAGGGACCCCCTGGCCACGACATAGAGAACTGCTATCTGTTGAAGTATGAAGTACAAAAGCTTGTGAAGAGTGAGATGATGTCCTTTGGGGAACGAGTGCCTAATGTGAAAGCTAATCCATTACCTGCGCACGGTAATTCTTCAATCAACATGGTAGATGGTTGTCTTGGTGAGTACAAGGTTTATGATGTTCTCCATATCAGACAATCTTTGGTGGAAATTCATAAAGATATTTATTTGGTCAGTGACTGTGAGCATGACCATGATGGTTGTGTGATATGTAGTGTGAACCCTTGTGGATTTGTTATTGTCATGAGGGATATTCAGAGGTTGATGCATGAAGGACTTATTCAGATTTGTCAATCAAGAGATATAAATGATCTGAATGTAATAGTGCCTATGTTCAAGACCCCTAATCAGGTAATTATCCAGTTTGATAGTAGCAACAACAACAATGTTAATAGAGCGGTATCGCCGTTAGTTATATGGGTAGCGGGCCCTATTTCGTATGCATCCGATAAAGTTGTGCCTTATCAATATAATGCCACAATGGTTGAGAATGGTCAAGAGGTTCCTTTACTAATTGCATATTTTATGGTAAATATTATTGATATTGCGAAGGTGACCCGTAGTGGTCGTGTTTTTGGTCCGATTTTTCCAAAAGAAGTAAAAGATGTTCCCACAAGTAAGAAGGCAGAGATTCCAGTGGTGAATATGGTTAGTGCTCCAGTGTGTTAGTCTAGTGAATCCAGAAAACTGAAGACTAGTGATGATGATGAGGTATTAAAATTGATAAAGAGAAATGAGTTTAATTTGGTGGAACAGCTACTCCAAACCCCGTCAAAGATCTTCGTGTTGTCATTGTAGCGGGAAATTCATGATCATCAAGCTATTAATAAGCTAGAGATCAATTAACAAGAGTCGTCACCGCACTTTTATTGTTTCCAAAGGGAAAAGGGAAAAACTACGAACAAAACCTAATAAGTAAGAAGTTTCAAATAAAAACTAATAAAAGTCAGAGATCACAGATAAGGGGGTTGGTTACACAATGGGAAGGTGTTAGCACCCAAAGTGTCCTAGGTACTCCTAGGGAGCCCTTTTTGTGTGCATATGTATTTTGTACAAAGTGATGTTTACAAACAAATAGAATGGGGGATGAGAAAAGAATTCATTGATTATATTTTTGTGTTTGACAAGACCTTCGGTCTTGTGCCTACGTACCAACATAAAAATGAGGGATCAAAACCTCGTAGTTCGTGCTATAAATTTCAAAATGGATGCATTGATTTTAACAAAATTTAAGTTTGAAAGGCACAAAGGCCTAAAATGATTTGAATGAATTAGTTCGTTTTAGCTTTTTTGAAAGTTTAAGTCAAGTATAGTTAAGTTTATTTACAAGTTTGATTTAAGAAAAGAAGTTTGAAAATGCAATGGCGCAAGGCCAAAGTTTCTATCTTTTTGCAAAGTGGTCAAAGTTTTAGAACAAAATAAGTTCAATCAAAGAAGATTTTGAAAAATGGAGGGAGAGATTTTGAAATTAAAGAAATGGGGAGAAGATGAAGAGACTATCCTATGCACAAAATTAAAAGTTTAGAGTTGAAAAGATGTGACCAAATGGGTAGCAATCCAATAGACAAGTATGTCAATAGAAACCCAGAATTCCCTTGGACTTTTTAGAATTAAGCAACACACAAATGCACAATTATCTTATCTTGAAGAGCAAGGCATCAAATAAAGATAGCCTCATCCAAGCTTATCCACTTCATGATCTTCTTCAAAATAGCCCATGCAACAGATGAATTCCACAAGTCACAGGTTCAAAATAACAGCTTCACAATGATCATGTTGCAGATGAATCTTAGAGAGATCTTCAAAGATGTATCTGATGACTTTCAAATTACAATAACTTGGTTCTCACCAAATTGGCATTGGCCAAGTCCATTAGCTTAGGGAGGTTGCCTAGATTCTAAGTCCATTGCTCAAGATCAAACCAACAGTCCACTCAAAAGTTTTTTTAGGGTTTTTGTTATTATTATGTGCATTAATGGTCAAAGACCACACAAACAAGCAAAGTATACACAAACAAAATATATCACACAATATGGTCCAAGTGGACAAAGTGAAAATTACATTAACATAAACAATTAGAATGATATGTACAATGACAAATGATATAAAGTGCTAAAAGTAAATTGCATTAAAGTAAAAGCTTGGAATTAAAAGTTAATAGTTAGTAGGTTATAGGTTAGTTTTGTTTTGCTTTTCATTTCAAGGCATTCTTTGGAGAACACTCAACCCACTTATCACAAGCATGGATCCTTGAACCAAAATATCTTCCAAAGGAAGGAAAGAAGACCAAGTTTCCACACAATACCATGAAAGAGGGGAGACTTACAATCTCACTAACTAGAATGCTTATGCCTTTTGTGTCACAAATTTAGCGCTATGTTAAGCAATCGTAATTGGACTTATGTAGAAGTCACAACTATTTGAGGTCGGGCAATAGACTTTTGGTGTTAATGCATGTTGGAGACATAGTATTATGAACTATGCTCATGAAACATACCACACACAAAAAATATGCAAAAGGTATGGCCTAATATCATCCATACTCATGTCAATTTTTCAATCAACTAGCATTAGGACTTTGAGATATCATAGGCCAAATGGAAATGAATGAATGAAGAAGAGGAATGAGATGAAGAGGGAAGGGGATGAATGAGATCACAAATTGGTCAAAGGAGGATTTTTACCAAATTAATATCATTCATTCATTTTGGGAGATGGAATGTACATTCCATCAATCCCCTAAATCCAATGATATTAACTTGACAAAGTCAAATCAACCTTGACCAAGGCCCAACAACAAACAAGCAAACTCAAATAAGTCAATACAAATGGTTAACAAAATTTAAATGGAATTTATTCAATTAAAAAAATAACAAAATAGTGCATTTAATTCAAATATGTTTTGTCCAATTCCTAAAATCTCATCAAAACACCAAAGAAATGGCCATGAGATTTATCATAGGTCAAACAAGGTCAAAGGACCTTGGAGAAAACATTTCATAATTTTTGGACATTTAAAAATATTTTTAAACAATTAAAAAAAATGCAAAATCAATTAATTCATGAAAAATATTAATAATGATCCAAAAAATAATTTTAATTCAGAATATGAAAGAGAAAAATATTTGATTTTTTTTGTGAAAGTCCCATATTTTTTGGATCAATATTAAATTTAATATGAATTATTGAAGAAAATGCAATTAAAATAAAAATCAGAAAATTCTAAACTACGTTGACCATCAGATCTCCCTCATTAATTGAGGTGGTAGATCTGATGATCCAGAACGCACGCTCCACCTACACATGAGTCAACCGCGTGGCACAGATGGTAATTCAAAGCAACGCTCAGGATTAGAACGTGAGAGGAGGATCTTATGGTTCAGATGCAAGACACCTCATCGCCGGAGCCAGCATTCCGGTCATCTTCTCCGGTGGCACTCACCGGACTGGTCAAGATGAACCATTACCAAAAAAAGAAACAAGGACATGATCTTAAAGAGAAAATGGAACTGAGCTCGAATCTGCCCTCCAATTACTCCAATTCCAAATATATTGAGAGATATGTGAAATTGAAAATTGAGGTACATGAACTGGGTTGCTTCGATTTGGCCTCAAAGCAACTCAATCTTCTTGCCTACATTGGTAGGACTTCAGATAACCAAAGAATCAATGGAATTGAGCAAGAATTTGAGAGAATCTAAGAGTTTAAAATTTCTGCAAATTACCTTCAATGGAGGTCTGAACTTGAGCTTGCTTACACTTTGACTCACTTTACTTGCTTGCAGGAAGAGGATGGAAAGGTTTAGAAGCAATGGATTCCTGGAGAATTGAATTCCAAAATAGTGGAGATTCAAGCTCAAATTCAAATGAATTTATCAAGTTTATCCTATGAGAGTGAAGGATTTTCAATGGGGAATCAAAGCTGGCGCAATGGTATGTGAAATTTTGAGCAATTGAAGCTCTATTTATAGAGGAATCATGTGATATTTTCACACTCATTTCCACTTTCCAAATTTGGCAAATGATGATCGAATGGTGCATGGGCGCGCATAGGCCCATGAAATGATAGCTGAAGATCCAAAATTGAAGTTCAGATATGTTGAAGTTAGCTTAGATTTCAAGGCACATGTGCATTGATGCTTGAAGATTGATCCATGTCAAATGATATTAGCCTGTTTAAGCCATGCGCAACCTATGCATTTCTCATCCAAAATGAATGAATTTGAGCTCTTTGGAAAGGTGAGATCAAGAGGAACAAGTTTGATGTTGAACACTTTTCCATTTTGAGCTTGGAACTTGGAGAAATTTGAGGTGGAAGTTTTGAAAATTTTGACATATCAAAAATTTTCTAAGTGTCAAGCCATATGTCTCAATATTCCACCCTGCTTAACTTTTTATGGGAGCTTCAAATGAGAAAAGTGTCTTCATCAAAGTTGTATCTCTCTCAAAGAACTTAAAAATGGTCACTAATTTCATGTCATTTGGATTTGAAATGATAGAGTTATGCATTTTTGAAATTTGGAAAAATCACTTGATCAATGGTATAAGTCAAAAGTGACCTATAATGTAGCCTCATATCACATGCTCAAAAAAGTTGAATTAGCTCCCACTACAAACATAAAGGTTGAAGTAGACACATTGAATTTTATTGTCAAACTTGGAAATCTTTCATCTCATAAAAATTGAGCAAGTTATGGCCTTGGGAAGTTGACTTTCAAATTAGGGTTTAGACAAAATGACCTATAATATTTCAACATAGAAAATGATTTTCCAAGAAAAACTAGCTCTAGGTCTCAACATGAAAGTTGTTTATAATGTCATTTAGAATAAGTTTTCTCTTGGAATCATTTTCATATGGTGAAAATTGTAGGAGATAGGGTCTAGGGAGACCTAGTTTTGATCAGATGAATTCATCTGGCCAACCACCATCAACCAACTTGCTAATTTCCAATTCTCTTGACTTTCTAGGCTCATGATAGATCATATATGCATAAGATGATGAAATTTGAAGTGTCCCTTGAGAAATTTGATCAATTGGTGAGATAGCTTGTTGGAGAAGTTACTCAAGATACCCAATCAAACTAGGGTTTCCAAGGCAAATCACCCTCAAATTCTTGAAGAAAACTTGATCAATATGACATGTAGAGATCATTAGGACTCATATATGATGTTCATAACTGTAGCGGTGTATTCGTTACCATTGGAGATATTGACTAAATCCAAGGTAAATCATACAAAGTCGAATCGCCACCGCACTTCTATTTATCCAAAGGAATGGTTAGAAAGCGAACAAAAACCTAAAATTTTTACAAACAAAACTAGTAAAAGAAACAGAGATCTGGGTAAGGGGGTTGGTTATGCAATGGGACGGTGTTAGGCACCCAAAACATCCTAGGTACTCCTAGGGAGCCCTTTTCACACTTGTGAAGGTTGTTTGTTTTGTGAAAATTTTATTGTGCAAACATGATTGAAGAGATGAGAAGAGAAAATACAAGTTTATTTACATTTTGTGTTTGGATGGATAAACCCATTACCTACGTACCCTCTTATGAAAAGATTAGGATCAAAACCTCGTAGTTCGGGGTAAAAATCTCAAAAACAAATGAGTGGATTGATTGGTCCAAAAGCCTTAAGGTCTTTTGTTATCAAAGGGAGAAAACTCAACCTAAAACCACAATCCACCATGTGAGGATAGCTTCAACATGCTAGTGAGGGGTTAACCCTATAATAAGCATGGAAGGCTCATTGTCCATAACTAAGGACAAAGGTGAGTATTACATCTACCACAAAGATAACTCAAACCTAATAGCTAAAGGTTATGCAATTTTTTGATTAAGAAGTGGACATTGGAACCACAAAAGAAATTTGAATGGGTTATATTTACCAATTAGAAGTATATACAAAATGGTCAAAGTTGACTTAAAAGTTCAATTCAAAATGAGTGTTATGAAAAGAAAGTTTGAAAATCAAAAGCATAAGGCTTAGGTTTCTAATGTTGAAAACAATAGTCAAATGTTTGCACAAAAGGTTTTGGTTTGGGTTAGGGTGGAGAGATGAAGAATCAGGTCCTAAAGAGAACAAAAAGGTGAGGGATAAGGAATGAAACCACACTAGGAGTTCCTCTCTTGAGATCATATAGATGATCCAAGTGGCTCCCATCCTTTGGAATAAGCAAGAACAAAGCATAAGCAATCACATAAGTCTCATAAGAGATCCTCAATGTATCTTGTATCTTCCACTGGGATGAACATGGTAATGATCCTTCAATTAAGCTCAAATGGAAACTCCTAGTTCAAGAGTACACACATCAAAAGTTCACAAGTAAACAAACAATCACACACTATATCCATACAAGAGGGCTCAAATAATGGGTGGGCTTTAGTCAAGAGGGGTCATGTCAACCTCGACAAACAAGCCAAACTGTAATGGGTAATCTGTAGCTCTTAACCACTAACATTGAATGTTAGGGTGAAGCTGGTCAAAATGGTAATGAGGATGAGACCTCATGCTCTTAACCCTGGTCAAGGTGAGCTCATAACACATAAAGCGTGGGGATCCAGAAAGTGGGATTTTATTCCACTTGACAGACACTAGACAAAGATCTTGGGTACATGTTCAGAAGCATCAGCACGTGGTGCGAGCATAAAGAACGACACACTGAATAACGGGGGATTGGCTACTAATCCCTTTTATCCGTCAATTGCCTCTACTCTTGGAGGTCTTATCAAGTATCACATGCCTCTCTTGGAGGTCTTTGAGAACAATTGGAAACAAACACAAACAGAGCCTCTGAAGGAGGACTTGCCAGCAAAATGCCTGCCAAAAAGGTGACAGGACTTCAGACTACATGAAGTAAGAAGCTAACTACCTGAGTGGTGTATCAACCACAATCCAAAGCTCAAGCAAGATCTAAAGCAAGCAAGCAACTAAAGTACCTGTACAAAGGCTAAACAATTAGTACTTCAGTCATACAACCAACAGACAAACAGTGAAACTTTCCAACAGTTACACAATTCAATGCACAATGCCCAAGCACTCAAATGAACTCATGAGCTCACCACATCACTTAAAATCCTACAAAACAAACATAGGTTAGAACTCAATGTCATTTTGCATCTCACAAAGTGAGAACAAATCAACCATCAATGCTAAGTGTCCAAACCTGAAACACAAAACCAAGTTAGTTCATGTACAAAACACTAGTGAAAAGACTAGATTCAAAACCAAATCAAATAACCAAAACACAACCCAATCTTTTACACAATGCACATTCAAACACTTCACAAAATTTCCTCAAAAGGACCAACATCAAATTAATAAGCAAGTATCTCAAATGATCTATGTAATGCAATGATCAAGAAATATGCACAAAATGAGCTTGCAACTTAGAAAATTCATATCAAATCAGAAATGCATGCAATGACCTTGATATTTATTGTACAAGTTCTTCATGTCATGAACAATCAATATGCAAAAGATCTAATCCAGAAAGGTGCCAATGCTATGTGAACAAAAATACATCCAATCAATGTCAAAAATGTGACACAAATTGTCACATTATTCTCCATGTGTCAAAAATAATGATATCATATGAGAAAAATTCCAAACCAATTATCAAAAATTCACATCATGTATGAATATCAAGCATGCAAAATATTGGATCAAATGGCTCATCATAGAGAATTTCACAATGCATTGAATGCACATGATCAAATTGGCACAACATGGATTCAAAAATCACACATAAAAAATCCAGTCATCAACAATTCATGAAAATAATACCAAAAAAAAGTAGACATTAAAACAAAACTATGAAAAAAAATTGGGATTAAATTGGACTATTTTTGCATTTTTAATGATTTTTCTAAAATGAACAAAATAAATGGAAATATGCATGGAAATGGAGGGAAAAGAATTAATTCAAATCAAATCAGAAATAACCACGGCCGTTGGATAAGGCGCGCACTCAGGATCAATGGACCACATTTAAAACATCAAAACGATGCGTTTCATTAAACAGTCAGCACACCACATCAGCATTTCAAACGTACGCATGGCATGGTCAAAGAAAACATAACCAATCATTCATACACGCAACAGGCCACATGGAATCACACATAAGCAAACCCTAAACAACTCAGACGCCGGAGCTACAGTCTCCAGTCGTCTTCTCCGGTGCGATTCCGGCGAGTTCAGACCAAAATTTTCCAGAAATCATCAAGGCTTACATCATTCGAACCGCCTTGCCATGTACATTCCAAATATGTTATCCAAATCTCCTAATTCCTCATGGATTTTCCAGATCGAAGCAAAACATTTTCTAGATCTAAACTTAAAGTTCATCATACATGCTTAATACTTAACCATTTTTAATTATAAACATATCTACATGACCTACACATCATGCTCTTCACATCTATGATCATAAAACAGCAAAAGGAGAGAATGAATTTCAACTCACCTGAAATTGGAGCTTCTTGAATTCACGATCTCACAGGCTATGAAGCTCTAGATCCACTCCTTTGACCTTGCCTTGAAGCTTTTTGCAAAGAGAATCAGTTGAAACCACCTGGATCTACTTCAATTTTCAGATTCCATTGCCATGTGGATGCTCATGAACTGCTCGAAATCTAGCTGAATTGCTCAAAACAGTGGTTGATTCTTGCTCAATGAAGCATGATGATCAAGAATCTGCAAGAATTTTTGGTGTTTGTGTGGAGAAAATCAAAATTCGAAGAGAGAGAAAATTGGAGGGAGTTTTTGAATTTGGATCTGAAAATGCTTGTTCTGGCAGTTAGGATTAGGGTTTTGGTATTTATATCCCTTGCTAATCACACTGAAAATCAAATTAGCCATCCATTAATCATGATTAGTGAGATATGAATCCATTTGCAAAAAATGCACATTAAGCTTCCAAGGCCATAATCCACATGCAACTTCTCATGCAATGGCTGGAATTCACTCAATAGCAACCAAGGATCATCATTGGAATGTCAATTTGCTTGTATCATAAGCCAAAAAGGAATGATGAATAATTTCTTCAATTTGAACACATGTGAAATAATGAGCATTTGGCCATGATTCTTTTGCACAAATGAGCCAAATGATGTTACTTTGAGATGCCTTGAACATGAGAATCACTTTGCAAAAAGAGTGAACCAATTTGGAGCATTACATCAAAAGTTATGTCATTTTGAATTTCCATGCACACTTTGTAATCAAATGACCATAACTTCTCAACTATTCATCATATGGACATGAATTAGGACTTTTTGGAAAGGGGAGACAAAGATCTACAACTTTCATGTTCACCGAAAATCCATTTGAAACTTCTTTGATGTTGAAAAGTCAAGTTGAAGGTGGACCAAAAACTTGCCAAATTTGGAAACTTTGAATTACAGGTCACTTTCCATTTTTAGTAACTTTTGCCATGACCTTTGAATCTTCAAGATGGATGTTTAGAATGATGAATAGGCCTTATTTGAACATGATTGAGGTGTCTCAACTCATTTCCCCACCTCATAGCCCTCAGGTGACTGCACAATTGACTTTTGGTCCTCAAATGACCTTGAAATGCTTTGATTAGCTTGAGCCTCTATCACTTGGTGAAATTGCTTCAAAATGAAACCCTAGCTCATGTAAGCTCCTTATAATGATCATGTGATCCTCATACCAAGAAAAATACCTCATCTCTTTTCATAAAGGATCTTCTTGAAGCTCTTGACCTGGTGATTGCTTAAGCTACAAACAACAGATGTTAATGACATAATTTTGTGCTTTTGGTTAGTGAATAAAACAAGAAAAGCAATGATATACAATTCAAGCATGCTTGTTGATCTCAAACCACTCACAAGAGATCCCTACCCAAAGGGAAAGAAAGCCAAGATGCTCAAGGATCCTTGAGGCTATGCAATGCAATGTTATGATGCCATGAGGGATCTTAGGGACAAAATTGGGGTCTTACATATGCCCCTATTTAAGGTCATTCTAGCCGGAGAAGTGAAGGTTAAAATCTTCGTCTCGACGAGGTAGAATGGGCTTAAATAATAACAAAGAGACAAATTTTGGTCCCTAAGAGACCTCATAATGCAAATGTATGTATGCAAAACAAACAAACTCTGTGGGGATATGTGTCCACAAAGAAGAAAGACATCCGGAGAGATTGACAATCCATAGGAGTAATGCACTCGCTAGGGATAGAGACTCTACCGGGGACTCTAATGGGGATAAGAAAGAAATGCGTGAGCAGGGCACGACTCAGAACTTAGGGAGTAAAGGACTGAAACCGCGTGAGCAGGTCACGATTCAAAGCTGGGGAAAAGAGTCTCCAAAGGGAATAAATCCAATGGAAGGACATCGAGCTGACTCAAAGATGCATGTGTTGGGGAATATGCCAACACAGCAAAATTATCCGCAATGGATACTTCGGATAAAAATCTGGACGAGGATGATCCACTAAGGGACCTCGCCGGGGA
Source organism: Lathyrus oleraceus (assembly GCF_024323335.1). Lineage (NCBI taxonomy): Eukaryota > Viridiplantae > Streptophyta > Magnoliopsida > Fabales > Fabaceae > Lathyrus > Lathyrus oleraceus. Next base: position 322,937,845 of record NC_066581.1, read on the forward strand.
AGTCTAGAAAGACTCTCCTGGAGAACAGCGGGATGAGGTGTTACCGGTTACTAGGTAACAAGCTCAATGAGACATGTGATCTGATCACCAGTATAAGGGCGAGAGAACAACAAGCTCGGGAAGAATGAATATCTAAGACCGATATAAGGGTGAGAGATATCAATCAACCAAATCATCTGAGGAAGACCTAAAAGGTATATTTCAACTCAGGAAAATCTGACTCCACAGGGGACCAAAGTCATAATAGGGAGCAGAAGGAAGGAACACCAGGGATACCGGTTACTGGGCATATAATAGGTGACCAACCAAGGCGTGAATTGGGGAATATTCCCAAAACACTCATCATCCAAAAGAGAGGGCAGAACGCAAACTCGATTATAGGATGGACATTCGATCCCAAAACAGGGATACGAATCTTACTCGACTGGGGAAGAACAAAAGGCTTCGACCAAAGAGTGCATGAGATATATTATCTATTACTGTCAGAACGTAGATGATATACTCGCATGGAAGATTATCCACAACCGGTTTTTGGGTTAATAAAGGATAAATCAACCGAACAGAGAAAGGCATCGGGATACCAAAACTAGGTATATAATGATGATCAATCAAAGGGAGAAACAATCATTATCAACAAAGGATAAATGAGAGATGACCCGCTGGGGATACATTGACAAAGACAACGATCCAGGAGACATATCACCGGTTACTGGGAGATATGCTCGAAAAAAAGGGTGAAGGAATATCAGTACCGAATATTGGATAAAGATAACCGTCAAAGAGAAAGACATCGGGATACCAAAACTAGGTATATAATGATGGCCAATCAGGGGGAGCAACAAACATCACCGGCAAACGGTAAATGAAAGAGGACCCGCTGGGGATAAAATTGCTTAATCAGAGCAATTGTCCAAAAGAAGGAGGGAATATCAATACCGAATATTGGATAATGATAACCGTCAAAGAGGGGATTACATCTACCAGATACTGGGTAGAAAACCACGGAAGAGTAACCGTCATCAGCTAGGATGAACAACAATGGTTAACTCTGCAAAGGGGGAAAAATAGGGTTTACAACTACCGGTATAAGGGTAGAAAACCACAGAAATAGGACTTACAACTACCGGTATAAGGGTAGAAAACCACAGACTCCGTTGGGGAGGGAAAAAATAGGATTTATAACTACCGGTATAAGGGTAGAAAACTACAAACTCCGCTGTGGATAAGGTGAATAATTATTGATTACTGAACAATTATTCATTTACCACAGGGAAACACCAGAGACAGTCACAAGAGGCCAATTTAGGATCGAACCAAAAAGACAAACTGAATTGAGATTCATCCTAATGAGGATATAACTCAATAGGGGAACCCATCCCAATATATGTGTTGGGAGGAAGCGGAAACAACCGTCATCCACGAGGATATAACTCAGTGGGGAATATGGAAGGAAAGATAAACACTTTCTGCTTAAAGGGGTTGACTCTACATTGAGGGATCAGACACCGACATCTGCTTGGGGAGATACATATCACCAGGTAGCAGGAGATAACAAACAATAGATATATGGCAAAAAAATGCAACATGAATATCTAAATGTTATGATTATGCACATATGCGTGATTTATGTATGATGAATGCTGACAAACAGACATTCTAACACAAACAGCTCCAAAGGAAAAGGCACACAGCCGTCCGGTACTATATCTCAAGGGAGGAAACCCAAATTTTCAATGGAGAGTACCCAATCTGTCGGGGAATCAGAGGTACCAGGAAATCACAAAATCTATGGGGATGAATCATCAGTCAATCCGGCTGGAAAAAAAATTCATTGCATAGGCAGAAACTGCCACAAAAGCAACTCTACTGGGGAATCCATCTGAGGGATATAAGAGGAATCTGGTGATCAACCACCAAATACCAAACTCACCAAGGAGATCACACCTGCTGAGGAGAAAAGATCGCTCTTCCGCTGAAGGGGAGAGTGGTGAACATCTCAACAAGCATACCACTCGGGGATGAACCAACAGTCTCAGCTGGCGAAAAGTGCTTAATGCACAAGTAGAATCTGCCACCCAAGCCACTCTACTGGGGATTTATCCGAGGAAATGAAGTAATACTGGGGATCAACCACCAAATACCGAACCTTCCAAAGAGGACACATCTGCTGAGGAGGGAAGACCATTGCTCTGCTGATGGGAGGGGAGGTGAATAACCATGAAAGCACTCGGCTCGGTGGGATAGACCACAACAATATTCTGGAGGAAGAGGATACAATCATGCCAGGGATATGAACAAATGTCTTACCCTGTTGGGGATCATAGCACCCTTGGGAGAGCATTGAGGATCTCCTAAGTATCCTTTTATCATTGTGAATGTTCACTTTGTTTAAAAACAATTTGTGAAAAATTTGTTTGTTTATGACAATGATATTTTCTCAATTAAAACATGCAAAACATTTGTTGAATAGAAACAAATAAGAGTGCAAATAATTGGACAAAGGCTCAAATTCATTTGATGGAATGGTAGCCTGCAAATGGCAAGACTCCATAGATCTTTACAAGTTTGAAATTGGTGATATATATTGGAAAAGGGCTACATTGAACATAATGACCATTTCTCCAACAATTCTGAATTCGATGTATTCTAAGCTTTGGTTGACGACGAATGAACAAGAATCTCTGACGGATGACAGATGCATAACACAGTCTTGTCAGGATGCAGTTACTTGCCAAATCCCTAATTTTTGCCTAGATTGCCCTAGGATGAGGTACTCAATCTAGCGGGATGCATATATTCATTTTTTATGTCTCTAACTTTTGCCAGGATCGCTCTTTCGGGTTTTCAATCCACCGAGACGCTCATTTTTGCCTAAGCTGCCCTTTCGGGTTTTCAACTTAGCGAGCTATTCTGTTTTTATTTTTAGGCGAAGTATTTCTTGACTGCATCTGAATTCACAGGACCAGTGAAATCCTCCCCATCCATAGTTGTAAGTATCAAAGCACCGCCTGAAAAGGCTCTCTTAACAACATATGGACCTTCATAGTTTGGAGTCCACTTGCCTCTGGAATCGGGCGCGAAAGACAAGACTTTCTTGAGCACGAGGTCACCTTCTCGGAAAACACGAGGCTTGACCTTCTTATCAAAAGCTTTCTTCATTCTCTGCTGATATAACTGACCATGACACATGGCAGACAATCTCTTTTCTTCAATCAAATTCAGCTGGTCATAGCGACTCTGAACCCATTCAGCATCAGTCAACTTGGCCTCCATCAAGACTCTCATTGATGGGATCTCCACCTCTACTGGGAGTACGACCTCCATGCCATACACAAGAGAGAAAGGGGTTGCCCCTGTTGAAGTGCGGACAGATGTATGATAGCCATGCAAAGCAAATGGCAGCATCTCATGCCAATCTTTGTACGTGACAACCATCTTCTGGATAATTTTCTTGATATTCTTATTAGCAGCTTCAACAGCCCCATTCATCTTGGGTCTATAAGGAGAAGAATTATGGTGTGCAATCTTGAACTCGCTACACAACTCTTTCATCATCTTGTTATTCAGGTTAGATCCATTATCAGTAATGATCTTATCTGGCACACCATAGCGGCAAATGAGTTGATTCTTGATAAACTTCACGACCACCTGCTTGGTCACATTTGCGTATGACACCACTTCAACCCACTTAGTGAAGTAATGAATTGCTACGAGAATAAATTGTGTCCATTGGACGCTTTTGGCTCAATCATGCCAATCATGTCAATTCCCCACATAGAGAAAGGCCATGGTGATGAAATCACATTCAGAAGTGTCGGAGGAATATGAATCTTATCCGCATAAATCTGACACTTATGGCATTTCTTCACATATTTGCAGCAGTCAGACTCCATTGTCAGCCAATAGTAGCCTGCTCTCAACATCTTTCTAGCCATGGCATGTCCATTGGAATGGGTACCAAATGAACCCTCATGGACCTCAGTCATTAACAGGTCTGCTTCGTGTCTATCCACGCATCTGAGCAGAACCATGTCAAAATTTCTCTTATAAAGCACTTCGCCGTTGAGGTAGAAACTACCTGATAATCTTCTCAAAGTCTTCTTATCTTTCACAGATGCCCCAGGCGGGTAAACCTGGTTCTGAAGGAAACACTTGATGTCATAATACCATGGCTTATCATCTTTCACTTCTTCAACTGCAAACACATGACCTGGTCTATCCAAGCGCATCACAGTGATAATGGGAACTTCATTCCAATACTTAACCACAATCATGGAAGCAAGCGTAGTAAGAGCATCTGCCATTCGATTCTCATCTCGAGGAATATGATGGAAGTCAACCTCAGTAAAGAACGTTGAAATCCTCCTCGCATAATCTCTATATGGAATAAGACCAGGCTGATTCGTCTCCCATTCACCCTTAATCTGATTGACGACGAGGGTCGAATCACCATAAACATCGAGATGCTTGATCCTTAGATCAATGCACTCTTCCAATCCCATAATGCAGGCCTCATACTCAGCCATACTATTCGTGCATTTGAAAGTTAGCCTTACTGTAAAAGGAATATGTGTGCCATGAGGAGTAATAATTACTTCCCCAATACCATTTCCATACTGATTTACAGCGCCATCAAATACCATACTCCATCGGGAACCAGGTTCTGGCCCTTCATCGAGTGTAGGCTCATCAGAATCTTTCATCTTCAAATACAGAATTTCCTCATCTGGGAAGTCATACTGAACTGACTGATAATCCTCAATTGGCTGGTGTGCCAAGTGGTCAGCCAAGATACTACCTTTAATGGCCTTCTGAGCTCGATACTCAATATCATACTCAGACAACAACATCTGCCAACGGGCAATCCTCCCGGTTAAAGCAGGCTTCTCAAAGATGTACTTGATTGGATCCATTCTGGATATCAACCAAGTTGTATGATTTATCATATACTGGCGTAAACGCTTAGTGGCCCAAGCCAAAGCACAACATGTCTTCTCAAGCATTTAGTATCGAGACTCACAATCAGTGAACTTCTTACTCAGGTAGTAAATATCATACTCTTTCTTTCCTGATTCATCTTGCTGACCTAGGACACAACCCATCGAGTCTTCAAGAACTGTCAGATACATGATCAAAGGTCTTCCTTCTACAGGCGGAGACAGGATTGGAGGTTCAGACAGATACTCTTTGATACTGTCGAAAGCTTTCTGGCAATCCTCGGTCCAATCATGAGACTGATCTTTCCGGAGGAGCTTTAATATCGGCGCACATGTGGCAGTCATGTGGGATATGAATCTGGAAATATAATTCAAGCGACCAAGAAAACCTCGGACTTGCTTCTCAGTTTTGGGCACAGGCATCTCTTGTATTGCTTTGACCTTTGCAGGATCAACCTCAATACCTCTTTCGCTGACAATAAAGCCCAATAACTTGCCAGAACGGACTCCAAATGTACACTTGTTGGGATTCAGACGAAGCTTGTACTTTCTCAAACGCTGGAAAAGCTTCAACAGGTGCTCTACATGTTCAACTTCCATTCTCGACTTAGCAATCATATCATCAACATATACCTCAATCTCCTTGTGCATCATATCATGGAACAAGGTAGTCATAGCTCGTTGATACGTGGCTCCGACGTTCTTCAAACCGAAGGGAATCTCTCGATAACAGAATGTTCCCCAAGGTGTGATGAATGTTGTCTTCTCCATATCCTCGGGTGCCATCTTAATCTGATTATATCTAGAAAATCCGTCCATAAATGAAAAGACATTGAATTTAGCTGTATTGTCTACCAACATATCAATATGTGGTAGAGGGAAATCATCTTTCGGACTAGCTTTATTCAAGTCTCTATAGTCCACACACATCCGGACTTTTCCATCTTTCTTAGGCACGGGCACAATATTGGCCACCCATTAAGGATACGTAGAAGTCACCAGAAACCCCGCATCAATTTGCTTCTGAACTTCCTCTTTGATCTTCACTGCCATATCAGGATGAGTTCTTCTGAGCTTCTGCTTCACAAGCACGCACTCAGGCTTCAAAGGCAGGAAACGTTGCACAATATCAGTATCTAGACCCGACATGTCTTCATATGACCAAGCAAAGATATCAACATATTCTCGTAGCAATTGAATCAACCCCTTCTTAACAGATTCTTCCAGGAGTGCCCCAATCTTCACTTCACGAACACAATCCTCAGACCCCAAGTTGACTATTTCCAGATTCTCATGATGCGGCTGAATGATCTTATCTTCATGCTCAAGTAGACGGGTAATCTCGTCAGGAATCTCTTCAACATCATCTTCCTCTGCCTCAAATACAGGGAACTCAAAATTGGGAGATGGTGTTGGATCATTATGTTCAATGGGTTTGATTAACCTGCATAATGATTTTGGATATGAAAAAATTTTAGAAATCAAACAAGGCAAATCATTTTGCAGATGAAAAGATTGATTTTATTCTATTTTTTAGGGTTTTATGTGATCACCAATTTCATGCAAAAAGCAAAAAGGGAAAATAATTGGAAAAACAAACATTTAACATGAATTTATTGAATGAAAATATCATTGTATTTATGTTTCCAACAATGTCATCACTTCTCCTTTTGGCATGGGAGAAGGGTTTTTAAACAAAGTGATCATTACGCTGACTTGTGGACAACTGTAGGAACATCCACAGCAACCCAATTGTTGCAGACCCCACCAGGGATAACAAAATTCCCAGAGTCCTCTGCATCCTCTTCCAAGACAGCAGCAGCTTCTTCATCCTGACCGGTGTGGATGAAACCTCCACTCTTGAACAACCCTTTCTCATTAAAAACCCCAGAAGAAAAGCCAATGCCAACCCGAGACTTATTGTCTTCCAGTTCAATCATTTTTCCTAGACCTGCAATTGCACCACACTCAATGGCCAATTTTGCATCTCTATAGGAAGTAAATGATGGAGTTCTCTTCTCAACAGGCTCAGCTATAGATAAAGCTTGGAAAGGGGTTCCAACTTCATCCTTAGCATCTATGTATGAGAAGGAAGACAAGTGGCTAACCAGGAGAGCCTTTTCTCCCCCTACCACTACCAATTTCTTATTCTTCACAAATTTCAGCTTCTGGTGTAGGGTGGATGTCACGGTGCCAGCCTCGTGAATCCATGGTCTGCCTAAGAGACAACTGTACGATGGGTGAATGTCCATAACCTGGAAGGTAATCTGGAAATCACTTGGTCCAATTTTGATAGGGAGATCAACTTCCCCAATCACAGTCTTACGCGACCCATCGAAAGCTTTCACAATAACTCCACTCTGCCTCATGGGAGGCCCTTGATATGACAGTTTTGAGAGAGTAGATTTTGGCAATACATTCAGGGATGACCCAGTGTCCAGCAGCACATTGGACATGGCGTCGTCTTTACAATTCATGGATATGTGTAAAGCCAAGTTGTTGTCTCTTCCCTCCTCAGGGAGATCAGAGTCATAGAAACTCAAATTGTTACCAGCAGTAATGTTCGCAACAATGCTATCGAACTGTTCTATAGTGACATCATGATCTACATATACCACATCCAAAACTTTATGCAGAGCCTCCCTATGGGGTTCTGAATTCAATAACAAAGATAACACGGATATCTTGGATGGCGTTTGTAGAAGCTGGTCTACAACACTGTACTCACTCTTCTTGATGAGCTTCAGCATCTCATCACAGTCTTCTTTCATATTGCCACTCGGGCCAACAGAAGTAGGAGTTTTCAGTACAGAGGAGGGTTTAACAACAGGTGCCGGATTCGGGGTGCTCACAGCATTCCCAATCGGGCGTTCAACAAAATCGGCATTAGCCTGAGGCTTCGGTGGTGCAGAAAACACGCGACCACTACGGGTCAAACCACTTACTTCAGCAATATTCACAACAGAGGAGGATGGCAAAGGCATCTCCTTCCCATCTTCTACAGCAACAACGTTGTAACGAAAAGGAATTTCCTTTTCAGAAGAATACGGTACTGGACCGGCAGGCTTGATGATCAAGGAAGGAGAAACCTTCTGCTTGCTACCATCGTACTTAATGATAACAGGCTCGGGCATCCGGAACACCGGGGAAATTACGTTGACCTCTGGCTCATCTTCGTTAACATTCATATTCTGGGGAATCTTAATAACTCCTTCATCCAACATTTCCTGAAGATCTTTGCGCACCTGGCGACAACCCAATCGATTAACAGGGAAGATTCAGCATTTATCATGATCGTGCTCATAGTGACTGTAATCACACAGCAAACGGTGCAACTCGACCAACGAATATCGGATATGACTGACATATTTGACCTTGTATTTGCCAGGGCAACCCTGAACCATGTTGACAGATTTCCCATGCTCGGGCAATGGGTTCTTCTTCACGTTAGGACCTACGTCCTCAAAACATAGAATGCAACACCTTACAAGGTCTTGAACCTTGGTCTTCAAAGGATAGCAATTCTCCACGTCATGGCCGGGAGCACCAGAGTGATATACACAATGCAATTCAGGCTTATACCACCACTGAGGGTTAGCAGGTATAGCTGGCGGATCTCTCGGAGTAATCAACTTCCTCTCTATCAAAGAGGGATATAGTTCTGCATACGTCATCGGAATAGGATCAAAAGTGATCTTTTTCCTCTCGTAACTCGTGCTGGTTTGATTACTGTTTCGAGGCTGATAGGCCTGCTGTTCCGGACGGTGCTGTTGTTGATATTGCTGAGGTGATTGTTGATTGTTGCTATGTTGCCGATACTGTTGATTGTCTCTGAAAACAGGTGCTATATGAGCCACCTGGTGCTGGTTACCGACGGGACGCACAGTCTTCCTCCTCACAGAGGGTCTTCTAGGTTTCACATGGGAGGTCACAGCATGTGCCTCTCCATCTTTATTCTTTGCAAACACCCCATAACATTTGGCAGAAGAGCCTTCTTCCCGGGTTAGACGTCCTTCTCTAACCCCTTCTTCTAAACGCATCCCCATATTCACCATATCGGTGAAGTCAGAAGGAGCGCTAGCAATCATCCGCTTATAATAGAATGAACTCAAGGTCTTCAAAAAGATCTTGGTCATTTCCTTCTCTTCTAGCGGAGGCACGATCTGTGCTGCCAACTCTCGCCATCTCTGGGCGTACTCTTTGAACATTTCTTTGTCCTTCTGGGATATGGCCCTCAACTGATCCCTATCGGGATTCATATCCATATTATATTTGTACTGCTTGACGAAGGCTTCGCCAAGGTCGTTGAAGGATCGGATGTTCGCACTGTCCAGCCCCATATACCAGCGCAGAGCGGCACCGGACAGACTGTCCTGAAAGTAGTGGATGAGCAATTGGTCATTATCAGTCTGGGTTGACATCTTCCTGGCATACACGACCAGGTGGTTGAGAGGACAAGTGTTCCCCTTGTATTTTTCAAAGTCAGGGACCTTGAATTTCACAGGAATCTTCACATTGGGAACCAAACACAGTTCGACAGCAGACTTGCCAAAGAGATCCTTTCCTCTAAGAGTCTTCAATTCCTTGCGCAACTCAAGAAATTGATCGTTCATAGCGTTCATCTTCTCATGAACATCTGGGCCCTCGAACGGCTCAGAATGATAGATGGTGTCGTCTACCCTAGGCACGGTATGCACGACAGGAGGAGGAACAGCAAGGATCGGGCTAGATGCCGGCATAGAAGCAAAAGTTGGAGCAGGGCCCTCAGGCATGAAATTGGGAGGCATCCCCCACGGAAACCCGGTTGGCATGGCTGTCGGTACAAAGTGTGCACTGGCTGCAGGTACAGTTGAGGAGACAATCTCAGAGATGACTGTCCTCTGGGGAGGAGTTGAAGGCGTTGGAGGAGACTGGCTCTGGGCAGCCAGGAACGATTCCATCAAAGCACTCAGCTTGGTGACTTCTTCTTTGAGTTCACGGTTCTCTTGCTCTAGATGATCCATCAGTTTTGCAGAGTTGGCTCTAGTGTAGTACCGGTGAGTCAGCTTGTCTTCAAAATAAATGAAGAACACAGAGTTAGACCACAGGATCAGAAGCCGGGAACGACACCTGCTTATGCATATGATGCATGCAATGCTTGTGCATATGATTTGTTTTTATTTCAAAGGAACTCTAGGGTTTTATTTGCAAATTTTAGAAATATTAAGCATTTTATCGCATATGGAAATATCTCATCAAATAATATCAGGGAAAAGAAGTACAACATTTGTCAATCATATACAAGAGAAAAGGAAAATAATCATCCTATGGATCCCTAGGAACAATCATCTAATGCTCGGGACACAGGAAGATGGGATGCACGAAGCCTCTTCACTTCCCTCTCGTAAGCTGCCTCCATATCCGCCTTTTCCTTGGCGATTCGATCATAACTCCTCTTCCAAAACTTGGAAGACTGAGGAAGTAGAGAAGTCCATGCATCATTAGGATCATCAATGACCTGGTGCTCGAGGAACTCTATCAAAGCATCTTTCTCCTTAATCTGCTGAAGCAACTCTTCCCTTTCACGGATCCAGGCATGTGATAGGTCTTTGTCTCTCAACTCCTATACTCCTTGGTTAGGGAGGGTTGAAGGCCCAGCCACAACCAAAGGTGTAGGTCTCGGATACTCGTAAGGCATGAGATACTCAGATGCTTTCTTCCTTACCCAAGCAGTGTAAGGCTCCGTGGCAACACAATTCTTAGGACCCAACTCCTTCCTTCCTTTCTTATGAACCTTGCGCCAAGCGCGAACCATTCTGCCCTTCAAGCCTTGGGGATCTTTACCCTCCTGAAAGAACACACCCTCTAACAGAATGTTATTAGGTTTATCCTTAAGGGGGAACCCATGCTGACGACATGCTAAAATAGGGTTGTAGCTAATCGCACCACATGTACCAAGAAGAGGCACATTGGAAAATTCACCACAAGAGTCAATAATCTGCACCCCATCATACACACGGTTATACCAAGAGATATCATCATTAGTGAGAGACATAAGTCTCGTGGACCACCGTAGACATCCCTTGTTCTCCTTGAAGGCTACCGTCTGAGGTAAGTGAGAAATAAACCACTTATACAACATAGGCAAACAGCACACAATGGCACCACCACCCTTTGCATTCCTCATATGCAAAGAGAAATAGGTATCACCCAACAAAGTCGGAATGGGATTAAGAGCAGAGAAGATCCTAATAGCGTTCACATCTACAAACTTGTCGATGTTGGGGAACAATACCAACCCATAGATGAGAAGTACAAATATGGCTTCAAAGGCATCCTCACTCATGGCCTTCCCATAAACAGTAGCTTGAGCAATGAGGAACTCCGAAGGGAGACCTTGAATTCCACCTTTGGTAGTCATATGAGCACCAACCAGAGATTCATCTATGTGCAACATGTCAGCTATCTCTTGAGAAGTAGGAATACTCTCCAAGCCACTGAACGACAACTGGTCCAGGATAGGTATACCCACAAAATAAGCATACTCCTCAAGGGTAGGCAAAAGCTGAAAGTCCGGAAACGTGAAGCAACGGAACAAGGGATCATACAACTGCACCAATACACTCATCAACCCTTCATCCACCTGAGTAGTCAGAAGAGGAAGAAGCTTCCCAAAGCGAGCTTTGAAACCCAAAGGATCTAATACATAGGATGTCAGATTCCTTAACTCTTTCAGATCTGGTTGTCTGAAGCTGTACTTCTTTGTATTCCTTCTTTGTCTTTCCATGTCTGAAAATTTTGCAAATAAACCCCTTAAGTTCCTTGAAAATTTCTCATTATTTTGATGATATGGATGCAAATGGATGCATGAATGCATGAATGCAACAATTAGACTCAAGGATCAAGCAAACCACACCAAACAAAGGTCATGGGATGGATCATATTATCCTTAATATCAATCATCCATTTTGGTGGAATATGGTTTACACCTTATCAACACCCAAGTTCCATTGATATTAAAGATACATGAACGGATCAACCATGAATCAAGGGTTTGTTGCAAGTCACGAGCATGGAGTCTCGGTTAAGAACCACCCAAAGGGAGTGTACTAGGGTTTAAACCTGCCAGACATGTTCTACAAGAGGTTCCCATAGTCATCATCCCATCTTTCGAATATTATCAGAGAAACGACTACTCGTATTCCAAAAATATTCTCAAGAGAGACTCTTATGAGTGTAGTATCGCGTAACAATCGTATCAAATCTTACATTTGAACGACTTCCGCACTACATCCTAAAAATAGGCCAAGATGGGCTTGGTAAACTAAGGTCCTTGGCTTCTAAGGTCTATATTGGAAAGAGTAATGTCTAACCACAACTTACTTGTGTGACATTATTGATCCCAACATGACCTCCACCAAGTGAATGGACTTGCAAGTCGACTTGCTAAGGAATAACTCCACACAAGTCAACAAGACTATGCCATTCTCCTATCCTAAGTGCACTCGAGTCCGGGTATAGAACTCATCTCACAAAGATCACCAAGCATGCGAGCAATTGATATATCAAGCAAATCAATCATTACATACAATACAGTAATCCTAAATTTGCACAAAAATATGTCACAAACAATATAATACAACAAGCATGAAAAGTTGGCAAAACCCACTAGGAAATTTTTCAATCCCCAGCAGAGTCGCCACTTTTCTGTAGTCGTGTATTCGTTACCATTGGAGATATTGACTAAATCCAAGGTAAATCATACAATGTCGAGTCGCCACCGCACTTCTATTTATCCAAAGGAATGGTTAGAAAGTAAACAAAAACCTAAAAGTTTTACAAACAAAACTAGTAAAAGAAACAAAGATCTGGGTAAGGGGGTTGGTTATGCAATGGGAAGGTGTTAGGCACCCAAAACATCCTAGGTACTCCTAGGGAGCCCTTTTCACACTTGTGAAGGTTGTTTGTTTTGTGAAAATTTTATTGTGCAAACATGATTGAAGAGATGAGAAGAGAATATACAAGTTTATTTACATTTTGTGTTTAGATGGATAAACCCATTGCCTACGTACCCTCTTATGAAAAGATTAGGATCAAAACCTCGTAGTTCGGGGTAAAAATCTCAAAAACAAATGAGTGGATTGATTGGTCCAAAAGCCTTAAGGTCTTTTGTTATCAAATGGAGAAAACTCAACCTAAAACCACAAGTCCACCATGTGAGGATAGCTTCAACATGCTAGTGAGGGGTTAACCCTATAATAAGCATGGAAGGCTCATTTTCCATCACTAAGGACAAAGGTGAGTATTACATCTACCACAAAGATAACTCAAACCTAATAGCTAAAGGTTATGAAATTTTTTGATTAAGAAGTGGACATTGGAACCACAAAATAAATTTGAATGGGTTATATTTACCAATTAGAAGTATATACAAAATGGTCAAAGTTGACTTAAAAGTTCAATTCAAAATGAGTGTTATGAAAAGAAAGTTTGAAAATCAAAAGCATAAGGCTTAGGTTTCTAATGTTGAAAACAATAGTCAAATGTTTGCACAAAAGGTTTTGGTTTGGGTTAGGGTGGAGAGATGAAGAATCAGGTCCTAAAGAGAACAAAAAGGTGAGGGATAAGGAATGAAACCACACTAGGAGTTCCTATCTTGAGATCATATAGATGATCCAAGTGGCTCCCATCCTTTGGAATAAGCAAGCACAAAGCATAAGCAATCACATAAGTCTCATAAGAGATCCTCAATATATCTTGTATCTTCCATTGGGATGAACATGGTAATGATCCTTCAATTAAGCTCAAATGGAAACTCCTAGTTCAAGAGTACACACATCAAAAGTTCACAAGTAAACAAACAATCACACACTATATCCATACAAGAGGGCTCAAACAATGGGTGGGCTTTAGTAAAGAGGGGTCATGTCAACCTCGACAAACAAGCCAAACTGTAATGGGTAATCTGTAGCTCTTAACCACTAACATTGAACGTTAGGGTGAAGCTGATCAAAATGGTAATGAGGATGAGACCTCATGCTCTTAACCCTGGTGAGGGTGAGCTCATGACACAAAAAGCGTGGGGATCCAGAAAGTGGGATTCTATTCCACTTGACAGACACTGGACAAAGATCTTGGGTACATGTTCAGAAGCATCAGCACGTGGTGCGAGCATAAAGAACGACACACTGAATAATGGGGGATTGACTACTAATCCCTTTTATCCGTCAATTGCCTCTACTCTTGGAGGTCTTATCAAGTATCACATGCCTCTCTTGGAGGTCTTTGAGCACAACTGGAAACAAACACAAACAGAGCCTCTGAAGGAGGACTTGCCAACAAAATGCCTGCCAAAAAGGTGACAGGACTTCAGACTACATGAAGTAAGAAGCTAACTACCTGAGTGGTGTATCAACCACAATCCAAAGCTCAAGCAAGAGCTAAAGCAAGCAAGCAACTAAAGTACATATACAAAGGCTAAACAATTAGTACTTCAGTCATACAACCAACAGACAAACAGTGAAACTTTCCAACAGTTACACAATTCAATGCACAATGCCCAAGCACTCAAATGATATCATGAGCTCACCACATCACTTAAAATCCTACAAAACAAACATAGGTTAGAACTCAATGTCATTTTGCATCTCACAAAGTGAGAACAAATCAACCATCAATGCTAAGTGTCCAAACCTGAAACACAAAACCAAGTTAGTTCATGTACAAAACACTAGTGCAAAGACTAGATTCAAAACCAAATCAAATAACCAAAACAGAACCCGATCTTTTAAACAATTCACATTCAAACACTTCATAAAATGTCCTTAAAAGGACCAGCATCAAATTAATAAGCAAGTATCTCAAATGATCTATGTAATGCAATGACCAAGAAATATGCACAAAATGAGCTTGCAACTTAGAAAATTCATATCAAATCAGAAATGCATGCAATGACCTTGATATTTTTTTTACAAGTTCTTCATGTCATGAACAATCAATATGCAAAAGATCAAATCCAGAAAGGTGTCAATGCTATGTGAACAAAAATACATCCAATCAATGTCAAAAATGTGACACAAATTGTCACATTATTCTCCATGTGTCAAAAATAATGATATCATATGAGAAAAATTCCAAACCAATTATCAAAAATTCACATCGTGTATGAATATTAAGCATGCAAAAAATTGGATCAAATGGCTCATCATAGAGAATTTCACAATGCCTTGAATGCACATGATCAAATTGGCACAACATGGATTCAAAAATCACACATAAAAAATCCAGTCATCAACAATTCATGAAAATAATACCAAAAAAAAGTAGACATTGAAACAAAACTATGACAAACAATTGGGATTAAATTGGACTATTTTTACATTTTTAATGATTTTTCTAAAATGAACAAAATAAATGGAAATATGCATGGAAATGGAGGGAAAAGAATTAATTCAAATCAAATCAGAAATAACCACAGCCGTTGGATAAGGCGCGCACTCAGGATCAATGGTCCACATTTAAAACATCAAAACAATGCGTTTCATTAAACAGTCAACACACCACATCAGCATTTCAAACGTACGCATGGCATGGTCAAAGAAAACATAGCCAATCATTCATACACGCAACAGGCCACATGGAATCACACATAAGCAAACCCTAAACAACTCAGACGCCGGAGCTACAGTCTCCGGTCGTCTTCTCCGGCGCGATTCCGGCGAGTTCAGACCAAAATTTTCCAGAAATCATCAAGGCTTACATCATTCGAACCGCCTTGCCATGTACATTCGAAATATGCTATCCAAATCTCCTAATTCCTCATGGATTTTCCAGATCGAAGCAAAACATTTTCTAGATCTAAACTTAAAGTTCATCATACATGCTTAATACTTAATCATTTTTAATTCTAAACATATCTACATGACCTACACAACATGCTCTTCACATCTATGATCATAAAATAGCAAAAGGAGAGAATGAATTTCAACTCACCTTAAATTTGTGCTTCTTGAATTCACGATCTCACAGGCTATGAAGCTCCAGATCCACTCCTTTGACCTTGCCTTGAAGCTTTGTGCAAAGAGAATCAGTTGAAACCACCTGGATCTACTTCAATTTTCAGATTCCATTGCCATGTGGATGCTCATGAACTGCTCGAAATCTAGCTGAATATCTCAAAATAGTGGTTGATTCTTGCTCAATGAAGCATGATGACCAAGAATCTGCAAGAATTTTTGGTGTTTGTGTGGAGAAAATCAAAATTCGAAGAGAGAGAAAATTGGAGGGAGTTTTTGAATTTGGATCTGAAAATGCTTGTTCTGGCAGTTAGGATTAGGGTTTTGGTATTTATATCCCTTACTAATCACACTGAAAATCAAATTAGCCATCCATTAATCATGATTAGTGAGATATGAATCCATTTGCAAAAAATGCACATTAAGCTTCCAAGGCCATAATCCACGTGCAACCTCTCATGCAATGGCTGGAATTCACTCAATAGCAACCAAGGATCATCATTGGAATGTCAATTTGCTTGTATCATAAGCCAAAAAGGAATGATGAATAATTTCTTCAATTTGAACACATGTGAAATAATGAGCATTTGGCCATGATTCTTTTGCACAAATGAGCCAAATGATGTTACTTTGAGATGCCTTGAACATGAGAATCACTTTGCAAAAAGAGTGAACCAATTTGGAGCATTACATCAAAAGTTATGCCATTTTGAATTTCCATGTACACTTTGTAATCAAATGACCATAACTTCTCAACCATTCATCATACGGACATGAATTAGGACTTTTTGGAAAGGGGAAACAAAGATCTACAACTTTCATGTTCACCGAAAATCCATTTGAAACTTCTTTGATGTTGAAAATTCAAGTTGAAGGTGGACCAAAAACTTGCCAAATTTGGAAACTTTGAATTACAGGTCACTTTCCATTTTTAGTAACTTTTTCCATGACCTTTGAATCTTCAAGATGGATGTTTAGAATGATTAATAGGCCTTATTTGAATATGATTGAGGTGTCTCAACTCATTTCCCCACCTCATAGCCCTCAGTTGACTACATAATTGACTATTGGTCCTCAGATGACCTTGAAATGCTTTGATTAGCTTGAGCCTCTATCACTTGGTGAAATTGCTTCAAAATGAAACCCTAGCTCATGTAAGCTCCTTATAATGATCATGTGATCCTCATACCAAGAAAAATACCTCATCTCTTTGCAGAAAGGATCTTCTTGAAGCTCTTGACCTGGTGATTGCTTAAGCTACAAACAACAGATGTTAATGACATATTTTTGTGCTTTTGGTTAGTGAATAAAACAAGAAAAGCAATGATATACAATTCAAGCATGCTTGGTGATCTCAAATCACTCATAAGAGATCCCTACCCAAAGGGAAAGGAAGCCAAGATGCTCAAGGATCCTTGAGGCTATGCAATGCAATGTTATGATGCCATGAGGGATCTTAGGGACAAAATTGGGGTCTTACATATGCCCCTATTTAAGGTCATTCTAGCCAGAGAAGTGAAGGTTAAAATCTTCGTCTCGACGAGGTAGAATGGGCTTAAATAATAACAAAGAGACAAATTTTGGTCCCTATAAGAGACCTCATAATGCAAATGTATGTATGCAAAACAAACAAACTCTGTGGGGATATGTGTCCACAAAGAAGAAAGACATCCGGAGAGATTGACAATCCATAGGAGTAATGCACTCGCTAGGGATAGAGACTCTACCAGGGACTCTAATGGGGATAAGAAAGAAATGCGTGAGTAGGGCACGACTCAGAACTTGGGGAGTAAAGGACTGAAACCGCATGAGCATGTCACGACTCAAAGCTGGGGAAAAGAGTCTCCAAAGGGAATAAATCCAATGGAAGGACATCGAGCTGACTCAAAGATGCATGTGTTGGGGAATATGCCAACACAACAAAACTATCCGCAATGGATACTTCGGATAAAAATCCGGACGAGGACGATCCACTAAGGGACCTCGCCGGGGAAGTCTAGAAAGACTCTCCTGGAGAACAGCGGGATGAGGTGTTACCAGTTACTAGGTAACAAGCTCAATGAGACATGTGATCTGATCACCGGTATAAGGGCGAGAGAACAACAAGCTCGGGAAGAATGAATATCTAAGACTGGTATAAGGGTGAGAGATATCAATCAACCAAATCATCTGAGGAAGACCTAAAAGGTATATTTCAACTCAGGAAAATCTGACTCCACAGGGGACCAAAGTCATAATAGGGAGCAGAAGGAAGGAACACCAGGGATACCGGTTACTGGGCATATAATAGGTGACCAACCAAGGCGTGAATTGGGGAATATTCCCAAAACACTCATCATCCAAAAGAGAGGGCAGAACGCAAACTCGATTATAGGATGGACATTCGATCCCAAAACAGGGATACGAATCTTACTCGACTAGGGAAGAACAAAAGGCTTCGACCAAAGAGTGCATGAGATATATTATCTATTACCGTCAGAACATAGATAATATATTCGCATGGAAGATTATCCACAACCGGTTACTGGGTTAATAAAGGATAAATCGACCGAACAGAGAAAGGCATCGGGATACCAAAATTAGGTATATAATGATGACCAATCAAAGGGAGAAACAATCATTATCAACAAAGGATAAATGAGAGATGACCCGCTGGGGATACATTGACAAAGGCAACGATCTAGGAGACATATCATCGGTTACTGGGAGATATGCTCGAAAAAAAGGGTGAAGGAATATTAGTACCGAATATTGGATAAAGATAACCGTCAAAGAGAAAGACATCGGGACACCAAAACTAGGTATATAATGATGGCCAATCAGGGGGAGCAACAAACATCACTGGAAAACGGTAAATGAAAGAGGACCCGCTGGGGATAAAATTGCTTAATCAGAGCAATTATCCAAAAGAAGGAGGGAATATCAATACCGAATATTGGATAATGATAACCGTCAAAGAGGGGATTACATCTACCAGATACTGGGTAGAAAACCACGGAAGAGTAACCATCATCAGCTAGGATGAACAACAATGGTTAACTCTGTAAAGGGGAAAAAATAGGGTTTACAACTACCGGTATAAGGGTAGAAAACCACAGAAATAGGACTTACAACTACCGGTATAAGGGTAGAAAACCACAGACTCTGTTGGGGAGGGAAAAAATAGGATTTATAACTACCGGTATAAGGGTAGAAAACCACAAACTCCGCTGAGGATAAGGTGAATAATTATTGATTACTGAACAATTATTCATTTACCACAGGGAAACACCATAGACTGTCACAAGAGGCCAATTTAGGATCGAACCAAAAAGGCAAACTGAATTGAGATTCGTCCTAATGAGGATATAACTCAATAGGGGAACCCATCCCAATAGATGTGTTGGGAGGAAGCGAAAACAACCGTCATCCACGAGGATATAACTCAGTGGGAAATATGGAAGGAAAGATAAACACTTTCTGCTTAAAGGGGTTGACTCTACATTGAGGGATCAGACACCGACATCTGCTTGGGGAGATACATATCACCAGGTAGCAGGAGATAACAAACAATAGATATATGGCAAAAAAATGCAACATGAATATCTAAATGTTATGATTATGCACATATGCGTGATTTATGTATGATGAATGCTGACAAACAGACATTCTAACACAAACAACTCCAAAGGAAAAGGCACACAGCCGTCCGGTACTACATCTCAAGGGAGGAAACCCAAAATTTCAATGGAGAGTACCCAATCTGTCGGGGAATCAGAGATACCAGGAAATCACAAAATCTCTGAGGATGAATCATCAGTCAATCCGGCTGGAAAAAAAATTCATTGCACAGGCAAAAACTGCCACAAAAGCAACTCTACTGGGGAATCCATCTGAGGGATATAAGAGGAACCTGGTGATCAACCACCAAATACCAAACTTACCAAGGAGATCACACCTGCCGAGGAGAAAAGATCGCTCTTCCGCTGAAGGGGAGAGTGGTGAACATCTCAACAAGCATACCACTCGGGGATGAACCAACAGTCTCAACTGGCGAAAAGTGCTTAATGCACAAGTAGAATCTGCCACAAAGGAAAAAGAAATCAGAGAGATCGAAAGTCCACAGGAGTATAATGCATTCCGTAAGGAAAACTCGCTGGGGAGACAGAGACTCTGGGGGGATAAAAAGGAGTTATGCGTAGGCCAGGCTACAACTTAAAACTACTGGGGGACTCGAGGAATTCCATACAAAATGGAAAGACTCAGCCGGGAAAACAAACAAAACATCTGCAGGGGGTACGAGTAAGTCAGGATAAAGCTGAAGTACTCGACTCACGCTGGAGACAAAACGATTTCACTAAGTAAATGCGCACTCAACTCAACTGGGGAGAAATAAACTCCAACACAGGAGGAGCAGAAATCTATTATCTACTACCTGTTATTGGGTAAGGAGACAATAAAAATCTGACAGAGAGGACATCCGTCATCGGTTAGGATGAACATATCAAGGATGACTCGCTGAGGGTTGCCAGGAGGAAGTATTCATTACCGGTTACTGGGTAAGAATAGCCTTGCTGGGGAGAACTGCAAAAAAATAGGATTTACAACTACCAGTTACTGGGCAGAAGACCAAGGATGAGAGTATCCGTCATCAGTTATGATGAACATATCAAGGATAAACTCAACAGGGAAGAAAGTCCGTCATCGGCTAGGATGAGCATATCAAGGATAGACTTTCCTGGGGATGTTAAGGAGGATACCCGTCATCGATTAAGATGAACATATCAAGGATATACCAACTGAACAAAAAGGGAGGAATTACATCTATCGAAATCTGGATAGAAAACCGTCGGAGAGAATCCGTCACCGGTTAGGATGCACATATCAAGGATTAACTCTGTGAGGGGACAAAGAAGGATTTACAACTACCGGTTACTGGGTAGAAGACCAAATCAAAGAGAAAATCTGTCACCGATTAGGGTGAACATATCAAGGATAAACTCTGAAAGGGGAGAAAAATAGGAATTACATCTATCAGTTACTGGATAGACTACCAAAGAAGAGAAAATCCGTCACTGGTTAAAGTGAACATATCAAGGATAAACTCTGCACAGAAAAAAAGTAGGATTTACAACTACCGGTTACTGGGTAGAAAACCAACAAGAGAAGGAAATCCGTCATCGGCTAAGATGAACATATCAAGGATTAACTCTCAGAGGAACAAAATAGGAATTACAACTACCTTTTTACTGGGTAGAAAACCAAAGAAGAGAATATATGTCACTGGTTAAAGTGAACATATCAAAGATAGACTCACGCGGGGGAAAGAAAGATATCCGTCACCTGGTTAAGATGAACATATAAAGGATATACTTCCAAAGGACTCTACTGAGGAGAAAAAGGGTACTCTTGCCGGGTATTGGGCAAGAAGTAACAAATTGCAAACTAAGAAGAATATTACCAGCTATTGGGTAATAGACTCTTAGGGGACCAAAGCATCTATCTAGGTAAGAGCTAGAAAGAAACAATCAATCAATACTCAACCCAATGAGGACATAACTTAAGGGGAGTAATTCCATATAGAAAATCTACTGAAGAGGAAACTGAAATAACAACCATCCACGAGGAAACAAACTCAGTGGGGAGACGGAGAAATGTTAAAGTCTTTCTGCTTAAGGGGATGACACTCTACAATTGAAGGAGGACAAACACTAGATTTGGTATGGGGATAAAGTACCGCCATAACAGAGAATGAAAATCTTAAACATATCAAATATGAAGATGCAGGATATGCAAATTATGAAATTGTATGAATGTATATGTATATGTATATATGATGATTATGCTGACAAAACGATCACAAAGGATACAGAGGTGTCACAAAGAAATTGAACCACCGGTACAATCCTCGGTCAATCCACAAAATATGGAGACAAACTGCTGGAGAACAGAGAGATCAACATCCTGAAGGGCTCAAACCTAGCTGAGGACGAAGGAAATCTGCTGAGGATAGAACAATATCAACTCTGTGGGGAATTTTAGGTCAACACCATAAAGTGGGGAGACAACCGTACAGAGAAAATAACCAATAAATGCTGCTCAGAAACCAGGAGGAAACTTTGACTGGGAGCAAAGATAGATGGTGATTGGTGGGGACCCCAAAGCGATCTACTGGGTAAAATGAAGCATCTATGATGAAGATCCACCTGCTGAGGGAACACGAATTCCGCTGGGGAAGGCCGAAATTCTGTTGGGGACAAGGACACGCCGCATGGTATCTGAATCAACCAACTTAGTTGGGGATAAAGAAAGAAGTTCTGTCAGGGATCGAATACTCTGCCGAGGAACCGAATCAACACTGATGTCTAGGGATGCCCGAAGAGTTAACTGCTTGGGGAACCTTAGATGCTTCACACTTAAGGACTTGCTTTCTACTGAAATGCTGTTGATATTACTATTACTTGCTTTGGAAAAGTTCTTGCTTTTATATTTTAAAGAAAACTTGATTTTGATTTAAAAATTTAATTTCAAAATGATCATAATAAAATTTAAAACTATTGGCTGAAATAAATAATAGTAGAAACAGTTGGATAAAAGCTCAACTTTATTTAATGGAATGGTAGTCTATAAATGACGAGACTCCATAGATTTTACAAAGTTGAATATGGTAATTTACATGGAAAAGGGTTACATTAAATACAAATGATCCCTAATCCATCTACCAACTCTTGATATCCACTATGCTCTCGACTGCTGTTGGAGATGAACTGATGTCAACCCTTGTGCTCAAACAAGTCTTCAAAATCACTGAAGATCAGCAGAATGCAGTTACTTGCCATAATCCCTAATTTTTGCATAAGTTGCCCCAAGGTGGGGTACTCAACTTATCGGGAAATTCTTTCTGTTTTTATGTCTCTAATTTTTGCCTGGATCGCCCTTTCGGGTTTTTAATCCACCGAGACGCTCTTTTTTGCCTAAGCCGCCCTTTCAGGTTTTCAACTTAGCAAGCTGTTCTTTTCTTTTTTAGGCGAAGTATTTCTTGACTGCATCTGCGTTCACAGGACGAGTGAACTCTTCACCATCCATAGTTGTAAGAATCAATGCACCGCCTGAAAAGGCTCTCTTAACAACATATGGGCCTTCATAATTGGGAGTCCAGTTTCCTCTGGAATCTGGCTTAAATGTCAAAATCTTCTTGAGCACAAGGTCACCTTCTCTGAACACTCGAGGTTTGACCTTCTTATCAAAAGCTTTCTTCATTCTCTGCTGATACAACTGACCATGACATATGGCATTTAATCTCTTCTCTTCAATCAAATTCAACTGGTCAAACCTGGTCTGACACCATTCAGCTTCATTCAACTTGGCTTCCATAAGCACAAGTAATGAAGGAATCTCAACCTCTACGGGGAGCACTCCTTCCATACCATACACAAGAGAGAAAGGGGTTGCCCCTGTTGAAGTGCGGATGGATGTACGATACCCATACAAAGCAAATGGGAGAATCTCATGCCAATCCTTATATGTGACAACCATCTTCTGAATAATCTTCTTGATGTTCTTATTCGCAGCTTCAATAACCCCATTCATCTTGGGTCTGTAGGGAGAAGAATTATGATGTGAAATCTTGAAGTCTTTGCAAAGAGCTTCCACCATATTATTATTCAAGTTCAATCCATTATTAGTAATGATCTTACTTGGCACACCATAACGATATATGATCTGATTCTTGATAAACCTTACAACAACTTGCTTGGTTACATTTGCATATGATGTCGCTTCAACCCATTTGGTGAAGTAATCAATTGCCACTAAAATGAAACGATGTCCATTCGAAGCTTTGGGCTCAATCATCCCAATCATATCAATTCCCCACATGGAGAAGGTCAATGGGGAAGAGATAACATTCAATAGTGTCGGAGGAACATGAATCTTATCAGCATAAATTTGACACTTGTGGCATTTCTTCACAAATTTGCAACAATCATATTCCATTGTCATCCACTTGTGGCATTTCTTCACTTGGAACATGAATCTTATCAGCATAAATTTGACACTCGCAACATCTTCTTTGCCATTGCATGTCCATTGGAGTGAGTACCAAAGGAACCTTCATGCACTTCAATCATCAACAAGTCTGCTTCGTGTCTATCCACGCATCTGAGCAAAACCATGTCGAAGTTTCTCTTGTACAGTATATCTCCATTCAAGTAGAAATTACCGGCTAATCTTCTCAAAGTCTTCTTATCTTTCAAAGATGCCTCAGGCGGGTAAATCTGACTTTGGAGGAAACATTTGATGTCGTAATACCACGACTTTTCGTCTTTGATCTCCTCAACAGCAAACACATGAGTTGGCCTATCAAGATGCATCACAGATAAATTGGGAACTTCATTCCAATATTTCACTATAATCATTGATGCCAATGTTGCAAGAGCATCTGCCATCCGGTTCTCAACTCGAGGGATATGATGAAATTCAACCTTTGTAAAGAAAGTTGAAATTCTCCTCGCATAATCTCTATATGGTACCAAACTGGGTTGATTTGTCTCCCATTCTCCTTTGATCTGATTCACGACCAAGGCTGAATCACCGAAGACATCCAAATACTTGATTCTGAGATTCATGGCCTATTCAAGCCCCATAATGCAAGCTTCATATTCTGCCATGTTGTTTGTTCACTTGAAAGTCAATCTACCTGTAAATGGTAGATGCGTGCCTTGAGGAGTAATAATCACTGCCCCAATGCCATTTCCATATTGATTAACAGCTCCATCAAATACCATGCCCCAACGGGAACCAAGTTCTAGCCCTTCTTCTAGCAATGTTTCATCACAATCTTTCATTTTCAAGTACAAAATCTCTTCATCAGGAAAATCATATTGCACTGATTGATAATCTTCAATTGGTTGGTGAGCCAAATGGTTAGCCAAGATACTACCTTTGATCGCTTTCTGAGATTGGTATTCGATATCATACTCTGATAACAACATCTGCCAACGGACAATCCTCCCAGTTAAAGAAGGCTTCTCAAATATATACTTGTTTGGATCCATTTTGGATATCAACCAAGTGGTATGATTCAACATATACTAGCGCAGACGCTTGCCAGCCCAAGCCAATGGGAAACAAGTCTTCTCAAGCATTGAATACCGAGTTTCACAATCGGTGAACTTCTTACTGAGGTAGTAGATTGCAAATTCTTTATTTCCAGTCTCATCTTGCTGACCAAGAACACAACCCATACTATCTTCGAGCACAATCAGATACATGATCAACGGTCTTCCTTCAACAGGTGGAGACAAAATCGAAGGTTCAAGCAAATATTCCTTGATACTATTAAATGCTTTCTGGCAATCTTCGGTCCAATCACAAGACTGATCTTTCCGAAGAAGCTTGAACATAGGCGCACATGTGGCAGTCATGTGGGAAATGAATCTGGAAATATAATTCAAGCGGACGAGAAAACCTCTGACTTGCTTCTCAGTTTTGGGCGCATGCATCTCTTGTATTGCTTTGACCTAGGCAGGATCAACTTCAATACCTTTCTCGCTGACAATAAAGCCCAACAACTTACCAGAACGAACACCAAAAGTACACTTATTGGGATTCAAGCGGAGTTTATATTTCCTCAAACACTGGAATAGCTTCAACAAATGATCAACATGTTCCTCTTCGTCAATTGATTTAGCAATCATGTCATCGACATACACTTCGATCTCTTTATGCATCATATCATGAAAAAGAATGGTCATTGCTCTTTGGTAAGTTGCACCAGCATTCTTTAAACCGAAAGGCATCACTCTATAACAGAATGTTCCCCAGGGTATAATGAATATGGTCTTCTCCATATCTTCGGGTGCCATCTTGATCTGATTATATCTGGAAAATCCATCCATAAACGAAAAGACTTTGAATTTAGCAGTATTGTCTACCAATATATCAATGTGTGGAAGAGGGAAATCATCTTTCGGACTGGATTTATTCAAATCTCTATAGTCAACACACATGCGGACTTTTCCATCTTTCTTCGGCACAGGCACAATATTGGCCACCCATTGCGGATACTCAGCAGTTACGAGGAAACCGTCATCAATCTTCTTCTGAACTTCCTCTTTGATCTTCACAGACATATCAGGATGCGTTCTTCTCAACTTCTGCTTTACTGGCGGGCATTCTGGCTTCAACGGTAATCTATGCTCCACAATCTCAGAATCCAACCCAGGCGTGTCTTGATAGGACCAAGCAAACACATCTAAATATTCTCGAAGAAGATCAATCAACCCCTTCTTAGCATCTGGACACAACCGACACCCAATCTTGACTTCCTTCACATCATCCTCGGAACCCAAGTTGACTAGCTCAATCTGCTCTTCAAACGGCTGAATAATCTTTTCATCTTGCTCAAGAAGACGAGTCAATTCATCACTCACTTCTACATCACTTTCTTCCTCGGCTTCAAACACAGGGAACTCAAAATTTGGAGAAGGAGAAGGATCATTGTATTCAATGGGGTTAGGAACCAACCTGCATAACGATTTGATATTTTGATCTTAGAGAAGTGAATTTGTGACCAAATATTATGCAGATGGAAAATTATATTGTTTATTTATGTTTTTTGTGATTACCATTTTCAGAATAAAGCAAAAAGTAAAAATAAACATCAAAGATGTGGATGAATAGAATTAATTTTATTGATAATCAAATTTAAATGCCCAAACAATGTTCACTTCTATCTTAGGCATTGGAGAAGGATTTTAAAAATATAAAAGCAATTACTTAGATCGATGCAAAATAACAGGAATATCAACGGCAGTCCAATTGTTGCATGTCTTTCCATGCGTTACAAAGTTGGCGCAGTCTTCCTCTTCGCTATCCTCTAGCACAACAGCTAAGTGTTGTTCATTGCCATGAATGAACCCTCTGCTACGGAAGCTGAGTTGCATCTCTTCAGATCTAACATCTGACAAGCCCTTCTGGAACCCCAAACCAGTTCTTCCTTTATTGTCGGAGACCTCTACCATGCGCCCCACTGATCAATAGGACCTTCTTTAACAATCTTCTGAGCATCTTTCAGCGAGGACATAGGTGCCCCAACTCTCTTCTCAGCAACGATAGATAAGGCTTAGAACGGAGTTCCAACCTCATCCTCAACTTCTACATACGAGAAAGATGACAGATGGCTAACCAACAATGCCTTCTCTCCTCCCACAATCACTAGCTTTCCATTCTTGAAAAATTTGAGCTTCTGGTGCAGAGTGGAGGTAACATCTCCTGCCTCATGGTACCATGGCCTTCCCAATAAACAGCTGTAGGCCGGGTGGATATCCATTACTTGAAAAGTAATCTGAAAATCACTCGGACCTATCTTGACTGGAAGGTCCACTTCGCCAATAACCGTTTTGCGAGAGCCATCAAAGGCTTTGACAATCACCCCACTATATCTCATGGGAGCTCCTTGGTAAGATAACTTTGACAATGTTGACTTCGGAAGCACGTTGAGTAACGAACCGGTGTCAACAAGGACGTTTGACAAAGCATCTTCCTTACAGTTCATAGAAATATGCAAATCCAGGTTATGATTTCTTCCCTCCTCAGGGAGTTCTTCATCGCCAAAGCTCAAATTATTACATGAAGTGGTGTTAGCCACAATGTGATTAAACTGATCCACAATAACATCTTGCTCTATATATGCCTGTTCAAGAACTCTCTGCAGTTCTTTTCTATGTGCTTCAGAATTCAAAAGCAGAGACAACACTGAAATCTTTGAGGGAGTCTGGAGCAGCTGCTTAACCACATTAAGTTCACTCTTTTTGATCAATCAGAGTACCTCATCATCATCGTTGGCTTTCAAGTTGCTGGATTCACCAGACTTATCTTTTGAACAACCAACTGGATCTACATTAGGCACCTCCGTCTTCTTACCACCACTTGTTTCTTCTTTATTCTCCGAGAACACTGGTCCAAATACTCGACCACTGCGGGTCACCGTCGTAACATTGACAATACTTACCACTGAACTGGTCGTAGGTAACGGGGCCTCTTGACCATTCTCTATCATTGTAGCATTGTACTGGTACGATAAAATCTTATCAGATGCATACGGGACTAGGCCCGCTAACCGTATTACCAACGGCAAAAGTGATCTTTGACTGACGTTCTTGTTATTGCTGTAACACCCTTCTAAAATACCCCAAATATTTAATTAAAATAACAATATGTCAATCAGAGTAATATGCAATCAAGGGTGTCACACAGTTAATTCACACCAATCCCCAATATAACGGCCATGCTCTTTTATTAATTCAAAACATAAGCATTTGCATAAAACGCAGCGGATAGAAATCTCATCAATCATGTAAAACTTTACATGTAAAATGGTTCATAACTAACAATAAAACGTTTAAAACAAGTTAAAACATCCCATCCCGATGTTACATCTATCAGAGCACGACCCACTAAGGAGACTACACTAGACTCCAAGCATTAGCTTCTACTCAACTCATTGCTCGTTACCTGAAAAATAGTTGTAAGGGTGAGTTCCTCAATCGATATAATAAGTATTATAAATTATCATGTCATGTTAAGTAAATAACACATTTCATCACCCAAATCAGATTACACATTCAGCAACGGCAATATCAACTCAATCGTACTCATACTCAATGCCAACACAACCACACGTATAATATTGGAATACATCCATTCATATTATACGCCATACATACATTATGCAATGAGACTCCACACATGCGGTACCGACTATTCTTGAACATATAGTTCAAGCTCACCGATCAAATCCAGATACGGCTACTAAGCTCACTAGTCCCACTCATTTGAGACCTAGTGACTCACTCACTAATTCCTCACCATGGAATTAGCTACAACCCCAAAGGCTATGCTATGCACACTAATCATCTAGCATGCAGACATCAACAACAAATCTACAATAATTCACTCACTAATTCCTCACCATGGGAATTAGCTACAGCCCCAAGGCTATGCTATGCACGCTAATTATCTAGCAAATGCAACATCAACAACAATCCACAATGGACACATGCTCACACTCTAAGCCATACAACAGCCCATTCACAAATACATGCATACTATATACATTCGCAACGTTATGCATATCATCATACATCATCAACACATTTGTCAAAACATCATATCACCTCAAATAAATGAACACAGTATTAGCACACTCTACTAATACCTATACTGCTCAGAACAGCGGGAAATAGTCCCTACCATATCACACACTGATATAGGCAACCACCAATTAGGCACACAACATTTAAACTAACAATTTTTCCACTCTGCAACAGCGTTAACCGGTTAACGCCCTGGGTTAACCGGTTAACGCAGGCAAAACACGCTTACTGCCCAAAACTTAACAGTGTTAACCGGTTAACGCCCTGGGTTAACCGGTTAACGCAGGCAAAACAACACTAATTCTCAACTCGTAACAGTGTTAACCGGTTAACACCCTGGGTTAACCGGTTAACGCAGACAAAACAGTAGTTCCTGCGCTAACACAAAGCAGAATGCAGAATTCTCCGCATTTTCCGCCGTTAGAGGACTTCCGGACCTCCGATTCCAATTCCGTAAAAAGCTATACGTTAGGGAAATTACAACACACTCAATTACAGGTTCAATTTCAGTTTTTTACACAACATATCCATCACAATTTTCGGCATTCGACAATCCCAATTAGGGTCAATTCAACGGTTTATCACTACCCATTACATGCTAACCCATAATACCCATTAAACGACGATAACCCCCCTTACCTGAGTTAATCCGGCAATCTCTAAGCTCCAAGCTCTTCTCTTCTCCAATCTTCTTCCTCTTGCTCTGCCTCTTTGCCCTTTCTCCTCTTTCTCAATCGCTTCTCTGTT
The DNA here is from genome assembly GCF_024323335.1 of Lathyrus oleraceus. Lineage (NCBI taxonomy): Eukaryota > Viridiplantae > Streptophyta > Magnoliopsida > Fabales > Fabaceae > Lathyrus > Lathyrus oleraceus. Next base: position 322,967,659 of record NC_066581.1, read on the forward strand.
TCACGTGAAAACCTTTTCTTTACCAATTGGGCTCTTTTTCTTTATTTCACACTTATATATTTTCCAATTTATTTTATTATCCCAATAAAATAATAATTCAATAATTCCAAAATAATAATAATAATAATCCAATTATCTAATTAAATTAATAAATATATTATTAACTTAATTTAAATAATTACCATATTATTATCGGGGTGTTACAACTCTCCCCCACTAAAAGAGTTTTCGTCCTCGAAAACATACCTCAATCGAATAACTCAGGATAAGACTCCTTCATCTGACTTTCCAGTTCCCAAGTCACATTGCCACCTGCTGGTCCTCCCCAAGCTACCTTCACCAAGGCAATCTCTTTACCCCGCAACTGCTTCAATTCTCGATCCTCGATCCTCATAGGCGATGTTTCAACAGTCAGGTGATCTCTCACCTGTACATCATCTACTTGGACTACATGCGACGGATCATGAATGTATCTCCTCAACTGAGACACATGAAAAACCTCATGCAAATTTGCAAGTGATGGCGGTAAAGCGATACGATAGGCTACCTCCCCTATCCTCTCCAAAATCTGATAAGGACCAATAAATCGAGGTGTCAACTTCTTTGACTTCAAAGCTCGACCAACACCAGTTATCGGAGTAACACGAAGAAACACATGATCTCCCTCTCGGAACTCAAGTGACTTCCTCCTCTTGTCGTGATAACTCTTCTGACGACTCTGAGCAATTCTCATCTTCTCCTGAATCATCTTAATCTTTTCCGTAGTCTGTTGAACAATCTCCGGTCCAACCACAGCACGCTCACCGGACTCATACCAACATAAAGGTGTCCGACATCTCCTACCATACAAAGCTTCAAACGGTGCCATACCAATGCTCGAATGAAAACTATTGTTGTAGGTAAACTCAATCAAAGGTAAATAACAGTCCCAAGCACCTCCTTTTTCCAAAACACAAGCCCTCAAAAGATCCTCTAGTGACTGAATCGTCCTCTCAGTCTGACCATCAGTCTGCGGATGATATGCAGAACTCAATCTCAGCTTAGTTCCCAAAGCCCTCTGCAAACCTTCCCAAAACTTCGATGTAAATCTAGGATCTCTGTCCGAAACAATACTAGACGGAATACCATGCAAACTTACAATCTTCTCAATATACAACTCGGCTAATCTCTCTAACGGATAATCCATTCTGATCGGAATGAAATGAGCCGACTTCGTCAATCTATCCACAATCACCCAAATAGCTTCAAAATTCTTATTTGTCCTCGGCAAACCAGACACAAAATCCATACTGATACTATCCCACTTCCACTCTGGAATAGTCAACGGTTGCATTAGCCCAGACGGCTTCTGATGCTCAATCTTCGACTTCTGACAAGTCAAACAGGAATAAACAAAACTCGCAATTTCTCTTTTCATTCCCGGCCACCAAAATAACTTTTTCAAATCATGATACATCTTCGTAGCTCCCGGATGAATACTCAGGCCACTACGATGTCCTTCCTCTAGAATACTCTTCTTAAGTTCGGTAACGTCCGGAATACACACCCGATTACCAAATTTCAAAACACCATTCTCATCAACTCTGAATTCACCACCTTGACCTTGATTCACTAAAGTCAACTTATCAACCAAAATCACATCGGATTTCTGACCCTCTCTAATCTCATCCAGAATACCACTCGTTAACTTCAACATTCCCAATTTAACACTATTGTGAGTACTCTCACACACCAAACTCAAATCTCTAAACTGCTCAATTAAATCCAATTCTTTAACCATTAACATAGACATATGCAATGATTTCCGACTCAATGCATCAGCTACTACGTTTGCTTTACCCGGATGGTAATTCAAACCAAAGTCATAATCCTTCAGAAATTCTAACCATCTTCTCTGTCTCATATTCAGCTCTTTCTGATCAAACAAATACTTTAAACTTTTATGGTCACTGAAAACTTCAAATCTTGACCCGTACAAATAGTGTCTCCATAACTTCAGAACAAATACCACAGCTGCCAACTCTAAATCGTGCGTCGGATAGTTCCTCTCATGAACTCTCAGTTGTCTCGAAGCATAAGCTATAACCTGCTTATTCTGCATCAACACACCACCCAAACCCAACAATGAAGCATCACAGTAAACCTCAAATGATTCCGACGAACTCGGTAATATTAGAATAGGAGCAGTAGTCAACCTTCTCTTTAACTCTTGGAAACCTTCTTCACATTTTAAATCCCAAACAAACGCTTGCCCCTTTCTAGTCAACATCGTCAACGGTAACGCCAACTTAGAAAATCCCTCAATGAACTTCCTATAATAACCAGCCAAGCCAAGAAAACTTCGAATCTCAGCAACAGACTTCGGAGCTTCCCACTTAGACACCGCTTCTATCTTAGAAGGATCAACAGCAACACCACCTCTTGAAATCACATGACCAAGAAAACTAACCTCCTCTAACCAAAATTCACACTTAGACAGTTTAGCAAATAACTTCTTTTCTCGGAGAACTTCTAAAACCACTCTCAAATGCTCAGCATGCTCTTCTTCAGATTTCGAATACACCAAAATGTCATCAATAAACACCACAACAAACTTATCTAGGTACGGATGGAAAATCCTATTCATATACTCCATAAATACTCCAGGCGCATTAGTCACACCAAAAGGCATTACAGAATACTCATAATGTCCATACCTTGTTCTGAAAGCAGTCTTCTGAATATCCTCAGTTTTCACACGTATCTGATGATACCCAGATCTCAAATCTATCTTGCTGAACACACTCGCACCAACCAATTGATCCATCAAATCATCAATCCTCGGCAAAGGATACCGATTCTTGATCGTCACTTTATTCAGTTGCCTGTAGTCCACACACAACCTCATAGTACCTTCTTTCTTCTTAACCAATAACACTGGTGCACCCCACGGTGACACACTCGGACGAATAAATTTCTTATCCAACAGATCTTCCAACTGACTCTTCAATTCAGTTAACTCAACAGCAGACATACGGTACGGAGCCATCGATATCGGTCTAGTACCAGGTACCAAATCAATCGAGAACTCAACTTCACGCTCTGGCGGCAATTCATTCACTTCTTCAGGAAACACATCAGGAAAATCACACACCACGGCTAGATCACAAATCACCAGTTTATCTTTAGCCTCCAAAGTCGCTAACAGCATAAACAACTCTGCCCCATCTGCTACTGCCTCATCCACTTGTCTCGCTGATAGAAACAAATCCTTTCCTTCCTCAACCTCAGGAAATATCACAGTCTTATCAAAACAATTGATAGAAACTCGGTTAAACACCAACCAGTTCATACCCAGGATAACCTCAACCTGTACTAGTGGAAGACACACAAGGTCCATTCCAAAGTCTCTACCAAAAATACTCAAAGGACAACTCAAACAAACTGAAGTAGTAGTCACTGAACCCTTTGCAGGAGTATCAATCACCATACTACCATGCATCTCAGATATTTCTAACTTAAGTTTCACAGCACAATCCAAAGATATAAAGGAATGAGTAGCACCGGTGTCAATAATAGCTACAAGAGGAAAGCCAGTAATATAACACGTACCTCGGATCAAACGATCATCTGCAGAAGTCTCAGAACCCGATAAAGCAAAGACCTTGCCTCCCGACTAGTTCTCTCTCTTCGGCTTAGGACACTGTGGACTGATATGACCCACCTCTCCACAGTTGAAACAAGTTACAGTCTTCAACCGGCACTCTGCAGCCAAATGACCACCTTTGCCACACTTGAAACACTTCATCTCAGCACTGGTACACTCATGGACACGATGTCCAGCCCGACCACATCTATAACACTTAGCAGGGGCACTGGAGTCTCCCCCACTAGGCCTCTTCATCCCACTCTGCTTCTGAAAACCTTTGCCAGCTGCATACGGTTTTCCACGATCATTCTGATTCTTGCCTTTCCTATCAACCCTTTGCTGATAGCTCTCAGCTCTGGCTTTGGAATCCTGTTCAAAAATCCTGCAACAGTCCACCAAGTCAGAAAACACTCTGATCCGTTGATATCCAATAGCCTGCTTGATCTCGGAACGTAACCCGTTCTCAAACTTCACACATTTCGAAAATTCTCCAGCAGCCTCATTATAGGGAGTGTAATACTTCGACAGCTCTGTGAACTTAGCAGCATACTCAGTAACCGACCGATTGCCCTGCTTCAATTCCAAGAACTCTATCTCTTTCTTTCCTTTAACGTCCTCTGGAAAATACTTCCTCAGGAATCTCTCTCTGAACACAGCCCAAGTGATCTCAGCATTTCCAGCAGATTCCAACTCAGTGCGGGTAGCAACCCACCAATCATCAGCTTCCTCTGACAGCATATGCGTACCGAACCTGACCTTCTGGTTATCGGCACACTCAGTTACTCGGAAGATCCTCTCGATCTCCTTCAACCACTTCTGAGCGCCATCTGGATCGTATGCTCCCTTGAACATTGGAGGATTGTTCTTCTGGAACTCACTCAATTGACGAGCAGCTCCCATTCCCACAACATTCGGATTCCCTCCAAGTACTCCAGCTAGCATACCCAGAGCCTCAGCAATCGCAGCATCGTCTCTACCTCTTCCAGCCATCTCTATTCTGAAAACCCAACAAGCCAAACAATAAGTACTGATAGGGTTACACAACCTCTATCCCGTACAGGGAAACAGAATAATTACGACTCGACTCGACCGACTATGCTCTGATACCACTAATGTAACACCCTTCTAAAATACCCCAAATATTTAATTAAAATAACAATATGTCAATCAGAGTAATATGCAATCAAGGGTGTCACACAGTTAATTCACACCAATCCCCAATATAACGGCCATGCTCTTTTATTAATTCAAAACATAAGCATTTGCATAAAACGCAGCGGATAGAAATCTCATCAATCATGTAAAACTTTACATGTAAAATGGTTCATAACTAACAATAAAACGTTTAAAACAAGTTAAAACATCCCATCCCGATGTTACATCTATCAGAGCACGACCCACTAAGGAGACTACACTAGACTCCAAGCATTAGCTTCTACTCAACTCATTGCTCGTTACCTGAAAAATAGTTGTAAGGGTGAGTTCCTCAATCGATATAATAAGTATTATAAATTATCATGTCATGTTAAGTAAATAACACATTTCATCACCCAAATCAGATTACACATTCAGCAACGGCAATATCAACTCAATCGTACTCATACTCAATGCCAACACAACCACACGTATAATATTGGAATACATCCATTCATATTATACGCCATACATACATTATGCAATGAGACTCCACACATGCGGTACCGACTATTCTTGAACATATAGTTCAAGCTCACCGATCAAATCCAGATACGGCTACTAAGCTCACTAGTCCCACTCATTTGAGACCTAGTGACTCACTCACTAATTCCTCACCATGGAATTAGCTACAACCCCAAAGGCTATGCTATGCACACTAATCATCTAGCATGCAGACATCAACAACAAATCTACAATAATTCACTCACTAATTCCTCACCATGGGAATTAGCTACAGCCCCAAGGCTATGCTATGCACGCTAATTATCTAGCAAATGCAACATCAACAACAATCCACAATGGACACATGCTCACACTCTAAGCCATACAACAACCCATTCACAAATACATGCATACTATATACATTCGCAACGTTATGCATATCATCATACATCATCAACACATTTGTCAAAACATCATATCATCTCAAATAAATGAACACAGTATTAGCACACTCTACTAATACCTATACTGCTCAAAACAGCGGGAAATAATCCCTACCATATCACACACTGATATAGGCAACCACCAATTAGGCACACAACATTTAAACTAACAATTTTTCCACTCTGCAACAGCGTTAACCGGTTAACGCCCTGGGTTAACCGGTTAACGCAGGCAAAACACGCTTACTGCCCAAAACTTAACAGTGTTAACCGGTTAACGCCCTGGGTTAACCGGTTAACGCCCTGGGTTAACCGGTTAACGCAGGCAAAACAACACTAATTCTCAACTCGTAACAGTGTTAACTGGTTAACACCCTGGGTTAACCGGTTAACGCAGACAAAACAGTAGTTCCTGCGCTAACACAAAGCAGAATGCAGAATTCTCCGCATTTTCCGCCGTTAGAGGACTTCCGGACCTCCGATTCCAATTCCGTAAAAAGCTATACGTTAGGGAAATTACAACACACTCAATTACAGGTTCAATTTCAGTTTTTTACACAACATATCCATCACAATTTTCAGCATTCGACAATCCCAATTAGGGTCAATTCAACGGTTTATCACTACCCATTACATTCTAACCCATAATACCCATTAAATGACGATAACCCCCCTTACCTGAGTTAATCCGGCAATCTCTAAGCTCCAAGCTCTTCTCTTCTCCAATCTTCTTCCTCTTGCTCTGCCTCTTTGCCCTTTCTCCTCTTTCTCAATCGCTTCTCTGTTTCACGTGAAAACCTTTTCTTTACCAATTGGGCTCTTTTTCTTTATTTCACACTTATATATTTTCCAATTTATTTTATTATCCCAATAAAATAATAATTCAATAATTCCAAAATAATAATAATAATAATCCAATTATCTAATTAAATTAATAAATATATTATTAACTTAATTTAAATAATTACCATATTATTATCGGGGTGTTACAATTGCTGCTATTATACTGGATTACCAACCGCTCTTGCTGCTTGAAAACGGGCACTATGACATTGACATCGTCATCTACATGACGAGATTGAACGATCTGAATCATGCCTTCATCCATCAGACGCTGGATGTCCCTTTTCACCACATCACACCCTCTTCGGTTCACGCTACACACAACACAACCATCATGGTCATGTTCGAATTCACTCACCAAACAGATATCTTTGTGCATCTGCACCAAAGATCTTCGGATAAACCGGACATCAAAAACCTTAAATTCACCAGGATAACCGTCCACCATATTCACTGAAGAATTCCCATGAGCGGGCAAAGGGTTAGCTTTTACATTTGGCGCGCGGTCTTTAAAAGACATCATGCCACTCTTCATAAGCTTTTGCACCTTATACTTCAACGGATAACCGTTTTCAATGTCATCCCCAGGTGCAACCTGATGAAAAGCACAACGAAGCTCAGGTTTATACCACCAGGGAAGTGGTTCTGGGATCTGCGGTGGGTTCCTCGGTTGAATCAAGTTCTTGAGAACTAACGAGGGATATAACTCTGCGTTCGACATAGGAATCGGGTCAAAAGAGACCTTTTTCCTCTCAAAGTTCTGTTGTTGATTATTATTGTTGGTATTGTTGTTGTTGTAGGTGTTTGTTTTTTGTTGCGGTTATTGTTGTTGACGTTGATGTTGTTGTTGTTGAATTGGTGTCGTTTGCTGACTAGAGAATACTGGAATTACTGATGATACTTGATGATGATGATGTTGACGGGGTAGTGGATTTCTTCTGATCTGAGGCCTCCTCTGCCTCCCACTGGAAATTGTGTTTGTTTCACTATCCTTCCTCTTGCTGAAACTACTGCCATACCTCTTGCTCGTTGACGCCTCATCTTTCGACAAACATCCTTCAAGGACCCCCTCTTCAAGTCTCATCCCCATATTTACCATTTCAGTAAAATCACTGGGGGCACTGGCGATCATGCGTTCATAATAAAATGAACTCAGGGTTTTCAGAAAGATTTTTGTCATCTCTTTCTCCTCCAAAGGAGGAGTGATCTGGGCAGCCAACTCCCTCCATCGCTGCGCATACTCCTTGAATGTCTCCTTATCTTTCTGAGACATGGACCTCAACTGGTCTCTATCCGGCGCCATATCCACGTTGTACTTATATTGCTTCACAAAAGCCTCACCTAGGTCATTAAAAGTGCAGATGCTTGCACTATCCAACCCCGTATACCAACGGAGTGCAGCACCTGTCAGGCTATCCTGGAAGTAGTGAATCAACAATTGGTCATTATCTGTTTAAGTTGACATCTTGCGAGTATACATCACAAGATGACTGAGTGGACAAGAATTCCCCTTATACTTCTCAAAGTCAGGCACTTTGAATTTCACCGGGATTTTGACATTAGGTACCAAGCACAATTCAGCGGCACTCTTCCTAAACAAATCTTTACCTCTCAGCGTTTTCAGTTCCTTGTGCAGCTCAAGGAATTGGTCTTTCATTTCATCCATCTTTTCATAGACATCCGGGCCCTCAGACGGCTCGGAATGATAGATAGTATCCTCTACGCGAGGCAAAGTGTGCACAACTGGAGGTGGCACGGACATGACCGGGCTAGATGTCGGCATTGAAGCAAATGTAGGCGCGAAGCCTTCTGGCACAAACCTGGGTGACATTCCCCACGGGAATCCGGCAGGAAAATTTTGAGCGAAGTGGGCGGTGGCAACAGGCACGGTAGAGGTAACCACTTCTGAGATGACTGTCCTCGCGGGAGGAGTTGCAGGCGTTGGAGAAGCTTGGCTTTGAGCAGCAAGGACTGACTCCATCATGGCAGTCAATCAGGCAATCTCGTCCTTCAGCTCTCTGTTCTCTTGCTCAAGGTGTTCCATGATTATCTGATGATTGGCCCTGGTGTTGTACCGGTGAGTCAGCTTGGCTAAAGCACAGAAGAACATCAATCAGACACCTGGCAAAAACCTGCTTATGCAAATGATGCATGAAATGCAATGCTTGATTATTTTTATTTCCAAGGAACTTACTATATCATTTGCAAATATATAATATTTAAATGGCAATTGCAACAGTTTGATATGACCAAAAACCTCTTTTTATTTATATAAATTGGAAGGATTACACTGAGTACAATTTTAGAAACCAAAATAAAAGATGCAAGAGAAAAGGAGACTAGTCATCCTAAGGATCCCTAATAACAATGTCAAAAGATCTGGCTGAAGGCGCGTACTTCCTTCGAATGCAACGGATCTCGGTCTCAAAAGAAGCCTTCATCTGAGTCTTCTCGAGGACAAGTTGGTCAACAATCTTCTTCCAAGCAACGGAAGGCTGAGGCATGCTAGAAGATGGAACCTCTGGCTCTCTCTGTCTCTTCGTCACTCGGTCTTCAAGTAGCTCGATAAGTGCATCTTTATCCTTAGACTCCAATTGCAACTCTCCATGCTTCTTACTCAAAGCATGGAAACACTCTTCCCATATATCCTTCTCTTGCTTCATCTTGATGAACGCGACTTCCAACTCCTCTACATCTTGGTTAGGGAGAGTTAATGGCTCAACCACAACCATAGACATAGGTCTCTCACAAGGATAAGGCATCTTCAACTCCAAATCTCTCTTCTTCACCCAAAGAGTGTAAGCTTCCAAAGCTACACAGTTGCACGGACCAAGCTCGGATCTTCCTTTCCTATGCACATTATGCCAAGCATGCACAATCTTCTGCTTCAAATGTTGGGGATCTTTACCCTCTTGATAGAAAATACCTTCTAACAACATGTTATTAGGTTTGTCTCTCAAGGGGAACCCAATTTGACGACGAGCCAAAGCAGGGTTGTAGTTAATTCCTCCTTGTGTACCAATAAGGGGCACATTAGAGAATTCACCACAACTATCAATAATCTCCAAACTGCTTAAATATGGGTCATACCAAACTATATCATCATTAGTGAGAGACATAAGTCTCTGATACCACCTTAGACATTGTTTGTTCTCCATAAAAGCAGCCGTCTGAGGCAAGGGCAAAATAAACCACTTGTACAGAAGAGGAATGCAACAGATAATCGTTCCACCACCCTTAGAATTCTTTAAATGCAAAGAGAAATACATATCACCCAACAAAGTAGGAACAGGATTCCCAATCAAGAAAAGTCTAATGGCGTTAACATCAACAAAATCGTCGATGTTAGGGAACAAAGCTAATCCATAGATGAGCAACACAAAGATAGCTTCAAAAGCGTCCATACTACCAGCTTGAGCAAAAGTAGTAGCTTCCTTGATGAGGAAAACAGATGGCAACCCAAATAACCCTCCTTTCTTCACCCAATGAGCCTTTATCTCAGACTTCTTCAAGTGAAGAGCTTCAGCAATAATACTAGACCGGGGAATCTCCTCCAATCCACTAAAAGGTACTCTACTAGAAACAGGTATCCCCAAAAGATGAGAATACTCCTCCAAGGTAGGCACAAGCTGAAAATCTGGGAAAGTGAAATAATGGTAGAGAGGATCATAGAACTGCACCAACACACTCAAGAGTCCTTCAACCACATCAGCAGACAAGATGGACAGAAGCTTCCCATGACGTTGTTTGAAGTCCAAGGGATCTAATACAAAATATGCTAGCTTCCTTAACTCTTTCAAGTCGGGACATCTGAAACTGTACTTCTTAGTGTTCCTTCGTCCACAATCCATGGTCTGAAAATATTTGCAAATGATACCTTAGTTCCTTGAAATTTTCGTGTCATGAATGTTATGATGCGCATGAATGCATGAATGCAACAATCACAAATAAGGGATCACACCCAAGGCAAACAAAGGTTAATGGATGAATCAAATCATTGTCAAGATCAATCATCCATTTTGGTGGATTATGGTTTGCACCTTATCAACACCCAAGTTCCATTGATATTGACAAGACTTGATTGGATCAACCAAGAATCAAGGGTTTGTTGTAAGTTACGATCATGGAGTCTGGGTAAGAACCATCCCAATGGAGTGAACTAAGGATAAAAACCTGTAGATCATGTTCTAAAAAGTTCCCAGAGTCTTAATTCCATCTATCGGATATTACAGGTTAAGATGACTGACTCATCGACCCATAATATTCTCAAGAGAAACTCGTCTGAGTGTAGTATCGCGTAACAACTATTATCAAGTTTACACTTGGACAGTTTCCGCACTACGTCCTAAATAGGCCAAGATGGGTTAAATTTTCTAAGGTCCCCAGCTTCTCGAACCCAATTAGAGATAATAATGCCTAACCACAAATACTTGTGTGACATTCCCAAATCCAAAGGAGTCTCCACTGAGCGGATGGATCTCAAGCCAACTTGTTTTCAAGGGAAAAGGGAAAAAGTACGAACAAAACCTAATAAGTAAGAAGTTTTCAAATAAAAACTAATAAAAGTCAGAGATCACAAGTAAGGGGGTTGGTTACACAAAGGGAAGGTGTTATCACCCAAAGTGTCCTAGGTACTCCTAGGGAGCCCTTTTTGTGTGCATTGTATTTTGTACAAAGTGATGTTTACAAACAAATAGAATGGGGGGATGAGAAAAGAATTCATTGATTATATTTTTGTGTTTTACAAGATCTTCGGTCTTGTGTCTACGTACCAACATAAAAATGAGGGATCAAAACCTCGTAGTTCGTGCTATAAATTTCAAAATGGATGCATTGATTTTAACAAAATTTAAGTTTGAAAGGCACAAATGCCTAAAATGATTTGAATGAGTTAGTTCTTTTTGGCTTTTCTGAAAGTTTAAGTCAAGTATAGTTAAGTTTATTTACAAGTTTCATTTAAGAAAAGAAGTTTTAAAATGCAATGGCATAAGGCCAAAGTTTCTATCTTTTTGCAAAGTGGTCAAAATTTTAGAATAAAATAAGTTCAATCAAAGAAGATTTTGAAAAATGTAGGGAGAGATTTTGAAATTAAAGAAATGGGGAGAAGATGAAGAGACTATCCTATGCATAAAATTAAAAGTTTAGAGTTGAAAAGATCTGACCAAATGGGTAGCAATCCAATAGACAAGTATGTCAATAGAAACCCAGAATTCCCTTGGACTTTTTAGAATTAAGCAACACATAAATGCACAATTATATTATCTTGAAGAGCAAGGCATCAAATAAAGATAGCCTCATCCAAGCTTATCCACTTCATGATCTTCTTCAAAATAGCCCATGCAACAGATGAATTCCACAAGTCACAGGTTCAAAATAACAACTTCACAATGATCATGTAGCAGATGAATCTTAGAGAGATCTTCAAAGATGTATCTGATGAATTTCAAATTGCAAGCACTTGGTTCTCACAAAATTGGCATTAGCCAAGTCCATTAGCTTAGGGAGGTTGCCTAGATTCTAAGTCCATTGCTCAAGATCAAACCAACAGTCCACTCAAAAGTTTTTTAGGGTTTTTGTTATTACTATGTGCATTAATGGTCAAAGACCACACAAACAAGCAAAGTATACACAAACAAAATATATCACACAATATGGTCCAAGTGGACAAAGTGAAAATTACATTAATATAAACAATTAGAATAATATGTACAATGGCAAATGATATAAAGTGCTAAGAGTAAATTGCATTAAATCAAAAGCATGGAATTAAAAGTTAATAGTTAGTAGGTTAGAGGTTAGTTGTGTTTTGCTTTTCATTTCTAGGCATTCTTTGGAGAACACTCAACCCACTTATCACAAATATGGATCCTTGAATCAAAACATCTTCCAAAGGAAGGAAAGAAGGCCAAGTTTCCACACAATACCATGAAAGAGGGGAGACTTACAATCTCACTAACTAGAATGCTTATGCCTTTTGTGTCACAAATTTAGCGCTATGTTAAGCAATCGTAATTGGACTTATGTAGAAGTCACAACTATTTGAGGCCGGGCAATAGACTTTTGGTGTTAATGCATGTTGGAGACATAGTATTATGAACTATGCTCATGAAACATACCACACACAAAAATTATGCAAAAGGTATGGCCTAATCTCATCCATACTCATGTCAATTTTTCAATCAACTAGCATTAGGACTTTGAGATATCATAGGCCAAATGGAAATGAATGAATGAAGAAGAGGAATGAGATGAAGAGGGAAGGGGATGAATGAGATCACAAATTGGTCAAAGGAGGACTTTTACCAAATTAATATCATTCATTCATTTTGGGAGATGGAATGTACATTCCATCAATCCCCTAAATCCAATGATATTAACTTGACAAAGTCAAATCAACCTTGACCAAGGCCTAACAACAAACAAGCAAACTCAAATAAGTCAATACAAATGGTGAACAAAATTTAAATGGCATTTATTCAATTAAAAAATAACAAAATAGTGCCTTTAATACAAATATGTTTTGTCGAATTCCTAAAATCTCATCAAAACACCAAAGAAATGGCCATGAGATTTATCATAGGTCAAACAAGGTCAAAGGACCTTGGAGAAAAAATTTCATAATTTTTTGACATTTAAAAATATTTCTAAACAATTAAAAACAAATGCAAAATCAATTAATTCATGAAAAATATTAATAATGATCCAAAAAATAAATTCAATTCAGAATATGGAAGAGAAAAATATTTGAATTTTTTTGGTGAAAGTCCCATATATTTTGGATCAATATTAAATTTAATATGAATTATTGAAGAAAATGCAATTAAAATAAAATTCAGAAAATTCTAAATTACGTGGACCATCAAATCTCCCTCATTAATTGAGGTGGCAGATCTGATGATCCGAAACGCGCGCTCCACATGCATATGAGTCAACCGTGTGGCACAAATGGTAATTCAAAGCAACGCTCAGGATTAGAACGTGAGAGGAGGATCTTATGGTTCAGATGCAAGACACCTCATCGCCGGAGCCAGAGCTCCGGTCATCTTCTCCGATGGCACTCACCAGACTGGTCAAGATGAACCATCACCAAAAGAAGAAACAAGGACATAATCTTAAAGAGAAAATGGCACTGAGCTCGAATCTGACCTCCAATTACTCCAATTCCAAATATATTGAGAGATATGTGAAATTAAAAATTGAGGTACATGAACTAGGTTACTTCGATTTGGCCTCAAAGCAACTCAATCTTCTTGCCTAGTGGGGAATCAATGGAATCTTCTTGCCTAGTAGGACTTCAGACAACCAAAGAATCAATGGAATTGAGCAAGAATTTGAAAGAATCGAAGAGTTTAAAGTTTCTGCAAATTACCTTCAATGGAGGTCTGAACTTGATGGATCTTGAGCTTGCTTGAACTTGGACTCACTCTACTTGCTTGTAGGAAGAGGATGGAAAGGTATAAAAGGAATGGATTCCTGGAGAATTGAATTCCAAAATAGCGGGGATTCAAGCTCAAATTCAAAGAATTTATCAGGTTTATCCTATGAGAGTGAAGGGTTTTCAATGGGGAATCAAAGTTGGCGCAATGGTGTGTGAAATTCTGAGCAATTGAAGCTCTATTTATAGAGGAATCATGTGATATTTTCACACTCATTTCCACTTTCCAAATTTGGAAAATGATGATGGAATGGTGCACGGGCGCGCATAGGCCCATGAAATGATAGCTGAAGGGCCAAAATTGAAGTTCAAATGTGTTGAAGTTGCTTAGATTGCAAGGCACATGTGCATTGATGCTTGAAGATTGATCCATGCCAAATGATATTAGCCTGTTTAAGCCATGCGCAACCTATGCATTTCTCATCCAAAATGAATGAATTTGATCTCTTTGGAAAGGTGAGATCAAGAGGAATAAGTTTTATGTTGAACAATTTTTCATTTGGAGCTTGTAACTTGGAGAAATTTTAGGTGGAAGTTTGGAAAAATTTTACATATCAAAAATTTTCTAAGTGTCAAGCCATATGTCTCAATATTCCACCTTGCTTAACTTTTTATGGGAGCTTCAAATGAGAAAAATGTCTTTATCAAATTTGTAGCTCTCTCAAAGAACTTAAAAATGGTCACCAATTTCATGTCATTTGGATTTTAAATGATAGAGTTATGCTTTTTTGAAATTTGGAAAAATCACTTGATCAATGGTATAGGTCAAAAGTGACCTATAATGTAGCCTCATATCACATGCTCAAAAAAGTTGAATTAGCTCCCACTCCAAACATAAAATTTAATTAGACACATTGAATTTGATTGTGAAACTTGGAAATCTTCCATCTCATAAAATTTGAGCAAGTTATGGCCTTGGGAAGTTGACTTTCAAATTAGGGTTTAGAAAAATGACCTATAATGTTTCAACATAGAAAATGATTTTCCAAGCAAAACTAGCTATAGGTATAAACATGAAAGTTGTTTATAATGTAATTTATAGTAAGGTTTCTCTTGGAATCATTTTCATATGGTGAAAATTGTAGGAGATAGGGTCTAAGGAGACCCAGTTTTGATTAGATGAATTCATCTGGCCAACCACCATCAACCAACTTGCTAATTTCCAATTCTATTGACTTTCTTGGCTCATGGTAGATCATATATGCATAATATTATGAAATTTGAAGTGTCCCTTGAGAAATTTGATCAATTGGTGAGATAGCTTGTTGGAGAAGTTACTCAAGATACCTAGTTAAACTAGGGTTTCCAAGGCAAATCACCTTCAAATTCTTGAAGAAAACTTGATCAATATGACATGTAGAGATCATTGGGACTCATATATGATGTTCATAACCATTCTTGAATCAATTCTTGGTTATGCTCTTTGTTCATGAGGGTCTCAACCCTAGATGTGTACTTGATGAATCAATGTGATCATGCCCTACCTACAAAAGAGTTAGGAAAATACAAGGACATATTTTTTGGTATTTTGGTTAGTGAAATGATAAAATAAAAGTATGATGTAATCACAAAGTGCTTGGTGATCTCTCCCAAAACAAACCCAATGGAAGAGGGGTAAGGAGGATGCCAAGACATGATCCCAATGCTTATGCTTATGATGGAATTGCATGAGGGATCTTAGGGTCAAAATTGGGGTCTTATAGTCATTATTGATGAACTCTGAGGCACATAGGGAGGCATTGCAGAAAGGTCTCAAGCAGGCTTATGTTGAGCAGGATATTTTTGTGGATCAGTTTGACCACATTGTTGCCAACATCACTTCTTGCAATCATTCGAGTTTTTGTGATGAAGAGCTTCCTGAGGAAGGCAGAAATCACAATTTGGCGCTACATATTTCTATGAATTGCAAGGAGGACGTTATGTCCTACGTGTTGGTTGACACTAGGTCATCTTTGAATGTGCTTCCAAAATCAACTTTGTCCAGACTTTCTTATCAAGGCGCCCCAATAAGATACAATGGCGTAATTGTTAAAGCGTTTGATGGTTCTTGTAAGACCTTCATTGGTGAGGTAGACCTCCCAGTAAAGATAGGTCAGAGTGATTTCCAAATTACTTTCCCGGTAATGGATATCCATCCGGCCTACAATTTTCTATTGCGAAGGCCATGGATTCATGAAGCAGGAGCAGTGACGTCTACTCTTCACCAGAAATTGAAATTTGTAAAGAACGGAAAGCTTGTCGTTGTCGGTGGAGAAAAAGAACTTTGGGTGAGCCATTTGTCATCCTTTTCTTATGTTGATGCTGAGGAGGAGGTTGGAACGTAATTCCAAGCCTTGTCTATTACTGATGAGAATAAAACTGGGGAACCTATGTCCTCTCTAAAGGATGCACAAAAGTCTATTGAGGTTGGCAGCGTTGACCAATGGGGCCGAATTATAGAGATCACTGAGAACAAGAATGGGGCTGGATTGGGATTTCAACCAGGGTCGTTGATCGGTCACCATTTCCATTGAATTCCCACCTTTTATCCGGCATATTTTCATCACTTTGGTAAGATTTGTGGTTGTTTTTAGTTGTTTTAAAGTCATTTAACATGTTTCGTTAGTTTATTATTGCATTGCATTTTGTTACATGTTTGTGTCAAAAAGTTTCTTTTATGCTTCGATTTGGTAGTGTTAGTGTTGCAGGTTGTTGCATAGGTTCAAAAGGACTAATAGCTGAGTGTTGGATGCTCCGGAAGGCCAAAATATGAAGATGCAGAAGGTCAACACGGCCTCACGTGTACATCAACACGGCCCGTGTTATTTTCCAGGAAGGAGCACTCAAAGAGGGGAGTCAGGGGGTTAACACGGGCACCCGTGTACATCAACACGGCCCGTGTTGATGCCTCTATAGCTTGCTTTAAAAAACACAACTTTTGAAGAGCAACACGGGCACCCTTGTGAATCCACACGGCCCGTGTTGATGGGCACGGCTGAGAAATTTTACTTTATGTTGTATGGATCTGCCCTGTTCATTAAGGGTATTTTGGACTTCTTGCTGGGAGAAAAAACCATCAGAGGCTATTAGAAGACTTTGGAGAGAAAGAGAAGGGGACTTTTTTTGACGTATGAGAGAAAAACATTGCACTGGAGAATATAGCTACTACGGAGAATTTGAAGACGGCGAGATTCAAGGGCATCAACCATTGAAGATCAAAATCTCCTAATTCTTTGTAATGTTTAATTTCCACACTATGATTTCTTTGAATACTATGAGAGGCTAAACCCCCGAAATGCTAGGGGGGTGGTCCTGATTTGATCTTATGTTATGAATTCGAACCATGGATTTTCTTATTACTATGTTACGTATTTCAATTCAATTGTGTGATGTTATTATGCTTTTGTATCGGACAAATACAATTAGATCTATGACTATCAATAACAGGATTGTGTGTTGGGGTTTTGACACAATTGGGTTTATAATTGCTCACCTAGGACTAGGAACTTTTGTAAATCACCATAAACCTTGATATTGTTTATGATTAAAACCAATGATTAGTTGAATGGACATTTGAGTAAGAATTGGTAGTTTAATAGTTTCTTCATTAAGGACTTAAGGAAGAACATTATGAGGTTAGGTAATTGAATGTTTCATTTGTATTGAGGAAATCTTGACTTGAATTCATAACTAGTTAAATCAACCACTCACCCTACAATGTTTCATCTTAATCAATTATTCTTTACTATCTTTTTATGTTTGTTGTTATAAATTCCCAAAACCAACCAAACCATTGTGTTTTTGTTCAAATAGAATCAGAAGTAAAATAAGTATTTCTTACGCAATCCATGAGATCGATACTTGGGAATAAAACTCCTTATTACTACATTGGTAAAAATAGTACACTTGTTATTTTTCCGATTAAGTTTTTGGCGCCGTTGCCAGGGATTGCCAAAATACCTATTTTAATTTTTATTCTATTGAAATTCTGTTGCTCATCAACCAAAACTTTATCTGTGACAATCTTGTTATTCAATTCTAATATTTGTCTAACTTGTTTATGCGAGGTAAGGCCTCAGCGGATTTTTCTTTTGACGCAGAACCAGAAAGAACTCTTCAAGCTAGACTGAGACAAGCTAAGCGAGAAAAACTGGAAATAGCAGAAAAAGTGGAGGAGGAAGTTGTTTCAGTGCACTCAGAGAATTTAGATTCAGACGCAGAAATAATTCCTGAGGTCATTGCTGCAGATCCACCACCACAAGAGAGACTTCTCGGTGACTATGGTGGAAATAATACTCCGGGTGGTCGTATGACAATTGTAAACCAACCGGTAAATGTAGAACAATTTCAGCTGCATCCCAGCACAATTAATCAACTCGAAAGGCGGTCCTTTTCTGGAAGAGTGAATGAAGATGCCAACAAGCATCTCAAAAGGTTTTTAACTATGAGCACAATGCTTAAAATGCATGGACATAACGAAGAAGCAATAAGGCTTCGTATGTTCCCATTCACTTTAGCAGATGAAGCCGAAGAGTGGTTCTATTCCTTACCTGTTGGCAGTATCACTACATGGGAGGAGATGGAAACAACATTCTTGCACGGATATTTTCCTGCATCAGTGTCACTGAGAAAAAGATACGAGATCCTAAATTTCAAGCAGAAGGAGGGTGAGTCACTAGGAGATGCCTATAAAAGATTCAAGAGAATTCTAGTGGCTTGTCTTACTCATAACATGGATGAAATTGAGCAGATGCAAATGTTTGTTAATGGTCTTCGAATTCAAACGAGACAAATCCTTGACTCAGCAGCTGGTGGCTCAGCTAACTTTGCAACAGCCACCGGTATGAAGAAGATAATTGAAGCAATTGCCTCAAATGAGCATCTGGAGTTGTATGATAGGGTGTCAAGAAAATCTGCAGTAATTGATTTGAAGCTTGAAACAAACAAACAGGTAAACATTGAAGAAGCAGTTGCTGCAGAGGTGGAGAAAAGGTTGAAGGC
Organism: Lathyrus oleraceus; assembly: GCF_024323335.1. Classification (NCBI taxonomy): domain Eukaryota; kingdom Viridiplantae; phylum Streptophyta; class Magnoliopsida; order Fabales; family Fabaceae; genus Lathyrus; species Lathyrus oleraceus. The sequence goes on from NC_066581.1 coordinate 322,986,626, forward strand.
ACGAAACATAGGTGCTCAGAAAGTGGCTCAAGTGCAACAGGCGCCAAACGATGTGTGTGACATTTGTAATGGACCACACAATACTATTCATTGCTTTGCAACACCACAACAGATAGAAGATATCAAGTTTTTAAAGCAGAATAATCCCTACTCTAACAACTTACAACCCAGGTTGGAAGAATCATCTAAACTTCTCCTGGAAAGATCAGAGAGGGAACGTTCCGCAACAGGGTACAGGGCAATATCAGACTCAGTATCAGCAACAACAACAACAACAGGCACCTAAAAAGGCAGACTGGGAGATTGCCATTGAAAACCTGGCAACTCAAAATAGGCAATTTGAAGAAGAGACTAGAAACAATCAGAAAAACACCACCGCCTCCCTAAAGAATCTCGAAGTTCATCTGGGGCAGATAGCACAGCAACTGGCAAGTTCTCGAACACCAGGTTCCCTACCAAGTGAAACAGTTCAAAATCTGAGAGGTCGGGAGAATGTTAATATTGTCACAACGACAGAGAAAAAGGCTGCTAAAAAGAAAAAAATTATATCACCGAGTGAGCCGACTAAAGAAGAAACTACAAAAGGAACTAAACCGGTGATTAAGTTGCCCTACCCTCAGAGAATGACAAAGAAGGAACCTAGTGATTCAGACTTGGAGAAATTCATGACAATGTTTAAAAGGATTGAGGGTCATATGGCCTTGTTTGAAGCACTTGAAAGGATGCCCATGTACAAGAAATTCGTGGAAGAGGTAATGGCTGAAAAGAAACCAACCACTGAAGAACAGGTATCCGGTAAGGAACAATATAATGCAAACTCCCTGGAGCAGAACATTCCTAACAAACAAAAGGATCCAGGAACCGTCACAGTACCATGCACAATCAAAGAAAGAACCTTCAAAAAGGTACTAATAGATTCTGGACCTAGTGTGAATCTGATGCCATTATCGATCTATCACAGGCTGGGTATTAAAAATATCAGTGATATAAAGACCAATCTGAAGTTTGCGGATTACTCAAGAAAAGATGCTTAAGGTATAGCTGAAGATGTGCTGGTAACAATAGTGGACTTGACTTTTCAAGTCGATTTTGTAATCCTAGACATACCTGAAGACAATGAGGCACCCATCATTCTGGGTCGACCTTTCATGAAGACGAGTCGATGCAAGCTCGACATGGATGAGTGCACGTTAACCTTGAAAGTTCACAACAAGGAAATAACATTGAATGCTATTGAAGACCAGGAGATGGAGGAAGATACAGAATCTCAGTATCAAGTAGGCTTAATCAGGACATTGAATACTATCAAAGTCTCACCACTTCCAGTAGCTACCCTAAACGGAAAGATTCCTAACACCGAAAGGAAGGTTAAAAAGGAATCGTGGCACAAAGGAGTCCACAGTGATAAAAGAGACAACTTCCGAGTTGTAGACAAGAGGTGCAACAAGGTTTTGAACCTGAAATACCCCCCATGATAAGGAAAATGAACTGTCGAGCCATGCGACGTTAAACGAAGTGCTTCGTGGGAGGCAACCCACGCGCTTGATTTCTAATTTATTTCGTTTTTATTTTTCTTTGTGTGTGCTAAAATTTTGTTGTAGGGGAGGAGGAGAATTAGAAGGGAAAAGTCACAAACACCTCAAAATGGAAGGAAACCACACAAGTGCAGTAAAACAACAAAACAATTTTCAAATGTTGAGGGAGCCAGATCACCAACAAGGGCGGCCGTGTTGAACAACACGGCCCGTGTTGATTGCCCTTAACCAAAGAAGTGGGCGTGTGCAGAGAGGAGGAAACCAGATCACTAACACGGGTACCCGTGTAGATGCACACGGCCCGTGTTGTTTTGTACGGGATGGATTTTTGAATTTTTTGAATTTTTTTTGTTTTAAGTGGTGGGACCCACTTGACTTATAACTCATCTCCACCACTTATCCTTCATTATTCTGGTTTTACAAGACTCTCATTCTCTCTTCCTCCATTGTTAACCTAGCCTCCACCACCAAAAGCTTCACTTTTCACCACTATCAACAGTAGTCGCTATGAGTCCCCTTTGTATTTGAATTTAAACATTAAGGTCAATGTTTAGTTCAGGTGTGGGGGGGGGGGGGTTTCCTTTCATGTTTTATTTCGTTTTCATTTTGTTCATGTTTTCCTTCATCGTTTTTGCTTCTATTGTCATAGTATTTTGTTTTTATTGTTTACTTGTGTGTACAAAGTGATGAGAAATTGTTAGACGAATCCGGGATCGATTGTACTGGATGAAACACACTACCCATACTTGTTCTGTTAAGGTACCCCGGAAGTTGATGCAACCATGAGAAAGTAAAAGTCGGACACATTTTGGGGACACTGGACCGAGCAGTATGGTAGAACCGAATCGGAAAAGAAACCACATGACACTAGGAGGCTTCAGAGCTTGTAAGTTTAACCAACATGGTGAGAATACAAAGGCCAAACACTAAATATCATCATGAGAGTTCAACCAGGTATGAATCTATCACTCTGACTTTGTGTATGTTCTTTTGACACTTCACAGCATGACAACACACACTGAGGCAAGTTGTTTGTTTAGCCCAGAGCCTTTCTAGCCATCCCTATTTGTATGTTTACCCTTCGTGAACCCCGTTGAGCCTTAGCCTTTTTGTTCGTAATAAACCTCATATTAACCATTAATCATTCATTTCTTCTATTAATCGATATGATTGTTGTAAGTTACAAAATATGCAAAAAGCTAAGTTTGGGGTGGTAACCTTTAAAGAAAGGACGAGTGCATAAGAAGAGATCTAAAAGTAATGCAAAAAGAAGAGACGTGTGTATGTCCTAATAAAAAAAAGAGAAAGAAAAGAAAAAAAAAAGAAATGCACTTGCCGAGACTTAAGACTCTAACACCTGTAAAATGCTCACAGAGAATTGAGTTAAAAAGAGTCAAAAGTGAATAAACCCCCATAGTTATGGGTTAAGCGCGAAAAAAAAGAGAAAATCAAACAACATGAATGCCGAGTTCAAAACCATTTGTTATCTATTCCTGTGTCTATCCTACCGTACCCAAGCCCCGTTACAACCGAAAAGACCTCATAAAGTGTGTGGAATCTGTTGTTGTAGTGAAATTAGAATTTATTCAAATTTAAGAGTTTGGTATTGCATGTTGTGCTGTGAGTGTAAACACCCTAACCATGAGAGATGTTGTGAGTATGTGAAAAATCTTGCATGTAACGAGGCCTCTGATGTGGAAATATGGTGAACAGTTTGAGTCGGGAAAACCGGAAACTTGATTCGAAAGGAAGAACACAAGTTGTGAAGGACAAGGTTGCATTGTGGAAAGTGAATTCGTGGGTGACCTTTGTTTGGACTCAATACATCACTTGAGGACAAGCAATTAGACAAGTTTGGGGTTGTGATCGGTCACCATTTCCATTGAATTCCCACCTTTTATCCGGCATATTTTCATCACTTTGGTAAGATTTGTGGTTGTTTTTAGTTGTTTTAAAGTCATTTAACATGTTTCGTTAGTTTATTATTGCATTGCATTTTGTTACATTTTTGTGTCAAAAAGTTTCTTTTATGCTTCGATTTGGTAGTGTTAGTGTTGTAGGTTGTTGCATAGGTTCAAAAGGACTAATAGCTGAGTGTTGGATGCTCCGGAAGGCCAAAATATGAAGATGCAGAAGGTCAACACGGGCTCCAATGTACATCAACACGGCCTGTGTTGTTTGCCAGGAGGGAGCACTCAAAGAGGGGAGTCAGGGAGTTAACACGGGCACCCATGTACATCAACACGGCCTGTGTTGATGCCTCTGTAGCTTTCTTTAAAAAACACAACTTTTGAAGAGCAACACGGACACCCGTGTGAATCCACACGGCCCGTGTTGATGGGCGCGGCTGAGAAATTTTACTTTATGTTGTGTGGATCTGCCCTGTTCATTAAGGGTATTTTGGACTTCTTGCTGGGAGAAAAAACCATCTGAGGCTATTAGAAGACTTTGGAGAGAAAGAGAAGGGGACTTTTTTTGACGTACGAGAGAAAAACATTGCACTGGAGAATATAGTTACTACGGAGAATTTGAAGACGGCGAGATTCAAGGGCATCAACCATTGAAGATCAAAATCTTCTAATTCTTTGTAATGTTTAATTTCCACACTATGATTTCTTTGAATACTATGAGAGGCTAAACCCCCCAATGCTAGGGGGGTGGTCCTGATTTGATCTTATGTTATGAATTCGAACCATGGATTTTCTTATTACTATGTTACGTATTTCAATTCAATTGTGTGATGTTATTAGGCTTTTGTATCGGACAAATACAATTAGATCTATGACTATCGATAATAGGATTGTGATTGTTAGGGTTTTCACACAATTGGGTTTATAATTGCATCACCTAGGACTAGGAACTTTTGTAAATCACCATAAACCTTGATATTGTTTATGATAAAAACCAATGATTAGTTGAATGGACATTTGAGTAAGAATTGGTAGTTTAATAGTTTCTTCATTAAGGACTTAAGGAAGAACATTCTGAGGTTAGGTAATTGAATGTTTCATGTGTATTGAGGAAATCTTGACTTGAATTCATAACTAGTTAAATCAACCACTCACCCTAGCATGTTTCATCTTAATCAATTATTCTTTACTATCTTTTTGTGTTTGTTGTTATAAATTCCCAAAACCAACCAAACCATTGTGTTTTCGTTCAAATAGAATCAGAAGTAAATAAGTATTTCCTACGCAATCCCTGAGATCGATACTTGGGAATAAAACTCCTTATTACTACATCGGTAAAAATAGTACACTTGCTATTTTTCCGATCAGCCATTCAACGTCAAGACTGAATTTATGAAACCGAGTTTCCGCAGTGGAGGGTTCATTCATGGGAATGATCAACACTTAGCTGTTGTGATTGAGGATGATGACGATGAAGACGAAGTTTGCGCCAACTTTATGACGCATGGCCAGTCTTGCAACAATTGGGTTGTTTTTGATGTTCCTACTATTATTCATTGCTCTAAGTAATTTATTTTTGATTTTTAAGAAAAATTCTTCTCCTATGCCTAAGGTAGAAGTGAGCATTGTTGGGCACTTCTATTATTATCATCAATAAAATATAATTTTTATTCATCCACATCTATGATGTTTTATTTTTAATTTTTTCTTTTTTGAAAATGGTAATCACAAAAAACATAAATAAATAATAAACACTCCACTTCTCTAAAATAAAAATATCAAATCATTATGCAGGTTGGTTCTCAAACCCATTGAATACAATGATCCTACTCCCTCTCCAAACTTTGATTTCCCTGTGTTCGAAGCTGAGGAAAAGACTGGTGATGAAGAAGTATCTGATGAATTATCTCGTTTACTTGTGCACGAGGAAAAAGCCATTCGGATGTTTGAAGAGAAGATTGAATTAGTCAACTTGGGTTCCGAAGATGATATGAAGGAAGTCAAGATTGGGTTTCAACTGTGTCCAGAAGCTAAGAAGAGGTTGATTGATCTTCTTCGAGAATATTCTGATGTGTTTTCTTGGGCCTATCAATGCCTGATTTGGATTCGGAGATTGTGGAGCATAGATTGTTGTTGAATCCAGAATGTTCGTCGGTCAAGCAAAAGTTGAGAAGAACTCATCCTGATATGGCAGTTAAGATCAAAGAAGAAGTGCAAAAGCAAATTGATGTTGGTTTTCTTATTACCTCCGAATATCCGTAGTGGGTGGCCAATATTGTGCATGTCCCCAAGAAATATGGAAAAGTCCGCATGTGTGTTGATTATATAGATTTGAACAAAGCTAGTCCAAAAGATGATTTCCCTCTGCCACACATTGATATGTTGGTAGACAATACAGCTAAATTCAAAGTCTTTTCATTTATGGACGGATTTTTTCCAGTTATAATCAGATCAAGATGGAACCTGAAGATATGGAGAAGACCATATTCATTACACCCTGTGGAACATTCTGTTATAGAAAGATGCCTTTCGGTTTAAAGAATGTTGGTGCAACATACCAGAGAGTTATGACTACTCTTTTTCACGATATGATGCATAAAAAGATTGAGGTCTATGTAGATGACATGATTTCCAAATCAAGTGATGAGAAAGTACAAACTCCGCTTGAATCCCAATAATTGTACTTTTGGTGTTCGTTTTGGTAAGTTGTTGGGCTTTATTGTCAGTGAGAAGGGTATTGAAGTTGATCCTGTCAAGGTCAAAGCAATACAAGAGATGCCTGCGCCCAAAACTGAGAAGCAAGTCAGAGGTTTTCTCGGTCGCTTGAATTATATCTCAAGATTCATATCGCATATGACTGCCACATGTGCACCTATTTTTAAGCTTCTTCCGATTCTGTCTCCTCCTATGGAACACCTTTGATCATGTATTTGACTGTGCTCGATGAGAGTATGGGTTGTGTTCTTGGTCAGCAAGATGAATCTGGTAAGAAAGAATATGCAATTTACTACCTCAGTAAGAAGTTCACCGACTATGAGACTCAGTAGTCTATTCTGGAAAAGACTTGTTGCGCATTCGCTTTGGCTGCTAAGCGTCTGCGCCAGTACATGTTGAATCATACTACTTGGTTGATATCCAAAATGGATCCAATCAAGTACACTTTTGAAAAGCCTGCTTTAACTGGGAGGATTGCCCGTTGGCAGATGTTGTTATCAGAGTATGATATTGAATACCAATCTTAAATAGCTATTAAAGGTTATGTCTTGGATGACCATTTGGCTCACCAACCGATTGAAGACTATCAGTCAGTGCAATATGATTTTCCTGATAAAGAGATTTTGTACTTGAAAATGAAGGATTGTGATGAACCAATGCTTGAAGAAGGGCCAAAAACTGGTTCCCGTTGGGGCATGGTATTCAATGGAGTTGTTAATTCATATGGTAATGGCATTGGGGCAGTGATTATTACCCCTCAAGGCACTCATTTTCCATTTACACCTAGATTAAATTTCAAGTGCACAAATAATATGGCTAAGTATGAAGCTTGCATTATGGGGCTTGAAGAGGCCATTAATCTCAGAATCAAGTATCTTGACGTCTATGGAGATTCAACTTTGGTTGTGAATCAGATCAAAGGTGAATGAGAGATGAATAACCCCGGTTTGATACCATATAGAGACTATGCGAGGAGGATTTCAACTTTCTTTACAAAAGTTGAGTTTCATCATATCCCTCGAGATGAAAACCGGATGGCAGATGCTCTTGCAACACTAGCTTAAATCATCGTGGTGAAATTTTGGAATGATATTCCCAATTTGACTGTGATGCGTCTTGATAGGCCAGCTCATGTGTTCTCCATTGAAGAACTTAAAGTTGAAAAGTCATGGTACTTTGATATCAAATGTTTCCTTCAAAGTCAGATTTACCTGCCTGGGGAATCTGTGAAAGATAAGAAGACTTTGAGGAGATTAGCTGGCAACTTCTACCTGAATGGTGATGTGCTTTAGAAGAGAAACTTTGATATGGTTTTGCTCATATGCATGGATAGACACGAAGCAGACATGTTGATGACTGAAGTCCATGAAGGTTTATTTGGTACTCATTCCAATGGATATGCTATGGCAAAGAAGATGTTGAGAACATGTTACAATTGGTTGACAATGGAATATGACTGTTGCAAGTTTGTGAAGAAATGCCACAAGTGTCAAATTTATGCAGATAAGATTCATGTTCCTATGACACTGTTGAATGTCATCTCCTCTCCATGGCCCTTCTCCATGTAGGGAATTGATATGATTGGTATGACTGACCCCAAAGCTTCGAACGCACATCATTTTATTTTGGTGGCTGTTGATTACTTCACAAAGTGGGTTGAAGTGGCATCATATGCAAATGTGACCAAGCAAGTTGTTGTTAGGTTTACCAAGAATCAGATTATATGTCGTTATGGTGTACCAAGTAAGATCATTATTGATAATGGATCGAACTTGAACAATAATATGGTGGAAGCTCTATGCAAAGACTTCAAGATTGCACATCATAATTTTTCTCCCTACAGACCTAAGATGAATGGAGTTGTCAAAGCTGCAAATAAGAACATCAAGAAGATCATTCAGAAGATGGTTGTGACGTACAAAGATTGTCATGAAATGCTCTCATTTGCTTTGCATGGGTAGCATACATCCATCTGCACTTCAACAGGGGCAACCCCTTTCTCACTTGTTTATGGTATGGAAGTTGTGCTCCCCGTGGAAGTTGAGATCCCATCACTGTGTGTCTTGATAGAAGCCAAGTTAACTGAAGCTGAATGGTGTCAGACCAGATATGATCAGTTGAATTTAACTGAAGAGAAGAGATTGATTGCCATGTGTCTTGGTCAGTTATATCAGCAAAGAATGAAGAAGGCATTTGATAAGAAGGTCAGGCCTCGTGTGTTTAGAGAAGGTGACCTTGTGCTCAAGAATATTCTATCTTTCAAACCAGATGCTAGGGGCAATTGGACTCCTAATTATGAAAGTACATATGTTGTGAAGAGAGCCTTTTCAGGAAGTGCTTTTATTCTTATAACTATGGATGGTGAAAAGTTCACTCGTCCTGTGAATGCTGATGCAGTCAAGAAATACTTTGCCTAAGAAGAAAAGAACAGCTCGCTAAGTTGAAAACCCGAAAGGGCGGCTTAGGCAAAAATGAGTGTCTCGATGGATTGAAAACCCGAAAGGGAGATCTAGGAAAAAGTCAGAGACATAAAACAGAAAATTTATCCCGCTAGATTGAGTACCCCACCTCAGGGAAATCTAGGCAATAATTAGGGATTATGGCAAGTAACTGCATTTGGTTGGTCCTGATCATTGGAGCAGTTTCAAGCAAGTCATTTGGTCCTAATTCATCATTCTCAACCGAAACAGAGAGCACAACGGATATTGAAGTTGGTAGGGAGAGTGTAGCGGTGTATTCGTTACCATTGGAGATATTGACTAAATCCAAGGTAAATCATACAAAGTCGAGTCGCCACCGCACTTCTATTTATCCAAAGGAATGGTTAGAAAGCAAACAAAAACCTAAAAGTTTTACAAATAAAACTAGTAAAAGAAACAGAGATCTGGGTAAGGGGGTTGGTTATGCAATGGGAAGGTGTTAGGCACCCAAAACATCCTAGGTACTCCTAGGGAGCCCTTTCCACACTTGTGAAGGTTATTGTTTTGTGAAAATTTTATTTGTGCAAACATGATTGAAGAGATGAGAAGAGAATATACAAGTTTATTTATATTTTGTGTTTGGATGGATAAACCCATTGCCTACGTACCCTCTTATAAAAAGATTAGGATCAAAACCTCGTAGTTCGGGGTAAAAATCTCAAAAACAAATGAGTGGATTGATTGGTCCAAAAGCCTTAAGGTCTTTTGCTATCAAAGGGAGAAAACTCAACCTAAAACCACAAGTCCACCATGTGAGGATAGCTTCAACATGCTAGTGAGGGGTTAACCCTATAATAAGCATGGAAGACTCATTGTCCATCACTAAAGACAAAGGTGAGTATTATATCTACCACAAGGATAACTCAAACCTAATAGATAAAGGTTATGGAAAAAAAATTGATTAGGAAGTGGACATTGGAACCATAAAAGACATTTGAATGGGTTATATTTACCAATTAGAAGTATGTACAAGAGATGGTCAAAGTTGACTTAAAGATTCGATTCAAAATAAGTGTTATGAAAAGAAAGTTTGAAAATCAAAAGCCTAAGGCTTAGGTTTCTAATGTTGAAAACAAATGAAATGTTTGCACAATTTTTTTTGGCTTGGGTTAGGGTGGAGAAATGAAGAAGAAGGGTTAAGTCCTAAAGAGAACAAGAGGTGAGGGACAAGAAATGAAACCACACTAGGAGTTCCTCTCTTGAGATCATATTGATGATCCAAGTAGATCCCATCCTTTGGAATAAGCAATCACAAGGCATAAGCAATCAAACAAGTCTCATAAGAGATCCTCAATGTATCTTGTATCTTCCACTTAGATGAACATGATAATGATCTTTCAATTAAGCTCAAATGGAAACTCCTAGTTCAAGAGCACACACATCAAAAGTTCACAAGTAAACAATCATCACACACTATATACATACAAGAAGCTCAAAACAATGGGTGGGCTTTAGTCAAGAGGGGTCCTATTGTCGCACCTCGAAAAAAAGGGGATACGACTACAAAGCGAAGCGCAAATGCACGCTCGCAATGATGGACTGAACAGAGTCGCCACCGAACTTTATTTATTCCCAAAAACGGGAAAGGGAAAATATCGATAAAACCCCTAAAAGAAAGGATAAGATACGGTCATCGCAACCAATATTAGGGTTCGGGAGTCGATTACGCAAGGGGAAGGTATTAGCACCCCTCACGTCCGTTGTACTCAACGGGAACCATTAGGTTAGTTGTGTGCGTTAGTGTTAGTTGAAATATTAGGCTTTTCGAATTATTAGGTGGGAAAGAAAGAAAGGAAGAGAATGAATTTTTTTTGGATTTTTGATGAAGGACTAAACCTAAATTTTTTATTAGTGGGCCTAACAAGATTTACGAATCCTGCTCCTACGTATCTCAAAAGAGAAATCAAGGCTTACGTAGTTCTGGGTAGAAAAATGTTTGTTTGTTGGTCGATTTTAGCGAAAGCTACTTTGTGTCAAATCGATGAAAACATTGTTGGACTACCCAAAACAGGTGGAGAAACATTGCCTTGCATTGTTTTGAAACAAAGTACCTTTCGTTTGTGAAAAGGTTTAAGAGATCAATCGCACGGCGGCGAGGAAAGAAATTGATTGATTTGATGTGTTTTGAATAATGGCGAGAACTTGGATGAGCGAGATATACATCTCGAATCCTAGTCTCAGGAGTTCACGATATACACCATGTTCCATTTCCATCTTTATTGAAAAAGTATTACGGTAGGAATTAGGTATTTTGAAGTTTGAAAGACGAGTACTTGTGACTTACAAGCTCTTGCAGCTTGGGTCTAATACTCGGGACTACGTCTGGACATTCCACCCAGGCAGTCTGTTTCTTTCCAATATTGCTAAGAAAATGATTCGAGTATTTACGAATGTTTAGGAGGGAAGACAAATATTTATGGCTTACAAGCTCTTACAGCTTGAGCCTAATATTCGAGATTACGACTGGACATTCCATCCATGTAATCTTTTTCTTCCAACTTTATTAAGAAAATGGTTTGAATATTTGGAGTGTTAAAGAGAAGACGAATATTTACGGCTTGCAAGCTCTTACAGCTTGAGCCTGATATTCGAGATTACGACTGGACATTCCATCCAGGTAATCTTTTTCTTCTAACTTTATTAAGAAAATGATTTAAATATTGGAGTGTTTTGAAGAGAAGACGAATATTTATGGCTTGCAAACTCTTACAGCTTGAGCCTAATATTCGGGATTATAACTGGATATTTCCTCCAGGATAATCTCTTTCTTCACGTTTTATTTAGAAAAAAGATTTGAATATTATGTTGATTTGTGAAATGAACTTGAAATGATTCACATTTACTTTTGGAATGTATTTTGAAATCGAGGAAAGTTGAAATTGATTTTGAAATCGAGTGAAATTTGAGCATGATTATTTACACGTGTAAAATGAGCATAGATAATTATTGATCGACTAAACAAATAATCAAATTAATCCACTTATTAAAAAAAGGGACAATTAACTAAATCTACACAACTAATTAATTAAACAACACAAATAATTAATTAATTACTAATAACAAAAAATGGGTGTATGTATAAATGGATGGTGAATTGGTAAGTGGTAAAATTAAGATCCAAAGCCCAAATCCAAATTCTAAATCCAAGATTATAAAAAGAAAATAAAAGGTAAAATATAATAAATAGAAAATAAATCATTGAGAGCAGGGCTATGTTCATGACCTTAGAGCTCTTCTTCTCTTCCTCTTTTTTAATTTCTACTCCCTCCGGTCACACTTCAACACATGGCATGGATTAAACAAAATAATGATAAATGAAATACAATATTGAACCGTCCTCTCTCTATCAGCAAAGGCATTCTCTTCCTTTTGTTAAAATTGTCCTTCATAAGGAAAAATGATTTATACCACCCATTTAAAACTAACTCTTCTTTAAAACATTAATCCTTTCTTAAATAAAAAACAACACAAATTGTTAGCAAGACTCTTTGATAACTTATGCAGCAATTGACCATACATTTCAAGCAACCACGATTTTCCGACTAGATATTTGGAAGCTATCATCCTAACCACAAACAAATAATCAACATCGACAATTTAAACATGCAGCATAAAGTTTTCACAAATTAAAAGCCATGACCACAACCGGAAGTCCAAGAACTCAAACAACAAGAGAAGCTTCCAAATGACAAAAGCTCAAATATACAAAGATATTCATTCAGGAACTTGAACACACAATTGGTATTCATAATAGCAAACACAAAATTCCCAAACAAGAAGTCAAGTTGTAACATTACCGTAACTGAAAGTGTAACGTGTTAATAAGAACCCCTAAGGTTCACACACATAAATTCAAAATATACAGATGACATAAAAGGGTATTGGAACAGAATGATGTTCTTGAAAAAAAACGGTTACCAAGTTGCTGAGTTATCGCCAGAGAAAAGTCGAGGTTATTTGGATGATCAAAATGTTGCACTCACAATGAAGACTTCATTTTTGGTTGGTGTTAGTGACCGAGTTGCTGTTTAAGTTACATTACGGCGGAGGATGGCGGTTTATGACAATTCTTCACAGGGTAGAACTTTGAGCATTTCCAATCAAATCATTTCGAACAATCGCAACTGTTACACCAGAGGGACCTACATTCTTCTGAGCACCAGCATAGATCAAACCAAACTTCGAAACATCATCATGTTTAGAACAGAAATTTGGAGACACATCAGCAACCAAAATCCCACTTTGATTATTGGTTTTTTTGCATACTGGTTTCAACGACCTTTATCTTTAACAAAATCTCAATTGAAATGGAAAGAAAAGTAATTGACACAAAAGCTTAAAACCAAAGGCATACGCATATTATGTAAACCATTGCAGCTAAGTCTAGAATAGGAATGAACAACAAGAGTGTTGCTGCAAGTACTCAACAAATCATTAATTTGGAACTGAACAATCTATATGATAATCGAAATACGGCATACGAAAGTGGGATTTGCAACAGCTTAGAAGATGGTTAAACCAAATGGAAACACCATTATTATATGTTCGAAAAGACTCGAAATTGTTACCCTAAACGAGGATCAACACCGCTACACCTTAGCGATGGCGCCTGTCTATGCTGCTGCCTGAGTTCGTGGTTGTTGCAGGATTTTGAATTGAACGGAAGGGTATCTTGTGAGCGGTGTAAGATCTTCAATTGATCCACTATTCTTCAAGTTGTCCTTCCATACACCGTAATTCTTCCTCTTTGCTACCCAGCGCGTCAAGATTCACCACTGAGTTGAAAGCTATTTGTACAGTTGTGAGATCTGCTGCGAGTTTGGAGGTTGTTGGACTGTCTTTTTCGAGAAAGAAATCGCCGGAACGATTCGACCTGTGCAGAATCAGAAATTAACAGCTATACAAGATCACTGCCTGATATAGTTTCCCATATGTCACCTAGAGTTCCTTTCACCTCATCTAAATCCAGCTTCTCGTGCCTCGTTAAAGGAACTAGAACCTTTCCTAAGTCCAACCTTAACTACAATATCAGACTTAACCCCTTGAAAGCGTCAGGCAAAAAATGAAACAAATCTTTTCCTCCTCTCACAATGTACTCTTTGTGTCCGGCGAGGTTAGCTCTCTCCTTCTTGATGACAGAAGTCTCAAAATCGAGCGAAACGGGATGTGTGGCGAGAGGAACCGAAAGGGGTTTGTGCGTGTAGTGAGTTTTGATGTTGGAGAAGAGCGGTTCAATGGTGGTTCAGAGTATGAATCGTGGGTTTCAGGCGGTGTGAAGATGAAGGAGGCAGAGACGCATGGTGAATCGTGGGCGGTGAAGTTGTTGATATTCACGGAGGAAGAAGAAGGAGATGGGTGGAGGTTTTGTTGAGGACGAAGTGAGTGGTTTCGTGGTGGCGGAGGCAGATGAAGGTGGTGACGGATTAGGGTTTAGAGTTGATGAAGGGTGTGGCGGAGAGTGGGTGTGAAGGGAAAAGGGTGGCGGATTAGGGTTTTACCATGTGAAGAAGAAGAAAGGTCCTTCATTTATTTTTTTATCTCCCCCGGTTTTCAGAGAGAGAGATCTCTTTGAGAGTCCTTTTTTTTTTGGAAGAAGAAGAGATTTTTATTTTTTTGTCCTTTTTTGAGAAGTGAGAGAGAGGAGAGAGACTCAAAAGAGACGTTGAGAGTGCCCTTTCCTTCTCCTAGGCATCTGTTGGTTTTTTACTATGTGCTTCTTTAACTTTTGTTTTTTTGGTGATGTGTCAAAGGGTCATTGGCTAAGAAGGATAATTGAGGATATGGATCCATGTGTTTTCCAATTGGGATCACTGATTAATTTGAATTAAAGGCTACGATTGGACCAAAGAAACACAACATTGTTAACCAAATTAAAAATGCCTAGAATATCCCATCTAGAATCTTAAATCAAATTAAATCACTTAAATTAAATAAATTTCACATTTTTATATAAACATGATAAAATTAAAATGGGAGCATGATTATACCTATTTATTTTTTTTGATTTTTCTGACACAATAATGAAAATAAACGGATTTAAAACAAATAAAAAATCAAGTGCGAAATCGCTCAAAAAATTAAATTGAATGCACCAAAATAATCAGTGTGAAATAAACTTATTGGAAAAATACAGCATTTCTTTTAATTTTGAAATAAATTTTGACCGGTTAAACAGGCTTGAGCTGATCAGAATGTGGTCGAAAAATTAGCTGAAAAATAAATCGAGCATACCAGATTAAACTACGCGAAACGTAGATTAATAAAATTGATGTCTAGAAGCTTGATTTTAAAAAAAATTCGTTCACTGATTTAACGCACATCCTTTGATTAATTCAATCGGTTTGTCTGTAATTTCCAAAAAATTATTTCGACTGATATTTTAGGCACTATGCGGTATGGAATGCATGGTATGCTATGTAGACATGGAATAGCTATGATGAATGTATTTAATTGGCGATTCAGGGTCAAAATTAGGATATGACACATATCAACCTCGACAAACAAGCCAAACTGTAATGGGTAATCAAGTGAGCTCTTAACCACTAACATTGAACGTTAGGGTGAGTAGATCAAAATGGTAATGAGGATGAGACCTCATGCTCTTAACCCTGGCCAGGGTGAGCTCATGACAAAGAAAGCGTGGGGATCCAGAAAGTGAGATCTTATTCCACTTGACAGACACTGGACGAAGATCTTGGGTACATGTTCAGAAGCATCAGCATGTAGTGCGAGCATAAAGAACGACACACTGAATAACGGGGGATTGGCTACTAATCCCTTTTATGCTTCAATTGCCTCAACTCTTAGAGGTCTTATCAAGTATCACATGCCTCATCTTGGAGGTCTTTGAGCATAATCTGTAAACAAACACAAACAGAGCCTCTGAAGGAGGACTTGCCAACAAAATGCCTGCCAAAAAGGTGACAGGACTTCAGACTACATGAAGTAAGAGGATAACTACCTAAGTGGTGTGTCAACTGTAACACCCCGATAAAATATGATAATTATTTAAATTTAATTTAATAATATATTTATTAATTTAATTAAATAATTGGAATATTATTGGAATTATTATTATTATTGGAATAATAAGTTGGAATATATATAAAGAGTTCCATTTGGTAAAAAGGGTTTTTCACGTGAAAAGGAAGAAGCGACTGAAAAGTGGAGAAAGGGAGAAAAGAGAAGAAACTGAGAAAGGGTTGAAGAAAGGAAAAGCTTGAAGCTAAAGGATTGCCGGATTTATTCAGGTAAGGGGGGTTTATCGTCGTTTAATGGGTATTATGGGTTAACATGTAATGGGTAGTAATAAGTCGTTGAATTGACCCTAATTGGGATGTTGAATGCTGAAAAATTGAGATGAATAAGTTATGTTAAAGCTGTAATTGAATTTGTAATTGGATGAGTCTTGAATTTCCGAACGTGTAGTTTTTTACGGAATTGGAATCGGAGGTCCGGAAGTCCTCCAACGGCGGAAAATGCGGAGAATTCTGCATTCTGCTTCGTGTTAGCGCAGGAACAGCTTTCTGTCTTGCGCTAACCGGTTAACCCAGGGTGTTAACCGGTTAACACTGTTATGAATTGTGAAATATTGTTGTCTGTCTTGCGTTAACCGGTTAACCCAGGGTGTTAACCAGTTAACACTGTTGTGAATTGCCAGGAAGCGTGTTCTGTGTTGCGTTAACCGGTTAACCCAGGGCGTTAACCGGTTAACACTGTGTGAAAAGTGAAAAATTTATATTTAAATGTGGTGTGCATGTTTGATGTTTGGCATATATTGGCATATGATATAATAGGGATCATTTCCCGTTGTTTTGAGCGGTAGGGGTATTAGTAGAGCGTGCTAATACTGTGATTGATTATGTGGCATGATATGATTATGTGATAAATATGTGGATGATGTATGATTGTATGCATAATGCTGTGGAGGTATCTATTATGTATGCAATTGTGAATGGACTGTTTATGGCTTAGAGTGTGAGCATATGTTCATTGTGGATGATTGTTGATGTTTGCATGACTAAGTGATTTAGCGTGCATAGTATGGCCTTTATGGTGGTAGCTAATTCCCATGGTGAGGAATTAGTGATGAGTTATTGTGGATTGTTGTTGATGTTTGCATGCTAGGTGATTTAGCGTACATAGCATAGCCCTTGGGGTGGTAGCTAATTCCCATGGTGAGGAATTAGTGATGTGAGTCACTAGGTCTCAAATGAGTGGGACTAGTGAGCTTGGTAGCCGTATCTGGATTTGATCGGTGAGGTTGAACTATATGTTCACGAATAGTCGGTACCACATGCATGGAGTCTCATTGCATAATGTATGTATTGTGTATAATATGAATGGATGTGTTCCAATATTATACGTGTGTTTTGATGTTTATGTTGAGCATGATTATGAGTACGAGTTGATGTTGCCGTTACTGAATGTGTGATATGATTAGGGTGATAAGATGTGTTCATTTACTTAGCATTACATGATATTTTATAATGCTTATTATATCGATTGAGGAACTCACCCTTACAACTATGTTTCAGGTAACGAGCAGTGATTGAGTAGAAGCTAGTGCTTGGAGTCTAGTGTAGTTCCTTAGTGAGTCATGCTCTGGTAGATGTAACATCGGGACGGGATGTTTTGCCTTGTTTTCGGTTTGGTTGTTGAATAACCTTACATGTAATGTGTTACATGTTTTGCATGTTGTTGTTAATGTTTATCCGCTGCGAATTATGCAAATGTTTATTTTGATGAATAAATGAGCATGACGAGTTAAATTGGAACATGGTGTGAAGTGTCAAGTGTGACACCCTTAAATTGCATATATACTCTGATTTATGTTTGGTTGTTTTAATTAATTATTGGGGTATTTTAGAAGGGTGTTAAATTAGTGGTATCAGAGCATAGTCGGTCGAGTCGAGTCGTAATTATTCTGTTTCCTTGTACGTGATAGGTGTTGTGTAACCCTATCAGTACTTATTGTTTTAGCTTGTTGGGCTTTCAGAATAGAGATGGCTGGAAGAGGTAGAGACGATGCTGCGATTGCTGAGGCTCTGGGTATGCTAGCTGGAGTACTTGGAGGGAATCCGAATGTTGTGGGAATGGGAGCTGCTCGTCAATTGAGTGAGTTCCAGAAGAACAATCCTCCAATGTTCAAGGGAGCATACGATCCAGATGGTGCTCAGAAGTGGTTGAAGGAGATCGAGAGGATCTTCCGAGTGACTGAGTGTGCCGATAACCAGAAGGTCAGGTTCGGTACGCATATGCTATCAGAGGAAGCAGATGATTGGTGGGTTGCTGCCCGCACTGAGTTGGAAGCTGCTGGGGGTGCTGAGATCACTTGGGCGGTGTTCAGAGAGAGATTCCTGAGGAAGTACTTTCCAGAGGATGTCAGAGGAAAGAAAGAGATAGAGTTCTTAGAATTGAAGCAGGGCAACCGGTCTGTTACTGAGTATGCTGCTAAGTTCACAGAGCTGTCGAAGTATTACACTCCCTATGATGAGGCTACTGGGGAATTTTCGAAATGTGTGAAGTTTGAGAACGGGTTGCGTCCCGAGATCAAGCAGGCTATTGGGTATCAGCGGATCAAAGTGTTTTCTGACTTGGTTGACTGTTGCAGGATTTTTGAACAGGATACCAAGGCCAGAACGGAGAGCTATCAGCAGAGGGTTGATAGGAAAGGCAAGAATCAGAATGATTGTGGGAAACCGTATGCAGCTGGCAAAGGTTTCCAGAGACAGAGTGGGATGAAGAGACCTAGTGGGGGAGACTCCAGTGCCCCTGCTAAGTGTTATAGATGTGGTCAGGCTGGACATCGTTTCCATGAGTGTACCAGTAATGAGAAGAAGTGTTTCAAGTGTGGCAAAGGTGGTCACTTGGCTGCAGAGTGCCGGTTGAAGACTATGACTTGTTTCAACTGTGGAGAGGTGGGTCATATTAGCCCACAGTGTCCTAAGCCGAAGAAAGAGAACCAGTCGGGAGGCAAGGTCTATGCTTTATCGGGTTCTGAGACTTCTGCAGATGATCGTTTGATCCGAGGTACGTGTTATATTAATGGCTTTCCTCTTGTAGCTATTATTGACACAGGTGCGACTCATTCCTTTATATCTTTGGATTGTGCTGTGAAACTCAAATTAGAGATATCTGAGATGCATGGGAGTATGGTGATTGATACTCCTGCGAAGGGTTCAGTGACTACTACTTCAGTTTGTTTAAATTGCCCTTTGAGTATTTTTGGTAGAGACTTTGGGATGGACCTCGTGTGTCTTCCACTAGTGCAGATTGATGTTATCCTGGGTATGAACTGGTTGGTGTTTAACCGAGTTTATATCAACCGTTTTGATAAGACTGTAATCTTTCCTGAGATTGAGGAAGGAAAGAGTTTGTTTCTATCAGCAAGGCAGGTGAATGAGGCAGTAGCAGATGGGGCAGAGTTGTTTATGCTGTTAGCAACTTTGGAGGCTAAAGATAAACTGGCGATTTGCGATCTAGCCGTGGTGTGTGATTTTCCTGATGTGTTTCCTGAGGAAGTGAATGAATTACCGCCAGAGCGTGAAGTTGAGTTCTCGATTGATTTGGTACCTGGTACTAGGCCGATATCGATGGCTCCGTACTGTATGTCTGCTGTTGAGTTAACTGAATTGAAAAGTCAGTTGGAAGATCTGTTGGATAAGAAATTTATTCGTCCGAGTGTGTCACCGTGGGGTGCACCAGTGTTATTGGTTAAGAAGAAAGAAGGTACTATGAGGTTGTGTGTGGACTACAGGCAACTGAATAAAGTGACGATCAAGAATCGGTATCCTTTGCCGAGGATTGATGATTTGATGGATCAGTTGGTTGGTGCGAGTGTGTTCAGCAAAATAGATTTGAGATCGGGGTATCATCAGATACGTGTGAAAACTGAGGATATTCAGAAGACTGCTTTCAGAACAAGGTATGGACATTATGAGTATTCTGTAATGCCTTTTGGTGTGACTAATGCGCCTGGGGTATTTATGGAGTATATGAATAGGATTTTCGATCCGTACCTAGACAAGTTTGTTGTGGTGTTTATTGACGATATTTTGGTGTATTCGAAATCTGAAGAAGAGCATGCTGAACATTTGAGAGTGGTTCTAGGAGTTCTACGAGATAAGAAGTTATTTGCTAAACTGTCTAAGTGTGAATTTTGGTTAGAAGAGGTTAGTTTTCTTGGTCATGTGATTTCAAGAGGTGGTGTTGTTGTTGATCCTTCTAAGATAGAAGCGGTATCTAAGTGGGAAGCTCCGAAGTCAGTTTCTGAGATAAGGAGTTTTCTTGGACTTGCAGGTTATTATAGGAAATTCATTGAGGGATTTTCTAAGTTGGCGTTACCGTTGACGATGTTGACTAGAAAGGGGCAAGCGTTTGTTTGGGACTCAAAATGTGAAGAAGGTTTCCAAGAGTTAAAGAGAAGGTTAACTACTGCTCCTATTCTGATATTACTGAGTCCATCGGAACCATTTGAGGTTTACTGTGATGCTTTGTTGTTGGGTTTGGGTGGTGTTTTGATGTAGAATAAGCAGGTTGTAGCTTATGCTTCGAGACAACTGAAGGTTCATGAGAGGAACTATCCGACACACGATTTAGAGTTAGCAGTTGTGGTATTTGTTCTAAAGTTATGGAGGCATTACTTGTATGGGTCAAGATTTGAGGTTTTCAGTGACCATAAAAGTTTAAAGTATTTGTTTGATCAGAAAGAGCTGAATATGATACAGAGGAGATGGTTAGAGTTTCTGAAGGATTATGACTTTGGTTTGAATTACCACCCGGGTAAAGCAAACGTAGTGGCTGATGCATTGAGTCGGAAA
The DNA here is from genome assembly GCF_024323335.1 of Lathyrus oleraceus. Lineage (NCBI taxonomy): Eukaryota > Viridiplantae > Streptophyta > Magnoliopsida > Fabales > Fabaceae > Lathyrus > Lathyrus oleraceus. The sequence continues at coordinate 323,007,088 of NC_066581.1, forward strand.
TCATTGCATATGTCTATGTTAATGGTTAAGGAATTGGATTTAATTGAGCAGTTTAGAGACTTGAGTTTGGTGTGTGAGAGTACTCACAATAGCGTTAACTTGGGAATGTTGAAGTTAACGAGTGGTATTCTGGATGAGATTAGAGAGGGTCAGAAATCCGATGTGCTTTTGGTTGATAAGTTGACTCTAGTGAATCAAGGTCAAGGTGGTGAATTCAGAGTTGATGAGAATGGTGTTTTGAGATTTGGTAATCGGGTGTGTATTCTGGATGTTACTGAACTTAAGAAGAGTATTCTTGAGGAAGGACATCGTAGTGGCTGAGTATTCATCCTGGGGCTACGAAGATGTATCATGATTTGAAAAAGTTATTTTGGTGGCCGGGAATGAAAAGAGAAATTGCGAGTTTTGTTTATTCTTGTTTGACTTGTCAAAAGTCAAAGATTGAGCATCAGAAGCCGTCTGGGCTAATGCAACCGTTGGCTATTCCAGAGTGGAAGTGGGATAGTATCAGTATGGATTTTGTTGCTGGTTTACCGAGGACAATTAAGAATTTTGAAGCTATTTGGGTGATTGTTGACAGATTGACAAAATCGGCTCATTTCATTCCGATCAGAATGGATTATCCGTTAGAGAGATTAGCTGAGTTGTATATTGAGAAAATTGTAAGTTTGCATGGTATTCCGTCGAGTATTGTTTCGGACAGAGATCCTAGATTTACATCGAAGTTCTGGGAAGGTTTGCAGAGGGCTTTGGGAACTAAGCTGAGATTGAGTTCTGCATATCATCCGCAGACTGATGGTCAGACTGAGAGGACGATTCAGTCACTGGAGGATCTTTTGAGGGCTTGTGTTTTGGAAAAGGGAGGTGCTTGGGATTGTTATTTACCTTTGATTGAGTTTACCTACAACAATAGTTTTCATTCGAGCATTGGTATGGCACCGTTTGAAGCTTTGTATGGTAGGAGATGTCGGACACCTTTATGTTGGTATGAGTCCGGTGAGAGTGTTGTGGTTGGACCGGAGATTGTTCAACAAACTACGGAAAAGATTAAGATGATTCAGGAGAAGATGAGGATTGCTCAGAGTCGTCAGAAGAGTTATCACGACAAGAGGAGGAAGTCACTTGAGTTTCAAGAGGGAGATCATGTGTTTCTTCGTGTTACTCCGATAACTGGGGTTGGTCGAGCTTTGAAGTCGAAGAAGTTGACACCTCGATTTATTGGTCCTTATCAGATTTTGGAGAGGATAGGGGAGGTAGCCTATCGTATCGCTTTACCGCCGTCACTTGCGAATTTGCATGAGGTTTTTCATGTGTCTCAGTTGAGGAGGTACATTCCTGATCCGTCGCATGTGGTCCAAGTAGATGATGTACAGGTGAGAGATAACCTGACTGTTGAAACATCACCTATGAGGATCGAGGATCGAGGGTTGAAGCAGTTGCGGGGTAAAGAGATTGCTTTGGTAAAGGTAGCTTGGGGAGGACCAGCAGGTGGCAATGTGACTTAGGAACTTGAGAGTCAGATGAAGGAGTCTTATCCTGAGTTATTCGCTTGAGGTATGTTTTCGAGGACGAAAACTCTTTTAGTGGGGGAGAGTTGTAACACCCCGATAAAATATGATAATTATTTAAATTAAATTTAATAATATATTTATTAATTTAATTAAATAATTGGAATATTATTGGAATTATTATTATTATTGGAATAATAAGTTGGAATATATATAAAGAGTTCCATTTGGTAAAAAGGGTTTTTCACGTGAAAAGGAAGAAGCGACTGAAAAGTGGAGAAAGGGAGAAAAGAGAAGAAACTGAGAAAGGGTTGAAGAAAGGAAAAGCTTGAAGCTAAAGGATTGCCGGATTTATTCAGGTAAGGGGGGTTTATCGTCGTTTAATGGGTATTATGGGTTAACATGTAATGGGTAGTAATAAGCCGTTGAATTGACCCTAATTGGGATGTTGAATGCTGAAAAATTGAGATGAATAAGTTATATTAAAGCTGTAATTGAATCTGTAATTGGATGAGTCTTGATTTTCCGAACGTGTAGCTTTTTACGGAATTGGAATCGGAGGTCCGGAAGTCCTCCAACGACGGAAAATGCGGAGAATTCTGCATTCTGCTTCGTGTTAGCGCAGGAACAGCTTTCTGTCTTGCGTTAACCGGTTAACCCAGGGTGTTAACCGGTTAACACTGTTATGAATTGTGAAATATTGCTGTCTGTCTTGCGTTAACCGGTTAACCCAGGGTGTTAACCGGTTAACACTGTTGTGAATTGCTAGGAAGCGTGTTCTGTGTTGCGTTAACCGGTTAACCCAGGGCGTTAACCGGTTAACACTGTGTGAAAAGTGAAAAATTTATATTTAAATGTGGTGTGCATGTTTGATGTTTGGCATATATTGGCGTATGATATAATAGGGATCATTTCCCGTTGTTTTGAGCGGTAGGGGTATTAGTAGAGCGTGCTAATACTATGATTGATTATGTGGCATGATATGATTATGTGATAAATATGTGGATGATGTATAATTGTATGCATAATGCTGTGGAGGTATCTATTATGTATGCAATTGTGAATGGACTGTTTATGGGTTAGAGTGTGAGCATATGTCCATTGTGGATGATTGTTGATGTTTGCATGACTAAGTGATTTAGCGTGCATAGTATGGCCTTTATGGTGGTAGCTAATTCCCATGGTGAGGAATTAGTGATGAGTTATTGTGGATTGTTGTTGATGTTTGCATGCTAGGTGATTTAGCGTGCATAGCATAGCCCTTGGGGTGGTAGCTAATTCCCATGGTGAGGAATTAGTGATGTGAGTCACTAGGTCTCAAATGAGTGGGACTAGTGAGCTTGGTAGCCGTATCTGGATTTGATCGGTGAGGTTGAACTATATGTTCACGAATAGTCGGTACCGCATGCATGGAGTCTCATTGCATAATGTATGTATTGTGTATAATATGAATGGATGTGTTCCAATATTATACGTGTGTTTTGATGTTTATGTTGAGCATGATTATGAGTATGAGTTGATGTTGCCGTTACTGAATGTGTGATATGATTAGGGTGATGAGATGTGTTCATTTACTTAGCATTACATGATATTTTATAATGCTTATTATATCGATTGAGGAACTCACCCTTACAACTATGTTTCAGGTAACGAGCAGTGATTGAGTAGAAGCTAGTGCTTGGAGTCTAGTGTAGTTCCTTAGTGAGTCATGCTCTGGTAGATGTAACATCGGGACGGGATGTTTTGCCTTGTTTTCGGTTTGGTTGTTGAATAACCTTACATGTAATGTGTTACATGTTTTGCATGTTGTTGTTAATGTTTATCCGCTGCGAATTATGCAAATATTTATTTTGATGAATAAATGAGCATGACGAGTTAAATTGGAACATGGTGTGAAGTGTCAAGTGTGACACCCTTAAATTGCATATATACTCTGATTTATGTTTGGTTGTTTTAATTAATTATTGGGGTATTTTAGAAGGGTGTTACATCAACCATAATCCAAAGCTTAAGCAAAAGCAAAATCAAGCAAGCAAGTAAGGTACCTGTACAAAGACTAAACAGTTAATATTTCAGTTATAAAACCAACAGACAAACAGTGAATCCTTCCAACAATTACACAATCCAATGAACAATGCCCAAGCATTCAAATGAGCTCATGAGTTCACCACATCAATTAAAACCCTACAAAACAAACATAGTTTAGTACTCAATGCATTTGCATTCCATAATATCATCAATGAGTATCCAAACCTGAAACACAAGACAAAGTTAGTTCATGTGCATCTAAACAACACAACAAAACACCAACAAACGAAGGCATAAGAGATGAATTCAAAACCTAACCAAATGATCAAAACAGAACCCAATCTTCTACACATTGCACATTCAAACACTCCACAAAATGTCCTCAAAAGGACCAGCATCAAATCAATAAGCAAGTATCTCAAATGATCTATGTAATGCAATGACCAAGAAATATGCACAAAATGAACTTCCAACTTAGAGAATTCAAAACAAATCAGAAATGCATGCAATGACTTTGAGATTTTTTATATGAGTTTATCATGTCATGAACAATCATCATGCAAAAAATCAAATTCAGAAAGGTTCAAATGATATATGAACAAAAATGCAACAATTCAATGTCAAAAATGTGACACAAATTGTCACACTTTTCTCTATGTGTCAAAAACAATGATAGCATGTGAGAAAAATTCCAAACCAGTGACCAAAAAATCATATCATGTGTGAATGTCAAGCATGCAAACAATTGGATCAAATGGCTCAACATAGAAAATCTCACAAAGCATTGAACACAATAGGTCAAATTAGCACAATGTTCATTAAAAAATTCAGAAATAAAAATCCAGAGATCAACAATTCATGCAATTAATACCATAAAAAACTACACATCAAAACAAAACTATGAAAAAAAAATGGAGCTCATTTGGATCATTTTTGAATTTTTTATCAATTAAACAAAATGACTAAAATAAATGGAATAACAAATAACTATGGAGGGAAATTCAAATATTTAAATAAACTCAGAATAAACATCAACCATTGGATGTGGCGCGCAGATCAGATCAAAGGCTCACGTTCAAAGCCTGAAACGCACAGTTTCACTTATGCGTTGGCATGCACATTCAGTAGTCAAACATAACGCGTGGCAAGGTCAAAGCAAATGCATCCGATTAATCATCCAAGCAAGCGCATACATGGCAGCACAGTCAGCTAAAGCCCTAACAGTTACAGACGCCGGAGCTACAGTCTTCGGTCGTCTTCTCCGATGAGATTCAGGCGACTCCAACCAAAAAATTTTAAGAAATCAATAAGACCGGTACCATTCGAACCGTCCTTCCACATAGGTTTCAAATATGCAATCAATTCAACCTAATTCCTTCTAGATTCCACGGATCGAAGAGAAACATTTTTGAGATCAAAACTTATAGTTCATCATACATGCTCAATTCTCAACCATTTCAAAATCTAAACACATGTACAAGCTCTACTAATCAAGATCTACACATTTATGACCTTAAAACAGCAAAAGGAGATGATGAATTTTGAATCACCTGGAAATGCAGCTCTCTGTTCGTGCGTTCTCAAGAGCTCCAATGCTCCGTATCTTCTCTTCTGAACTTCTCTTGAAGCTTTGTACAAAAAGAATCAGTTGAAACCACTTGAATCCACCTCAATTTTCAAATTCCATCGCCATGTTCAAGCTCTTGATCTGCATGAAATCTGGCTGAATTGCTCTAATCAGTGGTTGATTCTTGTTCAATGAAGCATGATGATCAAGAATCGGCAAGAGTTTTTGGTGTTTGTGTGGAGAAAAATAAAATTCGAAGTGAGAGAAAATTGGAGGGAGTTTTGAATTTTCAGATCTGAAATGCTTCTTCTTTGCAGTTATGATTAGGGTTTCAGCTTATATACTCCATGCTAATGATGCTGCTAATCACTTAAGCCAATGGTTAATCATGATTAAGGATATTTGAAGCATCTTGCAAAAATGCAAATGAAGCTCATAAGGCCATAATCCACGTGCTCTTCCTCATGCAAGGCTTTTAATCCACTCAAATTTATCCAATGGTCATGATGGAAGTGTTATTTTGCTTGCACCTTAAGCCAAAAATGAATAATGAATTTTTTCTTCAAAATGCACATGTATGAAATAGTGAGAATACAAGACACGATTTCTTTGCACAATTGAGCCAAGTGATATCATTTTGAGATGCCTTGAACATATGGAGCATTTTGCAAAAAGAATGAACCAAATTGGAGCATTGTATCAAAAGTTAGGCCATTTTGAATTTCCATGCACACTTTATGATCAAATGACCATAACTCCTCAACCATTCATCATATGGACCTGAGTTAGGACTTTTTGAAACGGGGAGACAAAGATCTACAACTTTCATGTTCACCAAAAATCCATTTGAAACTTCTTTGATATTGAAAAGTCAAGTTGAAGGTGGACCAAAAACTTGCCAAATTTGGAAACTTTGAATTACAGGTCATTTTCCATTTTTAGTAACTTTTGCCATGACCTTTGAATCTTCAAGATGGATGTTTAGAATGATGAATAAGCCTCATTTGAACATGATTGAGGTGTCTCAACTCATTTCCCCACCTCAAAGCCCTCAATTTACTGCACAGTTGACTTTTGGTCCTCAGATGACCTTGACATGTCTTGATTAGCTTGAGCCTCTACCACTTGGGAAAATAGCTTCAAAATGAAACCCTAGCTCATGTAAGCTCCTTATAATAATCATGTGGTTCTCATCCCAAGAAAATACCTCATCTCTTGCACAAAGGATCTTCTTGAAGCTCTTGACCTGGTGATTGCTTAAGCTACAAACAAAAATGTTAATGACATATTTTTGTGCTTTTGGTTAGTAAATAAAACAAGAAAAGCAATGATATACAATTCAAGCATGCTTGGTGATCTCAAACCACTCACAAGAGATCCCCACCCAAAGGGAAAAGGAGCCAAGATGCTTAATGATCCTTGAGGCTATGCAATGCAATGTTATGATGCCATGAGGGATCTTAGGGACAAAATTGGGGTCTTACAGATGCCCCTATTTAAGGTCATTCTAGCCGGAGAAGTGAAGGTTAAAATCTTCGTCTCGACGAGGTAGAATGGGCTTAAATAATAACAAAGAGACAAATTTTGGTCCCTAAGAGACCTCATAATGCGAATGTATGTATGCAAAACAAACAAACTCTATGGGGATATGTGTCCACAAAGAAGAAAAGACATCCGGAGAAAATGAAAGTCCATAGGCGTAATACACTCATAAATGGAATAGAGACTTTACCGGGGACTCTCATGGGGATAAGAAAGAAATGCGTGAGCAGGTCACGACTTGAAACTTGGGGAGTAAAGGACTGAAACCGCGTGAGCAGGTCACGACTCAAAGCTGGGGAAAAGAGTCTTCAAAGGGAATAAATCCGTTGGAAAGACTCGAGCTGACTCAAAGTTGCATGTGTTAGGGAATATGCCAACACAGCAAAAGGCGATCCACAACAAATACTTCACTGGGGATGTCTAAAAAGACTCTCCTGAGGAAGCAGCGGGTTAAGGTGTTACCGGGTACTGGGTAACAAGCTCAATGAGACATGTGATCTGATCACCGGTATAAGGGTGAGAGAACAACAAGCTCGGGAAGAATGAATATCTAAGACCGGTATAAGGGTGAGAGATATCAATCAACCAAATCATCTGAGGAAGACCTAAAAGGTATATTTCAACTCAGAAAAATCTGACTCCACAGGGGACCAAAGTCATAATAGGGAGCAGAAGGAAGGAACACCAGGGATACCGGTTACTGGGCATATAATAGGTGACCAACCAAAGCGTGAATTGGGGAATATTCCCAAAACACTCATCATCCAAAAAGAGGGCAGAACGCAAACTCGATTATGGGATGGACATTCGATTCCAAAACAGGGATACGAATCTTACTCGACTGGGGAAGAACAAAAGGCTTCAACCGAAGAGTGCATGAGATATATTATCTATTACCGTCGGAACGTAGATAATAAACTCGCATGGAAGATTATCCACAACCGGTTACTGGGTTAATAAAGGATAAATCAACCGAACAGGAAGGACATCAGGATACCAAAACTAGGTATATAATGATGACCAATCTAGGGGAGAAACAATCGTCATCAACAACAAAGGGTAGACGAGAGATGACTCACTGGGGATACATTGCGTAAACAGGGCAACTATCCAGGGAGAAGAGGGAATATCAATACCGAATATTGGATAATGATAACCGTCAAAGAGAAAGACATTGGGATACCAAAACTTGGTATATAATGATGACCAATCAGGGGGAGCAACAAACATCACCGGCAAACGGTAAATGAAAGAGGACCCGCTGGGGATAAAATTGCTTAATCAGAGCAATTATCCAAAGAAGTAGGGAATATCAATACCGAATATTGGATAATGATAACCTTCAAAGAGGGGATTACATTTACCGGATATTGGGTAGAAAACCACGGAAGAGTAACAGTCATCAACTAGGATGAACAACAATGGTTAACTCTGCACAGGGGGAAACATAGGGTTTACAACTACCGGTATAAGGGTAGAAAACCACAGACTCCGTTGGGGAGGGAAAAATAGTGTTTACAACTACCGGTATAAGGGTAGAAAACCACAGACTCCGCTGAGAATAAGGTGAATAATTATTGATTACTGAGCAATTATTCATCTACCACAGGGAAACGCCAGAGATAGTCACAAGAGGCCAATTTAGGATCAAACCAAAAAGGCAAACTGAATCAAGACTCATCCTAATGAGGATATAACTCAATAGGGAAACCCATCCCAATATATGTGTTGGGAGGAAACAGAAACAACCGTCGTCCACGAGGATATAACTCAGTGGGGAATATGTCAGGAAAAATAAACACTTTCTGCTTAAAGGGGCTAACTCTATATTGAGGGATCAGACACCGACATCTGCTTGGGGAGATATATATCACCAATTAGCAGAAGATAACAAACAATAGATATATGGAAAAACAATGCAACAGGAATATCTGAATGTTATGATTATGCATGCATATTGTAACACGGTGGGAGAACTGACTTTAGTTAAATGTTGCGGATAGCAAGAGTCGCCACCGACTTTTATTTTATCCAAAAGGAAAGGACATAAAAGAACAGGAAAGACCTTAAAAAGATTTTGAGTTCGGGGGGTAGGTTATACAAAGGGAAGGTATTAGCACCCTTTATATCCATGGTTATCCATGGGCTCTTAGTTACTTAGCTCACTTTGTTTGTTTGCAAGAGTGTAGTGTGTGATTAGAAAAATTTCTTTAAGTACTTTGTAATGACCCTCGTATGGGTGTATACAAAGCCTAGTTTAGAAATTGTGAGGTGTAAAAGTAATTTTGAAAAGTGTAAGCAAGTAACTATGAGATACCTACCCTAGATTAAGTCTTTCGTGTTCTCGTATATTCTTTCAATGGTAAGACTGTCCCTATTATTAAGGAATAGGTAGTCATTACCTTGGATGTGTTTAAGGGACGGGCGTAGGGTCATCGTATGGTCAATGAAGGCAACATAAGGGGTGTCTTTAGCAACTCGTAGGGACTATCATCATATTTACCGAAGGGACAAAATCATTATATCGTAGGCAACCTCGTAGGGACTTGATCTTTTAAGTTTATAGGGACTTGATGATTTTTCTGTTTGAAGGGACTTTGCTTAAGACACCCCTATTTTCGAGGGACTTGACCATTTAAAGAAGGCAACCAAGAGGAATACCCTAGGAAGTACAGATGGCGATCAAAGATCGACCTACGTGTGTGAGTGTTATTTTTCAGATATTTGTCTTGAATTTAATTTTCTAAGTTCAATTATTTACAGTTAGTTTTTTGCACTCCCTAAATTACTAACCACGCAATAAATATTTACAAAAATAAAAGCAAGAAAAATAAATTCCTAAACTATTACATGGCTATGGGACAGATACATAATAATCAGGCGAGAAAGAATAAATTTACAACCTATACATTTGTTCCTAATATTATAAATAAAACAAAATTGAAATAAGGAAAATAATGAAGCAAAAATAGAATAGATAAAAGCAAATAATAATAAAATAATAAATAAACAATGGTAATAAAGCAATAATAAAATAACAATAATAATAAAGTGATAATAAAAAGGTTAGAATTTTAAAAGAAATTATTTTAAGTTAAACAAGTTAGATTTTTATTAGAAGTTATTAGAAAAAATATGAGTTTAAAATAAATTAGTAATAATAAAATAATTTAAAATACATTGATGTACAAATTATAAAATAAAAGAGTTATATGAAAAATATTAAGTTAGTTATTTACAAAATAAATAAAGATTATAGAAAATATCAAATTATTAGATTAATAGGTTTATTATTATTATTCAATTAGAAAAATGGTCAATTAGATTTTATTTACAAAATATATAAGGATTTATTATTATAAGTAAGTAATAAAAAAAGTTATTAAAATAGTTAGTATTTATTATTTATTTACAAAAAATATAAAGGTTATAGAAAAATATTAAATAATTAATTTAGTAGGTTTTCACGCCCTACATTACTAAACCACGCAGTTAATATAGGATCAATGGCAGGAATTTAAATGGCAGAAAAATAAATGGCAGAAAAATAAAATGGCAGAAAATCAATGGCAGAAAATAAAACCCTAATTATTACAACGCTTTGGTGCAGTTACATAGTAAAGATGGCGAAAAGTAAAACTGAAAATATTACAAGTTAAAACTTAAAATATTACAAGGGCGAAGCAGTTACAGTGTATGAATAACATAAATATGAGCGAAAATAGGAAATAATAATAAGGTTTGTTAAGGTTTAAGAAAAGGTTTATGGTTTAGAGGAAACAACACGGTTAAAGTTTTAGGTTTGAAATTTAGAGTTTGTGAAGAAATTGTCAGGGTTTAGGAAAAATCAGGGTAGTTAGTTATGAAAAAAATGTGCAGATCTAAATATATATAAAAAAAAATGAATTAAAAAAAACAACGGCGTTGCTAGCGCAAAATTGCGATTATCGCAACTGGATCGGATAATAGAAATGTCACGCCTCATACACGTATATGTGAAAACGGCGTATTGACACGATACGATCCGAAAACATAATCAAATATATCAACAAAATAGATAAAGTATATATCATATATAAACTATTACCAAACTGTGTGTACGATAGTATAGATCAGCCACTCTCAGTTTCTCTTTTTCGTTCTGTCTTTCCGCCTCCTTCTACCAGTCATGCTAGTAAATATATATAGGAACAAATTAGGTTAATGATAATGGGCCTAAGTTTATTTTGAAACCCAATATTAAATTAAAAACTGAATAAAGTTAAATAATTAAAATAGTTAAAATTAAAATAAAAACTAATTAACCTATTTATTTATTCTAGACCCAATATTAAATTAAAAACTGAATAAAGTTAAATAATTAAAATAGTTAAAATTAAAATAAAAACTAATTAACCTATTTATTTATTCTAGACCCTATATTAAATTAAAAACTGAATAAAGTTAAATAATTAAAATAGTTAAAATTAAAATAAAAACTAATTAACCTATTTATTTATTCTAGACCCAATATAAAAATAAATAGACTAAAAAAAAATAAAAGTCGGACACCAAAATGCTCGAAAAAATAAAATGAACACGTCAAAATAATCAGCGCGAAATAAATGACTCGGAAAAATACAGCGTTTGGTCGGATTTTGAAATAAAAATTATGACCGTTTAAACCGCTCAGACTGATCAACATATGACCAAAAATAGTCGTAAAAATATTTTTAGCATGTCAAATTAAACCACGTGAACCGCAGATTAATGTTACCGATATTTACAAACTTAAACTTGACATTTTTTCGTTGACTAACTTTAGGCGCAGTTAAAAAGTTAATTTGACCAGTCTGTTTGTAAATTCCGAGAAATTATTCCGGCTAATATTAAGACAGAAAAAAATGTTATGCTATGAAGATGATGCAAATGAATGTGAAACAAAAAAATGGTTAGAGTTAAAAATAGAGGGCAAATTTTGGGGTGCAACACATATGCGTGGTTTATGATGAAGGCTGACAAACAGACATTCTAACACAAACAGCTCCAAAGGAAAAGGCACACAGCCGTCCGACACTATATCTCAAGGAAGGAAGCCCACAATTCCAATGGAGAGTATCCAATCTGCCGGGGAATCAGAGATATCAGGAAATCACAAAATCTCTGGGGGATGAATCATCAGTCAATCCGGCTAAGAAAAAAAGTTCATTACACAGGCAGAAACTGCCACAAAAGCAACTCTACTAGGAATCCATCTGAGGGATACAAGGGGAATCTGGGGATCAACCACCAAATACCAAACTCACCAAGGAGATCACACCTGCTGAGGAGAAAAGATTATTCTTCCGCTGAAAGGGAGAGTGGTGAACATCTCAATAAGCATACCACTCGGGGATGAACCATAAGTCTCAGCTGGGGAGAAGAGCTTAATGCACAAATAGAATCTGCCACCCAAGCCACTCTACTGGGGATGAACCATCACAGATAAAATCCACCACACCAACAACTCTACTGGGGATTTATCTGAGGAAATGAAGGAATACTGGGGATCAACCACCAAATACCGAACCTTCCAAAGAGGACACATCTGCTGAGGAGGGAAAACCACTGCTCTGCTGATGGGAGGGTGGTGAACATACCACAACAATCACTCTTCTCGGGAGAAAAACCACAACAAGGCTCCGGAGGAAGAGGATACAAGCATGTCAGGAATATGAACAAATGTCTTACTCTATTGGGGATCATACCACCCTTGGGAGAGCACTGAGGATCTCCTAAGTATCCTTTTACCATTGTGAATGTTCACTTTGTTTTAAAAAAACAAATTATGAAAAATTTATTTGTTTGTTTAGAACAATGATATTTTCTCAATTAAAAGCATGCAAAACATTTGTTGAATAGAAACAAATAAGAGTGCAAATAATTGGATAAAAGGCTCAAATTCATTTGATGGAATGGTAGCCTGCAAATGGCAAGACTCCATAGATCTTTACAAGTTTGAAATTGGTGATATATATTGGAAAAGGGCTACATTGAACATAATGACCATTTCTCCACCAATTCTGAATTCAATGTATTCGAAGCTTTGGTTGACGACGAATGAACAAGAATCTCTGATGGATGACAAATGTAGAACACAGTCTTGTCAAGATGCAGTTACTTGCCAAATCCCTAATTTTTGTCTAGATTGCCCCAGGATGAGGTACTCAATCTAGCGGGATGCATACATTCATTTTTTATGTCTCTACTTTTGCCTGGATATCCTTTTTGGGTTTTCAATCCACCGAGACGCTCATTTTTGCCTAAGCCGCCCTTTCGGGTTTTCAACTTAGCGAGCTATTCTGTTTTTATTTTTAGGCGAAGTATTTCTTGACTGCATCTGAATTCACAGGACGAGTGAAATCCTCCACATCCATAGTTGTAAGTATCAAAGCACCGCCTGAAAAGGCTCTCTTAACAACATATGGACCTTCATAGTTTGGATTCCACTTGCCCCTGGAATCGGGAGCGAAAGACAAGACTTTCTTGAGCACGAGGTCACCTTCTCGGAACACACGAGGCTTGACCTTCTTATCAAAAGCTTTCTTCATTCTCTGCTTATATAACTGACCATGACACATGGCAGTCAATCTCTTCTCTTTAATCAAATTCAGTTGGTCATAACGACTCTGAATCCATTCAGCATCAATCAACTTGGCCTCCATCAAGACTCTCATTGATGGGATCTCCACCTCTACTGGGAGTACGGCCTCCATGCCATAAACAAGAGAGAAAGGGGTTGCCCCTGTTGAAGTGCGGACAGATGTACGATATCCATGTAAAGCAAATGGCAACATCTCATCCCAATCTTTGTACGTGACAACCATCTTCTAGATAATCTTCTTGATATTCTTGTTAGCAGCTTCAACAACCCCATTCATCTTGGGTCTGTAAGGAGAAGAATTATGGTGTGCAATCTTGAACTCACTACACAATTCTTTCATCATCTTGTTATTCAAGTTAGATCCATTATCAGTAATGATCTTATCTGGCACACCATAACGGCATATGAGTTGATTCTTGATAAACTTCACAACCACCTGCCTGGTCACACTTGCATATGATGCTGCTTCAACCCATTTGGTGAAGTAATCAATTTCTACGAGAATAAACCTGTGTCCATTGGACGCTTTCGGCTCTATCATGCCAATCATGTCAATTCCCACATGGAGAAAGGCCATGGTGATGAAATCACATTCAGAAGTGTTGGGGGGATATGAATCTTATCCGCATAAATCTGACACTTATGGCATTTCTTCACATATTTGCAGCAGTCAGACTTCATCGTCAGCCAATAGTAGCCTGCTCTCAACATCTTTTTAGCCATGGCATGCCCATTGGAATGAGTACCAAATGAACCTTCATGGACCTCAGCCATCAACAGGCCTGCTTCGTGTCTATCCACGCATCTGAGCAGAACCATGTCAAAATTTCTCTTATAAAGCACTTCGCCATTGAGGTAGAAACTGCCTGACAATCTCCTCAAAGTCTTCCTATCCTTCACTGATGCCCCAGGCGGGTAAACCTAGTTCTGGAGGAATCACTTGATGTCATAATACCATGGCTTATCATCTTTTACTTCTTCAACTGCAAATACATGAGCTGGTCTATCCAAGCGCATCACAGTGATATTGGGAACTTCATTCCAATATTTAACCACAATCATCGAAGCGAGCGTGGCAAGAGCATATGCCATTTGATTCTCATCTCGAGGAATATGATGGAAGTCAACCTTAGTAAAGAACGTTGAAATCCTCCTCGCATAATCTCTATAAGGAATAAGACCAGGCTGATTCGTTTCCTATTCACCCTTAATCTGATTGACAACAAGGGCCGAATCACCATATACATCAAGATGCTTAATCCTTAGATCAATGCATTCTTCCAATCCCATAATACAGGCCTCATACTCAGCCATATTATTCGTGCATTTGAAAGTTAGCCTTGCTGTAAAAGGAATATGTGTGCCCCGAGGAGTAATAATCACTGCCCCAATACCATTTCCATACTGATTTACAACACCATCAAACACCATACTCCATCGGGAACCAGGCTCTGGCCCTTCATCGAGTGTAGGCTCATCACAATCTTTCATTTTCAAATACAGAATCTCCTCATCTGGGAAGTCATACTGAACTGACTGATAATCCTCAATCGGCTGATGTGCCAAGTGGTCAGCCAAGATACTACCTTTAATAGCCTTCTGAGCTCGATACTCAATATCATACTCAGATAACAACATCTGCCAACGGGCAATCCTCCCGGTTAAAGCAGGCTTCTCAAATATATACTTGATTGGATCCATTCTGGATATCGACCAAGTTGTATGATTTATCATATACTAGCGTAAACGCTTAGTGGCCCAAGCCAAAGCACAACATGTCTTCTCAAGCATTGAGTATTGAGACTCACAATCAGTAAATTTCTTACTCAGGTAGTAAATAGCATATTCTTTCTTTCCTGATTCATCTTGCTGACCAAGGACACAACCCATCGAGTCTTCAAGAAGTGTCAGATACATGATCAAAGGTCTTCCTTCTACAGGCGGAGACAGGATTGGAGGTTCAGACAGATACTGTTTGATACTGTCGAAAGCTTTCTGGCAATCCTCGGTCCAATCATGGGACTGATCTTTCCGGAGAAGCTTGAATATCGGCGCACATGTGGCAGTCATGTGGGATATGAATCTGGAAATATAATTCAAGCGGCCAAGAAAACCTCGGACTTGCTTCTCAGTTTTGGGCGCAGGCATCTTTTGTATTGCTTTGACCTTTGCAGGATCAACCTCAATACCTCTTTCGCTGACAATAAAGCCCAATAACTTGCCAGAACGGACCCCAAATGTACACTTGTTGGGACCCCAATAACTTTCCAGAACGGACCCCAAATGACCAAGAAATATGCACAAAATGAACTTCCAACTAAGAGAATTCAAAACAAATCAGAAATGCATGCAATGACTTTGAGATTTTTTATATGAGTTTATCATGTCATGAACAATCATCATGCAAAAAATCAAATCCAGAAAGGTTCAAATGATATATGAACAAAAATGCAACAATTCAATGTCAAAAATGTGACACAAATTGTCACATTTTTCTCTGTGTCAAAAACAATGATAGCATGTGAGAAAAATTCCAAACCAGTGACCAAAAAATCATATCATGTGTGAATGTCAAGCATGCAAAAAATTGGATCAAATGGCTCAACATAGAAAATCTCACAAAGCATTGAACACAATAGGTCAAATTAGCACAATGTTCATTCAAAAATTCAGAAATAAAAATCCAGAGATCAACAATTCATGCAATTAATACCATAAAAAGCTACACATCAAAACAAAACTATGAAAAAAAATGGAGCTCATTTGGATCATTTTTGAATTTTTTATCAATTAAACAAAATGACTAAAATAAATGGAGTAACAAATAACTATGGAGGGAAATTCAAATATTCAAAAAAACTCAGAATAAACATCAACCATTGGATGTGGCGCGCAGATCAGATCAAAGGCTCACGTTCAAAAGCCTGAAATGCACCGTTTCACTTATGCGTTGGCATGCACATTCAGCAGTCAAACATAACGTGTGGCAAGGTCAAAGCAATATCATCCAATTAATCATCCAAGCAAGCGCATACATGGAAGCACAGTCAGTTAAAGCCCTAATAGTTACAGACGCCGGAGCTACAGTCTACGGTCGTCTTCTCCGATGAGATTCTGGCGACTCCAACCAAAAAATTTCCAGAAATCAATAAGACCGGTACCATTCGAACCGTCCTTCCACATAGGTTTCAAATATGCAATCAATTCAACCTAATTCCTTCTAGATTCCACGGATCGAAGAGAAACATTTTTGAGATCAAAACCTATAGTTCATCATACATGCTCAATTCTCAACCATTTCAAAATCTAAACACATGTACAAGCTCTACTAATCAAGATCTACACATCTATGACCTTAAAATAGCAAAAGGAGATGATGAATTTTGAATCACCTGGAAATGCAGCTCTCTGTTCGTGCGTTCTCAAGAGCTCCAATGCTCCATATATTCTCTTCTGAACTTCTCTTGAAGCTTTGTACAAAAAGAATCAGTTGAAACCACTTGAATCCACCTCAATTTTCAAATTCCATCGCCATGTTCAAGCTCTTGATCTGCATGAAATCTGGCTGAATTGCTCTAATCAGTGGTTGATTCTTGCTCAATGAAGCATGATGATCAAGAATCTGCAAGAGTTTTTGGTGTTTGTGTGGAGAAAAATGAAATTCGAAGTGAGAGAAAATTGGAGGGAGTTTTGAATTTCCAGATCTGAAATGCTTCTTCTTTGCAGTTATGATTAGGCTTTCAGCTTATATACTCCATGCTAATGATGCTGCTAATCACTTAAGCCAATGGTTAATCATGATTAAGGAGATTTGAAGCATCTTGAAAAAATGCAAATGAAGCTCATAAGGCCATAATCCACGTGCTCTTCCTCATGCAAGGCTTTTAATCCACTCAAAATTATCCAATGGTCATGATGGAAGTGTTATTTTGCTTGCAGCTTAAGCCAAAAATGAATAATGAATATTTTCTTCAAAATGCACATGTGTGAAATAGTGAGAATACAAGCCATGATTCCTTTGCACAATTGAGCCAAGTGATATCATTTTGAGATGCCTTGACATGTGGAGCATTTTGCAAAAAGAATGAACCAAATTGGAGCATTGTATCAAAAGTTAGGCCATTTTGAATTTCCATGCACACTTTGTGATCAAATGACCATAACTCCTCAACCATTCATCATATGGACATGAGTTAGGACTTTTTGAAAAGGGTAGACAAAGATCCACAACTTTCATGTTCACCAAAAATCCATTTGAGACTTCTTTGATATTGAAAAGTCAAGTTGAAGGTGGACCAAAAACTTGCCAAATTTGGAAACTTTGAATTACAGGTTATTTTCCATTTTTAGTAACTTTTGCCATGACCTTTGAATCTTAAAGATGGATGTTTAGAATGATGAATATGCCTCATTTGAACATGATTGAGGTGTCTCAACTCATTTCCCCGCCTCAAAGCCCTCAGTTGACTGCACAGTTGACTTTTGGTCCTCAAATGACCTTGACATGTCTTGATTAGCTTGAGCCTCTACTACTTGGGAAAATAGCTTCAAAATGAAACCCTAGCTCATGTAAGCTCCTTATAATAATCATGTGGTTCTCATCCCAAGAAAATACCTCATCTCTTGCACAAAGGATCTTCTTGAAGCTCTTGACCTGGTGATTGCTTAAGCTACAAACAAAAATGTTAATGACATATTTTTGTGCTTTTGGTTAGTAAATAAAACAAGAAAAGCAATGATATACAATTCAAGCATGCTTGGTGATCTCAAACCACTCACAAGAGATCCCCAACCAAAGGGAAAGGGAGCCAAGATGCTCAATGATCCTTGAGGCTATGCAATGCAATGTTATGATGCCATGAGGGATCTTAGGGACAAAATTGGGGTCTTACAGAGAGTAGTGATCATTATATTCAATGTAGCCATTTTCCATGTAAATTACCATTTCAACTTTTGTAAAGATCCAGAGAGTCTTGTCATTTACAGACTACCATCCTATTAAATAAAGTTGAGCTTTTCATCCAATTATTTATACTCTTATTTATTTCAGCTAAATAAAATTGAGTTTTTATGATGATAATTTTGAAAAGAATTAATAATTTAAAACCATTTTTTTCTTAAGAATATAAAAGCAATCACTTTAAAAGCCATCGATTTCAGTAAGGAATATCAACAGCGGTCCGAGAACAGGCCAATCTTGAAATGCGAAGTTTTGTTGGTCTTCCCCAAGCAGTTGGTTTGGTAATTTTTCCCAAACAATTCATTAGTTATCCCCAGTAGGGTTGAGCTGGTGATCCATCCTTTTTGCAAACTTTTACCCCAGCTGAGTTGTAAGCTCACATCGTCAACAGTTTGCCTAGATCCTCCGTGCAGAGTTTTATCTCTTGTACTCCTTGGCGGAGTTCATATTCAGATACAACATTATTAATTCTGAGCAGTATTTGACTTGGTCCCTTGCGAGGTTGTCTTCCATTTGATATTGTGTTGACCTAAAATTCCCCGCGGAGTTGACAACTTGGATCCTCAGAAAATCTTTTCTCTTTCCCCATCCAGGATTGAGATATTCAGAGCCTGATTATTTGTGTTCATCCCCAACATTTTTTCTCCAATTGGTGTTTCCATCTTGTTGAGATTAGCCGAGTGTTGTAGTGGTGATTCAGATCTGTGATATTTGTATCCTTTGTGTTGTTTTGTCAACATAATCATAATCATATACATACATATTCATGCACAAAGCACAACATCAGATATTTCATTATACATTTGTTATTGATTTTGATTTCCTTATTCTGATCCCTTGCTACGGTGATATTATTTCCCCATGTAGATTTGGTGCATCTGTCCTCTTTCAATTATAGAGTGTCAACCCCTTATGTAGAAAGAACTTAACCTTCCATATTCCCCACTGAGTTATTTCCTCGTGGATGATTATTATTTCAGTTTCCTCCCCAGTTAATTATTTGGATGGAACCACTCCCCTTGAGTTATATCCTCATTTGGGTTGAGTCCTTGTTTGACCGTTTCTTTCTAGTTCTTACTGTAAGACCCTAATTTTGACCCTAAGATCCCTTATGCTATCTCATCATATGCATTAGATTTGGAATCACACCTTGGCATCCTCCTTACCCCTTATTCATTGGGTTTGCACTGGGAGAGACCACCAATCACTTTTGATTGTATCATACTTTGTTATTTACTAACCAAAATACCAAATATATGTCAATGTATAGTTTGTTACTTTTGTAGGTAGTGTATATGCTCACCCATGCTATATCAAGCTCATATCTAGGGTTTAAGACCCTCAATGCAAGGGGCTCAATCAATAATTGGTTCACATTGGTCCTAGGCATCATATATGGATCTCCATGATCTTCACATGTCATTTTTATCAATAAATCATCTAGGGTTTGAAGCTTGTTTGCCTTGGAAGCCCTAATTCATCTGGGTATCTTGTGTGACTTCTTCAACAAGTTTCTTCAACATTTGATTATGTATTTCAAGGGATACTTAATATTACATAATATTACACATATGTGATCCCTCATTAGTCCCAAAAGTCAAGAGAATATCAATCTAGCAAGATGGTTCATGGTGGTTGACCAGAGAAAGTCAACTAGTCAAAACTGGGATTCCCTGGACCCTATCTCCTACACTTTTTGTCATATGAAAATGATTACAAGATAAAAGCTACTCAAAATGACATTACAAACAACTTTCATGTTGAAGTCAAGATCTAATTTTTCTTGGAAAGTCATTTTTTATGGTTAAAGATTATAGGTTATTCTGTCTGAACCCTAGTTTGAAGATCAACTTCCCAAGACCATAACTTACTAAATTCATATGATATGAAATACATTAAAATTCCATGATCAAATAAAAGATGTCTACTTCAACTTTGATGTTTTGAGGAAGTTCAAATTCAACTTGCAAATGCATTTTCCAAGAGGAAACGTTATAGGTCATTTTGGACCATTACCATTGAACAAGTATTTTTCCTCAACTTCTAAAATGCATAACTCCTTCATACCAAATCCAAATGAGGTCAAATTTGTGACCAAATTAAAGTGGTTTGAAAGAGATACAACTTTGTATAAGACCCCAATTTTGACCCTAAGATCCCTCATGCTTTCTCATCATATGCATTGGCATTGGGATCACATCTTGGAATCCTCCTTACCCCTCATTCATTGGGTTTGCATTAAGAGAGACCACCAAACACCATTTGATTGTATCATGCTTTATACTTTATCATTTACTAACCAAAATACCAAAATCATGTCTTTGTATTGTCTAACTATTTTGTAGGTAGTGCACATGCTCACCTTTGATCTATTAAGCTCATATCTAGGGTTCAAGACCCTCCTTTCAAAGAGATCAATAAAGAATTGATCTAATATGGATCTAGATGGCATATATGAATCCCCATGATCTTCACATGTTATTTTGGTCAAGAATTCATCAAGAGTTTGAAATTGGTTTGCCTTGGAAACCCAACTTCATCTGGGTCTCTTGTGTGACTTCTTCAACAAGCTTCTTCAACAATTGATCAAATATTTAAAGGGATACTTAAAATTTAATCATATTATGCATATATGATCCTCCATGAGTCCCAAAAGTCAAGAGAATTTCAAGCTAGCAAGTTAGTTCATGGTGGTTGACCAGAGGAAGACAACTGGTCAAAACTGGGGTTCCCTAGACCCTATCTCCTACAATTTTTGTCATATGAAAATGATTACAAGAGAAACGTTACTCCAAATGACATTCAAAACAACTTTCATGTTGAGGTCTTGAGCTAGTTTTGCTTCAAAAGTCATTTTTATGGTGAAAAATTATAGGTCATTTTGTCTAAACCCTAATTTGGAGGTCAACTTCCCAAGACCATAACTTGCTCAATTTTTATGATATGAAATCCATTAAAGTTGCATAATAAAATTCAAGGTGTTTACTTCAACCTCTATGTTTGGAGGAAGATAAAATTCAACTTATATATGCATGTGATATGAGGATACACTATACGTCATTTTTGACCAATGCCATTGAACAAGTGATTTTCCTCAACTTCAAAAATGCATAACTCCTTCATATTAAATCCAAATAAGGTCAAACTTGTTACCATTTTGAATGAATTTGAGATAGATACAACTTTGATGAAGGAACATTTCTCATTTGAATCTCATATAAAAATTTATCCAAGGTGGAATAAGTGAACATGTGGCTTGACACTTAATATTTTTTTTGATATATTTGATTTTCCAAACTTCCATCTCTAAATTTATCATGATCCAAGCTTAAAATGAAAAAGTGTTCAACATGAAAGTTGTTCCTCTTGATCTAACCTTTCCAAAAATCCCAAATTCATCCCATTTGGACAAAATATGAGTGACTTGTGCATGGCTTTAACTTGGATGACCATTTGGCATAAGTGAGCTTGAATCTTTCATATGCAAATTCATGGCTTACCAATGTGACTTCAGCAGTGTTTGTACGCATTTTTGGACCTGAAGAGATGATTACATGAGCATGTCACACGCCCATGCACCCATGCAATGAACATTGCTATTTTTGGAACTTTGATTCAAGTGTGCAATTAGCAATCATATGGCTATAAATAGAGACCCTTGTGATCAGAAATGAGGACCCTGCGCGCCAACTTTGAATCCCAATCTCCAAAACCCTCTCATTCAAAGGATAACCTTGAGAATTTCCATTGGAAATTGAGTTTGAATCTCCACTGTTTTGAGATTCAAATCTCCAAGAGTCTTGTTTCCTCCTTGATTCAATACCATTCTATTAAGTGTCCAGAGCAAGATAAAGAGCAATTGGAAGCAAGATCGTGTTCATACAGACCTGAATTGAAGGTGATTTTCAGAATTTTTCATCTCTTTGATTCTCACTCAATTCTCCATAATTCTTCTTGATTTTTGATTGTCTGAAGTCCTACCAATGTAGGCAACAAGATTGAGTTGCTTTGAGGTAAAATCGAAGCAACTCAGATCATGATCCTTAAAATTCAACTCTTTGTATCTTTCAATATACTTGGAGTTAGGAGAAATTGAGGCCAGATTCGAGCTCCTGAGCATTTTTACTTTAAATTCATGTCCTCTTTTTTTTTGGTGATGGTTGAGAGTGAACCAGTCCGGTGAGGCTCACCGGAGAAGGAGACCGGAGCTTTGGCTCCAGTGGTGTGCTGGCGTTCATCTGAGCCATAAGATCTTTTTATTTGTTCTAATCTCACGTGTTGGTTCTGATTACCATTCCTATTGCGCATTGACTAAAGTCTATTGTGGAACGCGCGCTAGCAGCCACTTAATATGCCACCTCAATTAATGAGGGAGATCAAGTGGTCCACGGTTTTTCTCATTTTCCGATTTTCATTTTATTTGGTTTATTTTCATTAATTCATATTAATTTTAATATTGATATAAAAAATATGTTAGTTTCACCAATTTTTTAAAAATAAATTCCTCTTTCATTTTCTGAATTAAAATGATTTTTTGGATCATTATTAATATTTTTCATGATTTAATTGTTTTTGTGAAAAATTTTAATTGTTTAAAAATAGTTTTCAGTTTCCAAAAATAATGAAATTTTCTCTCCAAGGTCCTTTGACCTTGTTTGACCTATGATAAATCTCATGGCCATTTCTTTGGTGTTTTGATGAGGTTTTAGGATTTTGAGCAACCATAATTTAATTTAATGCACATTTTAATTGATTTTGATTGTTTAATTGCAAAACAATTTATGTTGAGCTTTCAATATTGACTTGTTGAGTTTTACTTATGTTGTTGGGCCTTGGTCAAGGTTGATTTGACTTTGTTGAGTTAAAATCGTTGGATTTAGGGGATTGATGAAATGTATATTTCATCTCCCAAAATGAATGAATGATTTTAATTAGATAAAAGTCCTCCTTTGACCAATTTGTGTTGATTCCATTTCCCCTCCCTCTTCATCTTAATCCCACTCTCTTCTCATTTATTTCATGGACCTACTATATCTCTACATCCTGAGGCTAGTTGATTGCAAAATCAACATAAGTATGGATGAGATTAGGCCCACCTCTTTTGCATTTTCTTTTAAGTGTGGTATGTTTTAGGAGCATGGTTCATAATATCATACCTCTAACATGCATTAACACTAAAATTTCTATTGCCCGGCCTCAAATAGTTGTGACTTCTACATAAGTCCAATTACGATTGCTTAACATAGCGCTAAATTTATGACACAAAAGGCATAACATTCTAGTAAGTGAGATTGTAAGTCTCCCCTCTTTCATGGTATTGTGTGGAAACTTGGCCTTTTTTCCTTCCTTTAGAAGATGTCTTGGTTCAAGGATCCATGCTTGTGAATAGTGGGTTGAGTGTTCTCCAAAGAATGACTTAAACAAAACAAAAGCAAAAGCAATACTAACTTCTAATCAACTAACAACTAACATTTAATTTCAAGTCATTTACCTTTATGCACTTTAATTTTAAGTCTTTATTCATTTGCCATTATTCGAACCATTTAACTTGTTTACTTTTAATGCCATTTTCACTTTGCTCACTTGAGCCATATCTTGTGACTATATTGTGATTGTATATACTTGTTTGTGTTTGTGGTCTTTTGACCTTAATGTACATAATAATAACAAAAACCCTAAAAGACATTTGTATGGACTGTTGGATTTGATATGAGATGATGGACTTAGAATTAGGCAACACTCCCTGTGCAAAAGGACTTCGCCAATGCCAACTTTCATGAAACCAAGTGGTTGTGAACTGAACTTTCATCTGATACAAGTATTGTAATCCCATTTGAGTCCATATGCTACATGGTCTTACTGAAGCTGTTACTTTGAACCTTTGTGTAATGCTTATCTCTGAAGTCATCAGATACATGGGAGATTATGAAGAAGATTATGAAGTTGCCAAGCTTCGATGTGGCTATCTTTATTTGATGCCTTGCTCTTCACCTTGCTAATTGTGTATTGATATTGCTTGATTCTAAAGTCCAAGGTAAATTTGGGTTTCTATATGACATTCTTGTCTATTGTATTGCATCCCATTGGTAAGATCTTTTCAACTCTTAACTTTTAAATTTGTGCTTAGGATTAGTCTCTTCATATTCTCCCACTTTCTTTAATTTCAAATCTCCCCCCCTTTTAAAATCTTCTTTGTTTGTGATTTCTAAACTTAGACTTATTACAAATTAAAAACTTTGGCCTTATGCCATTGCCTTTTTTTTAAAACTCATTTTCTTAAATCAAACTTGTAAATGAATCTAATCATCTTGACTTAAAATTTCAAAAGCCAAAAAGAACAAACACTCATTCAAACCTTTTTAGGCCTTTTTTTGCCTTTTTTTAAACTTAATTTTTTGTTAAAAGCAATGCATTCACCTTGAAATTGATACCACGAACTACGAGGTTTTGATCCCTCATTTTATGTTGGTACGTAGGCACAAGTCTGAAGGTCTTGTCAAACACAAAAATATAATTAATGAATTCTTTTCTCATCCCTCCACTATATTTATTGCAAACATCATTTTGTACAAAAACACACATGCACACAAAAAAGGGCTCCCTAGGAGTACCTAGGACACTTTGGGTGCTAACACATTCCCTTTGTGTAACCAACCCCCTTACCTGTAATCTCTGGCATTTTATTAGTTTTGATTTGAAAACTTCTTATATTGGGTTTTGTTCGTACTTTTCCCTTTTCCCTTGGAAACAATAAAAGTGCGGTGGCGGATCTGGTTTTATTGACGTTAAGTTTATCCATAGCTTAAAGGTCATGAATTTACCACGACAGAAATTAAGTGGCGATTCTGCTGGGGAGTAGTCTCGAGTGGGTTTAGCCTACTTTTTTGTGTGAACATAATTGTATATTTGATGTATGTGTATTATGATATAATTTTCTTATTGTGCTTGGTGATCTATGAGTGGTGAGATAAGTTCTAACCCGAACATGAGTGTAATTAAGATAGGAGGATGGTATAGTCATGTTCGACTTGTGTGGAGTAGTCCTTATCAAGTTGACTTGAGCCCCATCTACTCAGTGGAGACCTTTTTGGAGTTATGAATGTCACACAAGTTATTTGTGGTTAGGCATTACTTTCTCTGATTTGGGGTCCAAGAAGTTGATAATCGTAGAACATTTAACCCTTCTTGGCCTTTTTAGGACGTAGTGCGGAGACTGTTCAAGTGTTAACTTGATAACAGTTGTTACGCGATACTACACTTAGACGAGTTTCTCTTGAATATATTATGGGTTGATAAGTCAGTCATCCTAACCTATAATATCCAATAGATAGAATTAAGATTTTGGGAACTTTTTAGAACATGATCTATAGGTTTTACCGTTAGTACACGCCTTTGGGATGGTTCTTAACCCGACTCCATGATCCTGACTCACAACAAACCCTAGATTCTTGGTTGGTCCAATCAAGTCTTGTCAATATCAATGGAACTTGGGTGTTGGTAAGGTGAAAACCATAATCCACTAAAATGGATGATTGATCTTGACAAAGACTTGATTCATCCCTTGACCTTTGTTTGTTTGCCTTGCGTGTGATCCCTTATTTGTGATTGTTGCATTCATGCATTCATGCGCATCATAACATTCATCACACGAAAAATGGCTTCAAGGAACTGAGGTTTTATTTGCAAATATTTTCAGACCATGGATTATGGACGAAGGGACACTAAGAAGTACAATTTCAGATGTCCCAATTTGAAAGAGTTAAGGAAGCTATCATCTTTTGTATTAGAGCCCTTGGATTTCAAGAAACGTCATGGGAAGCTTCAATCTATTTTGTCTGCTGATGTGGTTGAAGGACTCTTGAGTGTGCTGGTTCAGTTTTATGATCCTCTCTACCGTTGCTTCACTTCTCCTTATTATCAGCTTGTGCCTACATTGGAGGAGTAGGCCCATCTCTTGGGAATACCTATTTCTAGCAAAGTGCCTTTTAATGGATTGGAAGAGATTCCTAGATCTCATCTTATAGATGAAGCTCTTCACTTGAAGAAGTCTGAGATTGAGGCTCATTGGGTGAAGAAAGGAGGAATGTTTGGGTTGACTTCTGAATTCCTCATTAAGGAAGCTACTGCCTTTGCTCAAGTTGGTAGTGTGGATGCTTTTGAAGCCATCTTTGTGTTACTCATCTATGGATTAGCTTTGTTCCCTAACATTGACGGCTTTGTTGATGTTAATGCCATTAGAAATTTCTTGATTGGGAATCTTGTACCTACTCTATAAGGAGACATGTACTTATCTCTGCATTTGAAGAATTCTAAAGGTGGTGGAACGATTATGTGTTGTATTCCTCTTCTGTACAAGTGGTTTATTTCGCACTTGCCTCAGACGCCTACTTTTATCGAGAACAAATAATGTCTACGGTGGTCTCAGAGACTTATGTCTCTCACTAATGATGATATAGTTTGGTATGATACTTCAGTAAGTAGTTTGGAGATTATTGATTGTTGTGGTGAATTCTCTAATGTGCCTCTCATTGGTACACAAGGAGGAATCAATTACAACCCTGCTTTGGCCTGTCGTCAACTTAGGTTCCCCTTGAGAGACAAACCTAATAACACTCTGTTAAAAGGTCTTTTCTATCAAGAGGGTAAAGATCCCCAACATTTAAAGCAGAAGATGATTCATGCTTGGCATAATGTGCATAGGAAAGGAAGATCTGAGCTTGGTCCGTGCAACTGTGTAGCTTTGGAAGCTTACACTCTTTGAGTGAAGAAAAGAGCTTTGGAATTGAAGATGTCGTATGCTTGTGAGAGACCTATGTCTATGGTTGTGGTTGAAATATGTTTGATTTCCCAAACTTCCACCTCAAAATTCATCATGATCCAAGCTTCAAATGAAAAAGTGGTCAACATGAAAGTTGTTCCCCTTGATCTCACCTTTCCAAAAAGTCCAAGATCACATCATTTTACGGAAAAAAGGACTTGCGCATGGGTGCAATGTGAGGTACCATTTGGATGATTTTCACTTCCACATTTCAAACACAAGTGCATGACCACATGGCATGATTTCAGCATGATTCTCACTCATTTTTTGACCTGAATACATCAATCGATGGGCCTATCACACACCCATGCAAGGAGAATTACTAAAATTGGCAATTTTTTGAAGTGTGTGGAAATGAATCTCTTTGGATATAAATACAACCCTCATTGCTCAGAATTAGGGACCTCATGCCCAAGCTTTGAACCTGCAATCCAAACCATCACCATTAAAGGATAATCTTGAAGGTTTTCATTTGAAAATCGAGCTTCAAATCTCATTCTGTTTTGAGATTGAAACTCCAAGAGTCCGGGCCATTTTTTTGATCCTAATCACTTCCTACAAGCTTCTGAAACAAAGCCAATCACACTTGGAATCAAGATCAAGCAAGGTTGAAGCTCCCTCGAAGGTAATTTTTCAGAATTTTCATCTCTTCGATTCTCCCTCAATTCTTTACTATTCTTTGTGATTTTTGGTTGGCTGAAGTCCTACAAATGTAGGCAAGAAGTTTCAGTTACTATGAGGTCAAATCGAAGCAACTCAGTTCATGATCCTCAAAATTGAAATCCTTGTATCTTTTTATATACTTGGAATTGGAGAAAATTGAGGCCAGATTCATGCTCCTGAGCATTTTTCCTTCAAAATAGTGAATTCACTTTTCTTTTTTCATGAAGTTGAGCTTGAACCAGACCGGTGGTGATCACTGGAGAAAGTGACCGGAGCTTGGGCTCTGGTGGTGCATTGGCAACGTCCAAGCCATCTGAGTTGATTCAAATGTTTTAATCTCAAGCGTTCAGTGTGATTACCACACGTACAACGAATTAACCAAGGAGTATGGTGGAACGCGCACGTGTGGCCATCAGATCTGCCACCTCAATTAATGAGGGAGATCTGATGACCCTTCTTTTTTTGAATTTTATTTTTATTTATGATTTTTCATTTAACCACTTATTTTGGTTAATTCATATTAATTTCATTTTTAATCAAAAAAATATAGGACTTTCACCAAAAATCTTGAAATATTTTCCTCTTTCACTTTCTGAATTAAAATTATTTTTTGGATTAATTTTTATAGTTTTCATGAATTAATTATTTTTGTGCATATTTTAAATTGTTTAAAAATACTTATGACTTTTCAAAAATCATGAAATTTTTTGTCTAAGGTCCTTTGACATTGTTTGACCTAGGATAAATCTCTTGACCATTTATTTGGTGTTTCAAAGAGGTTTTAAGTTTTGACCAAATTAAATTAAATTTAAATGCATTTCTAATTTGATTTTTAATTGATTAATTGTATAGAAATTATGTTGAGCCATTTTTATTGACTTGTGATGTTTGCCTATGTGTTTGGGCCTTGGTCAAGGATGATTTGACTTTTGTTAAGTTAAAATCATTGGATTTAGGGGGTTGATGAAATGTACATTTCATCTCCCAAAATGAATGAATGATTTTAATTTGATAAATTCCTTCCATGACCAATTTGTGTTTCTCTCATCTCCCTTCCCTCTTAATCTTCAATCCCATTTTTTCCCATCCCTTTCGTTGACCAATAAAATCTCAACATCCTAAGGCTAATTGGTTCGTCAATAACCTTGTGTTAGATGAACCAATACGAGTATGGATGAGATAGGTCCATCCTTTTTATCTTTTCTTTTAGTGTATGGTATGTTTTAGGAGTTTGGTCCATTATACCAAATCTCTAACATGCACTAGCACCTAAATTTTTATTTCCCGACCTCAGATAGTTGTGACTTCTACATAAGTCCAATTATGATTGCTTAACATAAAGCTAGATTTGACCCTAAAGGCATATCATTCTAGTAAGTGAGATTGTAAGTCTCCCATCTTTCATCGTATTGTGTGGAAACTTGGCCTTTTTTCCTTTCTTTGGAAGATGTCTTGGTTCAAGGATCTATGCTTGTGAATAGATGGTTGGGTGTTCTCCAAAGAATGACTTAATCAATTGAAAAGCAAAACATCACTAACATCTAATCAACTAACATTTGACTAACTTGTATTAATATTACTTTTATTTTCAAGTCATTTACTTTATGCAATTTAATTTCAAGTCATTTACCATTCATTTGTCATTTTACATAGCATTTAATTTGTTTATGTTTATGTCATTTTCACTTTCCTCATTTGAGCCATATATTGTGATTGTATATATTTGTTTGTGTTTTTTGTTTGAGTTTGTGGTATTAGGACCTTAAAATACTTAATAAACAACAAAAACCCTAAAAAATTCTTGTGTGGGCTGTTGGGTTTGATCTAAACTTTTGGACTTAGAATCAGGCAACATTCCATATGCAAAAGGGACTTGGCCAATGTCATCATTTCTGAGACCAAGTTATTATGATTTGGGTTTTC
Organism: Lathyrus oleraceus; assembly: GCF_024323335.1. Taxonomy (NCBI): domain Eukaryota; kingdom Viridiplantae; phylum Streptophyta; class Magnoliopsida; order Fabales; family Fabaceae; genus Lathyrus; species Lathyrus oleraceus. The sequence continues at coordinate 323,036,719 of NC_066581.1, forward strand.
ATATGATGCAAGTATTGGGAGCCACTGGAATTTATCTGCTACATTGGTCTTGATGCAACTGTTATTTTGATCTTGTGTCTAATGCCTTATTCTGAGCATAGTCAAGGAGTATTTCATTTGATACATGAGAAGACAAAGAAGACTATTAGCTATGGATTTACTTGCTTGGATATGGCCATCTTTATTTGATGCCTTGCTCTTCATATTTCTAATTTCTTGTTGATTATTGCTTGATTCAAAGTCCAAAGAGAAAATGGGTTTTCTATATGACATTTCTGTCTGTTGGATTGCATCTCATTAGTCAAATCTTTTCAACTCTTAACTTTTAATTTTATGCTTAGTTTAGCGTATTCATCTCCTCCCACTTCTTAAATTTCAAAATCTCTTCCCCTTTTCAAAAAACTTTCTTTTCTTGTGATTTCAAAACTTAGACTCTTATTGCAAATTAGAAACTTTGGCCTTATGCCATTGAATTTTTAAACTCTTTTCTTAAATCAAACTTGTAAATGAATCTAATCATATTGACTTAAAATTTCAAAAGACAAAAAGAACTAACACTCATTCAAACTTTTGGGCCTTTTGTGCTTATTTTTAACTTAACTTTTGATTAAAACCAATCCACTCATTTTGAAATTGATGCCACAAACTACGAGGTTTTGATCCCTCATTTTTATGTTGGTACGTAGGCACAAGTCTGAAGGTCTTGCCAAACACAAAAATATAATTAATGAATTCTTTTCTCATTCCCACACTCTATTTGTTGCAAACATCTTTTTATACCAAATACACATACACACATAAAAAAGGGCTCCCTAGGAATACCTATGACACTTTGGGTGCTAACACCTTCCCTTTGTGTAACCAACCCCCTTACCTGTAATCTCTGACATTTTATTAGTTTTGATTTAAAAACTTCTTATCTTTGGGTTTTGTTCGTACTTTTTCCCTTTTCCTTTGGAAACAATAAAAGAGCGGTGGCGACTCTGGTTTTATTGACGTTAAGTTTATCCATAGCTTGATGGTCATGAATTTGCCGTTACAGAAATTAAGTGGCGACTCTGCTGGGGTGTAGTCATCAATGGGTTTAGCCTACTTTTTTATGTGTATATAATTGTATATTTGATTGTTTGTATACTTGTCTTGTGTTATACAATCTGCTTGTTATGCTTGGTGATCTCTGAGTGGTGAATAAGTTCTAACCCGAACTTGAGTGCAATTAAGGCAGGAGGATGGTATAGTTATGTTCAACTTGTGTGGAGTAGTCCTTAACAAGTTAACTTGAGACCCATCTACTTAGTGGAGACCTTTTTGGAGTTATTGATGTCACACAAATCATTTATGGTTATGCATTACTTTCTATGATTTGAGGTCTGAGAAGCTGAAAACCGTAGAACATTTAACCCAACTTGGCCTATTTATGACGTAGTGCAGAAACTGTTCAGGTGTAGACTTGATAACAGTTGTTACGCGATACTACACTCAAACGAGTTTCTCTTGAGAATATTATGGGTATATGAGTCAGTCATCCTAACCTATCATACCCGATAGATGAAATTAAGACGCTGGGAACTCTTTAGAACATGACCTACATGTTTTTTATCCTTAGTACACTCCTTTAGGATGGTTCTTAACTTGACTTTGTGCTCGTGACTCACAACAAACCCTTTGATTCTTGGTAGATCCGATCAAGTCTTGTCAATATCAATGGAACTTGGGTGTTGATAAGGTGAAAACTATAATGCACCAAAATGGATAATTGATCTTGACAATGACTTGATTCATCCCTTGACCTTTGTTTGCGTTTGCCTTGTGTTTGATCCCTTGTTTGTGATTGTTGCATTCATGCATTCATACGCATCATGACATTCATCACCCAAAAATGATTTCAAGGAACTAATGTCTTATTTGAAAATATTTTCACACCATGGATTATGGACGAAAGAACACTAAGAAATACAGTTTCAGGTGTCCTGATTTGAAAGAGCTAAGGAAGTTGTCATTCTTTGTATTAGATCCCTTGGACTTCAAGCAACGTTATGGGAAGCTTCTATCTGTATTATCTACTGATATGGTTGAAGGACTCTTGAGTGTTTTGGTTCAGTTTTATGACCCCCTCTATCGTTGCTTCACTTTTTCCAATTATTAACTTATGCCTATGCTAGAGGAGTATGCCCATCTCTTGGGAATACCCATTTCTGACAAGGTACCTTTTAGTGGATTGGAGGAGATTCCCAGATCTTATATCATAGCTGAAGATCTTCACCTGAAGAAGTCTGATATTGAGGCTCATTGGGTGAAGAAAGGAGGAATATTTAGGTTGACTTCTGGATTTCTCATAGGGAAAGCTATTGTCTGTGCTCAAGCCGGTAGTGTGGACGCTTTTGAAGCCATCTTTGTGTTTCTCATCTATGGCTTGGCTTTGTTCCCTAGCATAGATGGTTTTGTTGATGTTAACATCATTAGAATCTTCTTGATTGGGAATCTTGTGCCTACTCTGTTGGGGGATATGTATTTCTCCTTGAATTTGAGAAATTCTAAAGGTGGTGGGACTATTGTATGTCGTGTTCCTCTTCTGTACAAGTGGTTTATTTCACACTTGCCTCAGACGACTGCTTTTTTTAGAACAAACAATATCTACGGTGGTCTCAGAGACTCATGTGTATCACTAATGATGATATTGTTTTGTATGATTCTACATTGAGTATCTTTGATATTATTGATGGTTGTAGTGAATTCTATAATGTGCCCCTCATTGGTACACAAGGAGAAATCAACTACAACCCTGCTTTGGCTCATCGTCAACTTGGGTTCCCCTTTAGAAAAACCTAACAACACTCAGTTAGAAGGTCTTTTCTATCAAGAGGGTAAAGATCCCCAACATTTGAAACAAAAGATGATACATTATTGGCATAATGTGCATAGGAAAGGAAAATCCGAGCTTGGTCCGTGCAACTTTATAGCTTTGAAATCTTACACTACTTGGGTGAAGAATAAAGCTTTGGAGTTGAAGATGTTGTATGCTTGTGAGAGACCTATGTCTATGGTTGTGGTTGAGCCATCAACTCTCCCTAACCAAGATGTAGAGGAGTTGGAAGACGCAATCGCCAAGATGAAGTAAGAGAAAGATATGTGGGAAGAGAGGTTCCATGCTTGGAGCTGAAAGCATGAGGAGTTGCTGCTTGAGTCAAAGGACAAAGATGCACTTATTGAACTTCTTGTAGACCGAGAAGTGAAGAGACAGAGAGAGCCAGAGGATCCAGCTTCCTCTAGTATGCCTCAGCCATCCGGTGCTTGTAAGAAGAAAGTTGATCAGCTTGTCCTTGAGACGGCTCAAATGAAGACATCTTTTGAGACCGAGATCCGACGCATCCGAAGGAAGTACGCGCCGGCAGCCAGATCATATGACAATGTTGTTAGGGGGTCCTTAGGATGATTAGTTACCTTTTCTCTTGTATTTGTACTTTAGTTTCTGAAATTGTACTCAGTGTAATCGTTCCAAATTTTTATGAATAAAAGAGAGTTTATGGTAAATCAAATTGTTATTACTATTATTATTTGAATATATTTGCAAATAGAGCTTAATGTGTTCCTTGAAGTTAAAACAATATAAAACATTGCATTTCATGCATCATTTGCATAATAGGTTTTCTTTCGCCATATGTCTTATCGGTTATTCTTCTGTGCCTCGAAGCCAAGCTGACTCACCGATACAACACTCGTGCCAATCAACCCAGAATTCTTGAGCATTTTGAACAAGATAACAAAGAGATGAAGGATGATATTGCCCGGCTGACGGCCATAATGGAGTTTGTTCTTGCTGCACATAATCAGTCTTCACCAACTCCCGTAACTCCTCCCCAGAGGACTATCATCTTCGAGGTTGCTACCTCGACGATTCCTATTGCTGCTACTCAATCCGGTCCGTCTATGCCTCCTGGATTCCCGTGGGGGATGCCACCAAATTTTATGCCTAAAGGGTTTGCGCCTACCTTTTCTTCCATGCCAGCATCTAACCCGGTTATGTCTGTGCCACCTCCAGTTGTTCATACCTTGCCTCGTGTGGAGGACACCATCTACCGTTTTTAGCTGTCTGAGGGCCCAGATGTTTATGAGAAGATGGATGAAATGAAGGATCAGTTCGTTGAGCTGCACAAGGAGTTGAAAATGTTGAGAGGAAAAGACCTGTTTGGTAAGAGTGTTGTTGAGCTCTGCCTAGTTCCAAATGTGAAGATCCCAATAAATTTCAAAGTCCCCGACTTTGAAAAGTATAAGGGGAATACGTGTCCACTAAGTCACCTTGTTATATACACCAGAAAGATGTCAACTCAAACTGATAATGATCAGTTGCTGATTCACTACTTTCAAGATAGTTTGACTGGTTGATGCGTGCTTTCCATAACTATACGAACGCGTCAGAGTAATATAAAAGATTGTCGAATCCACAGAGACCAAGTGTCAATCTATCGTTATCTATTGTTACGGTGTTTATCTAAGGTAATCGAAATAGGGGTTTTTAGAGTGCACAATGAAAAATTAAGTATTAAATAAAATTCAATTAATAAAGACAGGCTCGAATGTAATTCACATAATCAATTAATAATCCAGGTACTTGCTAATAGAATTACTTATGGGTAGTGTTTCCTACTTTGAAAAGAACCAATTTAACGGGAACTGTCGCTTTCACGTATTCAGAACCGAGTTGTACTCCCTAATCAAACCCTCTTATTGTCACTTATAAAAAGGCGCGCGTTGCGTTAGAGTAGTAAACCTATTTTTAAGAAATATAGTATCTTGACTAAGTTGAAAAGTATTTTGACCTGGATTTTCTTAACCAAAAGAGGTTCTCACGAACCAAACTCTAAACTTATAAACGCGTCCGAAAATAGTTTTAAAATCACTTTTCTTTTTAAGTTAAAAACTCCTAATGAACTAAACAAAGCGCTTTCACTGTATTTGAGATAGTTAAAAACAGCTAAGTTTAAAAGGGCGTTGGATGGCTACCGATCTTACCCAACGGAAATTAAGTGCGGGAAAACTTAAGTTGAAAGTCAAAATAGCCCTTAAGTGTTTCTACGAACAATTGTACGGATTATTGGTTCAATTACAATCCTTACATTCTAACCTTTATAGGTTTAGCTAGACATGGTAAAGTAAAGGTGCATTTTAATTTAAATAAAAGTAGTGCGAGTGCAGAAAGTAAATAAAAGTAGTGCGGTACGAGAAATAAATGAAAGTAGTGCGAGTGCGGGAAATAAATAAAGTAGTGCGAGTGCGAGAAATAAATAAAAGTAGTGTGAGTGCGAGAAATAAATAAAGTAGTGCGAGTGCGAGAAATAAACGAAGTAGTGCGAGTGCGAGAAATAAATAAAGTAGTGCGAGTGCGAGAAATAAACGAAGTAGTGCGAGTGCGAGAAATAAATAAAGTAGTGCGAGTGCGGGAAATAAATAAAGTAAAGACAGTGCGGGAAAGTAAAGTAGACAAAGGTAAAGTAATAAAAACCTGCTCCAATCGGAGGGTTGAATAAAGTGCGAAACAGAAATGAAAATGGTGGCAGGATTAACTTCCTTCCAAAGTGCCACAAACTCGATTACAGACTCGATTACACAGTTGTGGCAACACCCCAATGTGAAGCGATTACCACTTTTACAATACTGAATATATGCCTAAATATAACTAAGTTTGTTCTAAGTTTGGATGCTGAAACAAATGAAATCGAGTCTCTATTTATAGGCAAGGAAAATAATGGAAATGACAAAGATGCCCTTCAGTTTGAAATTGGGAGGGAAAAACTTTCTTCTTGTGGCGCCCGCCACAACACCATGGCACCCGCCATAAGGGTAAATTGTGGCGCTCAAGTGGAGGTAGTGGGAGATGTGGCAGTTGAGGGAAGTTGAACTATGACACGTCATGGCTGGACCCATGGCGCCAGCCACAGTGGGAGCCACAAGTGCAAAATGCTGATTTTTAGTCTTTTTAGCTCATTTTCACTCCTTTTCTCGATCAGGGCTCCGATTAGACTGAAGACCTGAAAACAAAGAGAAACATAGTAATAACATAATAAAATAATAATAAAACAACTAAAATGCATGCGAAATCGGAGTCGAAAATATGGTGAATTTCAGTGTCATCAAATTCTCCCACACTTAAACCCTTGCTTATCCTCAAGCAAAACACTTAAAAGCTCAAAGAAGAAAAACTGGTGTCAACGAGGGATTCGGGCTAGAAAGGCTTCTAAGTTCAAGTCGGGATGCAGTGATAAATACTAACTGAGTGAACTAAGGGTATCATGATGACACTTATCCGCAAACACGGACATAAACTTCATTCCTATATTAACCAACCCATATTATCCCACAATACCTAGGTCTACCTCTTCATCTCTTTTTGGATCCTATTCATTCAGGCGCAATCACATTAAGCCCGTTATCCATACATGCTTCATACCAGAGTGACCTGTTAGTGATTATGATCCAAACATGGGGTTCCTGGAACATAAATTTGTGTAAACCCTTTTATTTGACCCAACTGCAGTTGTGGGGGATCAGATCGTAATCCGCCCTACCGAGTTCAGCGCCAGATACCTCTGAACCAACTAACAGCGGGTGAGTTTTTCTTTTTCTTTTTCTTTTGCAGCAAATTTTTATAAATTTTTGGTTTAAATGACTTTGTGAGGGTCACCTATACCGGAGTTGCCTTTTATTTTATTTTATTTATTTCACTGGATCATTCACTTATGTTCATCGGTCCCCTACATAGAGGCTACTTCGGCCGGAGCTGACTGTTGGAATAAACTACTGAGGACTATACTGAAATGATGATTAAGGCCATGGTATATGGGGTTTCGGGAGTGATTCCTATATTTATGAAGTCTATGGTGCTAAAGTGATACTGATGTGTCAAGAAGTTCTTCCAAGTCACCACATCCTTACTCAAACCCGTCTTAAAACCCAAAAAACTTTCAAAATAACACCATTTTCTTTTGCAAAAAAATTTTGGTAGGGCTAAAGGAATGGAAGATTAGACTGTACTAAAGGTACACTATACTGGTGACTCGTCAGACTCATGCATTATCTTAAACACTCAAACTAAAAGAAAAATGAAGCAAAGTGAACAACTAAAAAGCAATAAAAATAAACAATCTAACTAAAAACAACAAAGAAAAATAGAAAGCGATAAAATCGCCTCCCACACTTAAATCAAACATTATCCCTAATGTTTCGAAATAAGATAAGGGGAGAGTAACCTGGCATACTACTGCTGACCACTGGTCCCTTCACCATCCTGAGGTGGACGACGGGATCTGCTGCGACGACGGTCTCTCTGATCCATCCTGGCCAATAAGGCATCCTGAGTAGTCCTCACCTCTCGAAGGTTTCCTAAAATGGAACCCTGACTGGCCTCTATCAGTGCAGAATGCTGACGGAGGTAGTTCTGCTGACGAGATTGCTCGTTTGTGATCGCAAGCAGAGTTTGTGCCATAGTGGTATAGGATCATTTTGTCCTCTGCTGCGATTCTTGCATGAAGCTCATGTTGTCTGCCAGTTGTTGCTGAATGGTAGAGAGTAGGTCATCACGCCTTTGTTCTCTAGCCATGTGGTCACGCCACATCTCTTCAGTAATATAGAAGCCAGGAGCAGAACCTGCAAAAGAAGAAGATGGTGCGGTGTGTGGTGGTGAAGGGTGATGGGGGGACACATGAGGTACGGGAGATTGCTCTCTCCGATCAAACTCTTCATCAGTGTCATGTCCCTCTTCATCAGGAACATTAGGAGGAAGTGGACCCAAAACAGGTGGAGCGTCTAAAACATAGGTCCAATTCCTTTCATTACGTACATCAGTACGTCTAGTGCACGGTAAGACAACAGATGGGATAGCTACACCATGAATCATAAGCACATAACCTCTCTCTCTCCTCAATCGGCACAATTTCATATCTCTCAGAAATTTTAGGTTGATTGTGCGAGGAGCTAAGGAATCTAAAGTAGCTATCTCATTGTTCAGGTTAAGATCCCGAGCAATAGACGTAATGAGTCCTCCAAAAATAATAGGTCCCGCTTTATTAAGAGTTAAAGCCATATGAGCAATCATAAACGGGACCGAATTAATTTTTCTATTTTTGAGGCTTCCTTGCAAAAATAGAAGCTCTCGAGCATTGACCTTGTTTGGATTCTCCCGGCCAAAAATAGTACATGCCAACAGATACCTAAAAACTCTGATGGTCGGGTTATGGATGGTCGAGGCAAGAATTCCTTCAAAAGAATTTATTGAAGTGTTAGACAATCTCTGCCAGAAGGAAAACACCTCGACCGACCAATCTGAATCAAAAGGGGCCTCACAAATAGCACCTTCCCCATGAGGAATTCCTAACAGGCCTGCTAGTTCGTCGGTACTGAATTCATACTCAACAACAAACATTCTAAATCGGACAGTACCAATTGTACTAGCAGTGTTAGGATTGACAATATAAATTAAAGAACTTAAAAACTCGATTGTCAATCGCTCAAAGGTAGGCTCTCTGTTTGAAAAGATAGTGTGCAAGCCTAAATTATCTAATAAATGAAAAATGCTATGGTAGATACCCAAAGTGTAAAGACAATTATCATCCACGTACCTTGTCGGGAGAATTTCTCGATTTTGCAACCTTTCGATAATCTTCCTCTGCCTATCTCCCGGTTTTCCTTCACGAAGGATAAATCCGTTGAACTCCATTTTTTAGCTCTTGGAATGTGATGAAGAAGATGAAGATGGGTTTGTATAAAGGTGGGATTTTTATGAATATTGAGAGATGAAAATGAAAACGGAAGTTGGGAAAATGATTTGTATGGTGGGGAGATGAGAAATGTGGGAGCTTTTATGGGGTTCAAGGGTGATTTTGGAAGGTGAAAAAATGTGTTTTGGAGGTTTGAAGGTTTGAAAATGGTGAAAAATGTGAGTCTGTCCCGAGCTTTTACAGATGTCGTGGTGGGCGCCACAACATCCATGGCGGGCGCCACAAGGCTAAATTCGGCTGGGCCGGATTTTTGCTTTTTTGGCATGGGCTTCTCATTCTCTTTTCGGTTGGGGGGTCCGGCTAGCGTTTGCATTGTATTTTCCTAGTGACTTAAGGCTTGCACAATTTTATAAAAATAAATTTTAAACATTAGACTAATAAAAAAATAAATAATTAATATAATTAGACTATAATAAAAATATAAATATAATAAACACACATAAAATATAGATATATAGATGTAGAAATATCAATGTGCTAACATAGTTAAGAAAATATACCAAATGCAACAATATAAAATAAGTTAGGAAAATGCGAAAGATATAAGCATAAATGAGACAAAATAAAACGAGATGGTAGAATCAAATAGCAGGGGGTTCGTCTGCCTGACTGGATCCACGAAGCACGGCTATCTCCTGACGAAGCTCTGCGATCTCCTGGTACAAACAATCAGCCTCGGTAGCATGTGTAAGGTCAGATACCGCCATCTGTAAGGTAAGATCAGCCACCTCCTGCCTAAGCCCGTCAATCTCTCTACGACACTCGGTAATCTGCGTGCGGATGTCTGGAGTCTGCAAAGATAAATTATTAGAGAGCACAGTAATCCTCGCTGAAGGCGGTGTAGGGGTATACTCAGCAACAGGTGGGGATGTAGGCTCCTCGATAGTCTCTCCCTGACCCTCCAAAGCATAACTCCAGTTAGCTGGGTCATGAACACTGGTCATCATCGGATCTGGTAGTGTAAAGTAGTGTATCGTCTCGTTATCAATCAACAATCTGAACTGTCTGGGATTGAAGGAGGATCTCCTCATCAATCCTCTGGTCAAGCAAAAATTGATATCCATAGTAGTGTACCCACAGAAGGTCCTGAGATGTAGCAGCTTGCGGGATAGACCTAAGGCGATGGCAATTTGTGTGATGATCCCTCCTACATGAATAACTCCTTCGGATGATCTGGCAACACTGTTGAGGCCACACAGTAGAAAGTTCCCACATGCCACAGGGCGGGACTGGGATGCACAAAATAATAAGAATATCTCCTCCTCACTCAGCATCTGGTCTTCCAAGGAATGAGTGTGCCAGTATCATTTGGAAGTACCTCATAACAGGGTTGTGTATAGCCTGGGACAACTGAGTAGAAGGATCCTGACTCCCTCCACCAGAGATATCGCTCCAGAATTTTTCCACTTCCTTACCCAGAAAGTATCCCATTGGCGTCTCAGGGATAGCGTCGGGGGTGGTTTGAAAACCTAATAGGTCACTGAACTCCTTCTGGATGAAAGAGTACTCGATCCCAAATAGCCTGAAAGCAGCATACCCATCCGGTCCAGAGTAAGGATCATAATCAAACGAACTGAGGAACTCCAATGTCAAGTTCCTGTAGGTGTTGCTCAGGTCGTCAGCGAATTCATCCCAATGGAGTTGGTGGCTCAGAAATCTGATGCTCGGCTCAATGCCCAGGGCTTCCATGCAGTGTTGGTCTGGATAGCGTGTAGGGGCCATAGGGCGCTGGTAGAGAGCTATGTAACGCTCTCTCTGGGCATCATCCCTGAAAGCTACGTGCATGTCATCAAAGTTCTGCATCCTGCAAAAGTTAGGAAAAAGGATCCTGAAAACACAAACATTGCAAATATTTAGTCCTGGTGAAAATATGATTAAAAATAAAATAAAATAAAGTAAATATGCAAAAAGTAAAACAAGATAAGAAAACTGTGGGTTGCCTCCCAAGCAGCGCTTGTTTAACGTCATTAGCTTGATGATCGGAATTTATACACCTGTAGTAGGAATCGGTGGATCTATCAGAGTGTGGCTTGAGTAGTCTGTTGGAATGTCTCCTCCTTCGTAGAGCTTCAGTCTTTGTCCGTTTACAATGAATGGACTATAGGTTTTGTTCTTGATTTCTACAGCTCCGGATCTCAGAATCTTAGATACTTTGAAAGGGCCAGTCCATCTTGAGCGCAGCTTCCCAGGGAAAAGCCGTAACCTAGAGTTGAACAGGAGAACAGGGTCGCCTATATTGAAATATTTCTTCACTATTCTTTTGTCGTGCCAAGCTTTTGTTCTCTCTTTGTATATTTTGGCATTCTCGTTGGCAGATTGTCGGAGTTCTTCTAGTTTGTGAATGTCAAGGATACATTTTTCACCAGCGGTCAGGTAATCTAAATTCAAAGTTTTAATGGCCCAATAGGCCTTATGCTCTAATTCAAAAGTTAAATGACATGATTTTCCATAGACTAGTTGGTAGGGAGTAGTTCCTATAGGGGTTTTGAAAGCGGTTCTATAGGCCCATAATGCTTCTTGAAGCTTCTGAGACCAGTCTCTTCTAGATATTGAAACAGTTTTTTCTAGAATTTATTTTATCTCCCTATTAGATACTTCTACTTGGCCACTAGTCTGTGGGTGGTATGGTGTTGCTACTATATGCCTAACTCGATATTTGCTTAAAATTTTATCAAATATTCTCGATATGAAGTGTGATCCTCCATCGCTTATGACCAAACGGGGTGTTCCAAATCTAGGGAATATATAGTTTTTAAATAACTTGATCACCACCCTAGTATCGTTTGTGGGTGCAGCTATAGCTTCAATCCACTTAGACACGTAGTCCACAGCTACTAAGATATACTTGTTTCCTAAGGATGGTAGGAAAGGTCCCATGAAATCTATACCCCAAACGTCGAAGAGTTATAGTTCTTGAATGTTTCTTAGAGGCATTTCGTCACGTCTTGAAATATTTCCCGTGCGTTGGCATCTATCACATTTGACAATGCAAGCATGGACATCGTGCCACATGGTAGGCCAAAACAGGCCAGCTTGAAGAATCTTGGCGTATGTCTTAGAGGTGCTCGCATGTCCAGCATAGGGTGCAGAGTGACAATGCTCAATTATACTTTTTACCTCCTCTTCTGGAACGCATCGGCGAAAAATTCCATCTTTACCCCTTTTGAAAAGGAGCGGTTCGTCCCAATAAAAGTTTCTCACATCGTTGAAGAACTTCTTCTTGCGGTGGTTGTCATGATCAGGGGGTATGATATCAGCATCTAGGTAATTAACAAAGTCTGCATACCATGGCACATTACATACAACTAGGGATTTTTGGAAGTGCTCGTGAGGGCCTAGGCTATCATCTTCAATGGTTTCTAGTCTAGCTATCAGTCTATCATAGGCAAAATCATCATTTATGGGTACTAAGTTTGGTTTCAAATGTTCTAGCCTAGAGAGGTGATCAGCTACTACATTTTTAGTGCCTTTTTTATCTCTGATATCTAAATCAAACTCTTGTAGTAATAGAATCCATCGGAGTAACCTGGGCTTGGCATCCTTTTTAATTAATAGGTAACGAATGGCAACATGATCGGTGTAAACTATAATTTTGGCTCCTACTAGATAAGATCTAAATTTGTCTATAGCAAAAACTACAGCTAGTAATTCCTTTTCAGTAGTTGCGTAGTTGAGTTGGGCAGCGTCTAGGGTTCTACTGGCATAATAAATCGCATGTAATTTTTTATCTTTCCTTTGTCCTAGAACGGCTCCAACGGCATAATCACTAGCGTCACACATTATCTCAAAAGGTTCTGACCAATCAGGGGGTTTCATAATAGGTGTTGATATTAACGCTTGCTTTAAAAGATTAAATGCTTCATTACATTTTTCATTGAAAATGAATTCAGCATCTTTCATTAAAAGGCCAGTTAAGGGTTTCGTTATTTTGGGGAAGTCCTTGATAAAACGCCGAAAGAATCCAGCGTGTCCAAGAAAACTTCGGACTTCTTTGATAGTTTTGGGTGGTTTTAGGTTCTCTATGACCTCTATCTTAGCTTTATCTACCTCTATACCTTTTTCGGAAACTATATGTCCTAAAACAATCCCTTCGGTGACCATGAAATGACACTTTTTCCAGTTCAACACAAGGTTCACCTCCACGCATCTCTCCAGGATTTTCTCAAGGTTAGCAAGACAATTTTTGAAATTGAATCCGCAAACTGAGAAATCATCCATAAATACTTCCATGATACCATCTAGGTAATCTGCAAAAATTGACATCATGCGGCGCTGGAAAGTAGCTGGGGCATTACAGAGGCCGAATGGCATTCGTCTGTAGGCAAAAGTTCCATAAGAGCATGTAAAGGTAGTTTTTTCTTGATCTTCGGGGTGGATAGGTATTTGGAAGAATCCAGAGTATCCATCTAGATATCAGAAGTAAGAGTGTCTGGCTAGACGCTCCAACATTTGGTCTATAAATGGTAAAGGGAAATGATCCTTCTTGGTTGCTTTATTTAACTTTATGTAGTCTATGCACATCCGCCATCCTCCTTCTATCCGTTTTGCTACATGTTCGCCTTTATCGTTTTGCACGACTGTGATGCCTCCCTTTTTAGGTACTACATGCACATGGCTCACCCACTTACTATCCGAGATCTGATAGATTATACCTGCCTCAAGTAACTTAAAAACTTCTTTTTTAACAACATCACTCATTATAGGGTTTATTCTTCTCTGATTATCTCTAGAGGGCTTTGAATCTTCTTCGAGCAAAATCCGATGCATGCATACGGATGGGCTTATACCTTTCAGGTCAGAGATATTATATCCTAAGGTTGAGGGATATCTTCGTAAAACATCTAAGAGTTGGTATGTTTCCTCTTGGCTCAAGGTAACACTGACTATAACTGGACGGTTCATCTCTTCGTCGAGGAACTCATATCTCAGGTTCTTAGGCAGTTCCTTAAGTTTTAAGGTTGGTTTCTTAGAGCATGGCATATGATCTAGGGTAAGGGATAAACATTTGTAAAGCTTATCATCGATGTAGGGTTTCCTAAAGTCATCATCTTCTAGTATGAGAGTTGATGGCAACTTAATCGTTTTTATGATTTCTTCTTGTTCTAATTCCCTAACGCATTCATCAATGATATCTATGGCATAACATGCGTCTCCCATCACAGGTGCCATAAGAAATTTTGAAAGTATAAATTCTATTTTCTCGTCACCTACCTCAAAGGTCAACTTTCCTCTCTTGATATCTATTATGGCTCCTGCAGTTGATAAGAATGGTCTACCTAGAAGGATTGGTATATCATTATCCTCTTTGATGTCCATGACAACAAAATCAGTTGGGATAAATAACTGACCTATCCTAACAGGGACATCTTCTAAAATGCCTATCGGATACTTAACAGATCTATCGGCTAATTGAAGTGACATCTTAGTAGGCTGTAATTCTCCTAAGTTTAACCTCTCACAAACCGCTAAAGGCATTAAGCTCATACTAGCTCCTAAGTCTAGAAAAGCTTTTTCGATGACATGACTTCCCAAAAGACAAGGAATGGAGAAATTTCCAGGATCTTTATCCTTTTTGGCTAACTTATTCTCGGAAATAGAATTGCATTCCAAGGGCTTCGGATCGTCGAGTCTACATTTGTTGGTAAGGATGTCTTTGAGAAACTTTGCATAAGAAGGTATTTGGGTGATGGCTTCTATGAAAGGGGTTTCTACGTGAAGTTTTTCTATAACCTTAATAAATTTCTGATATTGGTTATTGATCTGGGTTTGTTTGAGTCTTTGCGGATATGGTATCGGTGGTTTATATGGCGGGGGTGGTACATAAGTTTTGTCTTTAGGTTCTTCTCCTTTCTTGACCTTCCTGTTTTTCAGATTCCTCTGGTTCCTTTACTTTGTCTGTGGGTTCGGTATATTCCTTATAAGTTTTGGGTTCGCTCAATCTTGGGTTTGATGGCTCATCATAAGCGTTCCCACTTCGTAGGGTAATGGCATTGGCTTGTCCTCTCGGATTTTGTTGAGGTTGTCCAGGGAACTGTCCTCCAGGTGTGGTCTGGGGGGCTTGGTTTAAAGCTACCTGAGAGATTTGGGTTTCAAGCATCTTAGTATGAGTAACTATTTGGTCAACCTTGGTTCCTAACTGGGTAATCAATTCGTTAACATGAATGTTTTGGTTCATGAACTCTTTGTTTTGTTGGGTTTGAGCAGTGATAAAATTTTCCATAATTTTCTCAAGGCTCGGCTTTAGTGGCACAGGTTGCATAGGTTGATTCGGTATTGGGGCTTGGTAACCTGGTTGTCTCGGAGGTGCATTATTTTGGATAGGGTTATTGTTCTTATATGAGAAGTTCGGGTGATTCCTCCATCCAGGGTTATAGGTATTTGAATATGGGTTCCCTTGGGTGTAGTTCACTTGCTCAGAGTGGGTTTCGTTTAAGAGACTGCATTCTGCAGATTGGTGTCCTTTGGTTCCACATATCTTACAATCCGACGAAACTGCAGCTGCAGTATTCGGGTTTATGCACATATGCTCGACCTTGAGGGCCAACGCGCCCATTTTAGCAGGCATCATGTCTATAGAGCTTAATTGATGTACTCCTCCTTGGACTTCCTTCTTCTTAACTGTCGCTCGTTCGACTCCCCATGATTGATGGTTTTGAGCCATATCTTCGATGAGGGCACTAGCTTCAGGATAAGGTTTGTTCATCAGCGCACCGCCTGCGGCAGCATCGATGGTCATCTTAGTGTTATAGTGAAGTCCATTATAGAAGGTCTGAATGATCAACCAATTTTCTAAACCATGATGTGGGCATGCTCTTAACAACTCTTTGTATCTCTCCCAAGCTTCGAACAACGATTCTCCTTGGTTCTCGGTAAATCTTGTTATGTGGTTTCGAAGAACGGTGGTCTTACTTGGGGGAAAGTATCTAGCAAGGAATACTTTTCTAAGGTTATCCCAAGTTGTTATGGAATTGGGTGGAAGGGAATCTAACCATGATAGGGCTTTATCTCTGAGGGAAAAAGGGAATAATCTTAAATGGATTGCCTCAGGAGAAACTCCATTGGTTTTAAAAGTGTCTGCTAATTGGAGAAAGATTTTTAAATGTTGGTTTGGGTTCTCAGTAGCAAGACCTGTGAATTGTCTCTATTGCACTAGTTGCAACAGGGAGGGTTTAAGTTCGAAATTATTAGCTGGGATGGTTGGGTTTACTATACTAGAACTAGGTTTTTCGTTGGATGGTTGGGAAAAATCCTTAAGAGGTCTATGATTTTGATCTTCGTCCATAGCTCTCCTAATTCTATGGAAGAATAGACGTGCGCGAGCGTAACGTTCAGGTTCTGCCAGAGGGTATACTAAGCTTTCGGTGCTGCGAGTTCTTCGCATTGACCGGCAGGTAACAACCTAAGTCTAAAAGATATAACAATAGGGTACGAAATTTGACGAAATTGGTCCCCGGCAACGGCGCCAAAAACTTGATGCGTGCTTTTCGCAAGTATACGAACGCGTCAGAGTAATATAAAAGATTGTCGAATCCACAGAGACCAAGTGTCAATCTATCGTTATCTATTGTTACGGTGTTTATCTAAGGTAATCGAAATAGGGGGTTTTAGAGTGCACAATGAAAAATTAAGTATTAAATAAAATTCAATTAATAAAGACAGGCTCGAATGTAATTCACATAATCAATTAATAATCAAGGTACTTGCTAATAGAATTACTTATGGGCAGTGTTTCCTACTTTGAAAAGAACCAATTTAACGGGAACTGTCGCTTTCGCGTATTCAGAACCGAGTTGTACTCCCTAATCAAACCCTCTTATTGTCACTTACAAAAAGGCGCGCGTTGCGTTAGAGTAGTAAACCTATTTTTAAGAAATATAGTATCTTGACTAAGTTGAAAAGTATTTTGACCTGGATTTTCTTAACCAAAATAGGTTCTCACGAACCATACTCTAAACTTATAAACGCGTCCGAAAATAGTTTTAAAATCACTTTTCTTTTTAAGTTAAAAACTCCTAATGAACTAAACAAAGCGCTTTCGCTGTATTTGAAATAGTTAAAAACAACTAAGTTTAAAAGGACGTTGGACGGCTTTCGATCTTACCCAACGGAAATTAAGTGCGGGAAAACTTAAGTTGAAAGTCAAAATAGCCCTTAAGTGTTTCTACGAACAATTGTACGGATTATTGGTTCAATTACGATCCTTACATTCTAACCTTTATAGGTTTAGCTAGACATGGTAAAGTAAAGGTGCATTTTAATTTAAATAAAAGTAGTGCGAGTGCGGAAAGTAAATAAAAGTAGCGCGGTGCGAGAAATAAATGAAAGTAGTGCGAGTGCGGGAAATAAATAAAGTAGTGCGAGTGAGAAAAATAAATAAAAGTAGTGCGAGTGCGAGAAATAAATAAAGTAGTGCGAGTGCGAGAAATAAACGAAGTAGTGCGAGTGCGAGAAATAAATAAAGTAGTGCGAGTGCGAGAAATAAACGAAGTAGTGCGAGTGCGAGAAATAAATAAAGTAGTGCGAGTGTGGGAAATAAATAAAGTAAAGACAGTGCGGGAAAGTAAATTAGACAAAGGTAAAGTAATGAAAACCTGCTCCAATCGGAGGGTTGAATAAAGTGCGAAACAGAAATGAAAATGGCGGCAGGATTAACTTCCTTCCAAAGTGCTCCAAACTCTATTACAGACTCGATTACACAGTTGTGGCAACACCCCAATGTGAAGCGATTACCACTTTTACAATACTGAATATATGCCTAAATATAACTAAGTTTGGATGCTGAAACAAATGAAATCGAGTCTCTGTTTATATAGGCAAGGAAAATAATGGAAATGACAAGGATGCCCTTCGATTTGAAATTGGGAGGGAAAAACTTTCTTCTTGTGGCGCCCGCCACAACACCATGGCGCCCGCCATAAGGGTAAGTTGTGGCGCTCAAGTGGAGGTAGTGGGAGACATGGCAGTTGAGGGTAGTTGAACTATGACACGTCATGGTTGGACCCATGGCGCCAGCCACAGTGGGAGCCACAAGTGCAAAATGCTGATTTTTAGTCTTTTTAGCTCATTTTCACTCCTTTTCTCGATCAGGGCTCCGATTAGACTGAAAACCTGAAAACAAAGAGAAACATAGTAATAACATAACAAAATAATAATAAAACAACTAAAATGCATGCGAAATCGGAGTCGAAAATACGGTGAATTTTAGTCTCATCACTGGTGCTGCTCTAAGATGGTATATGGCACTAGATAATGCAAGTATCCGTATGTTCAACAATTTGGGTGAAGCTTTTGTAAAGCAATACAAGTATAATATGAATATGGAGTGATCAGAAAAATAGCAAGTGTACTTTTTTTTCTTCCGATGTAGTAATAAGATAGATGTTTCCCAAAGATCGATCTCGAGGATTGCGCAACGATATAAGGGTAAACAGTCACTCAATTGAACAAAAGTAATAGTTATGGTTTTGGAGAATTCACTGTAAGGAAAAATATAACAACTAAATATTTTCACAAGTTAATATGATATGCCATGGAAGGTGTATAAAAATCTCCTGTAACGACCCTTGAGTGTATATCTCCTTAATACTGAACATTATTTCAATTACCGGATCTTAAGATTATTTCTCCCTAAGACCTCGGAGGGAAACCTTTGGTATTCAATCTAACCTCTAAGTCCTTAGGTGATTATGATGAAACCAAGCATTTTAATTTAACAAGAATAATCCGGTAACCATAGGGTATCCCTAGTCCTATGTGATATCTATTATGGTTTCATTATATAAAAACCTTAACAATTGTAGTCCTGCTAATCGTTAACCATACATCAATCTTAATTTTTGCCATAAAGAAAGCATTACGCGAATCATACAGTGAAATTGATAACAAATAACATATATTAAGGAAAACCTAACATCAGAGTCATTACATGATCAATTCAGGGACACCCCCTGGCATTGGGGGGGTTTAGCCTATCATATTATTCAAATCAGATACAAAATAAAATTAAGACATTACAAAAAGTTCGGAATTCCATTGATCTTCAATCGCGTCCGCTCTTGAAGGATCTCTGTTCTTCTTCGCTTTCCACTGCTTCAATCTTGACCATCTCTAATTTTTTATTGTGTCAAAAGTCCCTCACTCCATATTCAAATTCCCTGTAAATAGTTCCTGATGACAATTTTTCTCAAGTAAAAGTCCAAAATGCCCTCCGGGAAAAGCTGTGCCAAAAACAACATAAAACTGGAAAATCAAGTGCCCAAGCCAACACTGACCGTGTCAGGCAACACGCTAGGCCGTGTTGGGCTTCTAGAGCACAAGGCCTTGACAGGTCTGTTCAGGGAGGCTGACATGGGCCATGTCAACTGACACGGGTGTAACACCCCTCTAAAATACCCCCAAGTATTTAATTAAAATAATAAAATATCAATCAGAGTAATTATGCCCTGAAGGGTGTCACACAATCATTTCACACCAATCATCAATATATCCTGTCATGCTCATTTATTCAATCAAAATAGGACACTTTTGCATAATTCGCAGCGGATACAAAATAACAACATTCAAATCATGTACTACATTACATGTAAAGTTGTTCAACAACCAAAAGAAAACATAGTAAAACATCCATCCCGATGTTACATCTACCAGAGCATGACCCACTAAGGACTACACTAGACTCCCAGGACTAGCTTCTATTCAATCACTGCTCGTTACCTGAAAACATAGTTGTAAGGGTGAGTCCTTCAATCGATATAATAAGCATTATAAAATATCATGTAATGCTAAGTGATATAACACATATCATTACCCTAATCAGATTACACATATTCAGCAACGGCAATATCAACTCATAATCATCACCATCATCATACTCAAACTCAAAACAACCATAAAACACACGTATAATATTGGAATACATCCATTCATATTATACGCCATACATACATATATTATGCAATGAGACTCCATGCATGCGGTACCGACTACTCGTGAACATATAGTTCAACCTCACCGACCAAATCCAGGTACGGCTACCAAGCTCACTAGTCCCACTCATTTGAGACCTAGTGACTCACATCACTAATTCCTCACCATGGGAATTAGCTACCACCCCAAGGGCTATGCTATGCACGCTAAATCACCTAGCATGCAAACATCAACAACAATCCACAATAACTCATCACTAATTCCTCACCATGGGAATTAGCTACCGCCATAAAGGCCACAACATGCATGCTAATCACCTAGCAATGCTACATCATCAACAACAATTCAAGAATAGATATATGCTCACACTCTAAGCCATAAAACAGTCTATTCACCAATGCACACATAACTGATACATTCACAGCATCACGCATACTATCACACATCAGCAGTATTTTATCACATAAGCATATCATATCATGCCAAATAACAACCACAGTATTAGCACACTCTACTAATACCTATACTACTCAAAACAACGGGAAATGATCCCTAATATATCATACATCATCTGCATTACGTTACTCAGCTGAACAGTTAAAAACTGCACAACAACAGCTCAGGAAAATCACAATCCTGCCCATACGCGTATTGCCTAACCCCATACGCGTATGGCTCATCCCTCAGCCAAAACCCATACGCGTAACACCATCCCATACGCGTATGCTACGCGTACCACATCCCCATACGCGTACCAACAGAGACCAAAACACGTTCAAAACATCATCTTCCTCATCCATACGCGTATTGCCTAGTGCCATACGCGTACCATGCCATCTCATACGCGTATTGCCTAGTGCCATACGCGTATGACCAGAAACCAGACTTCCAGATCTGCTATGGCTTTCTCTGCTACGAGATCTATCCAATTCAACCTTCCACAGTCCAATTTTTCACAATAATTGTTCATATCATCTAACACGAATCATACCCTATTCGATTTCACAAAAATCTAACATTTTTACATCTAATTCCTACGAATTCCTCTCAATTTTAATCCAGATTCGTTCATCCCAAAAGTTCACAATTTTCAGCATAATTATTCCAATCAGAGGTAAATCAATGGTTTATCACTACCCATGACATATTATCCCATAATACCCATTAATCGACGATAAACCCCCCTTACCTGAGTTAATCCGGCAATCTCTGAGCTTCAAGCTTTTCCTTCCTTCAACCCTTGTTCTCTTTGCCCTTTTCCACTTTCTGTCTCTTTTCCCTTTTCACGTGAAAATGAGCCTTTTTACTAAATGGAACCTTTTTACTGATTTCTACTTTTATTCCAATAATAACAATAAAAATAATCCAATAATAATAATCCCAATAATATTCCAATAATTATTATTCCAATAATAATAAAAATTCCAATTATTTAATTAAATTAATAAATATATTATTAACTCAATTTAAATAATTATCTTATTTTATCGGGGTGTTACAACTCTCCCCCACTAAAAGAGTTTTCGTCCTCGAAAACATACCTCAAGTGAATAACTCAGGATAAGACTCCTTCATCTGACTCTCAAGTTCCCAAGTTACATTGCCACCTGCTGGTCCTCCCCAAGCTACCTTTACCAAAGCAATCTCTTTACCCCGCAACTGCTTCAACTCTCGATCCTCAATCCTCGTAGGTGATGTTTCAACAGTCAGGTTATCTCTCACCTGTACATCATCTACTTGGACCACATGCGACGGATCAGGAATGTACCTCCTCAACTGAGACACATGAAAAACCTCATGTAAATTTGCAAGTGATGGCGGTAAAGCGATACGATAGGCTACCTCTCCTATCCTCTCCAAAATCTGATAAGGACCAATAAATCGAGGTGTCAACTTCCTTGACTTCAAAGCTCGACCAACCCCAGTTATCGGAGTAACACGAAGAAACACATGATCTCCCTCTTGGAACTCAAGTGACTTCCTCCTCTTGTCGTGATAACTCTTCTGACGACTCTGAGCAATTCTCATCTTCTCCTGAATCATCTTAATCTTTTCCGTAGTTTGTTGAACAATCTCCGGTCCAACCACAGCACTCTCACCGGATTCATACCAACATAAAGGTGTCCGACATCTCCTACCATACAAAGCTTCAAACGGTGCCATACCAATGCTCGAATGAAAACTATTGTTGTAGGTAAACTCAATCAAAGGTAAGTAACAATCCCAAGCACCTCCCTTTTCCAAAACACAAGCCCTCAAAAGATCCTCCAGTGACTGAATCGTCCTCTCAGTCTGACCATCAGTCTGCGGATGATATGCAGAACTCAATCTCAACTTAGTTCCCAAAGCCCTCTGCAAACCTTCCCAGAACTTCGATGTAAATCTAGGATCTCTGTCCGAAACAATACTCGACGGAATACCATGCAAACTTACAATCTTCTCAATATACAACTCAGCTAATCTTTCTAACGGATAATCCATTCTGATCGGAATGAAATGAGCCGATTTCGTCAATCTATCAACAATCACCCAAATGGCTTCAAAATTCTTATTTGTCCTCGGCAAACCAGACACAAAATCCATACTGATACTATCCCACTTCCACTCTGGAATAGTCAACGGTTGCATTAGCCCAGACGGCTTCTGATGCTCAATCTTTGACTTCTGACAAGTCAAACAAGAATAAACAAAACTCGCAATTTCTCTTTTCATTCCCGGCCACCAAAATAACTTTTTCAAATCATGATACATCTTCGTAGCTCCAGGATGAATACTTAGACCACTACGATGTCCTTCCTCCAGGATACTCTTCTTAAGTTCGGTAACATCCGGAATACACACCCGATTACCAAATTTCAAAACACCATTCTCATCCACTCTGAATTCACCACCTTGACTTTGATTCACTAGAGTCAACTTATCAACCAAAAACACATCGGATTTCTGACCTTCTCTAATCTCATCCAGAATACTACTTGTTAACTTCAACATTCCCAATTTAACACTATTGTGAGTACTCTCACACACCAAACTCAAGTCTCTAAACTGCTCAATTAAATCCAATTCCTTAACCATTAACATAGACATATGCAATGATTTCCGACTCAATGCATCAGCCACTACGTTTGCTTTACCCGGATGGTAATTCAAACCAAAGTCATAATCCTTCAAAAACTCTAACCATCTCCTCTGTCTCATATTCAGCTCTTTCTGATCGAACAAATACTTTAAACTCTTATGGTCGCTGAAAACCTCAAATCTTGACCCGTACAAGTAATGTCTCCATAACTTCAGAACAAATACCACGGCTGCCAACTCTAAATCGTGCGTCGGATAGTTCCTCTCATGAACCCTCAGTTGTCTCGAAGCATAAGCTATAACCTGCTTATTCTGCATCAACACACCACCCAAACCCAACAATGAAGCATCACAGAAAACCTCAAATAGTTCTGACGGACTTGGGAATATCAAAATAGGAGCAGTAGTTAACCTTCTCTTTAACTCTTGGAAACCTTCTTCACATTTCGAGTCCCAAACAAACGCTTGCCCCTTTCTAGTCAACATCGTCAACGGTAACGCCAACTTAGAAAATCCCTCAATGAACTTCCTATAATATCCTGCAAGTCCAAGAAAACTCCTTATCTAAGAAACTGACTTCGGAGCTTCCCACTTAGATACCGCTTCTATCTTAGAAGGATCAACAACAACACCATCTCCTGAAATTACGTGACCAAGAAAACTAACTTCTTCTAACCAAAATTCACACTTAGAGAGTTTAGCAAATAACTTCTTTTCTCGTAGAACTCCTAAAACCACTCTCAAATGCTCGGCATGCTCTTCTTCAGATTTCAAATACACCAAAATGTCATCAATAAACACCACAACAAATTTGTCTAGGTACGGATGGAAAATCCTATTCATATACTCCATAAATACCCCAGGCGCATTAGTCACACCAAAAGGCATTACAGAATACTCATAATGTCCATGTCTTGTTCTGAAAGCAGTCTTCTGAATATCCTCAGTTTTCACACGTATCTGATGATACCCAGATCTCAAATCTATTTTGCTGAACACACTCGCACCAACCAACTGATCCATCAAATCATCAATCCTCGGCAAAGGATACCGATTCTTGATCGTCACTTTATTCAGTTGCCTGTAGTCCACACACAACCTCATAGTACCTTCTTTCTTCTTAACCAATAACACTGGTGCACCCCACGGTGACACACTCGGACGAATAAATTTCTTATCCAACAGATCTTCCAACTGACTCTTCAATTCAGTTAACTCAACAGCAGACATACGGTACGGAGCCATCGATATCGGCCTAGTACCAGGTACCAAATCAATCGAGAACTCAACTTCACGCTCTGGCGGTAATTCATTCACTTCTTCAGGAAACACATCAGGAAAATCACACACCACAGCTAGATCGCAAATCACCAGTTTATCTTTAGCCTCCAAAGTCGCTAACAGCATAAACAACTCTGCCCCATCTGCTACTGCCTCATTCACCTGCCTTGCTGATAGAAACAAATCCTTTCCTTCCTCAATCTCAGGAAAGATCACAGTCTTATCAAAACAGTTGATATAGACTCGGTTAAACACCAACCAGTTCATACCCAAGATAACATCAATCTGCACTAGTGGAAGACACACTAGGTCCATTCCAAAGTCTCTACCAAAAATACTCAAAGGGCAATTTAAACAAACTGAAGTAGTAGTCACTGAACCCTTCGCAGGAGTATCAATCACCATACTTCCAAGCATCTCAGATATCTCTAACTTAAGTTTCACAGCACAATCCAAAGATATAAAGGAATGAGTCGCACCTGTGTCAATAATAGCTACAAGAGGAAAGCCATTAATATAACACGTACCTCGGATCAACCGATCATCTGCAGCAGTCTCAAAACCCGATAAAGCAAAGACCTTGCCTCCCGACTGATTCTCTTTCTTCGCCTTAGGACACTGTGGGCTGATATGACCCACCTCTCCACAGTTGAAACAAGTCATAGTCTTCAACCGGCACTCTGCAGCCAAGTGACCACCTTTTCCACACTTGAAACACTTCTTCTCAGCACTGGTACACTCATGGAAACGATGTCCAGCCTGACCACATCTGTAACACTTAGCAGGAGCACTGGAGTCTCCCCCACTAGGCCTCTTCATCCCACTCTGTCGCTGGAAACCTTTGCCAACTGCATACGGTTTCCCACGATCATTCTGATTCTTGCCTTTCCTATCAACCCTCTGCTGATAGCTCTCTGCTCTAGCCTTGGAATCCTGTTCAAAAATCCTGCAACAGTCAACCAAATCAGAAAACACTCTAATCCGCTGGTACCCAATAGCCTGCTTAATCTCGGGACGCAACCCGTTCTCAAACTTCACACATTTTGAAAATTCCCCAGTAGCCTCGTTATAGGGAGTATAATACTTTGACAGCTCTGTGAACTTAGCAGCATACTCAGTAACAGACCTGTTACCCTGTTTCAATTCCAAGAATTCTATCTCTTTCTTTCCTCTGACATCCTCTGGAAAATACTTCCTCAGGAATCTCTCTCTGAACACTGCCCAAGTAATCTCAGCATTCCCAGCAGATTCCAACTCAGTGCGGGTAGCAACCCACCAATCATCTGCTTCCTCTGACAGCATATGCGTACCGAACCTGACCTTCTGGTTATCGGCACACTCAGTCACTCGGAAGATCCTCTCGATCTCCTTCAACCACTTCTGAGCACCATCTGGATCGTATGCTCCCTTGAACATTGGAGGATTGTTCTTCTGGAACTCACTCAGTTGACGAGCAGCTCCCATTCCCATAACATTCGGATTCCCTCCAAGTACTCCAGCTAGCATACCCAGAGCCTCAGCAATTGCAGCATCATCTCTACCTCTTCCAGCCATCTCTATTCTGAAAACCCAACAAGCTAAAACAATAAGTACTGATAGGGTTATACAACACCTATCCCGTACAGGGGAAACAGAATAATTACGACTCGACTCGACCGACTATGCTCTGATACCACTAATGTAACACCCCTCTAAAATACCCCCAAGTATTTAATTAAAATAATAAAATATCAATCAGAGTAATTATGCCCTGAAGGGTGTCACACAATCATTTCACACCAATCATCAATATATCCTGTCATGCTCATTTATTCAATCAAAATAGGACACTTTTGCATAATTCGCAGCGGATACAAAATAACAACATTCAAATCATGTACTACATTACATGTAAAGTTGTTCAACAACCAAAAGAAAACATAGTAAAACATCCATCCCGATGTTACATCTACCAGAGCATGACCCACTAAGGACTACACTAGACTCCCAGGACTAGCTTCTATTCAATCACTGCTCGTTACCTGAAAACATAGTTGTAAGGGTGAGTCCTTCAATCGATATAATAAGCATTATAAAATATCATGTAATGCTAAGTGATATAACACATATCATTACCCTAATCAGATTACACATATTCAGCAACGGCAATATCAACTCATAATCATCACCATCATCATACTCAAACTCAAAACAACCATAAAACACACGTATAATATTGGAATACATCCATTCATATTATACGCCATACATACATATATTATGCAATGAGACTCCATGCATGCGGTACCGACTACTCGTGAACATATAGTTCAACCTCACCGACCAAATCCAGGTACGGCTACCAAGCTCACTAGTCCCACTCATTTGAGACCTAGTGACTCACATCACTAATTCCTCACCATGGGAATTAGCTACCACCCCAAGGGCTATGCTATGCACGCTAAATCACCTAGCATGCAAACATCAACAACAATCCACAATAACTCATCACTAATTCCTCACCATGGGAATTAGCTACCGCCATAAAGGCCACAACATGCATGCTAATCACCTAGCAATGCTACATCATCAACAACAATTCAAGAATAGATATATGCTCACACTCTAAGCCATAAAACAGTCTATTCACCAATGCACACATAACTGATACATTCACAGCATCACGCATACTATCACACATCAGCAGTATTTTATCACATAAGCATATCATATCATGCCAAATAACAACCACAGTATTAGCACACTCTACTAATACCTATACTACTCAAAACAACGGGAAATGATCCCTAATATATCATACATCATCTGCATTACGTTACTCAGCTGAACAGTTAAAAACTGCACAACAACAGCTCAGGAAAATCACAATCCTGCCCATACGCGTATTGCCTAACCCCATACGCGTATGGCTCATCCCTCAGCCAAAACCCATACGCGTAACACCATCCCATACGCGTATGCTACACGTACCACATCCCCATACGCGTACCAACAGAGACCAAAACACGTTCAAAACATCATCTTCCTCATCCATACGCGTATTGCCTAGTGCCATACGCGTACCATGCCATCTCATACGCGTATTGCCTAGTGCCATACGCGTATGACCAGAAACCAGACTTCCAGATCTGCTATGGCTTTCTCTGCTACGAGATCTATCCAATTCAACCTTCCACAGTCCAATTTTTCACAATAATTGTTCATATCATCTAACACGAATCATACCCTATTCGATTTCACAAAAATCTAACATTTTTACATCTAATTCCTACGAATTCCTCTCAATTTTAATCCAGATTCGTTCATCCCAAAAGTTCACAATTTTCAGCATAATTATTCCAATCAGAGGTAAATCAATGGTTTATCACTACCCATGACATATTATCCCATAATACCCATTAATCGACGATAAACCCCCCTTACCTGAGTTAATCCGGCAATCTCTGAGCTTCAAGCTTTTCCTTCCTTCAACCCTTGTTCTCTTTGCCCTTTTCCACTTTCTGTCTCTTTTCCCTTTTCACGTGAAAATGAGCCTTTTTACTAAATGGAACCTTTTTACTGATTTCTACTTTTATTCCAATAATAACAATAAAAATAATCCAATAATAATAATCCCAATAATATTCCAATAATTATTATTCCAATAATAATAAAAATTCCAATTATTTAATTAAATTAATAAATATATTATTAACTCAATTTAAATAATTATCTTATTTTATCGGGGTGTTACAACGGGCACCCGTGTCAGCTCCCTATTTTCCTCTTCCATGACACTTCTCCTGACACGGCCCGTGTGGGGAAACACGGGTGGCCGTGTCAGGGCTAATGTAGGTCTAATTTTCTTCTTCCCACGGGCCAGAAACTTCCGATTTGCTTGTCTATCCCTCTGGTACACTTGTTTACACCTGAAACCAAAAGAACTACCACAAAAGGACATAAAATGGATGATGATGATGCATACATGTAATCAACAAATGGAAACAACAATACCAAACATCTAAATTACTAAACGAAACAATAAAATAAGTGGACTAATGTGTTACCAACTTCTTACAAAGGTGCCGAATGAGTGTTAGAAAACAAGAAGAATTGGAGACTGATAACAACCCCAAACTTATCTCATTGCTTGTCCTCAACTGATGCTTGATACATCAGGACGGTTACCCCCAAATTTTGGGTGGGGTCTACAAAAACACAAAAAGGCAAAATTTGAAAAATATGGCCGTTGGGTCTGACATGGGCGGCCGTGTCAGGCCACTGTAATTTGAGGCACCTCCCAGTAGAGCTGACACGGGCGACCGTGTTAGCCTACTATAAAAAATGGTTTTCCCTTGCTTGCTTGACATGGGCCATGTCAAGTGACACGGGCGCCCGTGTCAGGGCCCTGTTTTTTCAAAAAAAATCGACTTTTCCGTTGTTTATGGTTCTATCCCTATTCTTCTGGTATCCGACAATCTTATATGAGTTTAACTTAACCATTCTCTTATGAACTGTGCGATGTAACCGAGAACCTACAAATAAACCTGTAAACACACCAAACATGGAAATAGTTAGATAAAAACCGCGTGGGATGCCTCCCACGAAGCGCTGCGCTTAACGTCGCATGGGTCGACGGTCGTCTCCCTCATCCTTGGAGACGAACATTCTCAATCAGACCACTTTCCTGTTATTGACATTAGTGCTTCAACCTTTGTCCATTTACCTTGAAGGTATCCCCATTATTTGGATTTTTCAGTTCGATAGCTCCATGGAGAAAAACTTTGTGACCCTCAAACGGACCTGACCACCTGGATTTCAACTTTCCTGGAGGCTTTAATCTGGATTTGAACAAGAGCACTAGTTGTCCCTCGACAAACTCTTTTCTCTATGTCCCGGTGTTGTCAGAAATATGATATGTAGGACCTGTGTCTAACAATTTCACCGCCTTTACAGTAGTAGGACATTTTCCTTCAGAATCTAAACACACATCTTTGAGGTTCTCCGGAAGTTGTTTCACCTCCGTTCCTTTCTTTGGATCTCCACCCTCCTTATTAGAGTGTGGTAAGTTTATATTCCCCCATCGGTGTGGTCGAGATCCTTTCCACGGGGTTTGCGTACCCAACAAGGCTAGCACTTGGGGGTGCCCGTTGTCCTTTTCTTTATCAATGTCGGAATTGGAAAAGCTCAACACTCTTTCCAAAGGTGACGGTGGAGCATTCGAAGGGCCATCATATGTCGTCACCTGATTTAGAACCTCTATAGTGTGACTGGTACAAATATCATCTTTGTCTTTCATAGTGTTTCGAACATTGATTTTCACTTCCTCATCATAAACCTTCAACATCATGGTTCCTTTGTCTATGTTGATTACACACCTTCCCGTCTCCAAAAAGGGTCTACCAAGATTGAAAGGGATCTCTTCATCTTCCGGCATTTCTAGAATTACAAAATAAACCGAAAATACAAACTTGTCAATTTTCAACAGGACATCTTTCACAATACCATACGGTTTCTTGACAGAATGATCGGCGAATTGGAGTGTCATCCTGGTATCTTGCACCACCCCTATGCCAAGCTTCTTGTAAATGGATAATGGCATGAGACTCACACTAGCCCCCAGATCAATAAGAGCTTTGTTGAATGACCTATCTCCAATAGTACACAAGATGGTGACAGCTCCTCGATCTTCCTTCTTTATCGGAATCTTCATACCATACAAAATAGCACTACAAGCTTCGGTTAGAATGATCGGGTTAGTGTTGGTGGTACGCCTCTTCGAAATGATATCCTTCTTGAGCTTGGGATAAGTAGGCATTTCTTCAAGTGCCTCCAGCAAAGGAATGTTAATCTCCAACTTCTTGAACAACTCTAAGAATTTTTCAAAGTTTTTCTCATTTTATCCTTTTTTCTTGTTTCTAGTGGGGAATGGGAGCTTAACAACCGGCTTGGGCTCAATGACTGTTTCTTTCACAAATGGTTTCGGTGCTACCACTTCTTCCCTAACAACTTCATTTTCTTTGATCTCAAGGTCCACTTCGATCAATTGGTCTTCCTCTTCATCCATTTCCTCGACAACTTCTTGATCTTCAAATCTCCTGGTTACTACATCAAATTTACCACTTCTTGTTGTCACAACGCTCACGTTATGATGCTCTCTAGGATTAGGCACAGTTGCACTAGGTAGAACACCTTGTGCTTGAGAACTCGATTCTATTTGCTGAGCGATTTGACCCATCTGGACTTCAAGATTTTTTATGGATGTTGTGGTGTTTTTCTGATAGTTCCGGGTTTCTTCTTGAAATTGAACATGATGAGCTGCCATTCTTTCAATGGAAATCTCCCACTCAGCTTTCTTAGGTATTTGTTGTTGATGTTGTTGCTAATATTGAGTTTGGTACTGACCATGTTGAGGAGCGGTCGCTTTTTGGTCTTTCCATGAGAAGTTGGGATGATTCTTCCAACCCGGATTGTACGTGTTGGAATAAGGATTATTCTGCTTCAAAAAATTGATTTCCTCCACTTGTTGAGGAGTTTCAAAACAATATATTATTTAGTGTGGACCATTACAGATTTCACAATAGACAGTAGGGGTTGGTTGGACCTATGCCACCTGTCGGGTACCTATATTCATCGTGTTTAGCTTTTTCTCAACCTCAGTAGCTATAGTATCTTCCATATGGATTTTCGTAGTTTCCAGCTTTAAATCTATAACCCCTTCTGGTTTTCTTTGACACCTATCGTACAACTCCATGTGCTCATTAGCAGCAATATCTTCAATGATCTTTTTGATACCAGTGGCTGTTGAAAAATTTGTGGAACCACCGGTTGCGGTTTCAATCAACTGTTTGGTCTTTATTTTAAGACCATTCACAAACATCTGCATTTGTTCAGTTGCATCCATATTATGGGTTGGGTAAGCTACCAGGACTCTCTTGAATCTCTTGTAGGCGTCTCCCAAAGTTTCCCCTTCCTTCTTCTTAAAATTCAGAGTTTCATACCTCTTCCGCAGAAATACCGATGTTGGAAAATACTCATTCAGGAAGGCTTTTTCCATTTCTTCCCAAGTTGTGATGCTACCGGCAGGTAAAGAATAAAACCATTCTTCAGCTTCTTCCGCTAAGGTAAACGGGAACATTCTCAACTTCTTGGCTTCTTCAGTGTGACCATCAATTTTCAGAGTGTTGCTCATGGTCAGAAACCTTTGCAAATGCTTGTTTGTATCTTCATTCACTTTTCCAGTAAAATGCTTCCTTTCAAGCTGATTAATGGTACTCGGGTACAGCTGGAAATTAGCCACGTTCACTGGTTGGTTGACAATAGTTAATCTGCCGGTTTATGCATTGGCACCTCCGTAGTCTCCCAACAGTCTTTATGGTGGTGGTGGAACATCAGCCATAGTTTCGATCTCTCTATCAGAACCTGAATCTAAGCTTGAATGGATGGAAAGTTGTTCTTCGTCTGATTTCAATCTGGCTAATCGAGTTTGTCTGAGTCTTACCCGCAAGGTTCTCTCGATTTCTGCATCAAACGGAAAATCAGTTGAGGCCTTACCTCGCATACAAATATCAGACATAGATTAGTTGATATAATCAAAATAAAATATTTAAAATCAACGAAAACAAATTTTAGTTGCAGAGCAACAAAATTCCAATTGAGATAATTTTAAACTTATATTTGGCAATCCCCGACAACGACGCCAAAAACTTAATCGAAAAAATAGCAAGTGTGCTATTTTTTTGCCGATGTAATAATAAGAGGGATGTTTCCCAAAGATCGATCTCGAGGGTTGTGCAACAATATAAGGGTAAACAGTCACTCAATCGAACAAAAGTAATACTTATGGTTTTCGAGAATTCACTGTAAGGAAAAATATAACAACTAAATATTTTCACAAGTTAATATGATATGCCAAGGAAACTGTATAAAAATCTCATGTAATGACCCTTGAGTGTATATCTCCTTAATACTGAACATTATTTCAATTACCGGATCTTAAGATTATTTCCCCCTAAGACCTCGGAGGGAAACCTTTGGTATTCAATCTAACCTCTAAGTCCTTAGGTGATTATGATGAAACCAAGCATTTTAATTTAACAAGAATAATCCGGTAACCATAGGGTATCCCTAGTCCTAGGTCATATCTACTATGGTTTCACTGTATAAAAACCTTAAAAATTGCAGTCCTGCTAATCGTTAACCATACATCAATCTTAATTTTTTCCATAAAGAAAGCATTACGCGAATCATACAGTGAAATTGATAACAAATAACATATATTAAGGAAAACCTAACATCAGAGTCATTACATGATCAATTCAGGGACACCCTCTGGCATTGGAGGGTTTAGCCTATCATATTACTCAAATCAGATACAAAATAAAATTTAGACATTACAAAAAGTTCGGAATTCCATTGATCTTCAATCGCGTCCGCTCTTGAAGGATCTTTGTTCTTCTTCGCTTTCCACTGCTTCAATCTTGACCATCTCTAATTTTTGATCGTGTCAAAAGTCACTCTCTCCAAATTCAAATCTCCTGTAAATAGTTCCTGATGACAATTTGTCTCTAGTAAAAGTCCAAAATGTCCTCCGGGAAAAGCTGTGCCAAAAACAACACAAAACTGGAAAATCAAGTGCCCAAGCCAACACTGGCCGTGTTAGGCAACACGCCAGGCCGTGTTGGGATTTTGGAGCATAAGGCCTTGACACGCATGTTCAGGGAGGATGACACGGGTCGTGTCAGCTGACCCGGGCACCCGTTTTAGCTCCCTGTTTTCCTCTTCCATGACACTTCTCCTGACACGGGCCGTGTTGGGAAACACGGGTGGCCGTGTCAGGGATACTGTAGGTCCAATTTTCTTCTTCAGACGGGCCCGGAACTTCCGATTTGCTTGTCTATCCCTCCGGTACACTTGTTTACACCTGAAACCAAAAGAACTACCACAAAAGGACATAAAATGGATGATGATGATGCATATAATATGTAATCAACAAATGGAAACAACAATACCAAACATCTAAAATACTAAACGAAATAATAAAATAAGTGGACTAATGTGTTACCGACTTCTTACAAAGGTGCCGAATGAGTGTCAGAAAACAAGAAGAATTGGAGACTGATCATGGAGCCTTGTAGAGACCATCTGAGGTCTATGTCTCAGAAGGAGAAAGAGACGTTTAAAGAGTATGCTCAAAGATGGAGAGAACTTGTTGCTCAGATTAATCCTCCATTGGAAGAGAAGGAGATGACGAAGATATTATTGAAGATCTTGAGCTCGTTCTATTACGAATGAATGATTGTCAGTGCCCCTAGTGACTTTACCAAAATGGTAAATATGGGGATGAGGTTAGAAGAGCGAGTCTGTGAAGGATATTTTTCCAAGGAAGAAGCGTCGTCCAGTAAATAATATGGGAGTGGTTTCTCCAAAAGGAAGGAAGGGGAAACCAACTCAGTATCTATAGGGAGGCAGAGAAGGCCTCATGTCAGAAGAAGTTCTCAACCGCGTCAACATCAACGTCAAGTTTCATCAGTAATTCCAGTGTTTTATAATAATTCTAACAATCAACCTATTCTAATTCAGCAACCACAACGTCAACAACAACCACAACAAAGAACAAACTACAACAACAACAATAATCAACAACAAAGCTTTGAGAGAAAGAAGGTCTCTTTTGACCCTATTCTTATGTCATATGCAGAATTGTATCCATCTTTGGTTCTCAAGAACCTACTCCAACCAATAAATCCACCTCAAATTCCCGAGCAACTTCCATGGTGGTTCAAACCTGAACTGCGTTGTGCCTTTCACCAGGGAGCTCCTGGCCATGACATCGAGAACTGTTACCCGTTGAAGTATGAGGTACAAAAGCTTGTAAAGAGTGGGATGATGTCCTTTGAGGACCGTGCACCGAATGTGAAAGCCAATCTATTGCTTGCTCATGGTAATGCTTCAGTCAACATGGTAGATGGTTGTCCTAGAGAGTATAAGGTTTATAATGTTTGCCACATCAGACAGTATTTGGTTACAATTCATAGAGATATCTGTTTGGTCAGTGATTGTGAACATGACCATGATGGTTGTGTGATATGCAGCGTGAACCCTCGAGGATGTGTCATTGTCAAGGGGGATATTCAGAGGTTGATGGATGAAGGGCTTATCCATATTTGTCAATCGAGGGATATAGATGATGTCAATGTAATTGTTCCTGTGTTCAAGACCTCTAAGCGGGTAGTAATTCAATTTGACAGCAGCAGCAACAACAACATTAATAGATCGATACCGCTGTTGGTTATACAGTTAATGGGCCCTGTCCCGTATGCATCCGATAAAGTTGTTACTTATTAGTATAATGCCACCATGGTGGAGAATGGTCAAGAGGTTCTGTTTCCTGCAGAAAATTTTGTGGTGAATATAGCTGATATAGCAAAGGTGACTCGTAATGGTCGTGTGTTTGGTCCAGTCTTCCCAAAGGAGGTAGAAGATGTTCCGGCCAGTAGGAAGATGGATATGCCAGTGGTGTATCCAGATAGTACTCCAGTGTGTCAGTCTGGTGAATCTAGCAAACTGAAGACTAATGATGATGAGGTATTGAGATTGATTAAGAATAGCGAGTTTAATATGGTGGAGCAGCTGGTCCAAACTCCGTCAAAGATTTTAGTGTTGTCTCTGTTAATGAATTCTGAAGCACACAGAGAAGCCTTGAAAAAAATACGCGAGCAAGCCTATGTTGAGCACGACGTTACTGTGGATCATTTTGACCATATTGTTGCTAAAATCACTTCTTGCAATAATCTGAGTTTTTGTGATGAAGAACTTCCTGAGGAAGGTAGAAATCATAATATGGCACTACACATTTCTATGAACTGCAAGGAGGATGCGTTGTCCAATGTGTTGGTTGATACCAGTTCTTCTTTGAACGTACTCCCGAAGTCAACTCTTTCCAGACTCTCTTACCAAGGCACCCCTATGAGGTACAGTGGTGTGATTGTCAAAGCGTTCGATGGTTCTCGTAAAACTATCATCGGTGAAGTGGACCTTCTAGTCAAGATAGGCCAAGTTATTTTCAGATTACTTTTGAAGTAATGGACATCCACCCGGCCTATAGATATTTATTGGGAAAGCCGTGGATTCATGAGGTTGGAGCTGTGACAACTACTCTGCATCAAAAACTTAAATTTGTGAAGAACGACAAGCTTGTCATCCTTTTCTTACGTTGAAGCTAAGGAGGAGGTTGGAACTCTGTTCCAAGCCTTGCCTATTGCATAGGTAAAGAAAGTTGGGGCACCCATGTCTTCTTTCAAGGATGCTCAAAAAGCTATTGAGACTGGCTGCACTGATCAGTGGGGGCGTATGATAGAAGTTGCTGAGAACAAGAATAGGACCGAATTGGGTTTTCAATTAGGGCCTTTCAATTTCAAAGCTGAAGAAGTACAACCGAGTTTTCGCAGTGGAGGGTTCATTCATGGTAATGAACAACACTCAGTTATTGTGATCGAGGATGATAAAGCCGAGGACTGCGCCAACTTTGTGACTCATGGCCAGACATTCAACAATTGGGTTGCTGTTGATATTCCTATTATTGTTCACCGCTCTAAGTAATTTGTATTCAATTTTAAGAAAAATCCTTCTCCTATGCCTAAGGGAGAAGTGAACATTGTTAGGCATTTCAATTATCATTAATAAAATACAATTCTATTCATCCACATCTATGAAATTTTATTTTTACTTTTTTCTTTTTTGAAAATGGTAATCACAAAAAAAACATAAATGAATAATAATTTTCCATCTGCATAATATTTGGTCACAATTCACTTCTCTAAAATCAAAATACCAAATCATTATGCAGGTTGATTCCCAAACCCATTGAATACAATGATCCTACTCCCTCTCTAAACTTTGATTTCCCTGTGTTTGAAGCTAAGGAAGAGACTGATGGTGAAGAAGTATCTGATGAATTATCTCGTCTACTTGAGCATGAGGAAAAATCCATTCAGCCGTTTGAAGAGCAGATTGAACTAGTCAACTTGGGTTCCGAAGATGATGTGAAGGAAGTCAAGATCGGGTCTCAACTGTGTCTAGAGGCTAAGAAGGGGTTGATTGATCTTCTTCAAGAGTATTCGGATGTGTTTGCTTGGTCCTATCAAGACATGCCTGATTTGGATTCTGAAATTGTGGAGCATAGATTGCCATTGAAGCCAGAACGCCCGCTGGTCAAGCAGAAGTTAAGGAGAACTCATCCTGATACGGCAGTGAAGATCAAAGAAGAAGTTCAAAAACAGATTGATGATGGTTTGCTTGTTACCACTGAGCATCCGTAGTGGGTGGCCAATATTGTTCCTGTTTCGAAGAAGGATGGAAAAGTCTGCATGTGTGTTGATTACAAAGATTTAAACAAAGCTAGTTTGAAGGATGATTTCATGCTGCCACACATTGATATGTTGGTAGACAATACAGCTAAATTCAAAGTCATTTCGTTTATGGACGGATTTTCCGGTTATAATCAAATCAAGATGGCACCCGAAGATATGGAGAAGACGACATTCATTACGCCTTGGGGAACATTATGTTATATAGTGATGCCTTTCGGTTTAAAGAATACTGGTGCAACATACCAGAGAGCAATGACCACTCTTTTTCATGATATGATGCATAAAGAGATCGAAGTCTATGTTGATGATATGATTTCCAAATCAAGTGATGAAGAAGAACATGGTGATCATTTGTTGAAGTTATTCCAGTGTTTGAGGAAGTACAAACTCCGTTTGAATCCCAATAAATGTACGTTTGGTGTTCATTTTGCTAAGTTGTTAGGCTTTATTGTCAGTGAGAAGGGTATTGAAGTTGATCCTACCAAGGTCAAAGCAATACAAGAAATGTCTGCATTCAAAACAGAGAAGCAAGTCAAAGGTTTTCTCAGCCGCTTGAATTATATCTCAAGATTTATATCGCACATGACTGCCACATGTGCGCCTATATTCAAGCTTCTTAGGAAAGATCAGTCTTGGGATTGGACCGAAGATTGCCATAAAGCTTTTGACAGTATCAAAGAGTATTTGCTTAAGCCTCCGATTCTGTCTCCACCTGTTCAAGGAAGACCATTAATCATGTATTTGATTGTGCTTGATAAAAGTATGGGTTGTATTCTTGGTCAGCAAGATGAAACTGGAAAGAAAGAATATTTTATTTACTACCTCAGTAAGAAATTCACCGACTGTGAGACTCAGTATTCTATGCTTGAAAAAAATTGTTGCTCATTGGCTTTGGCTGCTAAGCGTCTGCGTCAATAAATGTTGAATCATACTACTTGGTTGATATCTAAAGTGGATCCAATCCAGTACATTTTTTAGAAGCCTGCTTTAATTGGGAGGATTGCCCGTTGGCAGATGTTATTATCCTAGTATGATATTGAATACCGATCTCAAAAAGAGATCAAAGGTAGTGTCTTGGTTGACCATTTGTCCCTCCAACCGATTAAAGACTACTAGTCAGTGCAATATGATTTTCCTGATGAAGAAATTTTATACTTGAAAATGAAAGATTGTGATGAACCATTGCTTGAAGAAGGGCCAGAACCTGGTTCTCGTTGGGGCATGGTTTTTGATGGAGTTGTTAATCAATATGGTAATGGCATTGGGGCAATGATTATTACTCCTCAAGGAACTCATTTTCCATTTACAGCTAGATTGGCTTTCAAGTGTACGAACAACATGGCTGAGTATGAAGCTTGCATTATGGGGCTTGAAGAGGCCATCGATCTCAGAATCAAGTATCTTGATGTCTATAAAGATTCAGCTTTGGTTGTGAATCTGATCAAAGGTGAATGGGAGACGAACCAACCCAGTTTGATACCATATAGAGATTATGCAAGGAAGAATTCAACTTTCGTTACACGGGTGGAGTTTCATCATATCCCTCGAGATGAAAACCGGATGGCAGATGCTCGTGCAACATTATCTTTAATGATTATGGTGAAATTCTGGAATGAAGTTCCCAATTTAACTATGATGCGTCTTCATAGGCCAGCTCATGTGTTTGTTGTTGAAGAAGTCAAAGATGAAAAGACGTGGTATTTTGATATCAAGTGCTTTCTCCAAAGTCATATTTACCCGCCTGGGGTATCATTGAAAGATAAGAAGACTTTGAGAAGATTAGCCGACAACTTCTACCTGAATGGTGATGTGCTTTATAAGAGAAACTTCGATATGGTTCTACTCAAATGCATGGATAGACACGAAGCAGACTTATTGATGACTGAGGTCCATGAAGGTTCCTTTGGTACTCATTCCAATGGACATGCCATGGCTAAGAAGATGTTGAGAGCAGGTTACTATTGGCTGACAATGGAATCTGACTGTTGCAAGTTTGGGAAGAAATGTCATAAGTGTCAAATATATGCAAATAAGATTCATGTTCCTCCGACACTGTTGAATGTCATTTCCTCTCCATTGGCTTTCTCCATGTGGGGAATTGATATGATTGGCATGATTGAGCTCAAAGCTTCGAACGGACATCGTTTCATTCTGGTGGCTATTGACTACTTCACAAAGTGGGTTGAAGCGGCATTGTATGCGAATGTAACAAAGCAAGTTGCTGTAAGGTTTATCAAGAATCATATTAAATGTCGGTATGGTGTGCCAAGCAAGATTATCACTGACAATGGATCGAACTTGAATAATAATATGGCGGAAGCTCTTTGTAAAGACTACAAGATAGCACATCATAATTCTTCTCCCTACAGACTTAAGATGAATGGGGCTGTTGAAGCTGCAAATAAGAACATCAAGAAGATCATTCATAAAATGGTTGTGACCAACAAGGATTGGCATGAGATGTTCCCATTTGCTTTGCACGGGTATCGTACATCCATCTTCACTTCGATAGGGGCAACCCCTTTTTCACTTGTTTATGGCATGGAAGTTGTGCTCCCAGTAGAGGTTGAGATCCCATCATTGCGTGTTTTGATGGAAGCCAAGTTGACTGAAGCTGAATGGTGCCAAATAAGATATGATCAGCTGAATTTGATTGAAGAGAAGAGGTTAACTACCATGTGCCATGGTCAGTTGTACGAACAGAGAATGAAGAAGGCATTTGATAAGAAGGTCAGGCATCGTGTATTCAAAGACGGTGACATTGTGCTCAAGAAGATTTTATCTTTCAAACCAGATGCTAGGGGAAACTGGACTCCTAATTATGAAGGCCCATATGTTATTAAAGGAGCCTTTTCAAACGGTGCTTTGATTCTTACAACTATGGATGGTGAAGAGTTCACTCGTCCTGTGAATGCCGATGCAGTCAAGAAATACTTCGCCTAAAAAGAAAAGATTAGCTCGCTAAGTTGAAAACCCAAAAGGGCGGCTTAGGAAAAAATGAGCATCTCGGTGGATTGAAAACCCGAAAGGGTGATCCAGGCAAAAATTAGAGACATAAAACAGAAAATTTATCCCGGTAGATTGAGTACCCCACCTTGGGATTATCTAGGCAAAAATTAGGGATTATGGCAAGTAACTGCATTCGGTTGATCTCCAATCTTGATTCATCATCCTCAACCGAAGCCAAGAGCACAATGGATATTGAAGTTGGTAGAAGGATTAGTGATCATTGTATTCAATGTAGCCTTTTTCCATGTAAATTACCATTTTTCAACTTTTGTAAAAATCTATGGAGTATTGTCATTTACAGACTACCATTTCCACTGCATCCCAACTCCAAACTCTTGAAGAATTCTTGACCAAAATAACATGCAAAGATCATAGGGACTCATATATGATGCCTAGAGCCATTGTGGATCATTCCTTGGTTAAGCTCTTAGCAATGAGGCACTTAAACCCTAGATGTGAACTTGATAGATCAAAGGTGATCATGTGCCCTACCTACAAAAGGTTAGACAAATGCAAAGACATATTTTTGGTATTTTAGTTAGTAAATGATAAAATAAAAAGTATGATACAATCACAAGGTGCTTGGTGATCTTTCCCAAATCAAACCCAATAAAAAAGGTGTAAGGAGGATGCTAAGGTATGATCCCAATGCCAATGCATATGATGAGATAGCATGAGGGATCTTAGGGTCAAAATTGGGGTCTTACAGTGTCGGAGGAACATGAATCTTATCTGCATAAATTTGACACTTGTGGCAATTCTTCACAAACTTGCAACAGTCAGATTCCATTGTCAACCAATAGTAACTTGCTCGCAACATCTTCTTTGCCATAGCATGTCCATTGGAATGAGTACCAAAGGAACCTAAATGGACTTCAGTCATCAATAAGTCTGCTTCGTGTCTATCCACGTATCTGAGCAGAACTATATCGAAGTTTCTCTTGTACAATACATCACCATTCAGATAGAAATTATCTGCTAATCTTCTCAAAGTCTTCTTATCTTTCAAAGATGCCCCAGACGGGTATATCTGACTTTGAAGGAAACACTTGATATCATAATACCACGACTTCTCATCTTTGACCTCTTCAACAACAAATACATGAGCTGGCCTATCAAGATGCATCACAGTCAAATTAGGAACCTCATTCCAAAACTTCACCACAATCATTAAAGCCAACATTGCAAGAGCATCTGCCATCCGGTTTTCATCTCGAGGGATATGATGAAACTCAACCTTTGCAAAGAAAGTTGAAATCCTCCTCGCATAATCTCGATATGGTATCAAACCGGGTTGATTCTTCTCCCATTCACCTTTGATTTGACTCACAACCAAAGCTAAATCTCCATAGACGTCAAGATACATGATTCTGAGATCAATGGCCCCTTCAAGCCCCATAATGCAAGCTTCATACTCAGCCATGTTATTTGTACACTTGAAAGTCAATCTAGCTGTAAACGGAAAATGCGTGCCTTGAGGAGTAATAATCACTGCCCCAATGCCATTACCGTACTGATTAACAGCTCCATCAAATACCATGCCTTAACGGGAACCAGGTTTTGGCCCTTTTTCAAGTAATGGTTCATCACAATCTTTCATTTTCAAGTACAAGATCTCTTCGTCAGGAAAATCATACTGCACTGACTGGTAATCTTCAATTGGTTGGTGAGCCAAATGATCATCCAAGACACTACCTTTAATCGCTTTCTGAGATCGGTATTCAATATCATACTCTGATAACAACATCTGCCAACGGGCAATCCTCCCAGTTAAAGTAGGCTTCTTAAAAATATACTTGATTGGATCCATTTTGGATATCAACCAAGTGGTATGATTAAAGATAAAGCCAATGCATAACAAGTCTTCTCTAGCATAGAGTCCCGAGTCTCACAATCGGTGAATTTCTTACTGAGGTAGTAAATAGCATATTCTTTCTTTCCAGATTCATCTTGCTGACCAAGAACACAACCCATACTCTCTTCAAGAACAGTCAAATACATGATCAACGATCTTCCTTCCTCAGGCGGAGACAGAATCAGAGGTTCAAGCAAATATTCTTTGATACTGTCAAAAGCTTTTTGGCAGTCTTCGGTCTAAACACAAGATTGATCTTTCCGAAGAAGCTTGAATATAGGTGCACATGTGGAAGTTATGTGTGAAATAAATCTTGAGATATAATTCAAGCGGCCGAGAAAAGCCCTTATTTGCTTCTCAGTTTTGGGCGCAGGCATCTCTTGTATTGCTTTGACCTTGGCAGGATCAACTTCAATACCCTTCTCGCTAACAATAAAGCCCAATAACTTACTAGAACTAACACCAAAAGTACACTTATTGGGATTCAAGCGGAGTTTATACTTCCTCAAATGCTGGAATAGCTTCAACAAATGCTCAACATGTTCTTCTTCATCAATAGATTTAGCAATCATATCATCAACATAGACTTCGATCTTTTTATGCATCATATCATGAAAAAGAGTAGTCATTGCTCTTTGGTAAGTTGCACCAGCATTCTTTAAACTGAAGGGCATCACTCTATAACAGAATGTTCCCCAGGGTGTAATGAATGTGGTCTTCTCCATACTTTCAGGTTCCATTTTGATCTGATTATATCCGGAAAATCCGTCCATAAACGAAAAGACTTTGAATTTAGCTGTATTGTCTACCAACATATCAATGTGTGGCAGAGGGAAATCATCTTTCGGACTGGCTTTATTCAAATCTCTATAATCAACACACATACGAACTTTTCCATCCTTCTTAGGAACAGGCACAATATTAGCTACCCACTGCAGATACTCGGCAGTAACAAGGAAACTGACATCAATCTACTTCTGCACTTCTTCTTTGATCTTCACTGCGATGTCAGGATGAGTTCTCCTCAACTTCTGCTTGACTGGAGGGCATTCTGGCTTCAACGGCAATCTATGCTCCACAATCTCAGAATCCAAACCAGGCATGTCTTGATAGGATCAGGCAAACACATATGAATACTCTCGGAGAAGATCAATCAACCCCTTCTTCACTTCAGGACACAGTCGAGATCCGATCTTGACTTCCTTCACATCATTCTCCGACCCCAAGTTGACTAGCTCAATCTGCTCTTCGAATGGCTGAATGGCTTTTCCTTCATGCTCAAGAAGACGAGAAAATTCATCTGATACCTCTTCATCACTTTCTTCCTCAACCTCAAACATAGGGAATTCAAAATTTGGAGAAGGAGAAGGATCATTGCATTCAATGGGTTTAAAAACCAACCTGCATAATGATTTGATATTTTGATTTTAGAGAAGTGAATTATGACCAAATATTATGCAGATGGACAATTATTATATATTTATTTATGTTTTTTGTGATTACCATTTTTCATAATAAAGCAAAAAGCAAAAATAAAACATCATAGATGAGGATGAATAAAATTATATTTTATTGATTATCAAATTTGAAAATTCCCAAACAATGTTCACTTCTCCCTTAGGCATAGGAGAAGGATTTTCAAAAACAAATAAAAGCAATTACTTAGATCGATGCACAATAATAGGAACATCAACAGCAGTCCAATTGTTGCAAGCTTTTCCATGTGTCACAAAATTGGTGCAGTTCTCGTCTTCATCACCCTCGATCACTGCAGCTAAGTGTTGTTCATTACCATGAATGAACCCTCCGCTACGGAAACTGCATTGCACATCGTCAGCTCTAATCATAGATGAACCTTGTTGGAATCCCAAACCAGCTCTACTCT
Organism: Lathyrus oleraceus; assembly: GCF_024323335.1. Lineage (NCBI taxonomy): Eukaryota > Viridiplantae > Streptophyta > Magnoliopsida > Fabales > Fabaceae > Lathyrus > Lathyrus oleraceus. The sequence goes on from NC_066581.1 coordinate 323,079,874, forward strand.
TATTGTCGGTGACCTCTACCATCTGGCCCCACTGATCAGACTTATCATCTTCAACAATTCTGTGAGTGTCTTTGAATGAGGACATGGGTGTCCCAACTCTCTTTTCCTTAGCAATAGACAAGGCTTGGAAAGGAGTTCCAATCTCATCATCACCTTCTACATAAGAGAACGATGACAGGTGGCTTACCAACAAAGCCTTCTCCCCACCAACAATAACCAGCTTTCCATTCTTGACAAACTTCAATTTCTGATGCAAAGTTGAAGTAACAGCTCCTGACTCATGTATCCATGGCCTTCCTAGCAAGAAACTATAGGTCGGGTGGATATCCATTACTTGAAAAGTAATTTGGAAATCACCCGGACCTATCTATACAGGAAGGTCCACTTCACCAATCACGGTCTTGCGAGAACCATCAAAAGCTTTGACGATCACACCACTATACCTCATCGGAGCTCCTTGATACGACAACCTTGATAGAGTTGATTTTGGGAGTACGTTCAGTGAAGAACCGGTGTCAACCAAAACATTTGATAGAGCATCCTCCTTACAATTCATTGAAATGTGTAGTGCCAAGTTGTGATTTCTTCCCTCATCAGGGAGTTCTTCATCACCAAAGCTAAGATTGTTGCAGGAAGTGATGTTAGCCACAATATGATCAAACTGATCCACCATAATATCATGTTCCACATATGCTTGCTCCAATACTTTCTGCAGTGCTTCTCTGTGAGCTTCAGAGTTCATAAGCAGAGACAACACTGAAATCTTGGAGGGAGTTTGGAGCAGCTGCTCCACCATATTGAATTCACTTTTCTTGATTTACCAAAGTACCTTATCATCATCGTTAGGCTTCAAACCGATGGATTCACCAGGCTGACACTCTGGAGCGCTAACTGGATCTACTGCAGGCACATCCACCTTCTTACCAACTGAACAATCTTCTACATTCTTAGGGAACACCGGCCCAAAGACACGATCGTTACGGGTCACCTTCGTAACATCAATTATGCTCACAACAGAATTGGTCATAGGTAGAGGAACCTCTTGACCATTCTCTAACATGGTAGCAATGTACTGGTACGGGACAGCCTTATCGGATGCATACGGGACTGGACCCGCTAACCGTATAACCAACGGCGATAACGATTTAATGCTAACACTATTACTAATGTTTCTGTCATACTAGATTACTATTCTTTCTGGAGTTTTAAACACTGGAACAATAACATTCACATCGCCACCTAAGTGACGGGATTGGAAAATTTGAATCATACCTTCATCCATCAACCTTTGGATGTCTCTCTTCACAATCACACAACCTGGGGGGTTGACACTGCAAATTGCACAACCATCATGGTCATGCTCACAATCACTTACCAAACAGATATCGTTGTGCATCCTCACCAAGGACCTTCAAATGAATTGAACATCATATATTTTGAATTATTCGGGATAATCGTCCACCTTATTAACAGGTCAATTTCCATGGGCAGGTAGTGGGTTTGCTTTGACATTTGGTGCACGATCCTCAAAGGACACCATTCCACTCTTTACCCGCTTCTGGACTTCATACTTCAGGGGGTAACAATTCTCAATATCATGACCGGGATCTCCTTGGTGAAAGGCACAACGAAGTTCCGATTTATACAACCATGGAAGTAGTTCAGGAATCTGTGGCGGATTTCTCGGTTGCAAAATGTCTTGAGAACCAATGATGGATATAATTCAGCATAAGTCATAGGAATCGGGTCGAAAGAGACCTTCTTCCTCTCAAAGTTTTATGCTTATTGATGATTGTTGGTATTGTTGTTGTTATAGTTGTTTGTTCATTGGTGTGGCGGTTGTTGACGTTGTTGTTGAATTGGTGTTGATTGATTGTTAGAAAAGACTGGAATGACAGATGATACTTGATGATGGTGTTGGCGGGGTTGTTGACTTCTTCTTACATGAGGCCTCCTCTGCCTCCCAACAGATACTGCATTAGTCTCGCCTTCCTTCTTTCTGGCAAACCCACTGCCATACTTCTTGCTAGACAAAACCTCCTCTTTAGATAACCGTCCCTCTCTAACACCTTCTTCTAGTCTCATCCCCATGTTTACCATTTCGGTAAAATCACCGGGGGCACTGGAAATCATCCCCTCATAGTAAAATGAGCTCATGGTTTTGAGGAAAATTTGGGTCATCTCCTTTTCTTCCAAAGGAGGGGTAATCTGAGTGAAGCTCTCTCCATCGCTGAGCGTACTCTTTAAACGTCTCCTTATCCTTCTAAGACAATGACCTCAACTGGTCCCTATCCAGAGCCATATCCACATTATATTTGTACTGCTTCATAAAAGCTTCACCTAAATCGTTGAACGTGCGGATACTCGCACTATCCAAACCCATGTACCACCTCAGAGCGGCACCATTCATACTGTCTTGGAAATAATGAATCAATAACCGATTATTATTAGTTTGCATCGACATCCTTCTAGCATACATGACGAGATGACTGAGCGGACAAGTATTCCCCTTATACTTTTCAAAGTCATGGACTTTGAACTTCATCGGGATCTTCACATTAGGAACCAAACAATGTTCCGCAGCATTTTTACCAAATAAATCCTTTCCCCTCAAGGTCTTCAACTCCTTTCACAGCTTAAGGAATTGGTCTTTCATTTCATCCATCTTCTCATAAACATCCGGACCCTCAGACGACTCTGAATGATAGATGGTGCCTTCAACACGGGGTAAAGTATGAACAACTGGTGGCGGCACAGATATGATCGGGCTAGACGTCGGCATGGAAGCAAAAGTAGGCGCGAAACCTTCAGCCACAAAGTTAGGCGGCATTCCCCACAGGAATCCGGCAGGCATGATAGACGCGAAGTGAGCAGCAGTATTAGGAATTGTAGAGGTAGAAACCTCTGAAATGACAGTCCTCTGAGGAGGAGGAGTTGCAGGCGTTGGAGAAGATAGGTCCTGAACAGCTAACACTGACTCCGTCATGGCAGTCAGGCGGGCGATCTCGTCCTTCAAGTCTGTGTTCTCTTGCTCTATATGTTCCATGGTTCTTGAGTGATTGGCGTAGGTATTGTATCGATGAGTCATCATGGCAGAAGCACAGAAGAAATACCAATAAGACATCTGGCGAAAGAGAAACCTGCTATGCAAATGATGCATGAAATGTAATGCCTGATTGTTTTTATTTTCAAGGAACTTACTGTTTTATTTGCAAATATATATAAATATATATATATATATATATATATATATATATATATATATATATATATATATATATATATATATATATATATATATATATATATATATATATATATATATATATATATATATATATATATATATATATATATATATATAACAATAATAACAATTGTAACAATTTGATATGACCATAAAAACTCTATTATATTTATATAATTGAAGGATTACACTAAGTACAATTTCAGAAACCAAAAATACAATACAAGAGAAAAGAAGACTAGTCATCCTAAGGATCCCTAACAACAATTTCAGAATATCTGGTTACAGGCGTGTACGTCCTTCGGATGCGTCGAATCTCGGACTCAAAAGAAGTCTTCATCTGAGTCTTCTCGAGGACAAGTTGATCAACAATCTTCTTACAAGCGATGGAAGGTTGAGGCATACTAGAGGAAGATGAAACCTCCAGTTCTCTCTATCTCTTCACTACTCGATCTTCAAGGAGCTCAATAAGTGCATCTTTATCCTTAGACTCAAGCTGCAACTCCTCATGCTTTCGGCTTAAACCGTGGAAACGCTCTTCCCACATATCCTTCTCTTGCTTCATCTTGGCGAGTGTGTCTTCCAACTCCCCTACATCTTGGTTAGGGAGAGTTAATGGCTCAACCACAACCATAGACATAGGTATTTCACAAGCATAAGGCATCTTCAATTCCAAAGCTCTCTTCTTCACCTAAGAAGTGTAAGCTTCCAAAGCTACACAGTTGCACGGACCAAGCTCGGATCTTCCTTTCCTATGCACGTTATGCCAAACATGCACAATCTTCTGCTTCAACAAAGTGTTATTAGGTTTGCCTCTCAAGGGCAACCCAAGTTGACGATGAGCCAAAGAAGGGTTGTAGTTAATTCATCCTTGTGTACCAATGAGAGGAACATTAGAGAATTCACCACAACAATCAATAATATCCAAACTACCCAATGAAGAGTCATACCAAACCATATCATCATTAGTGAGAGACATAAGTCTCTGAGACCACCGTAGACATTGTTTGTTCTCCATAAAAGCAGGCGTCTGAGGCAAGTGCGAAATAAACCACTTGTACAGAAGAGGAACACAACACACAATTGTTCCACCACCTTTAGAATTTCTCAAATGCAAAGAGAAGTACATATCAGTCAAAAGAGTAGGCACATGATTCCCAATCAAGAAAATTATAATGGTGTTAACATCAACAAAACCTTCAATGTTAGGGAACAAAGCTAAACCATAGATGAGCAACACAAAGATGGATTCAAAAGAATCCACACTATCGGCTTGAGCAAAGGAAGTAGCTTCCTTGATGAGGAACTCAAAAGTCAACCCAAACAATCCTCCTTTCTTCACCCAATGAGCCTCAATCTCGGACTTTTTTAGATGAAGAGCTTCAGCTATAATATAAGATCTGGGAATCTCCTCCAATCCACTAAAGGGAACTTTGTTAGAAATAGGTATTCCCAAGAAATGGGCATACTCCTCCAACGTAGGCACAAGATGATAATCGGGAAAAGTGAAGCAACGGTAGAGAGGATCATAAAACTAAACCAACACACTCAAGATTCCTTCAACTACATCAGTAGACAAAATAGATAGAAGCTTCCCATGACGTTGCTTGAAGTCCAAGGGATCTAATACAAAAGATGACAACTTCCTTAACTCTTTCAAATCCGGACATCTGAAACTGTACTTCTTAGTGTTCCTTCGTCCATAATCTATGGTCTGAAAATATTTGCAAATAAAACCTCAGTTCCTTGAAATTTTCGTGTGATGAATTTTATGATGCGCATGAACGCATGAATGCAACAATCACAAATAAGGGATCACACACAAGGCAAACAAACAAAGGTCAAGGGATGAATCAAGTCATTGTCAAGTTCAATCATCCATTTTGGTGGGTTATGGTTTACACCTCATGAACACCTAAGTTCCACTGATATGGACAAGACTTGATTGGATCAACCAAGAATCAAGGGTTTTTTGTGAGTCACGAGCATGGAGTATGGGTAAGAACCATCCTAAAGTAGTGTACTAAGGATTAAAACCAGTAGATCATGTTCTAAAAAGTTCCCAGAGTCTTAATTCCATCTATCGGATATTACAAGTTAGGATGACTGACTCATCAACCCATAATATTTTCAAGAGAAACCCGTCTGAATGTAGTATCACGTAACAACTGTTATCAAGTCTACACTTGAACAGTCTCCGTACTACATCCTAAATACGCCAAGATAGGTTAAATGTTCTACGGTCCTCAGCTTCTCGGATCCCAAATCAGAGAAAGTAATGCCTAACCACAAATAACTTGTGTGACATTAATAACTCCAAAAGGGTCTCCACTAAGTAGATGGGTCTCAAGCATACTTGTTAAGGACTACTCCACACAAGTCAAACATGACTATATCATCCTCCTATCTTAATTGCACTCAAGTTCGGGTTAGAACTTATCTCACCACTCAGAGATCACCAAGCACAACAAGTAGATTATATCACACAAACAAATATACATACATCAAATATACAATTATATACACACAAAAAGGTAGGCTAAACCCACTGGAGACTACTCCCCAGCAGAGTCGCCACTTAATTTCTGTAGCGGTAAATTCATGACCATCAAGTTATGGATAAGCTAGACCTCAATAAAACCAGAGTCACCACCGCGCTTTTATTGTTTCCAATGGAAAAGGGAAAAGTACGAAAAAAACCCAAAGATAAGAATTCTTTAAATCAAAACTAATAAAATGCCAGAGATTATAGGTAAGGGGGTTGGTTACACATAGGGAAGGTATTAGCACCTAAAGTGTCATAGGTACTCCTAGGGAGCCCTTTTTTGTGTACATATGTGTTTTTGTATAAATGATGTTTGCAATACATAGAGTGGATGGATGAGAAAAGAATTCATTAATTATATTTTTGTGTTTGACAAGACCTTCGGACTTGTGCCTACGTACCAACATAAAATGAGGGATCAAAACCTCGTAGTTCGTGGTATCAATTTCAAAGTGAGTGAGTTGCTTTTAAAAAAAATTAGTTTAACAAAGGCACAAGAGGCCTAAAAAGGTTTGAATGAGTGTTAGTTCTTTTTGATTTTTTTTTTAAATTTAAAATCAAGTATAGTTAAGTTTATTTACAAGTTTGATTAAGAAAGAGAGTTTAAAAATGCAAATGGCATAAGGCCAAAGTTTCTAATTTTGCAATATGGTCAAAGATTAGAAAAACACAAACAAAAAAGATTTTAAAAAGGAGGGAGAGATTTGAAATTAAAGAAGTTTGTAGGAGATGAAGAGACTAATCCTAAGCATAAATTTAAAAGTTGGGAGTTGAAAAGATCTGACCAATGGGCTGCAATCCAATAGACAAGAATGTCATATAGAAACCCAAATTTCCCTTGGACTTTAGAATAAATCAATATCAATACACTAATAGCAAGATGAAGAGCAAGCTTAGAAACTCCATGATCTTCCTCATAATCTTCCATGTATCAGATGACTTCAAGATAGGCATTAGACACAGGTTCAAAATAATAGCTTCAATATGATTATGTTGCAGATGAACTTAAATGGATCTTCAATTTTTTTGCATCAGATAAAAGTTCACTTCACAAGCACTTGGTTTTATAAAAGTTGGCATTTGCCAAGTCCTTTGCATATGGAGTGTTTCCTAATTCTAAGTCTAATGTCTCAGATCAAACACAACAGTCCATACAAAATGTCTTTTAGGGTTTTTGTTCTTATTATGTATATTAAGGTCAAAAGACCACAAACACAAACATGTATATACAGACACAATATATTCACAAAGTATGGATCAAGTGAGCAAAGTGAAAATGGCATTAAAGTAAACAAATTGAATGGTATGAATAATGGCAAATGAAATAAGGCTTGAAATTAAAGTGCATTAAAGTAAATATCTTGAAATTAAATGTTAATTGTTAGTGGATTAGAAGTTAGTATTGCTTTTGCTTTTTGTTTTGTTTAAGTCATTCTTTGGAGAACACTCAACTCACTATTCACAAGCATGGATCCTTGAATCAAGACATCTTCCAAAGGAAGGAATAAAGGCCAAGTTTCCACACAATACCATGAAAGAGGGGAGACTTACAATCTCACTTACTAGAATGCTATGCCTTTTGTGTCATAAATTTAGCAAATTTAAATTATGGTTTATCAAATTCCTAAAACCTCATCAAAACACCGAAGAAATGGCCATGATATTTATCATAGGTCAAACAAGGTCAAAGGACCTTGGAGAAAAAATTTCATAATCTTTGGAAACTTAAAACTATTTTTAAACAATTAAAAATATTCACAAAATTAATTAAATCATAAAAAATATTAATAATGATCCAAAAAATAATTTTAATTCAGAAAATAAAAGAGGAATTTATTTTAAAAAAATTTGGGGAAACTCTCATATTTTTTGGATCAATATTAAAATTAATATGAATTAATGAAAATAAAATAAATAAAATGAAAACCAGAAAATGAGAAAAAAACGTGGACCACTTGATCTCCCTCATTAATTGAGGTGGCAGATCAAGTGGCTGCTAGCACGCGTTCCACAATGGCCATGAGTCAGCGCGCCACACAAATGGTAATCAGTTTTAACGCACGAGATTAGAACAACTCAAATGGATCATGTGGTTCTGATGACTGCCAACTCACCACCGGAGACAAAGCTCTGGTCTCCTTCTTCGGTGAGCCTCATCGGACTGGTGCAATCACAACCATCACCAAAATAAAAAAGAGGGACATGAATTTAAAGTAAAAATGGCATTGAGCTCGAATCTGGCCTCAATTTATCCTAACTCCAAGTATATTGGGAGATACAAGGAGTTGAAATTTGAGGTGCAAGATTTGAGTTGTTTCGATTTGACCTCAAAGCAACTCAATCTTGTCGCCTATATTGGTGGGACTTCAGACAACCAAAGATCCAAGAGAATTATGGAGAGTGAGTGAGAATATAAGAGATGAAAATTTCTTGAAAATACCTTCAATGCAGGTCTGTGCTTGATTGATCTTGCTCTTGCTCTTGCTTGTGCTTGATCTTGCTCAGGACACTTGAAGGAGTGGAATTGAATGGATGAAAAGCTCAGGACTCTTGGAGTTTCGAATCTCAAAATAGTGAGATTCAAACTTAATTTCCAAAGGAAATTATCAAGGTTATCCTTTGAAATGAAAGGGTTTGAAGGTGTGGATTCAAAGTTGGCGCACAGGGTCCTTCATTCTGAGCATAGAGGTCTCTATTTATAGACAAATGGTTTGATATTTGCACACTTGAAATGGAATTCCAAAAATAGCAATGTGCATTGCATGGGTGCATGGGTGTGTACAGGCCCATGAAATCACTTCTTCTGATCCATAATTGAGTACAAGCAATGCTGAGATCATGTTGGAATGCTAGGCAATTGTGCATGGGAGTTTCAAGTTCAATCTTGCCAAATGATGATCCAATGTTCAAGCCATGCGCAGCCCATTTAAATCTTGTCCAAAACGGATCAAATTAGACTTTTTGGAAATGTTAGATCAAGAGGAACAACTTTCATGTTGAACACTTTTTCATTTGAAGCTTGGATCATGATTAATTTTGAGGTGGAAGTCGGGAAAATCAAGCATGTCAAAACAATTTCTAAGTGTCAAGCCATATGTTCACTTATTCCACCTTGGCTAACTTTTTATGTGAGCTTCAAATGAGAAACATTCCTTCATAAAATTTGTATTTCTCTCAAATTCCTTCAAAATGGTCATAAATTTGACCTCATTTGGATTTAATATGAAGGAGTTATGCATTTTTGAAGTCGAGGAAAATCACTTATTCAATGGCATTAGTCCAAAATGACCTATAATGTATCCTCATATCACATGCACATAAAATTTGAATTATCTCTTCCTAAAAACATCAAAGTTTAAGTAGATATCTTAAATTTGATTGTGCAACTTTTAAATCTTTCATCTCATAAAAATTGAGCAAGTTATGATCTTGGGAAGTTGACCTCCAAATTAGGGTTTAGACAAAATGACCTATAATGTTTCACCATAAAAAATGACTTTCCAAGCAAAACTATATCTAGACCCCAACATGAAAGTTGTTTGTAATGTCATTTATAGTAAAGTTTCTCTTGGAATCATTTTCATATGACAAAAATTGTAGGAGATAGGGTCTAGGGATCCCCAATTTTGATCAGATGAATTCCTCTGGTCAACCACCATGAACCAACTTGCTAGCTTGCAATCTTCTTGACTTTTGGGACTCATGGGAGATCATATATGCATAATATGATTAAATTTGAAGTATCCCTTGAAATATTTGATCAATTGTTGAAGAAGCTTGTTGAAGAAGTCACACAAGGTACCTAGATGAACTAGGGTTTCCAAGGCAAACCAATTCCAAACTCTTGATGATTTCTTGATCAAAATAACATGTGAAGCTCATGGGGATCCATATATGATTCTTAGAGCCAATTTAGATCATTCTTGATTGAGCTCTTAGCAATGAGGGTCTTAAACCCTAAATATGAGCTTGATAGATCAAAGGTGAGCATGTGCACTACCTACAAAAGAGTTAGACAAATGCAAAGACATATTTTTGATATTTTGGTTAGCAAAAAAATGATAAAATACAAAGTATGATACAATTAAATGGTGCTTGATGATCTCTCCCAATGCAAACCCAATGAATAAGGGGTAAGGAGGATGTCAAGTTGTGATCTCAATGCTAATGCATATGATGAGAATGGCATGAAGGATCTTAGGGTTGAAATTGGGGTCTTACACCGGCCTTAGATAGTTGTGACTTCTACATAAGTCCAATTACGATTGCTTAACATATCACTAAATTTTGACACAAAGGCATATCATTCTAGTAAGTGAGATTGTAAGTCTCCCCGCTTTCATGGTATTGTATGGAGACTTGGCCTTTTTTCCTTCCTTTGGAAGATATCTTGGTTCAAGGATCCATGCTTGTGAATAGAAGGTTGAGTGTTCTCCAAAGAATGACTTAAACAATTGAAAAGCAAAACTCCACTAACTTCTAATCAACTAACAGTTTGACTAACTTTTAATTTCAAGTCATTTACTTTATGCAATTTAAACTCAAGCCATTTATCATTTGCCATTATACATATCATTTAACTTGTTTATGCTTATGCCATTTTCACTTTGCTCACTTGAGCCATATATTGTGATTGTATATATTTGTTTGTGTATCTTGTTTGTGTTTGTGGTCTTAGGACCTTAAAATACTTAATAAACAACAAAACCCCCTAAAAATGTTTGTGTGAACTGTTGGATTTGATCTGAGCTTTGGACTTAGAATTAGGCAATATTCCCTATGCAAAAGGACTTAGCCAATGCCAACATTTATGGAACCAAGTCATTGTGATATAAGCTTTCATATGATGCAAGTATTGGGATCCTTATGAGTTCATCTGTAACATGGTCTTGATGCAAGTGTTACTTTGAACCTGTGTCTAATGCCTTACTCTGAGCCATTCAAAGAGTATGTCGTCTGATACATGGGAGCTTAAGAAGAAGACTACGAAGTTGCTAGCTTGGATGTGGCTATCTTTATTTGATGCATTGCTCCTCATCTTGCTCCCTGTTTATTGATATTGCATGATTCTAAAGTCCAAAGGAAAAGTGGGTTTCTATATGACATTCTTGTCTATTGGATTACATCCCATTGGTCAGATCTTTTCAACTCTCAACTTTTAATTTTTTTCTTAGGATTAGTCTCTTCATATCCTCCCACTTCTTAAATTTAAAATCTCTCCATCTTTTCAAAAACCTTCTTTGCTTCTGATTTCAAAACTTACACTTTATTGCAAATTAGAAACTTTGGCTTTATGCCATCGCATTTTTAAAATCTTTTCTTAATCAAACTTGTAAATGAATCTAATCATATTGACTTAAAATTTCAAAAGACAAAAAGAACTAACACCCATTCCAACTCTTTTAAGATCTTTGTGCCTTTCTTAAACTCAAATTTTGTTAAAAAGCAATCCACTCACTTTGAAATTGATACCACGAACTACGAGGTTTTGATCCCTCATCTTTATGTTGGTACATAGGCACAAGTCCGAAGGTCTTGTCAAACACAAAAATATAATTAATGAATTTTTTTCTCATTCCTACACTCTATTTAATGCAAACATGTTTTATACCAAAACACATACACACAAAAAAAAGGGCTCCCTAAGAGTACATAGGACACTTTGGATGCTAACACCTTCCCTCTGTGTAACCAACCCCCTTACCTGTAATCTATGGCATTTTATTGGTTCTAATTTGAAAACTTCTTATCTTTGGGTTTTGTCTGTACTTTTCCCTTTTCATTTGGAAACAATAAAAGCACAGTGGCGACTCTGGTTTTATTAACGTTAAGTTTATCCATAGTTTAATGGTCATGAATTTACCGCTATAGTAGTTAAGGCATTTGATGGATCCAAGAGAATAGTTATTAGAGAGGTAAAATGGCCTATTCAAATTGGCCCACGTGTGTTCAATATTACTTTCCAGGTCATGGATATTAATCTGGCCTACAGTTTCTTGCTAGGAAGGCTCTAGATACATGTTGTTGAGGTAGTGACCTCCACCTTGCATCAGAAAATGAAGTTTGTTATCGATGACAAACTCATAATCATATCTGGTGAAGAAGATCTTTTAATCAGTCATTTGTCCTCCTCTCGGTATATTGAGGCTGATGAGGATGATTTGGAAACCTATTTCTAACCTCTTAAAATAGAAAACACCACTTTTGTGGAAGAAAAGGACCAAAAGAAGAAGGCCATAACATTTTTTTCCTCTTTGATGAGTGAAAAGTCAACCTTGGAGAGTGGATTACCCAAAGGTTAGGGATAAATAAATTTATGAGAAGAATGATTGCTTTAGTTTAAGGTATGTGCCTCCTGTAAGGAGAGAAGCCCTAGTCCCTACAAAGGACAGTGCACGAAGAATGCATAAGGTATTTCTTAACGCCGACTACATCCACGGAAATCAAGTCAATGCTATTGAAGACCAAACAATGGAGGAAGAAATGTTAAATCTGGTGTACAATTGTGAAGTTGCTTTGAACCTGGGAGGCAATTGGGATACCTGATATTTTCCCCATGTCAAAGTATTTTTTTTTCTTTTTCAAATCCTTAGATCTGTCCAAGGCTAAAGGATCGCGTCTAGGGCCCCTTTATTTTAAAAATATCATCATTATGAATAAATACATTTTGTTCAATTCTTATTGTTCAATTATTTGTTTTTTCTTTTAAGAAAATGACAATCTTTTCAAAACCACAAAAATATTTTTCTTTTTTGCTTTTTAATTTTCACTTTTCTAAAATTCATCATTTAAAAACATGCAGAATAATCAATAAACCTGTTGATTCCAATGACCTTGTGACCTCTTTTAACTTTGAGCTCCCCATTTACCAAGAAAAGGAAAAGGGTGAGGACGATTGTGATATCCTCGATGAACGGGCAAGGATTCTCGAGCATGAGTCCAAAACCCTTTACCCACATCAAGAGCCAATGGAGATGATTAACCTTGCCATAGATGAAGACAATAAGGAGGTAAAAATTTGGACCACACTTGAGGCAAGCGTCAAACAGAGATTGATTAAGTTACTACAAATATACGTGGATGTGTTTGCATGGTCGTTTCAAGATATGGCTGGTTTAGACACAAACGTTGTTAAGCATAAGCTTCCAATTCGACCAGAATGCCCTTTTGTGAAATAGAAGTTAAGGAGAATAAGACCAGACATGGCTCTTAAAATTGGTGAGGAGGTCAAACAACAATTTGACATTAGATTCCTAGCAGTGGAGAAGTACCCTAAATGGGTCTCCAATATAGAGCATGTGCCTAAGAAGGATGGCAAAGTTAGGATGTGTGTTAGTTATAGGTAGTTAAACAAAGCCAGTTTGAAGGACGACTTCCCCCTACAAGATAGTAATACATTGGTAAATAACATAACTAAATTCTCTATCTTCTCCTTCATGAATGACTTCTCTTTCTACAATCATATCAAGATGGCTCTAGAGGATATGGAAAATATCAAAGTGAAGAGGGACATATGAAACACTTGTAAAATCTGTTTGAGGGACATATGATTGAACCCTACAAAATGCACATTTGGTGTTCGATATGGGAAGTTGCTTAGCTTCATCGTTAGTTAACGAGGAACTGAGGTAGACCCCGACTAAGTTGTAGTTATACAAGAGATGCCTACTCCACATTTTGAAAGAGAAGTCATAGGTTTCCTTGGAATATTGAATTACATCTCCAGGTACATCACTCATAATACTTCTATGTGTGAGCCCATATTCAAATTGCTTTGAAAAGATCGAGAAATTGAATGGAACTTTGATTGTCAGAAAGCCTTTGAGAAGATCAGGCACTATTTGCAAGAGCCTCCTATTTTGATCCCACCTATTCAGGGAAAGCCTTTCATCATGTATCTAGTAGTGCTTGAAGAGTCAATGGGATGTGTGATAGGAAAACATGATGAAACCGGCAGAAAAGAACATGTTATCTACTATTTGAGCAAACAATTTACTAATTGTGAAACCAAATATTCACTTTTAGAGAAAACTTGTTGCGCTCTAGCACGTGCCACTCGTCTTCTAAGGCAATATATGATTTATCATACTACTTTGTTGGTCTCTAAAATGGATCCAATAAAGTACATCTTCGAAAAGCCTATCTTAACCAGAAGATTTGTCCGTTAGAAAATTCTATTGTCTAATTATGACATCCAATATGTCACCCAGAAGGCTATCAAGGCAAGCATATTGTCTGAATACCTTGCACATCAACCAATCAAAGACTATAAACCAATAAGGTTCAATTTCCCGGACGAAGATAATATGGATTTGAATTATGAGAAAGTAATAGGTGATGATAAAGGTCCTGAACCAGGAGCTTGATGGAAGCTCGTGTTTGATGGTGTGTCAAATTCCATAATGGCGTTGAAGCTGTTCTGATCTCCCTAAGTGTTAGTTATACTCCCTGTACATTAAGGGTGTGCTTTGATTGCACAAACAATATGGAAGAGTACGAGGCATGTATTTTGGATATTGAAGCTGATATTGACCTCCAAACTAAAATACTCGAAGTGTATGGATATTGAGCCTTGGTAATCTATCAAGTCAAAGGAGAATGGGAAACCCGCCTCTGTCATATAACTGATGGAGTACTTTGATGATATTACTTTACATAATATTTCGAGGGAGGAGAATATAGTGGCAGACGCTTTGGAAAAAATATCCTTAATGTACCAAATTAGGTTCCACAACAAAGCCCCAACCATCTGAGTGGATCAAAAAGATAAGCCATCACACTGTCAATCAATTGAAGAATAAACTTATGGTAGACCATGGTTTCATGATATCAAATGTTATCTGCAAAAGCAAGAATATCCAGAGAATGCTTCAGCCATGATAAGAAAAAACTAAGTTAGCATCTAAATTCTTCCTTAAGAACGATGTGATCTACAAAAGAAACCATAACATGGTTCTTCTCAGATGCATGGATAGACACGAAGCAAACATGTTAGTAAGAGAGATTCATGAAGGATCCTTTAGAAGCCATGCCAATGGTTATGCCATGGCGAAGAATATTCTTTGGGTTGGTTATCATTGGTTGACAATGGAACCTGATTGTTTCAGATATGCCAAAAAGTGTCGTAAATGCCAAATTTATGTTGACAAAGTGCATGTGTTGCCTACGTCGCTAAATGTCTTTACCTCTCATTGGCCATTTTTAATATGGGGATTGATATGATTGGTCCCATAAAGCCTAAATCTTCCAATGATTATCACTTCATCCTGGTTGCTATTGATTATTTCATCGAATGGGTAGAAGTTGCTTCCTACACCAACGTAACGAAGTAAGTGGTTGCACGATTTATCAATAAAGAGATAATTTGCCACTACGAAGTTCCTAGAAAGATCATAAATGATAATGGGTCAAACCTAAACAACAAGACAACGAAAGAGTTATGTGAGACCTTCAAGATTGATCACAATAAATATTTCCCATATTATCCAAAGATTAATGAAGTTGTTGAAGCAGCCAACAAAAACATCAAGAAGATCCTACAGAAGATGGTGAAAATATATAAGGATTGGCAAAAAATGTTACCCTTCGCACTGCATAGATATCATATGTATGTCCGTACTTTAATAGGGGAAACCCAATTCTCTTTGGTATATGGGATGGAAGCAGTACTCCCAATCAAAGTAGAGATTACCTCGATGTGCATCTTGATGGAGACCAAGCTAGAGGAAGCTAAATGAATACATAACAAATTTGACCAACTAAACCTCATCTACGAGAAGCGCATGACCGCTTTATGCCATAGACAGTTGTACCAGAAAGGTCTCAAGAAGGCATTTGACAAGAAATTTCATCCTCGAGAATTCAAAGAAGGAGAACTTGTGATTAAGAAGATCTTGCCTATACATAAGGATTCATGTGGGAAGTGGACTCCTAATTACGTAGGCACATATGTTGTAACAAAAGCATTCTCTAGAGGAGCCTTGATTCTTATAACTATGGATGGAGAAGAATTCCCACACACCGTGAACTCTGGTACATTCAAAAATTACTATGTCTGACAAGAGTCCGCTAAGTCAAAAACCTGAAAGGGCGAGTTAGGAAAAAACGGGTATCCTGGTGGGTTGAAAACCCGAAAGGGCGGTCCAGGAAAAAGTTAGGGATAAATACAAAAATGATTGCTCGCTAAGTTGAAACCCCAAAAGGGTAACTTAGGAAAAAAAGAGCTTCTCGGCAGATTGAAAACCCGAAAGGGAAGTCCAGGCAAAAATTAGGAACATAAAGGAAAAGACCGCATCAGGCAAGACTAATCGACACAAGAAGAGCCAAAGGCGGAAAAATCAATCCACCTGCTCCCTTCAGATGCAAGGTTTTGTGGACTCGTGGTTATAAGGGCAAGTTGTGGTTATTATGATTCAATCTAATTCTCCTTCCCATTTCCATTTTCTATTTGTAACATTCCATATGAAGATACACCATTTGTGTGTTATCATTCTGTAAATAAATACTAATTATGCCTATCAATTTCCTTCATTCGTGTTTTTTCTCTATTTTATTTATTATGCAAAATGTCATTTATTTGTTAATGATGAGAATTTGAATTTAAAAGAATAATAAACAAATTGAAAAACACAGATTGCTTTGACATATGTGAGGATTAAAGGGAAATCATTTCTTTCCCGAAAGGCACAAGTTTGCAAAAGCACTCATGGATTACCATAGTAAGAATCTCCATGGAGCATAACCCATCAATCCTCCGAAAGAATCTCTTTGATTAGTTATAACTGTCAAGCTTGGTAGGTTCTCTTTTGAATACACAAATTGTTAGTAGATTTTTGCATATCCTAATATTAGCTATCAATTGTTTGTGTTATGCATGACTAAGTATGTGAATGATTGCATGCTAATAATTTTTAGTTAGTAGGATTGTACGCTCTAAAGAGAATCTCACTTGTTCTTATTGAATGAGCGTTATCTATCTTGAATAGTTGTTTTGCCACAATTTTCTAAAGGGGGTGATTTTTGTTCCTTTTGGATTGACTGCATTTTGAAAAACAATAACATGGAGAAGTATTCAAAGTGTTCAGGATTATCTAGCTTGCATAAGTTGTATAGAGGTGTATAAGGGACGCATCTTGAACAAGATGTCACATCATGTTGGTACGACATTTGGATCTTGCGCAACAAGTCAATGCTGCCGCGTTTTGGAAGATTTTATAATCAAAGAAGATCATATTTTATTGCTAATTGGCTTAGCAATATGATTAGGTGACTTGTTTGACAGCCCGACGAAGATTTATTCAGATTTAAACGAAGATTTAAATTTGAATTTAAATTGTAATAAATCATATATTGTTGGAGAGATTTATGGAATAAATAATATATAACAGATTCTGCACTAATTTTAAACGAAATTAAAGCTAATATCCAAGAAGAAAAGCCCAGAGTTATTAAGCTATATAAGGAGCTCAAACCTACATTGGAAAACAGGTATTCACATTGATGATTTTAAAGTGCTAGAGTTTACAAGAGTCCTCGTTATTTTATGTACATCAAACTATATTTTAGTAATTTGGCATAATTGTAGATTTTTCTAGTTCAGTTGTATATTAAACGTATTTATGTACACTTCTATGTTTCAATAACTTGGCATACAAGGTTTATCAAGTTCATTTGTAATATTCAACATTGATAATTGGGTTAAACACCAATCACTAGGGTTTAGTGATTGAGAGAAAGTGAGAGGAGTTCTAATATTTAGGGGGGAGTCTGAAATAGAAAGTCATTGGATAGTGTTAGGAAGAGACATTGAAAATATCGAGTTTGTTGTTTCTTGTAAGACTAATTGTATTAAGCTACTTATAATGACATTTTTTTCTTGGGTTGGAAGTGAATCATGCACACGTAGGTGATGTTTGCATCGAATTGGGTTACCAATTATTGTGTTCTCTATTTTTCCTGCTCCATCGTCTTAATACGTATTAATTATTGTAGTTCTGGTCTATCTTGTCAAACCAGTTATATAGGACGTCATGTTTGATATTTGTTCCTTGAAGAATGAAATTTCATATGACGTAGGTGAGTAAAAAAAATTTATTGAATGAAAATGTAAAATTATTTTACATGCAGTACTACTTTTAATCTTAATGTTTAATATAATTTTTAAAATTTTAAATTTTAAATTAAGTTATGTTTGTAAAGTAATTGTTCAAAAGATATGTTTGACTTTAAACTTATGTTCAATGTATCTATTTAATTTTGTGAAATATGTTATATTCAAAATTAATTATTTTGATATTTTAAATATATTGGACATTTAGGGTGTCAAACCACTCATTTGTAAAACAGTTTTTATTAACTTCGTTTGACCAAATAAATATTAAGTATTTTTTACCTAAGAGTGAATTTCTATATTTTTCCTAGTCTATCCCTAAAGATATATTTAATATTTTTTAATTATGTTATATTATTAATTTAATCAAAACTAATCATTATTTCTTATATTAAACTGTATTAATTGGTTTCGTTGAAGGTGTTATATATAGCATAGTTGAACACCTCATTTATCACACAAAACAAGAAATTTGTTACAAAGGAGTTTTCATTCTGTTAGTTCAGTATCAATCCAACTCGCATCTAGGTGTAACTCGCATCTTTATTAAGACAACAGTTTTGATTAATGCATTTCATTTCAAATTTTTCTATATAATATTCCGATTCAAGTTCAAACTTTTATATTACTCATTTTAATCATTGCTAAAGTTGTGATTCTTGTATATTCTTGCTGATTTTACATCAAAAACACAACTATGGCTTCCGGTTTCTCAACAATGACAGAGAAGAAAAAGATTTTATTCATAATGGGTGCAACTGGAACTGGAAAAACTAAACTTTCTATTAACCTAGGTATTCAATTCCCTTCTGAAATCATTAACTCAGACAAGATTCAAGTCTATAAGGGTCTTGACATTGTGACGAATAAGATACCAGAATCCGAGCAATGTTCGATTCCACATCACATGTTAGGCATCATAAATGATCCTAATTATGATTTCACTGTGAATGAATTCTGCAAGAAAATGGTTGAAACCCTAGATGTCATTGTTGAAAATGGACATCTACCTATTATCGTAGGTGGTTCAAATTCCTACCTACAAGTACTTGTTGATGACCCAATCTATGCATTTGGTTTAAAATATAATTGTTGTTTCATCTGGGTGGATGTGTCATTGTCTGTTTTGTTTCCTTATTTGGACAAAAGAGTTAATGAAATGGTTGAGGCAGGTCTTATTGATGAAATTAGAGACTTTTTTGTCCCTGGAGCAGATTGCACAATGGGGATTAGAAGAGCAATTGGTGTTCCTGAGCTTCAACGTTATTTTGAGATAGAAAATGATGAAGATTTTGATGAGGCTCATAAAGAAAAAATACTTGAGGAATCTATTACAGAAATGAAAGAAAACACATGCATCTTGGCTGAAAATCAACTTATAAAGATTGATAACATGGTTAATAGATTTGGGTGGAAGGTGCACAAAATTGATTCTACAAAGGTCTTTGAAGCTGTTTTAAAGGGGGAAGATTATCAACATTTGTATCAAGAAATTGTGATTAAGCCAAGCATTGAGATAGTTAAGAGCTTTTTGGAGGAGGCAACAAATGAAATATAAAATGAGTATTAGTATCCCCTATAATACTACCTTTTTCTTATTTTACTGTTTCTTTTAGATTCTATTTACTTATTATATAATCGTATTGTATGGATTGTTGTGTAATAAATATGTTATTCTATTTACTTATTATATTATATAATAGTATTGTATACATTGTTGTGTAGTAAATTTTTTCTCTTGTAGTAAATTTGTACTAATAAATATAGAACATAACTAACTTGAATGCATAATAGAATTATATCTGTTATATTTTATTATAGAATAATGGATATATACAATGGTGTTGAGCTATATGACTAATGCTAATAAATATGTATCAATGTTAAGTTAATGCATAATTAATGTTAATCAATATACATCAATGCATAACTAAATATAAAAAGATGATAATAATTGATAGAATTAATATTTTATATTCCAATATAAACAGCTTAATGATTCAAAGTAAAATAGTCTAATTAAAATCACTTAAAGTGAAATAGTTTAATTAAAATCACTTAAAGTGAAATAGTTTAATTAAAATCACTTAAAGTAAAATAGTCTAATTAAAATCACTTAAAGTGAAATAGTTTAATTAAAATCACTTGATTAAAAATATGAATATTTAACTAGATTTATACTCGTAGAACTATAGGTGTTAAAATCACTTGATTATATATATATAATCTTAGTTGGATACGTAATTTTTATATATATAACTAAGATTATATATATATATATATATATATATATATATATATATATATATATATATATATATATATATATATATATATATATATATATATATAATCTTAGTTAGGCTGACTCATTATAATACCTCAATGTGGTTTTTCAATATTATAATTAAAAATTTATCAGTATAAAAAATATATTTATATCTTCTTTTAAATAGGAATACTATTGTTACTATTTTATGATAAAAAGTTCATAATCGGCTTATAGCCAATATTTTACACCTTACGAATGTGATACTCTACCATTGATTGCTATAGTCAGACGTGCAAAGCGTCTCGGATAATATTTATGACTTTAGGTGGGGAATTGATTGTTGTAGTTAGACGTACAAAGCGTCTCTGACTGTACGCCTAACTTTTTATACATTAGGCCTCGAGCTCGTAGGTTGTATCCTAATCTCGTCGTCAAAATTCACAAACAAAGAGAAACAAACATTTTAGAAAATGACATATTTAATTTACAAAGGTAAAATATCACTATACATAAGGGTGATGGTTATATAATCATAGTATTTAATATAAGTGATGCAAAGAAAACATAATCGGCGAGCCAACCACTACTTATTCTTTTTGTTATCCTCTGCTAGTCTAGCCATTTTTGGAAGGACGAATGACCATCCTGCAGAGTTGTCTAGTGAGATAAGATACACTAATCTCCATGACTAGGCCTTCTCCTTGATCTTTTTCGAGGGCTTGGTAGATTCTTTTGGCCCCCTTCTAGGTCGGAGCTGATTGTGGTCAGTTCTCCTTGAAGATTGTGGTACTTCATATTTAGATGCACCGACGATATCAAAGAATAAAGATCTCTTTTCCAAATATTTTTCTCAACGGGGTCATCTTTATTCTTTCCAAAGACAACAGTAAGGTGCTCTTGTTGCTAATGAACTTCACCGTTAGTTAAAGGTTTATGAGCGATTTCAAAGTCCTGCTCTCCGTTAAGAGCCTTCTGTAATCTACGATAAGGATGATTGGGTTTTAGAAATTTCTGATGCCCAATGTAAATTGTCTTTTTTCCAAACTCAAGCTGGTGAAAACAAGTATTAAATTCACATATATGACACGCTTTATGTCCTTTGACACTATATTCATCCAAATTACCATATGCAGGAAAGTCGTTGGTTGTGCAAAATAATATTGCACGCGTCTTAAACTTTTCACCAGAATATGCATCATCAACGTTAGCACCTTTATCCCATAAAAATTTTAAATCCTTAGTCAATAGACTTAGATAAACATATATGTCGTTTCAGGGTTGTCTTGGTCCAAAAATCATCATACTTAACATCATATACTTGTGCTTCATGCACAACCTAGGTGATAGGTTGTAAATCGTGAGAATAACATACCACAAATAATGGTTAGTACTCATATTACCAAAGGGGTTCATTCCATCTGTGGAAAGCCCAAGCCTAAGGTTTATTGGCTCAAGGCAAAAATCAGGAAACAAGCCCAAGCCTAAGGTTTATTGGCTCAAGGCAAAAATCAGGAAACAATGAATCAATTTTCTTCCATTGCAAAGAATTAGCTACATGACAAATGTTTCCGTCACACTTTCTTTCATCTGCATGCCATCAACATTCTTTGCATCATTCGCTTTAGCAAAAATCATCTTTAACCTTGAAATTATTGGCAAGTACCATAAAAATTTAGCAGGAGGACGCTTCTTACTAACAATGTCATTGTCATCACCATTGTTGTTCTTCAACTTGTTGTGCGACTCACCACACTTTTGACATTGATTTAAATTTCCATACTTTTTCCTATAAAATATGCAATCATTAGGGCATGCATGTATTTTGATATAGTCCAAACCCATTGGACACAATATCTTCTTTGCCTCATAACAACTATCTGGAAAAATGTTATCCTCTGGTAGCATTTGTTTCAACAAATCAAGCAATTCTAAGAAACTTTTACCCGACCACCCACCTTTTTTCCTTTAGATTAAACAAATTTAACAACACGAACAATCGTGTAAAACTGGTACACCCTTTATATAAAGGTGCATCTTTTTCGCTACATAAAGTATCATAAATATGGGCTTTCATATAAGATGATTCTCCAATATCATAGATCATATCTTCTAGTTGATCATCCATATCTTCATCATCTTTATCCATTTGTGATATCACATTTCAATTATTATCCACTTCTCCATGCCACATCCATGTTGTATGATTTTGACATATTCCATCACAACATAGGTGATACAATATTTCTTTGTTTGACTGTTTTTTGATATTCCCGCAAACAACACAAGGACAATAAAAGATACCATTATTGTCGGGAACATTTTTCTCGGCGAATTCAAGGAATTCAAGAACTCAATTCTCATACATCGGATCTAATCTATCATCTTCCATCCAACTACAATCCATAACAAATTTTGAAATTTATATCAAAATACTAATGTGAATGACACATAATGCTACACACACCTAACATCCTAATATGATTATATGCACATGATTTGAATAAAACATGAACATGGAAACATGAACAAAATGGTAACACCTAAAGCATATTTACAAAACTGCAACATGAACATGGAAACATGGCAATACCTAAAGCATATTCACAAAATATGAATAAAACATGAACATGGCAACATGAATAATACATGTGACAATGTCAATTCCGAAAGAGTTGATTCATGAAATGCAACAAAAGTTAGCATCATTTATCTGTTTAAAAAAGACACTAGTAACCATAGGGAAGAACATAAGCATTCAGAAGCGTCAGAGATAGAGAATGATAATGTACCGTAATTTAAAGAGGATGATGATTTTGTTTCCATAAATGATATTCGTTTTCAGAAATGAATGAAGATGGTGACAATTTCTCTATCGATGTTGTCTCATTCACCAGGGTATCCTTGTGTGTTATGAATGAAATGAGATATCTGTTATGTTTTAACTTTTTGTGAGATAATTTCACAACGGTTGCAAGCTTCAACCATAGTAAAATATGGAACATATAACCACAGTTGAATGGAAAAACCATAGTTGTTATACTTTCAGTTTTTTAATAACAATAAATATGAAAGGACACACACTTATTTTTATTGAAAAATAGAAAAATGTTAATGTTCTGATTCGAAGTTTGTCATCCAAATTCTATGACCACGGTTATTTTCAGGAACCGTGATGAAAAGTTTCTTAATAAAATAAAATAAAAAACATGAACATAAAAAATGTGATATGACTACGGTGGAAAATGGTCGTTGTAATATTGTATCACCGAAGGTATATTTTCTAGTAGTGCATGGAGAAATATGTCATCGAAAAAATCTTGTGTTCTTTAACACCAAGATTTGACAATATAGTTGTGGGATTGAGGAATCGAAGGATCTTACGAAGATGAGCAAAGAGGAGCTACTAAGCTCTCTTGAGGCTCATGAGAAAAAGATGGAGGAGAGAAATTTTGATAACGCAAAAGCGGAGATCGCTTTGCAAGCTCGCTTCAACGAGAAAGACAAGAGATCGAAAGGAAAATGGCCCATGAATAGCAAAGGGAATTTTCATAATTTTAGTGGAAGAGAGTCCCAAAATTCCAAGAATTTGACTTGTTAAAGGGGTGAGAGCATCTGCAACACAAATGATGGTCAAGGAAACTTTAGAGGTGAAAAGAAGAGGCTTGAAAAATCAAAAAGCAGTGCTTTAAGTGTCAAAGGTTCGGTCATTTTGCAAGAGAGTGCAATGCGAACAAGAAGGAACCTCAAGTAGATGAAGCCATGGTTGCAAGGCAAGGCAAGAGTTTCATGAAGATAATACACTCTTGGTCATGATCATAGAAGGAAATTGGAGCGGCAACAACAATTTTAGGAATGCTGTGAAAACGGGTTGTAATCGGTTACATGATATGGTTAACAAGTTACATGCATAAGAAAATGCCTTGATGAGTACAAAAGGAGTTCATTTAGTCAAGGAAGGGTACTTACACTCGAGTTATTCTACTTATATGACAAGGAGGAAGGATTGGTTTGTTAAAATAAATTATGTCATGAAGAACAAAGTGAAGTTCACGGATCACACCACTCTATCGACCAATGGGATCAGTGATGTTTTGATCATGAGAATGGATGGTGTACATTCCTTGATCAAAATTGTATTGTACATTCCAGGAATAAAATTAACCTTCTAATTATTGGCCAATTTCTTGAGAAGGATTACAAGATTCACACGAAAAACAAGAGGTTGCGTGTTATGGATACAAAGGGAGTTTTGGTCCTTAAAGCGCATATGGCTGCCAATATAACCTTCAAGGTTGAGCTGAAGCTTTTGAAGCATAAATGTCTTGCTACATCAACAAGGAGAGAATAATGGATATGGAACTATCGTCTTGGGCATCTCAATTTCCGAGATCTCAAAGACTTACAAAAAATGGAATGGTAACGGGGTTGCCATTGATCAACATATCGGCTGAACACTGATCTCTTATTTTTGAGTTGAAAGCCAAAAGGTAAAAGTTTGGATATGTTGGATATATTTTTGGGTTGGAATACGAGTATTTGGACTTGCACGCTATTACGAATTGATTCTAATACACGGGACTATGATTGTAGATTACACCTAAGTAGTCTTTTTAATCCATTTTTGTTATGAAAAAGATTTGGAATATTTAAAAGTGTTTTAAATGGAAGATGAACTGTCGGACTTGTAAGCTATTACAACTTGGGTCTAGTATTTGGGACTATTATTGAATATTACACCCAAGTAGCCTTTTTCTTCCAATTTGTTGCGAAAAAGAAGGCGTGTTTTGAATTTTTGGAGGAAGACAAGTATCTGGACTTGCTAGCTATTACGACTTGGGTCTAATACTCAGGTCTGTGACTGAACATTACACCTAAGTAGCCTTTTTATTCTATAATTGTTGAAAATAGTCAAGGTATTTAGGTTAGTCATTTTAAATTTATTTGATAAAATAACTTGGCGTTGGGTCAAGCGTTTTCAATTTGTGTTGTGAAACGAAAAAAAAATGGTTTGTATTGCCTTTAAAATGATTTAGAAGTTGTAAATTTGAAATTGCGGTAATTGAAATGAACTTGTGAGGAAGTTAGTTATTGATTTTTTGGTTTAAGAGTGAATTTAATTTAAAAAAGGGTGATTATTGTTTACAAATAAGAGAAAGATTAATTTGTTGTCTTTGTTGGAATAAGTTTAAAAAATATTTTTTTTTATTTTAATTTTTGGTTTAAAAGAATGATAAAATCAATTCCTTACAAAATAAAAATGAGAGTGTTTGTTTTCGGTTTTTTTATAAGTTAAAGAAAATCCTCTTTTTTTTTGTTTTGAATTAAACATGATTTTAAATAGGTAAAAGAAAAGAAAATGAAATAAATAATACCTACATTCAAGTATAAAAATATATATTAGATAAATAAAATAAAATAATTAACACTAAGAAAAATAAAATGTATAATATTTGTTTTTTTTTTACTCAAGATAATTGCAAGAAATAAAATAAACACAAAATAAATAATAAAATAAAACAAAATAAATGTCAAACATGGACTAAAAAGCCCAAACAGGGGGTGCGAAGGCCCAAAATGCATTTTGGGTTAAGGCCCGAGAAAACTAAAAGAGAGGGTTCAGTTAGAGTCAATGTCTTACTCTAATAGCACCTACTCAAATGGAGGTCAAAAGAAGATCTAACGGTCCTGATGCAATCGCGTGCCAACTCTAGTGGGGATTTCCTCGTGGAAACTCATGATGACTTGGAAAAGTCAACAAATCAAAGATAACTAGAGGCACACGTGACGAGATCTGGTAAGCTCATGGAGGGAGTATATCAACATGCTTGAGAGAGAGAATTCATTTTTACATGTTTTTTATCTCTCTTTCCCTCTGAGCTCTCTCTCTATTCATAATACACAAGCCTAGAGTAAACTCCTTCCTAGGGTTTCTGCACCTCCAAAACCCAAATCTCAACTAAAAATACCTTGAAATTCTCCTCTAATCCTCTGAAAGAACAATTAGAAACCCAATCCTTAAATTCAAAACTCACAAAAATATAGTAAAATACAACAACTAGGAAGAAATCAAAAGGGAAAAAGGGTTACAAACAGCGACAACAACAAACAAGTTTAAGAAAAGCAATATTTGAAGGAAGTAACAATAGACACCTCTTTGGATATTACTAGAGTGGAGATTCTCCCAGGTGAATGCTTCATTTATTTGTTCTTTTTTGTCCAGTCTCTTATCTACTCCATTCTCTTACTAATTTGTGATTGTGTTTGAGTGTTTTTGTTGAGAGTTGTTGTGTGCTTGTTGCTTCGTGTTAGGTTTTGAGGTCAAGCTCACCTTATTGAGAGCTTCAATGTGAAGCTCTGATAGGTTTTAGGTTTAGAGAGCTCTGAGTGAAAGGATTTGGGGAATTTTCTGTAGAGTAATGCTATGAACATTTTTCCAATAGGATAATCTTTTGGTAAGGTTTTTGGTGTAGGTTTTCTGTGGTCTTAGTGTGAATTTTTGTGTGTTTAAATGAGTGAAAATGATTTGATTTTATAGTATGTTGGAGAGGTTTTGGTACGTGGAAATGCTGGAAATGAGGAAGATATTTCTTCTTCAAGTTTATGAATTTAAGAGTAGATAAGGATGATGAGTGTAATGAGTTATGAGGTGAGTGAAACAATCCCATAAAGTGAGGGATTTGAGAGATAGTGAAATAGAATGAGCTCGTGTAAGGCCATGTGCACTGAGTTTTTGCATTTTTTTTTAAAATTTGTTTTAATTGATTTTGTAGGTTCATGTCTACTGTCTGGTTATTTTGTTACTTGTCTTATCACTTTTATCTATGTCTTTGTTTTGTTTCATTGAGTCTCCTTCATAATTACATTTCTCATGTTTAGTATGCATAAAACTTTGGTTAGATTTAATCTTGATCTAAATGCTCTTTCATCAATAGCATATGACATTGAAATGAAATCCCCTTGTGTTTTTAAACAAATTTGATTCAAGGTAAAATCTCAAAAAGCTTTTGAAAATTTGAAATTTTGAGATTTTAAAAGATTGATTCAAATTAGATTTGTGATTCTAATCAAATTGGACAGTAGCTCAACTCAGCAATTTGATCCTAATCATATTTTCACTAAATCCTAATCACTTTTTTGGGAGCAGATTATGTCTTATTTGATTCAAATCAAATTTTGTGCTTGATTCAAATCAAATTCATTTTTCACAAATCATGTTTGATTCTGTTTGATTTGATTCAAATCAAACTTTCAAAGTGATCTGATTCAAATTATTTGGCCTAAAATCCTTATCAGTTCTGAGCAATTTAATTCATTTCATTTTTTGTTCTTGATTCAAATCAGAAGGCTTGTGATTCGAATCACGTATTCTATCATCCAAATCAACTGGTATATTTTTCAAAAATTATGTATTTCTTTCATTTCACTTCATTTTTGCTCATTTGATTTAAAAAATATTTTTCTTGATTCGAATCATACTACCTTTTTTTAACCATTTTAAGTGCTTCATCTTAAGAACATATAAATCATTTTCTATCATCATTCAAACATAACATACATCATTCTTTTAAGATTTTTTAGTATGATTTTGTGTGAAAATCAATTTCCTCTGTTTTGAGTGTTCAAAGTCTTGCTACAGATTTCTCACTCTTCAACTTCAATTGAGTTCAGATATTGTAAATTTGAGTTCTGAGATTGATTAAAAAAGGTGAGGACTTGAAACTAACCGTTCTTGGAGATCTTGATGAGTTTTCAGGTTATTAGCAAGAAAGAGGGATTTTCAATGTTGGTGATAAATTCCATTGAAAAGAAGTAGGTTCATCACTGCCTTAGTAGTAAAAGTGTAAAAGTGTGGAAGGCTACATATAGGGTGGATTTCTCTCTCACAAAGGTGTTTCTCTAGAAAAGAAGTCTCACAATGTTCAATGTTCTCTAGTGAAAAACTCTTTATGTCCCAACAAATGGTATCATGAGCCTTTGGTTCGAGAAAGGGATCGACTTATTCGTATCGAAAGTCAACAACGCCACAAGGATGGTGATTAAGAAATGTTTCGTTGAAGAGTGTCAACGACTACAAAGGTGGTAAGTACGAAATGTTTCGTGCAGTACAAGAGTTTGTGGAAGCAAGAAGAAATTCTACTTAAGGGGGAACATTGTGGACTCACACTTAAGGGGGAGTGTTGATAATGTAATAAGTGTGAGTAGTGTGGGTAATAGTCTCACATTGATTGAAAATACTTGATGGGGAGTGTTGAGAATGTAATAAGTGTGAGTAGTGTGGGTAATAATCCCATATTGATTGAAAATATGGAGACTTAAACATTTATAAGTGAGAGAACTCACTCATCTATTACCTTAAGATTTTAGGTGAATATGTGGTATGTCTCTCACAAAGATGTTACTCTAAAAAAAGAAGTCTTACAATGTTTAATGCTCCTTAACAACAACAACAACAACAACATAAACTACAACAACAACAACAACAATAGCATTCAAGAAAGTTATTTTATTGTACATGCATGGTAGAGAAATTTTATGTACCGGAAATGTGATAAAGAAGTCAAAGAGCTAAATAATGTGAGTTTAATCCTTCTTTCTTGTCAGTTTTTCTTGTTCCTCCTTCGTTTTTCCTGCGTTTTTGTGTTGCTTTATACATTTAGCCAAGAACGATAATATTGGTGTTTTTCCACTTCACTGAAGAACGATATTGATGGTAAAGAATAATGTTGAATGAGTTGAGGATGAAACGATATGATGGTTCTTTTCGTTAACGGTGATGAAAAAATTGTTAGGGTTCAAATGATTTCTCAATTTTGAATGTGTGTTTCGTTTCATAAGGAAATATCAACTGAATATACATGACAAGCTAAGATGTGTTTCTTGAATAAAAATAAAACATTTCCCCATTGTTGCTTAAACCAACTCTGGTGATATCTCATTTATTTAATTTAATTATATAAAAATCGTCAATTTTTAATCATTTAAAAATTAATAAAAAGGAAAATATCTCACTACGGTTGATTAAAAACAAATCAAAAAGAAAGTCTAGGTAAAACATATCACCATAATTAGAATATTCAATCTAGTGAAATTCAAATTATATTTAATTTAAAAATAAATAAATAAAAAAGACCAAAGTACAACATGAATCAGCTTCAACTCAACTTGCAGAAATTTTAACTAAGCCATCGCCCATTGTTTCCTTTTAGGACTTAAGATCCAGGCTTAAAGTAAAGTTGTGGTTATTAACCACATTGATCTTGTGGGGAAATATTAATGAATAGTCTTTGTATTATTCTAAAATTAGTTGCATATAGCCTAGAAACTTGGATAAAAGACAAAGTAGATATTTGGATAAATAGTTTATTAATTAAAATTTAATATCAAACTTTGCACTGCGAGCTCAACATATAGGGATCAGTTGTACACTTTTGTTTTCAGTGAAATAGTAAAATATTCTATAAAATTAATTTTCAATTCTTATACTAATAACAATTTTTTCAATTCTAATACTAATAATAAATGAAATTGTTGATGACGCCACAATGTTGAAGAAACAAATCATTCTTTTAAAGTAGATTTTGAAAAAAAAAATTAACATCTTTTTTTGAAAAATCTTTTTAAATAAAAATTATTATCGATGAATAATTCTATGAGCTATTATTTTACTAGAAAATTTATTTATAGGCGAATTTACTAGTAAAGAACCTGACCAAAGAAGTCTTAACGCACTTGAAAGAATAGGAACATATGTTGGAATAGAACTAAGTTCTGCCAACGATTCAAAACAGGATCTCATTCAAAACACTTTCGTGTTCTCCTTGGTCCACACGACAACATCGACCTTATCCTTTAATAAGCATTGCTTTTTCAACCGAGTCTGAAGCACGCTTAAGGTTTCAACGATTAAGGAAAATCTCATATTTTTTTAATCTTTTTTCATCATAAAAACATTAATGCTTAAAAAAATCCCCTCAAAACAGCACTAAGGGCCTGTTTGTTTTGCCTTTTTTTAAAAATGATTTTTATAGTGTTACAAATTTTAGTGTAAAAAAAATTTACAAAGAAACTTTTCATAAAAGCTTCAAATGAAAATTTGGTTTGAATGGTTATTCTTAAAATGTTATTTTAGGTATTTCATCATTTTATCGAAACTTTTTTTGGATATCAAATTTTCAAAAAATCACTTAATTTTGAAGCTATTTCAAATAGCTTTTCATAAAAATCATTTTTAAGATACAACTTTTTGAAAAAGTTGTGATTTTGACTATGTTTTGATCTTCAATAATGTATATTTATGTTATAGAATGAACAATTCAATCTTTTAATTTATAGAAAACAAATTTAAAAAAATTTATAATATTTTGAAAAATATTTTGTAGAATCCATTTTCAGAAATACAAAGAAAAAATTCATTTTTTTAAAGCTAAAACAAATTGGCCCTAAATAAAACCAAATAACCACTAAGATTGGATTTTGTCCTAACACAAAAACAAAGAGACTAAATTTAATCTTTTCAAAATTTTATATAACCCTATATTTGAGAATTGTCTTAAAAAGCAGTTATACTAAAATTTTCCAAATTTTTTCTTTTTTGTTAACATGTCGTGGACGTTATTCATGCTTATTTATAAGCATTTGTTTTAAAAAAATATATATATTTTATTTTGCATGCAATGACCCCGGTATGAAAGGTTGTGACCCAATCATCATTCAGATGTGACCTAGTTGTGATAAGGAAGTCGATAGATGTTTCTCAATCATGAGCCTAAATGTGGTCCCGGTCACCTTAGTCTCATCTTTAGTGTTTTTCTTTAAGAAGTTCAAATCTCAGAAACTCGATTAGTGGTCTCGGTCACACGAGTTAAAAATTTTTCCCCAGACAAACTAATGCCCCTCGATGTAGTTCAAATAACTCATAAATGTTACATAAGTAATTTCCTAAGCCATGTTTGTTTAAGTTAAAACCACCTTGAACCTTGTATTTCCATCTTCAATTCCTTTGAGCAACCAAATACATTGTGTTCCTAGCCCATAACTCCCAATAATATATTGGTTGTTGTGATTTTCATGTGAATCGCTGATGTTTCATGAGGATTAATGAGTTGATAATGTTTTAAATATTATTACTTCATAAATGAACGATAAAGGTACATTAGTTATATAAATAAACACACATCATTCTTCTGTCTTACAATGCTCAAGTTCAAGCTTTCCTTTGTTGACTTGATCCCTCAGAAAATGATATCTCCTCTCTATATGCTTACTTCGACCATGATACACTGGATGATTCGCTAGGTCGATAGCTGGCTTGTTGTCGAAAAACAACCTCATTTTCTTAGGTTCCATTAACTTGAGCTCTTCGAGCAACATCTCCACCCACGCAGCTTGGCATGTTGCATATGATGCGGCCGCATACTCAGCTTCACACGATGACAAAGCCAAAATGCTTTGCTTCCTTGAGCTCCATGAGATTAAAATGTATTTGATCATGAATATGTATCTTGTAGTACTTTTCTTTTTGTCTTGATCTCCACTGAAATCTAAATCAGCGTCGTCATATACTTTTGCATCTATGCTAGTTTCCGTCTGCCTCAACATCAGTACGTGATTATCAATTGTACCCTTTATGTATCTCAACACCCTCTTAACTGCAGTGAGATGACATACTTGGGGTTTCTCCATGAATCTAATTGACAATCTGACACTTTGACAAATGTTTGGCATGGTATTGCAAAGATACCTCAAGGATCCAATGATTTGTTTGTATAATGTCGCATTTACAAACTCATCATTTTCCTCCCTCCTCATCTTTGCTCCAATTTCTAATGGCGTGGCAGTTGCATTACAGTTGCTCATCTTGAATATTTTCAAGATATCTTGGGCATACTTCTTTAAGTGCGGGAACACTTCTTCACCTGTGTCTTTGAACTCCATCCCTAAGAAATATG
This sequence comes from Lathyrus oleraceus, assembly GCF_024323335.1. Classification (NCBI taxonomy): domain Eukaryota; kingdom Viridiplantae; phylum Streptophyta; class Magnoliopsida; order Fabales; family Fabaceae; genus Lathyrus; species Lathyrus oleraceus. Next base: position 323,111,995 of record NC_066581.1, read on the forward strand.
ACAAATTCCTTAGGTCGGACCTTTCAAACTCTTGTATTAACTTCGTCTTGACTTTTATTATCTTGTCTTCATTTGTACCTGTAATCAACAAATTATCTATGTACAGGCATATGATGATTCGATTGACTTTGTCTTCATCATTGACATACACTCCATGTTCAGAGACACACTTCGTGAAACCTGCTTCAATCAAGAAGCTATCTATTCTCTTATTGGAAACTCTTGGAGCTTTCTTCAAACCATATATAACTTTCCTCAATATGTATACCTTCGAATCATGCCATTTGATTTCGTATCCTGGTGGTTAACTAACACAAACTTCTTTTTCCAGAGGTCCATTCAGAAATGTTGATTTTACATCCAATTGAGGTATCTTCCACCCTCTGTATGTTGTTGTCGACACAATAATTTTGAGTGTCTCCATCCTTGTAATAGGTGTGTAGACTTCGTCAAAATCAATATCAGGTTTTTGAAGAAAACCTCTCGCCACTGGTCTTGCCTTATACTTGGAAATTTCTCCATTCGGCCTTCGTTTCAGCTTGTAAATCCATTTCACATCAATTGGCTTCTTGACTAACTTTTCGGCATGCTCTCAGGTCTTGCTCTTCTCAATTGACCTGAGTTCTTCTTTTATGGATGCTAACCAATTTGAATTGTTCATGGCTTGATGAAAATTGATGGTTCTACTTCATCCGTCATCATCACTTCTTCTATTAAGTCACAATCTGCATCGGCTGATTGATTTGAAAATCTCTCATATCCAACTAGCTTTGTCGTCCCAGTTCTTGCTCTAGTCAATCTTATAACATTTTGCTAAGGTGGTTCTTCATTTTGATTTGTTCGGACTTCAGTTTATTGGTCTTCTTCAAATAGAGTTGTGGTTGTATCTCACTCCTGTCGAACTGACCCTTGACTCCAATCCCACCATTTTCTTTCATCCACTAGAACATCTCGATTGATCACTAGTTTATCATCATTTAGTGAATACAAATGGTATGCATTAGTTGAATGATAACCTATGAGCACCATAGTCTGACTTCGGTTCTAGTTTCTTTCGCAATTGTTCAAGTACATGCCTGAAGCACATTGATAAAAAAACTCTAAGATGACTAACATCCGGCTTCACACCTGTCCAAGCCTAATAAGGAGTCTTCTCTAGCATCTTCTTGGTTTGACATCTATTTAGAATGTATACTGTTGTCGAAGCTGTTTTAGCCCAAAATTATTTTGGCATATCTTTAGCTTTCAACATGCTCCTAGTCATGTTTAGTATACTTCGATTCTTTCTCTCAACTATGCCATTATGCTGAGGTGTATATGGTGCAATTACCTCGTGCTCTATACCTTCCTCATTGCAAAATCTAGCAAATTCTCGAGAGGTGTGTTCACCACCACCATCAGTTCTGAATTTCTCCAACCTGCATCGACTTTGCTTTTTGACATGCAATTTAAACTTGTTGAACTATGTGAATACCTCACTCTTCCTTTCAATAAGACATATTCATATAAACCTATTGAATTCATCTATAAAAGTTATGAAGTAGTAGTTACCTTCATTCGACATCACTTCAAATGGCTCACATACATCAGAGTGAACTAACATTAGCTTATCCTTCGACCTCATTGGCAAGTCATACTTGAATGCTTTCATATCCTACTTTTCTTTGCAACATTCCTCACACACCTGACTTGGTTCCTTCACCAGAGGTAAGCCATAATCCATCTTCTTCTGGTTGAGCATACCTAAACTTCTGAAGTTTAGATGTCATACTTATGATTCCATAGTCAGTTCTTGTCTTCTTCTGTAGTCGAAGCAAGACACTTGTGATCAACTGGGTTATTATCTACTTTAAAGGTCATGTTGTCTGCCAAATGTGCCTTTAGAATCAACATGTCATCACTATGATACACCTTCATATGATTCTTTTCTATCTTCATGTTTCACCCTTTTGCAAGTAATTGACCTACACTTATCAAGTTACTTGTCATCGATGGTACATACAACAAATCAGTGATGTTGACTTTTCATCCATCCCTCGTGACAATAGAAATATCTCCCTTTCCACCTGATGTGACATGCCTTCCATCTGTAAACTTTATCACTTTCTCAACTGATTCATATAGCTTAGTGAATTAGGTTTTATTGCTAGTCATATGGTTACTGCATCCTGAATCCAAGTACCACATGTTAATTTTCTCAGTGTTCAACTGAGTGTTAGCCATGACTAGCACATCATCATAATCACTATCTTTAGTATGTGCATATTGTACTTCATTACTATCTTCCGCTCGTGCTTCCTTCTTTCTTCGACAATCTCGAGCATAATGAGCAAATCCTTGACAGTTGTAACACTGCATTTATTTCATGTTAACTTTCTTCCCCGTAATACTTGTTACACATGCATTTCTTGGTTGAATTATAGTGATTTTTTGAGTTATTGCTTGATTTCTCATTATTAACAAGATTCTTACCCTTCTTTTTCCCAGATTTCTTGATGAATCTTGCTTGTAGTTCCTATTCAGCCACCTTCTCCCATTCTGAGTTCCTCTACTTCAACCCATCTCATGAGCCTCTAATGAAGCTTGAAGTTCTTCTAATTTCATCTCAACTAGGTTCTTGGACTCTTTAATTGACACTACAATGTAATCAAACTTTGTAGTCAGAGATCTCAACACTTTCTCAATCTTTTTCAAATCATTGATTGAATCACCACACGACTTCATCTGGTTCGTTAGCAGCACCACACGTGAAAGATATTATGAGACTAATTAATCTTCCTTCATCAAAGTCATCTCGAATTTCTTTCTTAACATCAGCAACTTCACCCTTTTCAGATTTTCATCTCCGTCGTACAAGCTTTATAACTTGTCCCATGCTCCTTTCGCCATTTCTTCTTCAATAATCTTCTCAAGCACGTTAGAATCCACATACTAGTGAATCAAGAACAAACTTTTTCCATCTTTCTTTCTTCATTCTTTGTGTGTCGCTTGCTGAGCTGCATTTGCATTCGTATCCAATGTTGGTACTACATCATTCACGATTTCAGACACATCTTAAAATCTGAAGATGACATTCATCTGCGCAACCCACCATTCATAGTTCTCCTCTTTAAATTCGGGTAAATTCGCTAGAAATTACGTTGATGATGTTGTTCCGTTTGCCATTACAAATTATCTCTGAATCGCAATCGGGCTCTTTGATACCAATTTTTTGGAACAAAAGTTTTCAAGAAAGATATAAGACATAGAAGAAAAAGAGAGAAAATAGAGAAAATTGTAAACTGAATTATGAAAATTAAGTTCGAGTGAAGTTATGTTTACATCATATAAAGTTCTTTATATAGGCAACTAAAACCCATATCCAAACTATATAAACCGACTCAAATCCAAAATATACAAAATTATAAATTGCAATTCGACATTATTCTATGTTGTATTCGATTATGTCCAATACAGCTGACTACGACAATTTCGACTAGCTACTTCAACCTAGTCAAATGCTAACTCTCAATCAGAATTTCGAATATATATATATATATATATATATATATATATATATATATATATATATATATATATATATATATATATATATATATATATATATATATATATATATATATATATATATATATATATATATATATATATATATATATATATATATATATATATATATATATATATATATATATATATATATATATATATATATATATATATATATATATATACGATTTTATTTCGTATGATAAATAATTTATATTCTTGTTGATTTTATTATAACACCGGATGCAAATTATTTTTTATATCTTACACTTAAGCATTAGTGTGTAGTCATATTTAAGGTAAGAACAATCAATTATGATGTATAATTATGTCAAATAGCCACTTATTTGAGTGTTTATCCTTTTTTTTTCTTGGATACCGTTGTTGCTTTGCTACATGGTGTTGTGTACATAAGGTTATACATTTTTTTAGTGGGCAATCTATACCAAATTAGGTAGTCTCTATTAAAAAGTAAATGGTAGTTAAAAGGTCACAATAATACCTTTTTTTGTGTGTCTAATTTCGTGTTGTTTAGTAGTGTTAGAGTCCTGTTTCTGTTTTTATTCGGTCACACGTCATACTTTTTTACTTATATAACAGTGAGAATTCATTTTCTCAATCCCTTTTACGTCGGTTTATAATATTTTAGGAGAATCTATGTCAGATTTTAATTCAAGAAAAAATAAGCATTGATTAAAGATGACTTGAGCCATCGTTATCAATAAAAACGCTGTCTAAAGGTAGTTAAAGCCAACCATTATCAATAAAAGTACCGTCTAAAGATCATTTGAGCCAATGGTGATCAATAAATGATGTTTGATATATATATATATATATATATATATATATATATATATATATATATATATATATATATAAAGACAATGCTTATTAATATAAAGCATTTCTTAAAGATATCTAAACAAATAAAAGTTACATTTAGTGCCATATTTAATTTCATTAGACATTTTAGAATCCAAAGTCATAATTTTATATTACGTGGAATTACAAATAAAATAATAAAAATATATTATTGATTAGCGGCACAAAACTTATATATCAAAACATGGAATATTCTAGCTTAAAGTAAATTTATTTGATCTTTTCTAGTTAAAGAAACATATTTTTCTTTCGTGGTGTTTATGTACTCTCTTAGAAGTAATTCTCATACTTTAAGTAGTTTCGCTTCAAAAAACCTACATTTGTTGTTAATACACTTACAAATTAAATCAGGCATGTGAGAAATATCTTGACAATCTTGAACAGTCTCACATTTACGAAATGCTGCAATGAAAAATAAAACAAAATAATGTTGTAAAAACGAGATAAAATATTTAATAAAAACAATAAAATAAGGAAGAAAAATTCATAAGGTGGGAAAATTGTTTACCATCAACCTCCTTTAAAACAAGGAGTATGAAAAGAGATAAAATCATAGCACAAAAAAACTTTGGTGTTTTACCCATTATTTTCCTCTACATGTAACAAATAGAATAAGATTTGATGACTTTATAGTGTAAAAGATTCATGCAATGTTAAAATAAATAAATATATTTTTACAATTTGAGTAGATTAAAATAATTTTTTCGTCACTTTAAAAATTTAATCAATATTTTTTAAGTAGATTAATGTGTTATGAGTTGCCTCTTTAGCGACACCAAATTTTTTTAAAAGAAGAAATATAAAAAGAATTAAAATTATAGCACAAATAAACTTTGGAGTTTTAGCCATTATTTCCTCCTTTACATATAATATGATTTGATCGCTTCATGGTGTAAAAGGCTCATGCAATGCTAAAAAAAATATAAATATTTTTACAACCTGAGTATATTAAAATATTTTGTTTGTCACTTTTAAGAACTTAATCAATAAAAAATGAGAAGATGAATGATGGGGATGGCAGATCGTAGATTTAGCGTGGAAGAGTTGTAAGTTTAGCATTCAACGTTCAAGTTGATATTTGAGAAAGAAGAGTGGATTCAAATTGTATTTGAAACTTGTTATTTGAATTTGACAATTTTTCTATATATAATAGAGAGAGAATAAATAACTCACTATTAGATACAAGTGAATTGCAGAGATATGTAGGATGCATTTACATCTATATCATTGGTTATCATTAGTATGATAATCTTCTCATATTAAAAAGATTTTGGAAGGAGTGAGACCTTTCTCTGCCCGTTAACCGAGATTGATGTGGTTGGCTCAGAGTCTTCCAGTGTCGATCTTGTCGTCCTATAACAAAAATAAATAAAATCCTATCAAAATAAACTTTGGAATTTTAGCCATTATTTTCCCTTTGCATGCAACTAATAGAATATGATTTGATCATTTTATAGTGTGAAAGGGTCATGCAATTCTAAAAAAAATATTTTGTTTGTCACTTTTGAGAATTTAATCAATAGCTCTTAAGTATATTAATATCTTAGTGTATTGCCCCTTTAACGATCAAAACTCTTTAAAATAAGCAATATAAAACGAAAAAGAAACACAATATAATTTTTTTTGGAGTTTTAGCCGGTATTTCCCTCGTAGCATTTAACAAATAGAATATGATTTGATGACTTTATAATGTGAAATCAAAATAGTCCAACTTGATATTGTCTAGAATATCAATAGAAATATTGATCATGTCTGATACTGATTGATCTAATAGCATATGTACTACATAAATACACACAATAACACAAGATACACCTTTCGTGCATCAAGATACATTGTAATAAGACATCTTACCTTTCGTGCACACAAGGAACTAAAGGAAATTAATGAGAACATATAATCAACTACATGATATAAAGACATCTTACCTTTTACTTTACCTGTCATCTAATCATTGGGAGAAAAAAAGTAAATATAGGGTGATATATTAATCTCAAGGAATTCTCACTACAATCATAAGTTCACTCTAAGACTAGTTACCATTCATTTATCCTACTACCCATATTATTAAGTATCTCACAATAATACTTGAGATACTCAACATCTTAAAGAACACCATGATGTAATCCATCTCACACACTATAGAGAAAATGAAAAATTATCCCATAGACCAATATGAACCCACATATCCTAACCTTAATGGTCCTCCATAATTCGAGTCTAGTTTATGGAATCATCAATATCTTACTACAATTTTGTGAGACTCCAGTTTGACTTTCCAGATCATATAACTAGTGTACACAATGAGATATTCTTCTCCCTACATGCATACAAGTTTTTTTAATTCCTCAAAACAGTGATACTAGAACAACCGCATAACCACTATACAACTTTACCCTCAATACGGAAGTGAGTTGAACTCGTCGTTAGAAATATACTCCTCCTACTATTCTAATCACTTAGGCATTTTTACTTAGTTATTTTTTAGCTTACAACTCTTATTTATACATTATTCTTTACTAATCTCAATTTACTATTCTAGAAAGTATTGCTCAAGTTGATCACTTCAACTTCATTCTTTTACTATTGTTCTTACACGATATCCCGTTACTTGTGAATGTACTAAAACAGGGGCTTGAACCAAGAATAGGCAAAAACGGACAAGAAGACTTGACCTATTATAGTATGTCCATAAAGTCGGTTACGACCCTTAACTTTCTTAAGAGGCCTCCTGGTACAAAACCTAGGGGACGATATGGCCTAGAAATAATATAGGATACAATATGTAATACATTAGGGCCCTAAATTCATCTTCTTACTCACTCATGCCTGTAATAAAAAAGGTTCCTTCCTCTTTTCTCTCTAGCATTCATGATTCAAAATTAGATTTAACATCAAGTAAATGCTAGAAATTTTAGAACATCCAATTTAACATGCAATCAAGAGTCCTACTTGGATTTTTACCTATTTCCGCATAAAATATAATGATCCTAATTCAATCTACCCAAATCACAAACTTAAGAGAACCCAACTTTTCTCTTGTTTCTGATTTCAAGAGGTATAAGTGTTTGTATTTGGTTGATAATCTTTGATGCATTCCACTTCTTGTCCTCTAAAATATTGTAAAATCTCATCTCTACATGCAAGGCTTAAAGGTGTTTGAACTTGTTGTCCCTTTCCCCTTACTCATGCACTTTGTCTATCTCCATTCATGCTAAAGTTATCTCATCTCTCTACAATTTTAAAATGAGAACGTGAGAAGAAAAGAGTCAATTATCTTCTCTTTGGCTTTTTAAACCGCCTTGGAAGAAGACACTAATAACCTTACTATAAATTAATATGCTTGTTGCCTCTTTTTTATAAGACTTCCTTTACATAAACATATTTAATTTTCAAAGGAAATTAGGGATATTACAACTCTCCCTTCCTTAATTAAAATTCATCATCAAATTTAAAGAATTACCTAAAGAGGTGTAGGTAGTTTGTTTGTATTTTAGCTTTCAATTCTTAGGTAGCTTCTCATGGATGTGATTCCTCCTTCAATACAAACATCATCTCTTTGTTCCTTAGAGATTTCAGTGTATAGTACACTATTTGGATAGTTAGAGGCTAAAAAGTGAGGTGCATTATAATCTTGATTGTGCCTAGAAGAATAGGTTGAAAAGGATCTGGTACAAACTTCTAGAGTTGAGATACATGGAACACAACATGAAGCCCGGATAAGGGAGGTGGTAATGCCAAATTGTAACCCATTTCTCCTATTTTACATATGATTCGATAAGGTCCAATGAACCACATAATAAATTTCTTCGTCTTAAATGGTTCCTTTAATCCTTATTAAGGGGTGACTTTCTAGAATACATGATATTCTTCATCAAATTCCAAAGGCCTCATATGCTAATCCACATAGATCTTTTGAAGATCCATATTTTCCTCATTTTCTCTTGAACTTTCCTTATTTTATCCATGGTCTAATGAATTGTCTTAGGCACTAGCATTCCTTTATCTCCCACTTCTATCCAACATAAGGGGGTATAGAATTCCCTCATGTGCAAAGCTTGATAGACACCATCCCAATACTATAATGGTAACTATTGTTATATGCGAATTCCACCAATGGCAGGTGCTTATTCTAACTTCCTTCATCTTCTAAGATACAAGCCCCTCAACATATCTTACAAGGTCTGCATGGTTCTTTTTGTCCGATCTTCTGATTGCATATGGTTATCTCTCATAAAATTCAATTTGGTCCCCGTCACATGGTGAAAAACATCCCAAAATATAGATGTGAACTTTGGGTTGCGATCAAACACAATGCTTATTTCACTTGTTGACATACCATATACCTAGACATAAATTTTTCTCTTTATCTCTTCATTATAGGCCACGCATATTTTCCCTTCAGGTCATGATACATTTTAGAAGAATCATGATGAATAATGATGATGATTTTGTAAGCTTATTCCATAATTACTCTCCTCAGCTCCGAATAATTTGAGACACACATCTTTCCTAAGAATAAAACAGCTTCACTTGTCGGTTGGGTGAACCCTAGTTGATTTTTCTTATCTTGAAATTCTACATCCAATAATTGGGTTTGCCTTATTCTATCCCTAAGGTCACATAAAATATTCGTCTAACTTATAAAGACTCCGTTTTAGGTCTGAGTGAAATTCAAGTCGAGATCTCAAAATTTCTTTAGCAAATTGTACTATAATATCATTAACTCTGCTATGTGAAACTCATTTCTTCTTAATGTATCCCCTACCTTGTTTTCCTTTTTAAGGTGATACCTTAATTCAAAGTCATAATCCTTCATAAAGTTCATTCACCTTCACTAGCGCATATTTAGTTCCTTCTAATCGAACATATACTTCATGCTTTTATGATTGCTGAACATTTCAAAATGCACTCCATAAATGTAGTGACTCCACACCTTAAGTGCAAAAATGGTCGCATCTAACTCTAAGTCATGGGTCGAATAAATGTCTTTATGCAATTTCAATTATATGGACACATTGGCCACAACTTTTCCATTTTCTGTTAAGACATACTCCAATCCTTTCTTTAAGGTGTTGCATGAAAACTTTGTACTTTTGTGTAAGGTTTGTAATAATTAAAAATATAGTGGTGGCTAACTTATTTTTTATCTTTTGAAACTACGCTCACACTTAGAATCCCATTGAAATTGAGTCTCCTTACGTGTCATTCGAGTCAAAAGCATGGCTAATTGAGAAAACCCTAGAACGAGTCGACAAGATTCTTAGCCTTCTCTTTCCCAGATTTCTTGATGAATCTTGCTTGTAGTTCCTGTTCAGCCACCTTCTCCCATTCTGAGTTCATCTACTTCAACCCATCTCATGAGCCTCTAATGAAGCTTGAAGTTCTTCTAACTTCATCTCAGCTAGGTTCTTGGACTCTTCAATTGACACTACAATGTAATCAAACTTTGTAGTCAATGATCTCAACACTTTCTCAATCTTTTTCAAATTGTTGATTGAATCACCACACTATTTCATCTGGTTCGTTAGCAGCACCACACGTGAAAGATATTATGAGACTAATTAATCTTCCTTCTTCTGAGTCATCTCGAATTTCTTTCTCAACATCTGCAACTTCACCCTTTTCAGTTTTTCATCTCCGCCGTACAAGCTTTACAACTTGTCTGATGGTCCTTTCGCCATTTCTTCTTCAATAATCTTCTCAAGCACGTTAGAATCCACATACTAGTGAATCAAGATCATACATTTTCCATCTTTCTTTCTTCATTCTTTGTGTGCCGCTTGCTGAGCTTCATCTGCATTCGTTTCCAATATTGGTACTACATCGTTCACGATTTCAGACACATCTTGAAATCTGAAGATGACTTTCATCTGCGCAACCCATCATTCATAGTTCTCCTCTTTAAATTTGGGTAAATTCGCTAGAAATTACGCTGATGATATTGTTCCGTTTGCCATTACAAATTATCTCTGAATCACAATCGGGCTCTTTGATACCAATTTGTTGGAACAAAAGTTTTCAAGAAAGATATAAGACATAGAAGAAGAAGAGAGAAAATAGAAAAAATTGTATGTAAATTGAATTATGAAAATTAAGTTAGAGTGAAGTTATGTTTACATCATACAAAGTTCTTTATATAGATAACTAAAACTCATACCCAAACTATATAAACCGGCTCAAACCCAAAATAATACAAAATTTAAAATACAAAATTATAAATTGCAATTCGACATTACTCTATGTTGTATTCGACTATGTCAAATACAACTAACTATGACAATTTCGACTACTTGCTTCAACCTAGTCGAATGCTAACTCTCAATCAGAACTTCGAATTACAACTTCTAACACTTATAATTAATATATATATATATATATATATATATATATATATATATATATATATATATATATATATATATATATATATATATGATTTTATTAGGTATGATAAATAATTTATATTCTTGTTGATTTTATTATAACTCCGGATGCAAATTATTTTTTATATCTTACATTTAAGCATTAGTGTGTAGTCATATTTAAGGTAAGAACAATCGATTATGATTTATAATTATGTCAAATAGCTACTTATTTGAGTGTTTATCCTTTTTTTCTTGGATACCGTTGTTGCTTTGCTACATGGTGTTGTGTGCATAAGGGTTATACATTTTTTTTAGTGGGCAATCTATATCAAATTAGGTAGTCTCTATTAAAAAGTAAATGGTAATTAAAAGGTCACAATAATACTCTTTTTTTTTTGGGGTCTAATTTCGTGTTATTTAGTAGTGTTAGAGTCCTGTTTCTGTTTTTATTCGGTCACACGTCATACTTTTTTTACTTATATAACAGTGAGAATTCATTTTCTCAATCCCTTTTATGTTGGTTTATAATATTTTAGGAGAATCTATGTCAGATTTTAATTCAAGAAAAAATAAGCATTGACTAAAGATGACTTGAGCCGTCGTTATCAATAAAAACGCTGTCTAAAGGTGGTTAAAGCCAACCATTATCAATAAAAGTACCATCTAAAGATCATTTGAGCCAATGGTGATCAATAAAAATGATGTCATATATACATATATATATATATATATATATATATATATATATATATATATATATATATATATATATATATATATATATATATATATATATATATATAAAGACAATGCTTATTAATATAAAGCATTTCTTAAAGATAGATATATTTCTTCCGTGGTGTTTATGTACTCTCTTAGAAGTAATACTCATACTTTAAGTAGCTTCGCTTCAAAAAACCTACATTTATTGTTAATACACTTACAAATTAAATCAGGCATGTGAGAAATGTCTTGACAATCTTGAACAGTCTCACATTTACGAAATGCTGCAATGAAAAATAGAACAAAATAATTTTATAAAAACGAGATAAAACATTTAATAAAAACAATAAAATAAGGAAGAAAACTTCTTATGATGGAAAAATTGTTTACCATCAACCTCCTTTAAAACAAGGAGTATGAAAAGAAATAAAATCATAGCACAAAAAATCTTTGGTGTTTTACCCATTATTTTCTTCCACATGTAAGAAATAGAATAAGATTTGATCACTTTATAGTGTAAAAGGTTCATGCAATGTTAAAGATAAATAAATATTTTACAATTTGAGTAGATTAAAATAATTTTTTCGTCACTTTGAAAATTTAATCAAAATTTTTTAAGTAGATTAATGTGTTATGAGTTGCCTCTTTCGCGACATCTTTAAAAGAAGAAATATAAAAAGAATTAAAATTATAGCACAAATAAACTTTGGAGTTTTAGCCATTATTTCCTCCTTTGCATATAATATGATTTGATCGCTTCATGATGTAAAAGGCTCATGCAATGCTAAAAAAATATAAATATTTTTCCAACTTGAGTGGATTAAAATATTTTGTTTGTCACTTTTAAGAGCTTAATCAACAAGAAATGAGAAGATGAATGATGGGGATGGTTGATCCTAGATTCCAGCATGGTGAGAGTTATAAGTTTAGTATTCAACGCAATATTTGAGGAAGAAGAATGGATTTACATGGTGAGAGTTGTAAGTTTAGCATTCAACGCAATATTTGAGGAAGAAGAATGGACTTAAATTGTATTTTTAATTTGTTATCCGACAACTTTTCTATGTATAATAGAGAGAGAATAAATAACTCACTATTCGATACAAGTGAATTGCAGAGATACGTAGGATGCATTTGCAGCTATATCAATGATTATCATTAGTATGATAATCTTCTCATATTAGGAAGATTTTGGAAGGAGTGACACATTTCTCTGCCTGCTAGCCGAGATCGATGTGGTTGGCTCAGAGTCATCCGGGGTCGATCTTGTCGGCCTATAACAAAATAAATAAAATCCTATCAAAAATAAACTTTGAAATTCTATCCATTATTTCCCCATTTGCATGTAACCAATTGAATATGATTTGATCATTTTATAGTGTGAAAGGCTCATGCAATTCTAAAAATAAATAAATATTTTTACAACTTGACTAGATTAAAATATTTTGTTTGTCACTTTTGAGAATTCATTCAATATTTCTTAAGTAGATTAATTCTTGTGCGTTGCGCCTTTAGCGATAAAAAATATTTAAAAGAAGAAATATGAAAAGAAAAAGAGACATAACATAAATTTTTTCTTGGAGTTTTGGCCATTATTTCCCTCATTGCATTTAACAAATAGAATATGATTCGATGACTTTATAATGTGAAAGTTAAATATTCCAACTTGGCTAGAATATCAATAGAAATATGGAATATGTCTGATGTTGATTGATATAATAGCATATGTATTACATAAGTATATACCTTTTGTGCGTCAAGATACATCATAATAAGAGTACACCCCCAAATAAAAAGAGGGGCACACACAAGGAACTAAAGGAAACTAATGAGAACATATAAACAACCACGTGATATAAACACATATTCACTTTTCCTCTTACCTGTCATCTAATCATTTGGAAACAAAGTAAACATGGGGTGATATATTAATCTCAGGGGATTCTCACTACAATCATAAGTTCACTCTAAGACTAGTTACCATTAATTAATCCTATTACCCCTATTATTAAGGATCTCACAATAATACTTGAGATACTCGACATCACAAAGAACATCATGATGTAATCCATCTCACACACTATAGAGATAATGAAAAATTATCCCATACACCAATATGAACCCACATATCCTAACCTCAATGGTCCCCCATAATCCGAGTCTAGTTTATGGAATCATAAACATCTTACTACGACTCTGCGAGACTCCAGTTTGATTTCCATATCATATAACCAGTGTACACAATGAGATATACCACTGTCTACATACACACAACCATGTTAATTCCTTAACAAAATGATACTAGAACAATCCTATAACCACTATACAACTTTACCCTCAGTATGCAAGTGAGTTTGAACTCGTCATTAGAAATATACTCCTCTTACTATTCTAATCACTTAGGGTTTTTTATTTAGTTGTTTTTTTATCTTACCACTCTTCTTTATACATTATTCTTTACTAATCTCGATTGACTATTCTAGGAAGTACCTCTCAAGTTATCAATTGAACTTCACTCTTTGACTATTGTTCTTACACGATATCCTATTACTTGTGAATGTACTAAAATAGGGGCTTGAACCATGAAAAGGGCAAGGAGGGCAAGAAGACTTGGCCCATTATAGCATGTCCATAAATTCAGTTACGACCCTTAATTTTCTTAAGCAACCTCTTGTTACAAAACCTAGGGGACGATATGGCCTAGAAATAATATAGAATACAACCTGTAATACACTAGGCCCCTAAATTCATCTTCTTACTCGCTCATGCCTGTAATTTAAAAAGATCCTTCCTCTTTTCTCTATAGCATTCATGATTCAAAATAAGACTTAACATCAATTAAATGCTAGAAATTTTAGAACATCCAATTTAACAAGCAATCAAGAATCCTACTTAAATTTCTACCTATTTCCGCATAAAATTTAATGATCCTAATTCAATCTACCCAAATCACAAACTTAAGAGAACCCAACTTTTCTCTTGTTTCTAATTTCAAGAGATATACGTGTTTGGATTTGCTTGATAACCTTTGATGCATTCCACTTCTTGTCCTCTGAAATGTTGTAAAATCTCATCTCTACATGCAAGGCTTAAAGGTGTTTAAACTTGTTGTCCCTTTCCTCTTACTCATGCACTTTCTCTATCTCCATTCATGCTAAAGTTATCTCATCTCTCTACAATTTTAGAATGATAACGTGAGAAGAAATAAGTCAATTATCTTCTCTTTGGCTTTTTAAACCGCCTTGGTAGAAGACACTAATAACCTTACTACAAATTAATATGCTTGTTGCCTCTTTTTTTATAAAACTTCCTTTACATAAAATATTTAATTTTCAAAGGAAATTAGGGATATTACAACTCTCCCTTCCTTAATAAAAATTCATCATCAAAATTTAAAGAGTTACCTAAAGAGGTGTAGGTAGTTTTTTCGTATTTTAGCTTTCGATTCTTAGGTAGCTTCTCATGGATGTGATTCCTCCTTCAATACAAACATCATCTCTTTGTTCCTTAAAGATTTCAGTGTATAATACACTATTTGGGTAGTTAGAGGTTGAAAAGTGAGGTGCATTATAATCTTGATTGTCCCTAGAAGAATAGGTTGAAAAGGATCTGGTACGAACTTCTAGAGTTAAGATACATGGAACACAACATGAAGCCCGAATAAGGGAGGTGGTAATTCCAAATTGTAACCCATTTCTCCTATTTTACATATGATTCGATAAGGTCCAATGAACTACATAATGAATTTTTTGGTCTTAAATGGTTCATTTAACCCTTGTTAAGGGATGGCTTTCCAGAGTACATGATATCATTCATCAAATTCCAAAGGCATCATATGCTAATCCACATAGATTAAAGGTGTTTAAACTTGTTGTCCCTTTCCCCTTCCACTTCTTGTCCTCTGAAATGTTGTAAAATCTCATCTCTACATGCAAGGCTTAAAGTTGTTTGAACTTGTTGTCCCTTTCCCCTTACTCATGCACTTTGTCTATCTCCATTCATGCTAAAGTTATCTTATCTCTCTACAATTTTAAAATGAGAGCGTGAGAAGAAATAAGTCAATTATCTTCTCTTTGACTTTTTAAACCGCCTTGGAAGAAGACACTAATAACCTTACTATAAATTAATATGCTTGTTGCCTCTTTTTTATAAGACTTCCTTTACATAAACATATTTAATTTTCAAAGGAAATTAGGGATATTACAACTCTCCCTTCCTTAATTAAAATTCATCATCAAATTTATAGAATTACCTAAAGAGGTGTAGGCAGTTTGTTTGTATTTTAGCTTTCAATTCTTAGGTAGCTTCTCATGGATGTGATTCCTCCTTCAATACAAACATCATATCTTTGTTCCTTAGAGATTTCAGTGTATAGTACACTATTTGGATAGTTAGAGGCAAAAAAGTGAGGTGCATTATAATCTTGATTGTCCCTAGAAGAATAGGTTGAAAAGGATTTGGTACAAACTTCTAGAGTTGAGATACATGGAACACAACATGAAGCCCGGATAAGGGAGGTGGTAATGCCAAATTGTAACCCATTTCTCCTATTTTACATATGATTCGATAAGGTCCAATGAACCACATAATCAATTTCTTCGTCTTAAATGGTTCCTTTAACCCTTATTAAGGGATGACTTTCTAGAATACATGATATCATTCATCAAATTCCAAAGGCATCATATGCTAATCCACATAGATATTTTGAAGATCTGGAGTTTTCCTCATTTTCTCTTGAACTTTCCTTATTTTATCCATGGTCTAATGAATTGTCTTAGGCACTAGCATTCCTTTATCTCCCACTTCTATCCAACATTAGGGGGTATAAAATTCCCTCATGTGTAAAGCTTCATACGACACCATCCCAATACTAGAATAGTAACCATTGTTATGTACGAATTCTTCCAATGGCGGGTGCTTATTCCAACTTCCTTCATCTTCTAAGATATAAGTCCCTCAACATATCTTATAAGGTCTGCATGGTTCTTTTTGTCCGACTTTCTGATTGCATATGGTTATCTCTCCTAAAATTCAATTTGGTCTCTGTCACATGGTTAAAAGCATCCCAAAATATAGATGTGAACTTTGGGTTGCGATCAAACACAATGCTTATCTCACTTGTTGACATACCATACACCTAGACACAATTTTTTCTATTTATCTCTTCATTCTAGGCCATGCAAATTTTCCCTTCAGGTCATGATACATTTTAGAAGAATCAGGATGAATAATGATGATGATTTTGTGAGCTTCTTCCATAATTACTCTCTTCAGCTCCGAATAATTTTAGACACACATCTTTCCTCTGAATAAAACAGCCTCGCTTGTCGGTTGGGTGAACCCTAGTTGATTTTTCTTATCTTGAAATTCTACATCCAATAATTGGGTTTGCCTTATTACATCCCTAAGGTCACATAAAATATCTGTTTAACTTATAAAGACTCTGTTTTAGGTCCGAGTGAAATTCAGGTCGAGATCTCAAAATTTCTTTAGCAAATTGTACTATAATATCATTAACTCTTTTACATGAAACTCATTTCTTCTTAATGTATCCCCTACCTTGTTTTCCTTCTTAGGGTGATACCTTAATTCAAAGTTATAATCCTTTATAAAGTTCATTCACCTTCACTAGCGCATATTTAGTTCCTTCTCATCGAACATATACTTCATGCTTTTATGATTCCTGAACATTTCAAAATGTACTCCATAAATGTAGTGACTCCACACCTTAAGTGCAAAAATGGTCGCATCTAACTTTAAGTCATGGGTCGAATAATTGTCTTTATGTGATTTCAATTGTATAGACGCATTGGCCACAACTTTCCCATTTTCCATTAAGACATACTATAATCCTTTCTTCGAGGTGTTGCAAGAAAACTTTGTACTTTTGTGTAGGGTTTGTAATAATTAAAAATATAGTGATGGCTAACTTATTTTTTAGCTTTTGAAAATACGCTCACACTTAGAATCCCATTGAAATTGAGTCTCCTTACGTGTCATTCGATTCAAAAGCACGGCTAACTGAGAAAACCCTATAATGAATGTTCGGCAATATCCCACAAGTCCTAATAAACTTCTCTCTTTGAATGCATTTCTTGGTCTTTCCTAATTCAACAACGTGTCAAATTTTGAGGGGTCAACGATTACCCCACCTTGAGAGACTAATGATTAAGAAATCTTACCTCCGACATCCAAAATTCAAACTTACTAAATTTAGAAAAATGTTTCTTTTCTTGTAAGAGTGAAAACACAATCTTAAGATTCTCCACATGCTCTTGTGGGTCCCAAGAGTAAATTAGGATGTCATCAATTAATATTACTACGAACATATCAAGATATGACTAAAATGCGCGGTTCATATAGTCTATGAAAATGGTTTGGGCATTGGTCACTCCAATGGCCATTACAAGGATCTCGTAGTGTCCATATCGGGTCCTAAAAGTGGTCTTAAGTGTGTCAGAACTCTTCACTAAGATTTGATGATATCTAAAACGCACGTCAATTTTTGAGTATACCATAGCTCCATTCAACTGATTGAGTAGATCATCAATCTGAGACAAAAAATACTTGTTCTTGATGGTGATTTATTAAGCCGACGCTAATCATCCCATAGCCTCATCCCATCCTTATTCTACTTCACTACAACATCGAAGCACCCCATAGGAACACACTTGGTCGAATGAATTTTTTTTCTAACAAATCTTCTAATCAAGCCTCCAATTATTCCAATTCAACCGAGGACATTTTATATGGTGCAATAAAGATTGGTTATACCCTAGGAACCAAATCTATGGAAAAATCAACTTCCCTTTCAGGAGGTAGAGAAGTGATATCTTTTGGGAACACACGAGAATTCCCTCACTATTGGAATAGAAGAGATTCTCTTTTGCATATTTATATATGTAGTAATTATCAAGAGAAAAGCTCTATTTTGTTTAAAGAGATAGTGGATCATATAGAGGGTAACTACCAATAACATATAAATCACTTATTTATGAGGTTTTATATCTATTGGCATGAAAATATCCTTCTCCCTACGTAATCATAAGAAATAAAATCCATCCACAATACTACATCTATCTTATTGAATAGTAGACAAATTTAATCAATCATAAAACTTTGATCTTTCACCGTTATTGAACAATTTTCACACACCCAACTAGCCTATTTAGTAATATTTTTTGTGGTGGAGACTACCATCGGAGAGGGTTGCGCGATTACTTCTAAGCCAAGTCTTTTTTCACATCTAGGTTGAATGAAGGAGTGTGACAATCCACAATCAAAGAATACGAAAACGCATATGATTTTATAAATAGCATGTATCGGCAATAATATCATTGTTTCCTTTCACCTTCTTAATATCCAGTGTATACACTCGACTAATATTTCCAGGTATAATATTTGAAGCTTATTGAGTATTCAACATTGGACAAGCCGACTTCATGTGACTCGACCTATTATAGAGGAAACACACTTGGAGCAAATACATACAATCTCCATTATGAGCTTTCTTTCTGTTTACACATTTTAGAGATTTGTTAGTCTTGCATTTTTTGTTGCATATCTTTTGCAGGAGAACCTATAGGTTTCAACTATTGATTAAAACTCCCTAAATCCCTTATATGTTTCCATTCTTTCTTTTGTTCTTTAAAGATCTTCTTTAAGATATTCTCCACAACATAGCCCTATTGGAGAAGTTCAACATAGGTATCAAATTTTCGGTGAGATACACTTCTCATCTGGTGCATACAAGGCTTCTTTAAAATAAGTGATAACATGTAAATTGCATAGTTTATTTAGTTTGATTCACACTTATTTTAGAGTAAAATCATGCACTTTTGTGGTTTTAAGCTGGTATTATGTGTGCGTTTCAGGTACTTAGGAGTTAAACGTTTATGCGCGTTAAAACGACGAAAACAGGAAAAACAACAATGAATTCTAAGGTTCCTGATGTCATGACGGGAACAACCCAATAATGGGGGGCATCTTTTACCCCCAGAGCCAGGTCGTCACCATAAATTCAACAAATCAGAAGATCCAAGTAAAAGAACCATGACGAGTAAGTTGTCGACCCAGTTGACGCCATTCATGTCCCATGATCAAGAACTCCTTTGAAAGAGTCATAACGCGCAGGTCGTCAACCTAGATTACGTCTGTCATGACATTAATGCCAAAATTTCTTACACTAGGATTAGAAATGCAATTTTCCCCCTTTCTCCATTATCTCCACTTACTTTGCATGAATTTGGAAGTTCCTGTATGAGTTTGATACTATAAATAGGCCATTAGTTCATAATTTTTGACATCCAAGCTTGTACTAGCCATAAATTTACAATGTTAAAGCATTAAACACTTCATATTGAAGTGTTTATGTAATTTTATATTCTATACTTCTAAGTTAGTATTGTTGCTAATTTTTATTTTATGTTGTTGTTCCTACTTTGCTGCATTATTATTTTAAGTTCAAAATTGTACCAGATCAAAAGTCTCTCATTTAGAGCATTTATATTATGCAAGTATTCGTTTTTCTTCACTTTTTAGGTACCTTTTAATTTCCGAATTTTATTATGTCTTCATCAATTACATGTTGCTTATTTATTTAATGCATTATGTCTGATTAGATTATTATAGGGTCCAAAAAAATCAAGACTGTTTTACCAGTAAAGTTTATATGAAATGCTTACAATGAGATAAATGTTCATTTTACAATTTCTGTGTAAATGATAGAAAATGTTTGCTATGAAAGTAGAAATACAGAGACACAATTTATGCATCTAAGGGGGTGATAACATGCTTAGGAATTAGAACAATCAGTTCTAACAGCGTGTGAAACAGGGTCAGAATTGATCGAGAAAATACTTAAGATTTCCATTTTGAAATATTAGTTTTGAAAATCAAAAACTTACTACGAAAATAGAAGGTCGAGATACCAGTTACGTATCGAAAGAGAGGAACCGGTATCCGACACCATTATTCAAATAATTAATTTCAAGGTAGTGAAAGCATCTTGAAAATTATTGAGGATATATTTTTAACTTTAAAATAATTTTAGATATATTAATTTCACCGCGAAAGCCATTTTTAAACGTATTAAGGAATCTCGTGACAGACACACGAAAGCGGGCATCACTATTAGTTGAATATTTTCTACAGATCAATTTTTATTTTCATCATAATAAACAAATGCATTCTGTATGAATGTAATTGGTAGATAAGAATCAACATTTCGATCTCTTACTTGTTATTTGATTAATTTAAACTAATTTACTGCATTATTTTACCTTTTCGCTAAAATAAACCATATGTGTAGCCTTAGATAAACACAATTACAATATATAATGATACTTGTTGATTGATCTTTGTGGGATTCAACAATATTTTATACTAACCGGTAAAGTCGTGCACTTGGGGCCCTATCAATAAGCGGCCATGTCTTCAAACTTTTCACTAAATTCAGCTACTGACATGTTTCCCTAATTGAGATGTTGGAATTCCAACTCATTATGTGCTCTCAGACTATCCATAAAGTACTTAACCAAAATTTTTTCTCTAAAATGCTCCCAATCATTTGGAATCTTCCTAGCCGTCATGTAGGCCTCAACACCATTCCACCATTTGTCAACTACTCCCCTTAACATATGGGCAGAAAAGGCAACCTTTTCTTCATTAGTGCATGAAACTACTTTGTAGATCATTTCCAATTCATTTAGCCAGCCTTGTGCAATTAGCGGGTCAAGGCTCCTCGCAAATTATGGTGTGTTCACCCTATAGAACTCTCAAAAGATCTTGCCCCCCTCTTCTTGCTGTGGGGAGGAGGTTGTTTGGTGAGAATATGGGTAAGAAATGGTCTAGATAGGAGGGGGTTGAATAGACCTCCCAATTAAAATTTTCATTAAAAATAGTTTGAATTTTTTTTATTAGAGTTGAAACATAAAAAAGATATCGAGCAGCAGAAACAAATTTTAGCGAATAGAACAATTATGTTTATAGATTGGAATTGGTGCATAATAACTTTTGTAGTTCATAGTACAAACATGTTTGACACCTAAATTCAAACAAAATTTACAAACTAATAATTATATTGAATAATTTCCAAATTACACTAGAAGTGTGACTTCACAACACCAACGCAATATGGATTTTACAACCACAGTTTTCAGTTTAATCTACAACAAGATAAAATCAAAGTACTAATTATAACAAAATCTACACCTTTAGAATAAAATCACTACCAAAATAAGTCCTAATGGAACGCAATTTATAGAAAGAAATAAGAATACCTAATTATGCAATTATCTATGAAAATTAAAAATGAGGGAGAGAAGAGAGTGCATTGGGATTTATACTACTTCGTCGCGTTCGTCCTTGCTTTGCGCCTACTCTAGTCTCCAATGGTTGCCCATTTAAATTTTGTTGATCTTCTAATAATATTTGTGAAAAAATTACAAGAGTTTCATAAAATCACAATATACAATATTAACGCTAAAAATAAAATATTATTTCTGGATCTTTGGCTTGTTCACAATCAACGAGCTAAACTCTTCCAACCTTAATAACCTGCTAATAAGTCTCCTTTCTGCAGCAATCTTTACTCAATCCCACCTGTAATTTAAATGTTGGTATGTCCAAAGATTTGAGAAGAAATCCTACCTCGTTTGTAGGCCTCCACACAACACTACCAAAGTCAATCTAAAGAGAAGAACCTCTTTCCCATTAGAATTGTCAGAACTAGTCACAACATCACACGCCTTGTGAACCTCTGAAATATTAACCAAACCCACACAAAAAATGTTAAATTTAAAAATGAATCTCCTCAACAATCACTGATGTCCGAAAATGAGATTTAGATCCATACTAAAATGGAGAAAGAATGAGGTAGAATATGAAAGAAATTGTTTGCAAGTGTTCTTAAAAGATTCAAAACTCTTCTTAAAATTTGAAATAATAGTGGTTTGTGAGATTTCAAATAAATATTGGAAGTATAACTTTCCTAACATTATGAAAGATTTGAGAGAAACTGAATTTATATGTGTTAGAGATATAAAAAAATGAGTGAAAAAATAATGCTTGATTCGAGTCAAAAGAACATGTATGATTTGAGTCAAGTGGCAAATTGAGTTGAATCAATATCTAAAACACATGAGAAACCCATTGGTATGATTCAAGTCATGACTCGAATCACGATTCTAGTCATGATTCAAATCACGATTCAAGTCATGATTTGAGTCGTGAAACATGTGATTATAATCAAATAAGGTAAAGGCAAAACATGGAGTTGCATTTCTTGATGATTTGAGTGAGAGAGTGTTATGATTTGAATCACGTACAAGTTTGTGATTCGAATCATGACATATTCAAACACTTCCTTAAAGCTTTTTATTCATTTGATTTGAGTCAAGAGATTAGTGATATGAATCACGCACCTAGAATATCAAATATTTGCAATTTTAAAGATGTTATGAGATTCTTCTTATGTCATGACTTAAGAGAATCTCAAATATGGTTCTTGATCCCTAAAATCTACAAAGTGTCTTAAAGAACATTACTTACACTATAATCAAACACTCTATTCACACAGATTAAAATACATTTCTAAAAATCTATCCATTGATGTGCACTAATGAGAAGAATCAATGACATAAAACTAAATAGAAAAGGCTTAAAAACCAAACAAAAAAAGCCATAGTCGTTAAGGTGGAAGAGACATGCAACTTCAGTCTCCCACTTTTTGATGCTTGACAAACTCGTAATTGGAACTGAGTCGACTTTAAGAAGAAGCAAGACATGATCAAATCTTACCTTCATTTTCTTATGCTCCCCGTGACACATTTCACTAACGAACAACATAAAACGCATAAATCAGATCTAGACTCACATTACAACTTCTCTCATTTTGACAAGATCTAAAAGGGGTAGATACCAATGAGCCTAAATGCAAAATAACCAATAATATACTCTAGAGAAACAAATGAGATATACATAGCTAACAAGAATATACAACATCAAAGATCGAACATAGAATACAAAGATGGACATGCTAAATGCAACAAATCATGTAAATAGACATGCAACTACACAACAAAACAACTACGTGATAAAAAAATTTATGATTGGAAGATTAAATAATACATGAACTAACAAAATAATTATCAAATTCACATAATTAACATGATGCATTGAAAAAGGTTTTAAATGCAAGATCGAATAGTCACACAATAGCTTAGAAATGAATGAATGAAATGAAGAATGTAACAAAGTAAACAAATAAAATGTATAGAACAAAATACAAATACTGATATTACAAGATATAAAAGTTGTAGAAACATACCAATAGGCTTGGTTAAAGTATAACTTGCTACAAGGAAATGTCATTGTACAACATAATACAAATAACATATGAAATAAAATAGGAATCCAAATCTAATTTAAAAATAAAAAATCTAAGATTCCTAATTCCCTACTTATCTTGTGAAAAGGTTATGCGGATAATGGTTTTGTAAAAATACCATCTAACTAGTTTTTACTATCCATATATTCAAAAATAACATCACCTTTTTTTAACATGGTCCCTAAAGAATTGATGCCAAAATTCTATATGTTTAGTACGTGGATGAAGTACCTAATTCTTAAGGAGGATTATTGCGCTAAAGTTATTGCACTTAATTGAGATGTGTGAAGAAAAGTCTCTTATGAAGATGTTTTGCTGAAGACAAATATGTTGGAAAGAAGAGAAAGTATGTTTCATGCTCAAGTCAAGATTATAGAACTCAATTTTCACAAGTTTGATTTTGATCAAGGTATGGTTTCTCAAGGATCTAGATCATGTTTCTCATATAAGGTGATATGAAATTCATTATTTATATACCTTAGGTGCTCAAGAAATATTTATGCATATTGGTCATTCAAAAACTTATTTTAATTTTTTTTTAAAATCAAGTTTTCTTTTACAACAATCTATTGCGATAGATGACCAATAGATTGTCATGTTGCTTCTGCCTAAAAAAAATTCAATCCCAAGTTTGCAACAATCAGTTGTACCTCAATACCAATCGATTTTTACATGTTCATTTTTGAATTTTTTTAACGTTTCAACAAGGAAACAATCGACTGTCTGCATAAACCAATCGATTGTCATTGAAACATCATGAGATTTTCTGAAACTTTGACACACCTTTTCATGACCTCTTTACATGGCATCTATTCACTAATCATTGTAAAATATTCCTGAACTTTATCTAAAGCATTGCCATGATTTTTACAAAGGTATTTTGTGTGATATAAATAATAGTAATTTTCCACTTCAAAATTACCTCTTTCAATATCAATTTTTTTTGCATAATTTTAAAAACACTTAGAAACTTTTTTGCATAAAACTTTATAATAAAGAAGAAAGTTATTGAGCACTTATAGTGTATTATATTAAAATTTTATAATGAAAGGGAAGAAGGTTGTCGGAATTTTATTGTATTATCAAAGTTTACTTGTATTAAAATTCATTAATATCTTTGTATGGATACTTGTTTTCTAAGTTTGTGGAAACAAGTGCTTTAGAGAGAAATTATGTTTCTTTCACTTGTTTTGTAAAATTATAAGATTGTGTGTCTTTGTGATTGTGTTAGAAATTTAAGAGAGACATGTGGATTGGTTGTAATGTTTCTAACATGGTGAAATCTGTCATGGGGTGTGAGGGGACTAGATGTATCCTTGATTGGAAAGGGGAACTAGTATATATCCTAGCATTCTTTACTTTCCGCGTTTATTTTTTATGCATCTAACTTTTATAATTCATCAAAATGTTTGAGAAAAATAAGAACACACGAACTGTTGTCTAAAAATCAAGAAATTTATGATAACCTAATTCACCCCGTCTCAGGCTGCGTTCTATAATTACATAATGCAACCATGTTTTAAATTTCAATCCAATAATTGTTTATTTATCCATAGTACTTGTGCATAATATTACCAGCGACTACATATTGAGTCTCAGTGGTAGAAAGAGTAACGATGTGTTGCTTCTAACTATTCTTAGAAACAAAATAATTTTCAAAAAAATGACATGTGTCACTAGCACTTTTCCTATCCGACTTCCAACAAACAAAATCATAATCAAAAAATCTACTAAGATATATCTTCTACATTTGGGAAACCAAAGACCGTGATGTGAGGTTTCGTTAAGATACCTCAAAATTCATTTTAAGATCTTAAAGTGGGATTCTCTAGGTGGAGCTTGAAATCTAGTATAAACACACACACACACACACACACACACACACACACTCGCGCGCACGCGCGCACACACACACACACACACACACACACAAAACTTAATATATGGCATACTAATGGTTAAATATAGTAAAGATCCTATTATACCTTTATATTTGGTAATGTTGATCTCTATGTAATTCTCATCTTTATCTATCGACACATTTGATGCCATAAGGGTTGAGATTCTTTTAGAATTTTGCATATCAAACTTCTTTAGAAGCTCCAAGAAATACTTTATTTGGCTTATGAACGCTCCATCTTTGGATTTCTTTATTTGCAATCCTAGGGAGTATGTAATCTCTCTTATTAGAGATATTTCGAATTGTCCTTGCATCAAACTAGAAGAATCCTTACAAAGGGGTTCATTTGTAGAACCAAATATAATATCATCAATGTAAGTTTGAACTAATAAGATATGAATATATAACTTCTTATGAGAAAAAAATTTAATGTGAAAACCATTTAATGCAATGGGAGTTTAATGAAAAGAATATATTAATGGAACTAAAACATTATTTGATGTAGACGAAAATAATTTTTATTTAAATGAAAAATAATTAAATGACCACGATGTAAACAAACAATTGAGATCAATTAAGATAAACTACATGCAACTTCACGAAGATAAATAAGAAAGGAACAATTATATCAATTACAATGATCTAGGACTTAACTTGCCGCAAAATTTAAGTTAGAAAACAAAACTAATATACAAAAAGCATAATACAATAAAAAAAATATGATTGAATACATCTTCCTTCACCTGTCTTGATAATCCATTAAGATTCTCAGACACTCCTGCACAAAATATTAATAAATAGAACTACATAGTCAATTTCAGTTGGGTCCTTGGAAGTTAGTTAAATAACACTTAGGTATCCAAACCACGATACCATTAGAAACGTAAACATTCATAATATGAAAAATAAGCCAAATTAGATCTTTGTATCCATAATAATGACATGTTTTTTTAGATAAAATGCTCTTTGTTGCACCCCAAAATTTCCTCACTTGGTTTTCAACCATCATATGCTTATTGCTTCTCATACATGGCATTTACATTGGTACTTGTGTGTGGGATCAAGGATTGCTAGAGCTTGTGATCATCAGTTGAAGATGGAAGTTTTCAAGGAAAGTTGTGTGGGACCTCATGCTCATGAGTATCTTATTAATTAAATATCATTGGATTTTTGAAATTCCCCAAGAATCTTTGAGGAATCAGGGTGTGGCTTCAGTTACTTAGCCCTTAAGCCTTTTGATCAGGAATTATGGTTTTGGCCCCTTTCAAGAATTGAGTTGAATTTTCATCAAGAATTGGTTTCTTTGATCAATTGATGGCCCAAATTATCATGTATGACCATTGGATCCATCACAGACTTCTCAAAGCATTGCATTGGATGATTGTTGAATTTTGACCTAATTAGTGAAAAAGTCAACTATTGGTCAAAGACTGTTTTTGACAAATTTCTTGAGCAACTTGGTTCTAAATGGATTATGTGTACTAAGGAATCCTCATTTGGATCATGTACCTTTGGTGGGTATTATTTGATGTCCAGTGACTTATTCTTGATTATTTGATTATTTGAGCAAAAGTCAACAAAAGTCAACTATTGACCAAGTGGACTTTTGGTCAAAGTTGAAGTCAAAAATCATGTTTCAGCAACATATGGCTTTTGGTGGAAAAAATTCAAGGGAAGTGTGATTTTGGAAGCTAACTTGTTCATGAAGTAACTTGGTGAAATGGAAATTTTTCTAAGTGTAAAAGTTACTTCATAATGCTGATCTTGTAAAATTCATAACTTCCTCATTTTTTATTGAAAATTTGCAAACTTTATATGCCTAGAAATCTGGGAAGAAGACCTAAAAGTTTTTTTTGGTCCTATGTCAAAAATATTCTTATTTTGAGAGTTATGGAGCAAGACATTATAGGTCACTTTTGAGAACTATGGGTCATTTTCACCGTTCAGCCATTTTCGAGGCCACGTTTGGGGACTTTAAATGTTTCAAAATAAATTTACACCAACATGAAAGTTGTAAGGAATCTCAAGGAACGTTCCAAAAAATACAAGAACTTGAGTTAAATCTCAAAATTGAGAAAGTTATGACCATGAGACCAAGGAGTGGTTTTTGTGAATTTACTAAAAAAAAAACCTAGTTTTGCATATACTCCATTTTCTCAAAATGTAGCCATTCTTTTTTACTCAAATCAAGCCCATAACCTATTTGGGTCTTGAATTAGAGTACCTTGCCTTCTATTTGCACCCATGCAACCATTTTGGCCAATTTTACACTTAAAACCTCATTTTTGCCAAAATTGCCAACTTTGATGTTTCTCTCTCTACACTCCACTAACTTGTACCATCTTTTCCCCATATACTACTGCACTTATGAGGTGTCCAAAACGCACAAATCCCCTAGCCAAATGTGAACAAAATGCAGCCTTGCTTAACAAGTTGATTTTTGGTCTTATCTTCCATTTATGCTCTCGAACATCTCTTTGCTTGTAATGACTCTTCTAACCTCACTTTGGGGGCCTATATAAGCAAGGCAAGTCATCCATTTCAAGACACACAAGCTCTCTCTTCCCCTTTCACAAAAAACCATCAAATTGGTCTTATCTTTCTCCCTCTTGAATCAAGCTTCTTCTCTAGAATTTCTCAACATCAAAACTCTTTATTTGAGTTCAAAGAAGAAGAATTTACAAGAGTTTTTGGGTTTCTTTTGACTTTGAAGCACAAGAGGGAAATTGACTCTTTCTCCACTTGGTAAGCTTGCAAAACCCTAACCATGACGTTTCAAGATCTGGAAATTATTTTATGTGTTCTTGATGTTCTTTAGAACACTTTTCATGCTGAAAATTTCCATTGATTCTTGCTTGATTTTCTGATTTTTGGATTGGAAGTTATTTGATGAAAATGATTTTTTAGCCAACTTCTCACCCAAATTTCGCTCTCATCATTCATCCTTTTGAAAAACTTTCTAAACCAAAGTTATAGATCTCTCTGAGATCTTAAACTTTGGTGTTTACAACTTTTTATTTCATCAAGAAATGAAGGAGAAAAATGGAAGTGAAGTTACCCGGGTGAAAGTCATGAAACACGATTTCAAATGAAAAATTGATTTTTAGCCAACTTCTCGCCCAGATTTCTCTCTCATCTTTCATCCTTTTGAAAACATTTCTAAACCAAAGTTGTAGATCTCTCTGAGATCTATAACTTTGTTGTTTACAACGTTTTATTTCATCAGGAAATGAAGGAGAAAAATGGAATGGAAGATGCCTTGCTGAAATTCGTGAAACACGATTTCATGAGAAGTTTTTGAATTTTTTTTGCTTTTGCATGGCCACTTGGCATGCCTCGATTTGCTCACTATGAATTTTGTCCTTTTTCATCCAATGATTGGGAAGTGTTTCTATTGGTCCATGTAGCAGGCACGGAATTTCATGATTGACCAAGCATTTCTTTTTTAGTTTTTTATTTTCATTTACTTTCTTTTATTTGTTTATTTTATTAAAAATATTTCTAATTATCAAAAAAATATAAAAAAAATATATGCTGAAAGCATTTGTAGTCGATTTTTTATTTCTGATTTTTATTTTATTTTTCCATTTAGTTTTCTATTTTTGGTATTTTAATTTCTAAAATGTGTTTATTTTGTTATTTCTTTTATATAGCTTATGAATTTAATTATTTATGGCCAATTTATGAACCCTAAAAATCTCAAAAAAATATTTTCATATTCCTCTGAGTATTCTGGAATTTTTGGTGGTCTTGGACCAAATATATTTTTAGTTTTGCTTTGTTTTAAAAATCGGACAAGATTTAAATGGATTCTTGAGGTTTTATGGCTTCTACATGATGTTTCAATGTAATTCCTTCACTTCCATTGGTCATAAAATTTCACAAAAATATTTTCTAGCTTCTGTAAGATATTAAGTTGATGTTTTTTATTTTTGTAAATTTTTTGCTTCTGTTTCTGTGCCTTGTTCAAATTTATTTTGTTCAAAGGTTGTTTTAGACTAGTTTGTGAGCTAGTTTCAAATTTTCTTTTTTTTGATGCTCCCTTGATCTTTTGGCTTGAGAAAAGATATGCCTATGACTTGCTAGAGGTTTTAGCTCTTGTAAATATTTTGTTTGGATTTTATATCCTATTTTTCTATTTTCTTCGGTTTTTTTGATCATGAGCATCCCTTTTGCCTAGTGTCATTAAACCCAACTTCATTTTGAAGCTTGTGGACATAATTTAAGGCTTATTTTTGGGTATGTTATGATAATTTGGATGCTTAATTGGTATGTCAACTTATTTTTAATTTTTGGAAATTTTAAGTTGATCATTTGGCTTTTACATTAAGCATATAAGTTTGTGTGGTTTGTAAACCCTAGTTTCCTACCCTTTTGATCTTTTGAGCCAACTTTTGCTTTGACCTTGACTCCATTGATGCTTAGAAGAATGATAAGCTCAAGGATAGTCTTATAAAAGACTTGAGAGGTATTTGACTTCATTTGATCATCTTGATTTTTCTCTTTGATTATGTTTCTTTCTTACGCTTATTTGTGGTTTTTGTGAGATACATGGAATGCATTGATGTGAACCATTAAGGAGATGATTCTCATTTCTTTATCTTATTCTCATTACATATTTAGGGACTTAAGATCAAGTTGGTTGATTAATTTAAGCTACCTAACTTGTGTTTGTTATGATTGTCTTTGTTGCTTTATTTTCATTCATATGTGATCAAGGTTAGGAGATTGTTTTGATGCGTTCCTTTGTCAATTACCTTAGATCCATATTGAATTGAATCTTATGTGTTTTCTAATGAATTGTAAAGTAATTTTACCTTTAATGTATATCTTCTATGATTCTATGGCTTGCATTCAATTACAAGTCCACTTTGATGACTTTTGGGAAGCAACATTTCTCATCCTCCCACTTTGTTTTCTTTCCTCTTTGATGGTGAGACCTTTAGGGTTGAGGATCTATATTTGAAGTATGTTTTCATGTGTATGTGAATATTGCATTAATTTCATCTTTGTACTTCCTTCTTGCTTGCCTTACAAGTTTGCTTCCTTTGAGCTTTGTTTGATGTTTTCGCTAGCTAGTTTTGTATCTTGAGGACTATTTCATTTCTTGAATGATGTTCAATGATTGATGCTTATTGGTATGTCTTAGCTACCAACTTCTTTTGTTTGTTTTGATCCTTTAGTGATCATACCTTCCTTGTTTGACCTTTGATATATGATTCCTTTGTGCGATGATATCTCTCACTTTTGTGAATTGTGTTTGTTTTGTGCTTTAGCCTTAGTGCTTTGATCATTTGGCATCCTTTGTGATATGTTGCTGACTTTGGGCTTGTCATTGCCTTATCACATGAATATTTGATCATACATTAGTTTGTATTATTTTTCATAGATTACTTGAGTATTACTCCGTGTGCA
This sequence comes from Lathyrus oleraceus, assembly GCF_024323335.1. Classification (NCBI taxonomy): domain Eukaryota; kingdom Viridiplantae; phylum Streptophyta; class Magnoliopsida; order Fabales; family Fabaceae; genus Lathyrus; species Lathyrus oleraceus. The sequence continues at coordinate 323,143,220 of NC_066581.1, forward strand.
TTACATCTTGTGGCGATCTTATGCATCCTCTTAGTGAGTCTGTTTTGATGCTTGATCTTAGTATGCATATTGTTTATCCTTGCTTACTTCTTTATTATTTTTTTGCCATGATCCCTTAGGATTTGACTTCATCTTGTGCAATATAAGTCATTAGACCTTAGGATTCTATCCATGCATGCTAACATTAGGGTTTTGCTTAGTCTCCTCTATCCTTAACTTTAGGGCCATTATTGCATGACAACGTTAGGGTTTTGTGTAGTCTCCCCTTAGCCTTTTATTCTTTATTTTGCATTATACCTTCTTTTTCTTAATCAAATTCAAAAAACTAAGCCACAACGAGTTGGTTCACATGTTACGAGACTTAAGTAATAAGAGGGTAATGAGGCGGTACATTCCATTTACCATTATTTCTCTTATTCATAGCCTTTTATTGTGGACCAATTCTCAAATATTTTTCAGAAAAATGGAGAAGGAAGAGTGTCCCTACATTGGGATTAACTCATCACTATCTACAACAAAAATACAAACCAAATCAAACTATTTTTGGCTTCTTAGCCCTTTTTTTATTTTGCAAACCTTCTTCTTAACAAAGGTTGTGTTATTTCCATTCCGTGCAATGCGACATGTAAGTCCCTAAAGGTTGGGCGGTAAGTCATCAAAAATCTAGAGTGTGAATGTAACATTATCCTCCTAAAAAACACAAACAAACCAACTTTTTAAGGTGAACTATGAATGCCCTGATCAAGGTAACATCTCTAGTATCCCTTATGGATCATCTCATGCCACTAACTCTAAGGAAGATATACACCACACTAATCGTGTCATAAGAAACCTAGTCATTAAAATCCTTAATGAAGGACATTCTGTGAAGGGAGTCTCTACTCCCCTGTCTAAAATGTACCCCTCTTCTGAGGTTTCACAACATAGTGAGAAGGATGATGATTCCTCCAGTTCTGAGAAGGACATGGCTGCTGAAGGTTTGTGCTCTCTAGGGCAAACTATGTCTGATAAAGGAAAATATATGGCATCTAAAACTGCCAATGCTTCCCATTCTGAGAAGCATGATGTTGCAAACGATGTGATTGACCTAGAGGATGATAGGTCCGATGATCAAGAGGATAGCTTACTTCATCACTTAAAGCCAAGTGTGGCTAAGCGTATGAAGACTCGAAAAGGAATATTTGTGGCTGAACTGATGTGAGCTAAAACAGCTAAGAAGACTACTGGTGTTGGTCCTTCCAAATCTTGGAGCAAGGTTGAAGTGAAGAAGAGGAAGGTTAGAGAAGTTTCTGAGTCTGAAGAGGATGTTGAGGAAGATGTCCCTGACATATCTCCTATGAAGAAAACCACTATGAGGAAGTCTCCTGGTAAAGTTGTTGTTGTGCATTTGCATAGTATTTCTTTCCATCTTGAGGATGGAGCTACCAAATGGAAATTTGTGATTCAAAGAAGGGCGGCTGTGAAAAGGGAGTTAGGAAAGGATGTTGCTGAAATCAAGGAGGTCATGGACCTGATAAAGGATGATGGGTTGTTAAAGACTGTGACTGGGTTCTCTCAGTGCTATGAGAGTTTAGTTAAGGAATTCATTGTTTACATTCTGGAGGATATTGTTGATAAGAACAATAAGGAATTTTGCAAAGTGTTTGTGAGAGGTAAATGTATCACATTCTCTTCCACTGTTATTAACAATTTTCTGGGAAGAAGAGTTGAGGGTGCAGGTGAACTGGAAGCTACAGACAATGAGGTATGTAGAGAAATTACAGCAAGGCAAGTGAAAGGGTGGCCTATTAAAAAGCATCTTCCTGCTGGGAAGTTGACTGTCAAGTATGCAATATTGCATAAAATAGGAGCTGCAAATTGGGCGCCTACCAACCATATTTCCACAATTTCTAATACCCTTGGAAGATTTATTTTTGCTGTTGGAACCAAACTGAATTTTGACTATGGTAGATTTATGTTTGAACAAATCATCAAGCATGCATCTACTAATGCAGTTAAGCTGCCTATTGCCTTTCCCTCTATGATTTGTGGGATTATCCTGAAGCAACACCCTGGTATTCTGAGTTCTAATGACTTACCTAGTAGAAGGAAACCTGCTCTGTCTGTGCATTATAAACTGTTTGAAGGCAGTCATGTCGAATACGTTGTCATGAAATCTGCCATGAAAAAGCCAGCCTCAAAAGTTGGAACTATTGCTGAGCTGAAGGAAACAGTCGTTGGAAGCAACATCTAGGAAACAGTCGTTGGAAGCATTGATTGCAAGCTTGGAGCAAGCTGAAGGGGAAAATATTGATCATACTAAGGAAGCTGAAGCCCACACCTCTAGTGAGAGGTCTGCAACTAATGATGAGACAAGTGACAATTATGTTTCTAGTGCTGATGAAGCTGCAAGCTCAAGCTCCTCTGATTAGCTCCTTTGACTTTGGTCCCTAGTGATGTGATGGTGTTCATTGATGTGATGGTTTTTATTGATGTGATGGATTTTCTTGTTTTTGGCAATTCTGTTTTGCTGTTTTGTTGGTTTGTATCTCAACTTGATTACAACTGATTGTGTACTTGGTTTTGTAACCCTTAACTTTTGACATTTTGGTTTATGACTGAATAGACATTTATTTTGTCTCTTTGGTCTCTTTTGGCTAAAAATGGGGAGAAGTAGATATAGCTAGATGATGTTTGATGTTATGTTTGATACAAAGAGGGAGAAGTGTTTTGTCTGTGTGAAGCATTGGTTCTTGGTGTGGACTAGCTAAAGGGGGAGGTGGTGTGTTCTGAGCACAAGCGCATGTGTGTTTACTAGTTGCTATTTTTACTAGTAATGTATGTATGTTTACTTTTGCTGCTGAACTGATACTTTATTTGATTTCTTGTGAACGTATGATATGATGTATGTTTTAGCCAAAATTTGTCAAATGGGGAGTTTGTTGGTTCTATGTGTTGGCATCCATTTTGGTAAAACTTAGAGTTATCACAACTTGTCACGCGTGTTGTCTTGACATGTGATATCAACTTCCTGCAGGATGTTTAAATATGGTTGTGCAGGATTTTACTAAGATGTCAGACCCGATGTTAAGACATGTGTATACAGAATATTCAGTCTGAATGTTATATATCTTGATATTGCGCTTTTCATGCAAATCTGTGTGTGCCTATGTGGAGATTGAATGCGCTATTCAAAGAGTAATTTGATTTAAAACCAGATTGTTCTATTTTCTAATAAGCGATGATTAGCTACTGTTTCTTAGGAGATACGCAAGGAAAATAGAATTAGGGTTTTATGCTACCCAGGCCCATTCAAAGAGCTTCTATTTAAAGGCCATGTAAAACCTGGTTTAGACACACAAGAAATGAATGATAAACTGAGAGAGTTTTAGGGTTTTAGTCTTGTGTGAGCTTGTGTATTGTGAGCCATTCATTCATCTTATTGATGTATGAATTTGACTGACTTTTGTGTTGTAATTTGTCCACTATAAACTTTGAAGTACGAGTGTATTTGTTTACTTGGTTGAAGCTTTTAAGCAAGATCAAGTATGTGTCTTTGAAGTGTCTTCTTTCTTTTTGGATTTGTTATTATATCACTAATGTGATTGAGGGGGAGTGAGTAGGGTCTCATATCTAAGAGTTCTTAGATATGAGTCACACGGGTAGAGATTAGGTGAAAAGACTATAACTTGAAGTTGTTTACTGAGTGTCTTTGAACTAATTTTGTTTAGTGGATTTCCTTCCTGGCTTGGTAGACCCCAAACGTAGGTGAGTTTGCACCGAACTGGATTAACAATTGCTTGTGTCGCTTGTTCAATTGTTTCTTTGTTTTTATCCTGTTTATATTTTATTTATTGTTCAAATATTAGTGTCGTGACATTACCTTCGACATCTTATATCTGATACCAGAGTTTCACTATTGCCCAACCTCAAATAGTTGTGACTTCTACATAAGTCCGATTACGATTGCTTAACATAGCACTAAATTTGTGACACAAAAGGCATAGCATTCTAGTTAGTGAGATTTTAAGTCTCCCCTCTTTCATGGTATTGTGTGGAAACTTGGCCTTTTTTCCTTCCTTTGGAAGATGTCTTGGCTCAAGGACCCATGCTTGTGATAAGTTGGTTGAGTATTCTCCAAAGAATGTCTAAAAGAATGAAAAGCAAAAGCAAAACAATACTAACTTCTAACTCATTAACAACTAACTTTTAATTTCAAGTCATTTACTTTAATGTCATTTAATTCTAGCCTTTATTCATTTGCCATTGTTCATACCATTCTAATTGTTTATGTTAATGCAATTTTCACTTTGTCCACTTGGACCATATTGTGTGATATATCTTGTTTGTGTATACTTTGCTTGTTTGTATGGTCTTTGACCATTAATGTACATAATAACAACAAAAACCTTAAAAAAACTTTTGTGTGGACTGTTGGCTAGATCTTGGACAAATGGACTTAGAACTTAGGCAACATTCCTATGCTAAAGGACTTGGCCAATGCCAACTTTCTGTGAAACCAAGTGCTTCCAATTTGAAACTTCATCTGATACATCATTCAAGATCCCTCTGAGTTCATCTACAACATGATCATTGTGAAGCTGTTATTTTGAACCTGTGACTTGTGGAATTCATCTGTTACATGGGCTAATTTGAAGAAGATCATAGAATGGCTAAAGCTTGGATGTGGCTATCTTTATTTGATGCCTTTTCTCTTCAAGATAATATAATTGTGCATTTGTGTGTTGCTTGATTCTAAATGTCCAAGAGATTTCTGGGTTTCTATTGACATTCTTGTCTATTGGATTACTACCCATTTGGTCAAATCTTTTCAACTCTTAACTTTTAATTTTGTGTATAGGATTAGTCTCTTCATCTTATCCCCATTTCTTTAATTTCAAAATCTCTCCCTCCCTTTTCAAAATCTTCTTTGATTGAACTTATTTTGTTCTAAACTTTGACCACTTTGCAAAAAGATAGAAACTTTGGCCTTATGCCATTGCCTTTTCACACTTCTTTTCTTAAATCAAATTTGTAAATAAACTTAACTATACTTGACTTAAACTTTCAAAAAAAGAAAAAAAAAGAATTAACTCATCCAAACCATTTTTAGGCCTTAGTACCTTTCAAGCTTATTTTTTATTAAAAGTAATGCATCTACTTTGAAATTTGTATCACGAACTACGAGGTTTTGATCCCTCATTTTTATGTTGGTATGTAGGCACAAGTCCGAAGGTCTTGTCAAACATAAACATATAATTAATGAATTCTTTTCTCATCCCCCCATTCTATTTGTTTATAAACATCATTTTTGTACCAAATACATATGCACACAAAAAAGGCTCCCTAGGAGTATCTAGGACACTTTTGGTGCTAACACCTTCCCTCTGTGTAACTAACCCCCTTACGTGTAATCTCTAACATTTTATTAGTTTTGATTTGAAAACTTCTTACTTTTGGGTTTTGTTCGTATTTTTTCCCTTTTCCCTTGGAAACAATAAAAGCGTGGTGGCGACTCTTGTTATTTGATCTCTAGCTTATCCATAGCTTGATGATCACGAATTTACCGCTGGGGAAATTAAGTGGCGACTCTGCTGGGTACTAGTCTCCAGTGGGTTTAGCCTACTTTTTATGTGTATATATTTGTATATATGTGATGTTTGTATGTATGTATGTGTGACATAATCTGTTTGTTGTGCTTGGTGATCTCTGAGTGGTGAGATAAGTTCTAACCTGAACTTGAGTGCAATTAAGATAGGAGGATGGTATAGTCATGTTCGACTTGTGTGGAGTAGTCCTTAACAAGTTGGCTTGAGATCCATCTGCTCAGTGGAGACTCTTTTGGATTTGGAAATGTCACACAAGTATTTGTGGTTAGGCATTACTATCTCTAATTTGGATCCAAGAAGCTTAGGACCTTAGAACATTTGACCCCCTCTTGGCCTATTTAGGACGTAGTGCGGAGACTGTTTAAGTGTAGGCTTGATAACAATTGTTACGCGATACTACACTCAGACGAGTTTCTCTTGAGAATATTATGGGCCGATGAGTCAGTCATCTTAACCTGTAATATCCGATAGATGGAATTAAGACTCTGGTAACTTTTTAGAACATGATCTACAGGTTTTATCCTTAGTTCAATCCTTTGGGATGGTTCTTACCCAGACTCCATGCTCGTGACTTACAACAAACCCTTGATTCTTGGTTGATCCAATCAAGTCTTGTCAATATCAATGGAACTTGGGTGTTGATAAAGTGTAAACCATAATCCACCAAAATGGATGATTGATCTTGACAATGGCTTGATTCATCCCTTGACCTTTGTTTGTTTGCCTTGTGTGTGATCCCTTATTTGTGATTGTTACATTCATGTATTCATGCGCATCATAACATTCATCACACGAAAGTTTCAAGGAACTGAGGTATTATTTGCAAATATTTTCAGACCATGGATTGTGGATGAAGGAACACTAAGAAGTACAATTTCAAATGTCCCGACTTGAAAGAGTTAAGGAAGCTAGCATACTTTGTATTAGATCCCTCGGACTTCAAACAACTTCATGGGAAGCTTTTGTCTATCTTGTATGCTGATGTGGTTGAAGGACTTCTGAGTGTGTTAGTGCAGTTCTATGATCCTCTCTACCGTTGTTTCAATTTCCCAGATTTTCAGCTTGCGCCTACTTTGGAGGACTATTCTCATCTTTTGGGGATACATGTTTCTAGTAGAGGGCCTTTTAGTGGATTGGAGGAGATTCCTCGATCTAATCTTATTGCTGAAGCTCTTCACTTGAAGAAGTCTGAGATAGAGGCTCATTGGGTGAAGAAAGGAGGGTTGTTTGGGTTTCCATCTTATTTTCTCATCAAGGAAGCTATTGATTTTGCTCAAGCCGGTAGTGTGGATGCTTTTGAAGCTATCTTTATGTTGCTCATTTATGGATTATCTTTGTTCCCTAACATCGACGGTTTTGTTGATGTTAACGCCACTAAAGTTTTCTTGATTGGGAATCCTGTACCTACTTTGTCGGGTGATATGTATTTCTCTTTTCATCTAAGGAACTCTAAAGGTGGTGGAACTATTGTCTGTTGCATTCCTCTTCTGTTCAAGTGGTTTATTTCGCACTTGCCTCAGACGTCTACTTTTGTGGAGAACAAACAATGTCTACGATGGTCTAAGAGACTTATGTCTCTCACTAATGATGATATAGTTTGGTATGATCCGTCTTTGAGCAGTTTGGAGATTATTGATAGTTGTGGTGAATTCTCTAATGTGCCTCTCATTGGTACACAAGGAGGAATTAACTACAACCCTGCTTTGGCTCGTCGTCAACTTGGGTTCCCCTTGAGAGACAAACCTAATAACACTTTGTTAGAAGGTCTTTTCTATCAAGAGGGTAAAGATCCCGAACATCTGAAGTAGAAGATTGTGCATGCTTGGCATAATATGCATAGGAAAGGAAGATCCGAGCTTGGCCCGCGCAATTTTGTAGCTTTGGAGGCTTAGACTCTTTGGGTGAAGAAGAGAGCTTTGGAGTTGAAGATGCCTTATCCTTGTGAAAGACCTATATATATGGTTGTGGCTGAGCCATTAACTCTCCCTGACCAAGATGTAGAGGAGTTGGAAGACGCGTTCGCCAAGATGAAGCAAGAGAAAGATATGTGGGAAGAGCGTTTCTGTGCTTTAAGCAATAAGCATGAAGAGTTGCAATTGGAGTCTAAGGACAAAGATGCACTTATTGAGCTACTTGAAGACCGAGTGACGAAGAGACAGAGAGAGCCAGAGGTTTCATCTTCTAGCATGCCTCAGCCTTCCGTTGCTTGGAAGAAGATTATTGATCAGCTTGTCCTCGAGAAGACTCAGATGAAGGTTTCTTTTGAGACCGAGATCCGTCGCATTCGAAGGAAGTACGCGCCTTCAACTATGGCTTCTAACATTGTTGTTAGGGATCCTTAGGATGACTAGTCTCCTCTTATCTTGTATTTTTCATTTGGTTTCTGAAATTGTACTCAGTGTAATCCTTCCAATTATATAAATGAAAAGAGATTTTTGGTCATATACAAATTCTTACAATTGTTGATATATATATATATATATATATATATATATATATATATATATATATATATATATATATATATATATATATATATATATATATATATATATATATATATATATATATATATATATATTTGCAAATGATATAAGTAAGTTCCTTGAAAACAAAAATAAAAATCAAGCATTGCATTTCATGCATCATTTGCATAAGCAGGTTTCTCTTTCGCCAGATGTCTCATTGGTGTTTCTTCTGTGCTTTAGCCAAGCTGACTCATCGGTACAACACCCGCGCCAATCATTTCAAAATTATGGAGCATCTAGAGCAAGAGGACAGAGAGCTGAAGGACGAGATCGCTCGCCTGACTGCCATGATGGAGTCGGTTCTTGCTGCTCAGAGTCAATCATCTCCAACGCCTGCAACTACTCCTGCGAGGACGGTTATTTTAGAGGTGGCTACCTCTACCATGCCTACTGCCACCGCTCATTTTGCACCCACTATGCCTCCCGGATTCCCGTGGGAAATGTCGTCCAACTTTATTCCTGAAGGCTTTGCGCCTACTTTTGCTTCCATGTCGGCATCTAGCCCGGTCATGTCTGTGCCACCTCCTGTTGTTCACACCTTACCTCGTTTAGAGGACACCATTAATCACTCTGAGCCATCTGAGGGTCCGGATGTCTATGAGAAAATGGATGAAATGAAAGATCAGTTTCTTGAGTTGCGCAAGGAATTAAAGACTCTAAGAGGTAAGGACTTGTTTGAAAAAAGTGTTGTTGAGTTGTGTTTAGTGCCCAACGTCAAGATCCCATTGAAGTTCAAAGTGTCTGACTTTGAAAAGTATAAAGGGAACACTTGTCCACTCAATCATTTAATGATGTATGCCCACAAGATGTCTACTCAAACTGATAATGATCAACTGTCGATTCATTATTTCCAGGACAGTTTGACTGGTGATGCTCTCCGTTGGTATATGGGGTTGGACAGTGCAAACGTTCGTACTTTCAATGACTTGGGATAGGCTTTTGTTAAGCAGTATAAGTATAACGTGGATATGGCGCCTGATAGAGACCAGTTGAGGTCTATGTCTCAGAGAGATAAGGAGACGTTTAAAGAGTATGCGCAGAGATGGAGGGAATTGGCTGCCCAGATCACTCCTCCTTTGGAGGAAAAAGAGATGACAAAAATCTTTCTGAAGACCCTGAGTTCATTTTATTATGAACGAATGATTGCTAGTGCCCCCAATGACTTTATCATGATGGTAAACATGGGGATGAGGCTTGAGGAAGGAGTCCGAGAGGGACGTTTGTCAAAAGATGAGGCATCATCGACCAAGAGGTATGGCAGCGGTTTCAGCAAGAAAAAGGACAATGAAGCGAATTCAATAAGCAATGGGAGGCAGAGGAGGCCTCAGATCAAAAGGAATCCAACACCCCATCAACATCATCATCAAGTATCTTCAGTTATCTCTGTATTTTCTAATCAACAATCAACACAAGTTCAACAACAACCACAACGTCAACAACAACAACCGCAACAACTAACAAACACCTACAACAACAACAATACTACCAACAATCATCATCAACAAAACTTTGAGAGGAAAAAGGTCTCTTTCGACCCGATTCCTATGTCTTATGCAGAATTATACCCGTCTTTGGTTCTCAAGAACCTTATCCAACCAAGAAACCCGCCACAGATTCCAGAACCACTTCCATGGTGGTACAAGCCCAAGCTCCGTTGTGCTTTTCATCAGGGAGCACCCGGACATGATATAGAGAACTGTTATCCGCTCAAGTATGAGGTTCAAAAGCTGATGAAGAGTGGAATGGTGTCCTTCGAGGACCGTGCACCGAATGTGAAAGAGAATCCTTTTCCCGCCCATGGGAACTCTTCTGTGAATATGGTGGATGGTTGTCCTAGCGAGTTTAAAGTTTTTGATGTGCGGTTTATTCGAAGATCCTTGGTGCAGATGCATAAGGATGTTTGTTTGGTAAGTGATTGTGAGCATGACCATGATGGTTGTGCTGTTTGCAGTGTTAACCCGAGGGGTTATGAAGTTGTGAAAAGGGACATCCATCGACTGATGGATGAAGGCATGATTCAAATTGTTCAATCCCGTCATGTAGATGATGATGTGAATGTCATAGTTCCCATTTTCAAGCATCCAAAGAGATTGGTAATTCAGTACGACAGTAGCAACAGTAACAATGTCAACAATAGATTAGTATCGCCGTTGGTTAAATAGTTAGCGGGCCCAGTCCCGTATTCATCTAATAAAGCTGTGCCATATCAGTATAATGCTACAATGATAAAAGGTGGTCAAGAGGTCCCGTTGCCTACGACTAGCTCTGTAGTGAGAATTGCTGATGTTACCAAGGTGACCCGTAGTGGTCGAGTGTTTTGGCCGGTGTTCCCAAAGGATAAAGAAGAATCAGTTGTTGGAAAGAAGGTGGAAGTGCCTAATGTAGATCCAGTTGGTGCTTCAAAGGGTAAGTCTGGTGAATCCAGCGACTTGAAGGCCAACGATGATGATGAGGTACTTCGGTTAATCAAGAGAAGTGAGTTCAATGTGGTGGAGCAGCTGCTCTAAACCCCCTCAAAAATCTTAGTGTTGTCTCTGCTCATGAATTCTGAAGCGCATAGAGAAGCACTGCAGAGAGTTCTGGAATAAGCTTTTCAAGAACATGATATTACAGTGGCTCAATTCAATCATATCATGGCTAACATAACTTCGTGCAATAATCATAGCTTTTGTGATGAAGAACTCCCTGAGGAGGGAAGAAATCATAATCTGGCTTTGCACATCTCTATGAATTGCAAAGATGATGCTTTATCTAATGTGCTTGTTGACACCGGATCATCACTGAATGTGCTGCCAAAGTCAACTCTATCAAAGTTATCATATCAAGGAGTGCCCATGAGGTATAGCGGTGTAATTGTCAAAGCTTTTGACGGTTCGCGCAAAACAGTTATTGGTGAAGTGGACCTTCCAGTTAAGACAGGTCCGAGTGATTTTCAAATTACTTTTCAAGTAATGGATATCCACCCGGCCTACAGTTGCTTATTGGGAAGGCCATGGATATATGAGGCAGGAGCTGTTACTTCAACTTTACACTAGAAGCTCAAATTTGTGAAGAATGGAAAGCTTGTGATTGTGGGTGGAGAGAAGGCGTTGTTGGTTAGCCACCTGTCATCTTTCTCTTACATTGAAGTTGAGGATGAGGTTGGAACTCCATTCCAAGCCTTATCCGTTGTTGTTGAAAGGAGAGTTGGGGCACCTATGTCCTCATTGAAAGATGCTAAGAAGATTGTGGAAGAAGGTAATGTTGATCAGTGGGGGCGCATGGTAGAGGTCTCCGATAACAAAGGTAGAACCGGTTTGGGGTTCCAGAAAGGTTCATCAGCTCTAAGGTCTGAAGATATGCAACTTAGCTTCCGTAGCAGAGGGTTCATTCATGGCAATGAACAACACTTAGCTGCTGTGCTAGGAGATGACGAAGAGGAAGACTGCACCAATTTTGTGACGCATGGAAAGGCTTGCAACAATTGGACTGCTGTTGATATTCCAGTTATTTTGAATCGATCTAAGTAATTTTTTTATATGTTTTTAAAATCCTTCTCTTATGCCTAAGCGAGAAGTGAACATTGTTTGGGCACTTTCAAATTGATCATTAATAAAATTAATTATATTCATCCACATCTATGATGTTTGTTTTTACTTTTTGCTTTATTCTGAAAATGGTAATCACAAAAAAACATAAATAAACAATATAATTGCCCATCTGCATAATATTTGGTCACAAATCCACTTCTCTAAAATCAAAATATCAAATCATTATGCAGGTTGGTTTCTAACCCCATTGAATACAATGATCCTTCTCCTTCTTCAAATTTTGAATTCCCTGTCTTTGAGGCCGAGGGTGAAAGTGATGTAGAAGTGAGTGATAAATTATCTCGTCTTCTTGAGCAAGATGAAAAGACCATTCAGTCGTTCGAAGAGTAGATTTAGTTAGTCAACTTGGGTTCCGAGGATGATGTGAAGGAAGTCAAGATTGGGTCTCGATTGTGTCCATAAGTCAAGAAGGGGTTGATTGATCTTCTTCGAGAGTATTCAAATGTGTTTGCTTGGTCCTATCAAGACATGTCTGGTTTGGATTTTGAGATTGTGGAGCATAGATTACCGTTGAAGCCAGAATGCCCGCCAGTCAAGCAGAAATTGAGAAGAACGCATCATGATATAACTATGAAGATCAAAGAAGAAGTGCAGAAGCAGATTGACGCCAGTTTCCTTGTGACCACTGAGTATCCGTAATGGATGGCCAATATTGTGCCCGTGCCAAAGAAAGATGGAAAAGTCTGCATGTGTGTTGACTATAGAGATTTGAGTAAAGCCAGTCTGAAAGATGATTTCCCTCTGCCACACATTGATATGTTGGTAGACAATACTGCTAAATTCAAAGTCTTTTCATTTATGGATAGATTTTCCGGATATAATCAGATCAAAATGGCACCTGAAGATATGGAGAAGACCACATTCATTACGCCTTGGGGAACATTCTGTTATAGAGTGATGCATTTCGGTTTGAAGAATGCTGGTGCAACTTACCAGAGAGCAATGACCATGAAATTCTTGTATCAGATATGAGATGTCGAAGGTAATGTCACGACACTAATATCTGAATAATGCAAACAGGATAAAGATAAAGAATAGTAATGCAAGAGACACGGGCAATTGTTAACCCAGTTCGGTCCAACTCACCTACATCTGGGGGCTACCAAGCCAGGAAGGAAAATCACTAAATAGAATCAGTTCAAAGACTCTCCGTACACTTCAACAAGTTACAGTCTTTCTCACATAATCTCTACCCGTGTGACTTCTACCTAAGCACTCTTAGATATGAGAACCCACTCACTCTCCCTCAATCACACTTGTGATTTTAAATAACAATTCCTTGTGAAAAGAAAACACTTTTCAATTACACACACTTGATCTTCAATCAAGTAGACACACACTTGATCTTCAATCAAGTAGATACACACTTGATCTTGCTTAACATCTTTGATCAAGTAGACACACACTTGATCTTGCTTAACAGCTTTGATCAAGTAGACACACACTCTTGCTTACAAGCTTAGAGTGACAATTTACAACCCACAAATCAGACCAATTCAATCATCTATGGATGAATTGAATGTCTTACAAGTCTCACGACTAAACAAGACACAAACCCTTATATTCTCTCAATATTTCGCTCAGTATTGGTTGTGTTACAAATCAGGTTTTTCATGTCCTATTTATAGAAGCATTCAGCTGGGCTTGGACATCTTGAAAACCCTAAAACTATTTTCCAATTAAATCTTCACATGACAGTTGGTTAGATCTCCTTGGAAAATAAGTAAATCAGGTTGTAATTAATGATTGAATGCGCCTGCAAATCAGATCTTCAATCATACATAGATTGCCATTAAATGCGCAATCACAAAACACATAACATTCACCCTGAATATTCTATGTACAGGATGTCATGACATCGGGTCTGACATCCTGGAACAATCCTGCATAATTCCATTTAAAATTTCCAGCAGGTACATAATATCAGATGCCATGACATTGTGTATGACATCCTGAAACAATCCTGCATAATTATGTTTTTAAGCCCCAGCAGGTACATAATATCAGATGCCATGACATGGTGTATGACATCCTGAAACAATCCTGCATAATTATGTTTTTAAACTCCAGCAGGTACATAGATATCTTAAGTTAAGACATCACATACAACATCTTGTGAACACTCTTTGTGTTTTACCACAATTGCTGCCAACACTTAGAACCTACAAACTCCCCCTTTGGCAAATTTTACCTAAAACATATATCTGTCCATTTTGTTCACAAGAAAAAAACATCAGCAGTTAAACAGCATAATAGTGTTTAAGCAGCAGTAGAAGCAAACATAATTACTAGCTATAATTGCAACTAGTAAAACACACAAATGCACAAGGGTACTATTTCTCCCCCTAAGTCTGTACAACACAGACATCTCCTTTAACAATAACAACACCTGTAACAATCAGAGTCACCCTCTGACATATGCTTCAACATGTTAACATTCAGAATTTCCTTCTAGCATCTCCTTCAACATCATATAACAGAACAAAACTTTATTCTGTTCAAACATCAGACATCTCCTTCAACATCAGTAAACAGAACAATATTCACATCTTCTTCAATAATAGCTGTTCATCTGTTCAGCTACACCAGCACATACATCTCCACACAGCTCCACATATTTAACTGCTCCACATAATCACTTCTCCCCCTTTTTAGTCAAAATAGACCAAAGGTGACCAATTAGACAAAATAAATGTCAATCAGCCTAGCAGAGAATGTCACAACAGATGTTATAACATATAAAATGTTAAAACATAAATGTTAGGAGATACAAACCATAATTATACACAATTATGATAGCTGAGATAATTAGAAATCCATGGAACTCATTAAGAGCCCAAAAGTGGCATCAACCAAGACTGCCAAAAACAACAAATCATCAAATCATCCAGAACAACATATCATCATAACAGGGGGACTATCTTCACCACAACTCTATCTGAAGAGGTAGCATCTTCTTCACCTTCAGATCCAGAACTGCCACTAGAATTGTCTTGAGAATCAGACCTCTCATTTGAGGTATGGGCATTTGTTTCCTTGGCTTGTCCAATAGTGGTTGTCCTACAGACTTCATTGTCTGTGGCTTCTAATTCAACAGCTCCTTCTGTTCCTCTTCCTAGGAACTTATGGATTACACACCTTCCTCTAACAAACACTTTGCAAAACCCTTTGTTGTTCTTGTCAGCAATATCCTCCGGAATGTTCACCACAAACTCCTTCACAAGACCTTCGAAACATTGGTGCAATACACTAACTGTTTTCATCAAACCAGCAGACTTGATCAACTCCATAACCTCCTTCACTTCCATAGCATCTTTCCCTGGTTCCCTCTCCACAACAACTCTCTTTTGTATAACAAATTTCCACTTGGCTGCACCATCTTCCAGATGAAAGGAAGTGTTGTCCAATATGCACAACTGCAACCTTAATAGGAAATTTTCTAACAGATTGCCTTTTAGCAGTAGAGATGTCTAGGACATCGTCTTCGACATCATCTTCGGAGTCAGAACTTTCTCTGACCTTTCTTTTCTTGACTTCCAATTTACTCCATGATTTAGAAGGACCTACAACAGCAACCTTCTTACCTGTTTTGGCTGTCATCAAATCAGCCACAAACTTGCCTTTCCTGGTCTTCATTTTCTTTGCAACACTTGGTTTCAAATGATGAATCAAGGTGTCATCTTCCTCGTCTGAGATTTCTTCTTCCAGATCAATTACCTTCTCAGCGGTGTCATCTTCCTTATTTGAGCTTTTTCCACTCCACATTAATTGCTATAAATTCTCATGGATACAAATCCCCAATTTTCCTCTTAAACATTCAAATTTATTAGCATCCAAAGCCTTTGTAAATATGTCAGCTAATTGCATTTCAGTTGTAACATGCTCCAGTGCTATGATTTTCTCTTCCACAAGTTCTCTAATGAAGTGATGGCGAATATCAATGTGCTTTGTCTTGCTGTGCTGAATAGGATTTTTAGAAATATTTATAGCACTCAGGTTGTCACAGTACATTGTCATGACATCTTGTGTGACATTGTATTCTGTCAACATTTGTTTTATCAAAACCAGTTGAGAACAGCTACTTCCAGCTGCTATGTATTCAGCTTGATATCTAGCACAAACACCATTTTCATCTTTCAAATGTGTAGGAGCAGGTGTCCTTTTATGATCTGCATTCTCCATGCCAACCTTCTTAACCTTGTTCTTGGCATATTTTCTTTGAGATAGAAAAATAGACTCTTCTATCTGCTTGACTTGTAGCCCAAGTCCAACAAGGTTCATCTCAACCTTAGACTGCATTTGCCTAACAACATGTTTTACCATTTGATCTGACCTCCCACCAAACCCAATATTATCTACATCTATTTGAGCCACCATGAGCTTTTCTCTTTCATTTTTCACATATAGGATCTTGTCAATGCCTCCCCTCTTGTAACCATTGTGAGTGAGGAACATTATGAGTCTCCCATACCAAACCCTAGGAGCTTGCTTCAAACCATAGAGGGCTTTCTTCAATCTGTACACATGCCTTTTAGGCTGTTCAACATATACTTCCTCTTTCAAGTAGCCATTTGAGATCACTTCCCTTGATCTAGTTGTGACCCTTTTAGTTGGATCTCTTTGAATGAGATCTTTGGGATGATCCTTCTGAACTCTAACAGAGGGTCCTTTGTTGACTTTGTCAGGTTCAACTTTAGGAGGTTCATTCGCCTTGTCTGAGAAATCAGCTGGGGGATCATTCAGAGATGTCTTAACATCGTCTGAGACATCAGTCTGTTGGTCATCAACCACACCATTAATAGATTCCATCATTATTTTGATTCTGGAATTAAGGACTCTATATGCTCTGCTGTAGCCCAGAAATAATCTTTTGGGATCCATCTTCCTTCTTTGTTCACTTCTAATTTTGATAACTTGACTTTCCTTTTCTCCTTGAAGTTTTAGACAAAGATCTTTGAAGACTTCAAACACATCAGATTTGTTTCTTATAAAGTTGATCCAGGTGTATCTGGAGAAGTCATCCACCACTACATATGCAAACTTCTTCCCACCAAGGCTTTCCACCTGCATGGGTCCCATAAATTCCATATGGAGGAGTTTCAAACCTTTGGAAGTGGTGTCATGTCTGAGTTTCTGGTGTGACATCCTTGTCTGCATTTCCCACAGACTTTTCTTTCATCAATCTTCAAGTTGGGAATTCCTCTAACAACTTCAACAGATATAATCATCTTCATACCTTTAAGATGCAGATGGCTCAATCTTTGATGCCATGTCTTCACTCATTCTTCTTTGACTAAGGTACCCTTTGAAGAATTACCAATTTGAGAACTCCACATGTAACAGTTGTCTTTGGTCCTGACTCCTTTCATGATCACTTCACTTTCTTTGTTAGTAATCAGACATTCAGTTTTAGTGAAGTTAACATTTAGACCTTGGTCACATATTTGACTGATGCTTATTAGATTTTCAGTTAAGCCCTTAACAAGTAGGACATTGTCATGGTCAGGAACTCCAGGGCAATCAAGCTTACCAATCCCCTTGATTTCACCCTTTGCTCCATCACCAAAGGTTACATAACTCATGGCATGAGGATGAAGGCCAATTATCAGGTCTTTGTTTCCAGTCATGTGTCTGGAGCACCCACTGTCAAAATACCAATCTTCTTTGGCTGAAACTCTGAAGGAAGTGTGAGCTATCAGACTTGTAACATTAGTCTTAGGAACCCATTGCTTCTTGTTGACATGCCTGTGATGTTTGGGTCTTGGTTGATATTGAGTCTGATGATGAACAGGGCTAGGATAACCATACAGCTTATAGCAGAAGGGCTTCAGGTGGCCAAATTTTCCACAGTAATGGCATCTCCATCTTTGGTGTTTCCCTTTTTGCTGTCCTCCCTTCTGGTGTTGTGACATATGATGTGACATCTCAGGTTTGCTTTTAATATGGCAGCACCTAGGTTTGGATTTAGGTTTTCCACCAGTGTAACTGCACTCAGGCTTAGATTCATTATACCCAATGCCAGATTTGTCTCCTGTTTTTTGTCCAGTTTGGAGAATCTTGTCTAAGGATCAGATCCATTGTTTAACATTCATACATACTTGGTCATCTGTTCCAATTTAGAATTCAAGAACATATCTTCAGTTTTTAACTTGGAGATGGTTTCCACATGTTCTGCCTTCTCATTCTCCAGTTGTACTATCACTTTCTTCTGGCTTTCAACTTGTTGACTTTCATCTAGCTTAGCATTCAGAACCAATGCTTCTATTTTTTAATTTTGAGATGGTTTCCAAGTGTTCTACCTTCTCATTCTCAAGTTGAGTTATTACCTTCTTCTGGCTTTCAACCTGTTTACACACCTCAGTACTTTTGTGACACAACTTTCTGTAGGTAGTGGCCAACTCTTCAAAGGATACTTCATCATCACTTGAGTCTTCATCAGAACCCCATCTTCCAGTCAAGGTAGTCACCGGATTTGTAGCTTCTTCTGTTTCACTTTCATCAGACCAAGAGGCAGCAAGACTCCTCTTCTGTTTCTTGAGGTAGGTCCCACATTCAGTTTTAATGTGACCATACCCATCACATTCATAGCACTGTACTTCTTTTCCTTCTTTGGGCTTATCATCTGACCTTGTTCTTCTTCCAGCGTTGTTGGATTTACTGATGTCAGATGAGATGTTCTTAACATTAGCCTTAGATCTAACATCCATCGTTTTCAAGAGTCCGTTGAACTGTCTTCCCAGCATTGCTACATCATTTGCCAGATCTTCATCAACATCCTGACCATTTTTCTCCTCTGTGTTTGACATGAAGGCTATGCTTTTGGTTTTCTTTTCAGATCCATCACTCATTCCCATCTCAAATGTTTGGAGGGAACCAATTAGCTCATCAACTCTCATATTGGAGATGTCATGACACTCTTCTATGGCTGTCACCTTCATAGCAAATCTCTTAGGGAGTGACCTGAGTATTTTTCTTACTAATTTTTCATTTGTCATCTTCTCTCCCAGGGCTCCTGAGGCATTAGCAATTTCAAGGATACTCATATGAAATTAATGAATATTTTCATCTTCTTTCATCCTTAAATTTTCAAACTTGGTGGTGAGAAGCTGTAGTCTAGACATCTTTACTCTAGAGGTGCCTTCATGAGTGGTTTTGAGAATGTCCCAAGCATCTTTATCCACCTCACAGTTATTTACCAACCTGAAGATATTTTTGTCTACTCTATTGAATATGGAACTCAATGCTTTAGAATTTCCAAGGGCTAGATCATCCTCCTCCTTGGACCATTGTTCTTCAGGCTTCTTGTCAGTTGTGGTTTCTCCTTCCTTAGTAATTACTGGATGTACCCAGCCTGTTAACACAGCCTTCCAAGCCTTATTATCCAGAGATTTTAAGAAAGCTACCATTCGAGGTTTCCAATAGTCATAGTTAGATCCATCCAAAATTGGTGGCTTGTGAATAGATCCTCCATATCTCTCCATTGTACCAGAAAGTATTGTCCCTAGATCTCACCCAGAACTAGAGCAGGATGCCTGCTCTGATACCAATTGAAATTCTGGTATCAGATATGAGATGTCGAAGGTAATGTCACGACACTAATATCTGAATAATGCAAACAGGATAAAGATAAAGAATAGTAATGCAAGAGACACAAGCAATTATTAACCCAGTTTGGTCCAACTCACCTACATCTGGGGGCTACCAAGCCAGGAAGGAAATCCACTAAATAGAATTAGTTCAAAGACTCTTTGTACATTTCAACAAGTTATAGTCTTTCTCACCTAATCTCTACCTGTGCAACTTCTACCTAAGCACTCTTAGATATGAGAACCCACTCACTCCCCCTCAACCACACCCGTGATTTTAAACCACAATTCCTTGTGAAAAGAAAACACTTTTCAATTACACACACTTGATCTTCAATCAAGTAGACACACACTTGATCTTCAATCAAGTAGACACACACTTGATCTTGCTTAATAGCTTTGATCAAGTAGACACACACTTGATCTTGCTTAACAACTTTTATCAAGTAGACGCACACTCTTGCTTACAAGCTTAGAGTGACAATTTACAACCCACAAATCAGACCAATCCAATCATCTATGGATGAATTGAATGGCTTACAAGTCTCACGACTAAACAAGACACAAACCCTTATATTCTCTTAATATTTCGCTCAGTATTGGTTGTGTTACAAATCAGGTTTTCCATGTCCTATTTATAGAAGCATTCAGCTGGGCTTGGACATCTTCAAAACCCTAAAACTATTTTCCAATTAAATCTTCTCATGACAGCTGGTTAGATCTCCTTAGAAAATAAGTAAATCAGGTTGTAATTAATGATTGAATGCGCCTGCAAATCAGATCTTCAATCATACATAGATTGCCATTAAATGCGCAATCACAAAACAGATAACATTCACCCTGAATGTTCTGTGTACAGGATGTCATGACATCGGGTCTGACATCCTGGAACAATCCTGCATAATTCCATTTAAAATTTCCAGCAGGTACATAATATCAGATGCCATGACATTGTGTATGACATCCTGAAACAATCCTGCATAATTATGTTTTTAAGCTCTAGCAGGTACATAATATCAAATGCAATGACATGGTGTATGATATCCTGAAACAATCCTGCATAATTATGTTTTTAAACTCCAGCAGGTACAGAGATATCTTAAGTTAAGACATCACATACAACATCTTGTGAACACTCTTTGTTTTACCAAAATTGCTGCCAACACTTAGAACCTACAGACCACTCTTTTTCATGATATGATGCATAAAGAGATTGAGGTTTATGTCGATGACATGATTGCTAAATCGATTGATGAAGAGGAACATGTTGAGCATTTGTTGAAGCTATTCTAGCGTTTGAGGAAGTATAAACTCCGCTTGAATCCCAATAAGTGTACTTTTGGTGTTGCTGTTGTTATCAGCGGAGTTTATACTTCCTCAAACGCTGTTGAAGAGATCAAAGACCACGACTTCTCGTCTTTGATCTCTTCAACATCAAAGACGAGAAGCCGTGGTATTATGACATCAAATGTTTCCTCCAAAATCAGATTTAATTGCCTGAGGCATCTTTGAAGGATAAGATGACTTTGAGAAGATTACCCGGTAATTTCTACTTGAATGGTGATGTACTGTACAAGAGAAACTTCGACATGGTTTTGCTCAGATGCGTTGGCATCAATTTTGGTAAAACCTAGAGTTATCACAAGTTATCACGCGTGTTGTCTTGACATGTGATATCAGCTTCCTATAGTATGTTTAAATATGGTTGTGCAGGATTTAGCTGAGATGTCAGACCCGATGTTAAGACATGTGTACACAGAACATTCAGTATGAATGTTATGTATCTTAAGATTGCGCTTCTCATGCAAATGTGTGTGTGATTGATATGGAGATTGAACGCGCCATTCAAGGAGTAATTTGAATTAAAATCCGATTGATTTATTTTCCAATAAGATACGATCAGCTGTCGTGAATAAGAAGATACGAAAGGAAAATAGATTTAGGGTTTTATGATGTCCAAGCCCTTTCAAAAGCTTCTATTTAAAGGCCATGTAAAACCTAGTTTTAACACATAAGACAACGAACGAAATAGTGAGAGAGAATAAGGGTTTTAGTCTTGTGTGAGCTTGTGTATTGTGAGCCATTCATTCATCCTATTGATGATTGAATTAGACTGACTATTGTGTTGTAATTTGTCCACTCTAAGCTTTGAAGCATGAGTGTGTATTTACTTTGTTGAAGCTTTTAAGCAAGATCAAGTATGTGTTCTTGAAGAGTGTCTTCTTTCTTTGTAATATTTGTTTTTATATCACTGATGTGATTGAGGGGGAGTGAGTAGGGTCTCTTATCTAATAGTTCTTAGATAGAAGTCACACGGGTAGAGATTAGGTGAAAAGACTGTAACTTGAAGTTGTTTAGTGAGAGTCTTTGAACTAATTCTATTTAGTGGATTTCCTTCCTGGCTTGGTAGCCCCCAGACGTAGGTGACTTTGCACCAAACTGGGTTAACAATTGCTTGTGTCACTTGTACTATTGTTTCCTTGTCTTTTATCATGTTTATATTTTAGTGGTTGTTCAGATATTAGTGTCGTGACATTACCTTCGATATCTCATATCTGATACCAGAATTTCAATTGGTATCAAAGTAGGCATCCTGCTCTGGTTCTGGGTGAGATCTTGGGACGTTACTTTCTGGTACTATGGATAGAGACGGAGGATCTGTTCACAGACCACCAATTCTGGATGGATCTAACTATGACTACTGGAAACCTCAAATGGTAGCCTTTTTGAAATCTTCGGATAATCAGGCTTGGAAGGCTGTTCTAACAGGCTGGGAACATCCCGTTATTACCTAGGAATAAGAAGTTACAACTGATAAGAAGGATGAGGAAGAATGGACCAAGGAGGAGGATAAACTAGCTCTTGGAAACTCTAAAGCATTGAATGTTATATTCAATGGGGTTGATAAGAACATCTTCAGACTGGTGAACAACTGTGAGGTGGCTAAAGATGCTTGGAATATTCTCAAAACCACTCATGAAGGTACCTCTAGAGTGAAGATGTCTAGATTACAGTTGCTTACTACCAAGTTTGAGAATTTGAGGATGAAAGAAGATGAAAGTATTCATGACTTCCATATGAATATCCTTGAAATTGCTAATGCCCCAGGAGCCTTGGGTGAGAAGCTGTCAGATGAAAAACTTGTGAGGAAAATTCTCAGGTCACTTCCCAAGAGATTTGCCATGAAATTGACAACCATAGAAGAATTTCAAGACATCTGCAATATGAGAGTGGATGAGCTAATTGGATCCCTCCAAACATTCGAGTTGGGGATGAGTGATGGATCTGAAAAGAAAGCCAAAAGCACAACCTTCATGTCAAACACTGAAGAGAAAGGGGAAGAAAGTGGTCAAGATACTGATGAAGATCTGGAAAATGATGTAGCATTACTGGGGACACAGTTCAACAAACTCCTGAAAAGGATGGATGTAAGGTCAAAATCTAATGTCAAGAACAACTCATTTGACATCAGTAGGTCCAATGATACTGGAAGAAGAACAAAATCTGAGGAAAAATCCAAACAAGGTAAAGGAGTTCAGTGCCATGAATGTGAAAGGTATGGACACATTAGAGCTGAATGTGGGACCTACCTCAAGAAACAGAAGAGGAGTCTTGCTGCTACTTGGTCTGATGAAAGTGAAACAGAAGGAGAGTCTGCCAATCTTGTGACTATCTTGACTGGAAGATGGGGTTCTGATGAAGACTCAAGTGATGATGAAGTAACCTTTGATGAATTAGCCACTACCTACAGAAAGTTGTGTTACAGAAGTGAAGAAGTGTGTCAACAAGTGGAGAATCAGAAGAAATTGATAACCCAACTAGAAGATGAGAAGACAGAACACTTGGAAACCATTTCGAAGTTGAAGATCGAAGCCGTGTTCCTGAACTCCAAACTGGATGAGATGACAAAGTATGTCAGAATGCTAAACAGTGGATCTGACACCTTAGACAAAATCCTCCAGATTGGAAAGATGGCAGAAGACAAGTCTGGCCTTGGGTTCAATGAATCCACTCCTGAGTGTAGTCACACTGGTAACAAACCAAAGATGTCACATCCGGTGTCCCAACATCACAAGGAAAGGCAACATAAAGGAAAACACCAAAGATGGAGATGTCATTACTGTGGAAAATTTGGCCACATAAAACCATTATGCTTTAAGTTGTATGGTTATCCTAGTCCCACTCATCATCAACCTAGACCCAAACACCACATCATTGTCAACAAAAAAAAGTGGGTTCGTAGGACTGGTTCTACTAACTTGATAGCTCACACTTCCTTTAGAGTTTCAGCCAAAGAAGACTGGTATCTTGATAGTGGATGCTCCAGACACACGACTGGAAGCAAAAACCTGCTAATTGACCTTCATCCTCATGCCACCAGCTATGTGACCATTGGTTATGGAGCAAAGGGTGAAATCAAAGGGATTGGAAAGTTAAACTGCCCTGGAGTCCCTAACCTTGATAATGTGCTACTTGTTAAAAGATTGACTGCAAACCTGATCAACATCAGTCAACTGTGTGACCAAGGTCTAAATGTGAACTTCACAAAAACTGAATGTTTGATTACTAATAAAAAATGAGGTGATCATGAAAGGAGTCAGGTCTAAGGACAACTGCTATATGTGGAGTTCTCAAGAAACTGGTTATTCATCAATGTGTACTCTAGCCAAAGAAGAAGAAGTAAAACTATGGCATCAGAAACTGGGCCATCTGCATCTTAAAGGAATGAAGAGGATTATATCTGTTGAAGCTGTCAGAGGAATCACAAAATTAAAGATTGATGAAGGAAGAGTTTGTGGTGAGTGCCAGATTGGAAAGCAGACAAAGATGTCACATCAGAAGATCAAACATGACACCACATCTAGAGTGCTGGAACTTCTCCACATGGACTTGATGGGACCTATGTAGGTTGAAAGTCTTGGTGGGAAAAGGTATGCTTATGTGGTGGTGGACGACTTCTCTAGATACACCTGGGTAAATTTTATAAGGGAAAAATCTAATGTATTTGAGGTTTTCAAAGATCTTTGCCTAAGACTTCAAAGAGAAAAAGAAAGTCAGGTTATCAGAATCAGAAGTGATCATGGGATAGAATTTGAGAACACTAAATTTGCTGGAATTTGTTCATCTGAAGGAATTAGTCATGATTTCTCATCTCCCATTACCCTCAGTAAAATGGTGTGGTAGAAAGGAAAATAGAACTCTCCAAGAATCTGTCAGAGCTATGATTCATGCTAAGAAGTTACCTTACCACTTATGGGCTGAAGCTATGAACACTGCCTGCTATGTTCACAACATAGTAACCTTGAAGAAAGGGACCCCAACTACTTTATATGAATTCTGGAAAGGAAGAAGACCTACTATCAAATACTTCCATGTGTTTGGTAGTAAATGTTATATCCTGACTGATCGTGAACAAAGAAGGAAAATGGACCCCGAGAGTGATGAAGGAATATTTCTGGGTTACTCAACAAACAACAGAGAATTTAGGGTCTTTAATTCCAAAACAAAAGTAATGATGGAATCTATCAATGTTGTTGTTGATGATCAAGAGACTGATGTCATAGACGATGTTGAAACATCTCTGAATGATGCCCCAGCCGATCTCCTGGACAAAAGTAATAAGAGTGAACCCACTCAAGCTGAACCTGAAGCTGATAAAATTAATAAGGGACCCTCTATCAGAATTCAGAAGGATCATCTGAAATATCTCATTATAGGAGACCCAAATAAAGGGGTCACTACTAGATCAAGGTAAGTGATCTCACATGGCTGTTTTGAGTCCAAGATTGAGCCCAAGAATGTCAAAGAAGCCTTAACTGATGAATTCTGGATCAATGCCATGCAGGAAGAGTTAGGCCAATTCAAGAGAAATGAAGTATGGGAATTGGTTCCAAGACCTGAAGGAATAAATGTTATTGGAACAAAGTGGGTTTACAAGAATAAATCTGATGAACAAGGGGTGGTTACTAAAAATAAAGCAAGATTGGTAGCACAAGGATACACTCAAGTTGAAGGAGTTGACTTTGATGAAACATTTTCCCCTGTAGATCGCTTGGAGTCCATTAGATTACTGCTCGGAGTGGCATGTATTCTGAAGTTTAAACTGTTCCAAATGGATGTGAAAAGTTCCTTCTTGAATGGTTACTTAAATGAGGAAGTATATGTTGAACAACCTAGAGGGTTTACAGACCCAAATCTTCCAAAGCATGTGTATAAGTTTAGGAAAGCCCTATATGGGTTGAAATAAGCTCCTAGGGCTTGGTATGATAGACTCATAGTGTTTCTCATTGACAATGGATACAGGAAGGGAGGCATTGATAATACCTTATTTATCAAAAACGAAGGAGGAAAACTCATGGTGGCTCAGATATATGTGGATGATATTGTCTTTGGTGGGATGTCAAATAAGATGGTTGAACATTTTGTTAAACAAATGCAGTATGAATTTGAAATGAGCCTTGTTGGAGAACTAATCTATTTTCTTGGGCTACAAGTCAAGCAGATGGAAGATTCTATCTTTCTATCTCAAAGCAAATATGCCAAAAATATTGTTAAGAAGTTTGGCATGGAGAATGCAAGTCACAAAAGGACACATGCTCCTACTCATCTGAAAGTGTCTAAAGATGAAAATGGTGTCAGTGTGGATCAAAGTCTCTACAAAAGCATGATAGGGAGTCTGCTATATCTCACAACAACCAGACATGACATTGCTTTTGCTGTAGGTGTTTGTGCTAGATATCAAGATGAACTAAAAGTGAGTCACATAAACCAAGTTAAAAGGATCCTGAAATATGTCAATGGCGCTAGTGACCATGGGATGTTATACACTCATGGATTTGGATCTGTGTTGACTGGATATTGTGATGTTGATTGGGCTGGAAGTGTTGATGATAGGAAAAGAACATCAGGAGGATGCTTCTTCTTGGGGAACAACTTAATATCATGGTTTAGTAAGAAACAAAATTGTGTGTCTCTGTCCACTGCTGAAGCTAAATACATAACAGCTGGAAGTAGTTGCTCTCAATTGGTGTGGATGAAACAGATGCTTACTGAATACAATGTCACACAAGATATCATGACATTGTACTGTGACAACCTAAGTGCTATAAACATTTCCAAAAATCCTATTCAGCATAGCAGGACAAAACATATTGATATCCGTCACCATTTTATTAGAGAACTCGTGGAAAATAAAATTGTAGCCCTGGAGCATGTTGCTATTGAGATGCAGTTAGCTGATATTTTTACAAAGGCCTTGGACGCAAATCAATTTGAATTTCTAAGAGGGAAATTAGGGATTTGTATTTACGAGAATTTGTAGCAATTAATATGGAGTGGAAAAGGTAATCAAATTATTGTCTGCTTACTTAAAATAAAGCGCCCCCTTTATGGTAAATCATCACCTATTCTTGGAAATACCATATATTACCTTTTCACACGCAACCTCTACTCAAACATTTCCAACTTCCTGCTTCTTCCTCAAACTCCTCTGCTAGGGAAACTGAAATTTTTCCACAAAAACAACAAGATGTCACAACATCAAACTCCATCTGGTTCAAAAACTACTAAGCCTACTCACAAGGATAACACTCCTTCCATGAACTTTCTCGATGATGAAATTTTGGATGTGGTCCCTCTGTCTGTTATTCCAGGCGAAGCCCCTGTCTCAAACCATCCCATGGATGCATCTTCTTCTGCATGCCCCACTCAAGGTAACAACTCTAGTATCCCTTCTAGCTCCACTCATGCCACTAGTTCTAAGGAAGATATGCACCACACTGATCATGTCATTAGAAACCTAGTCACTAGAATCCTGAATGAAGGATATTTTGTGAAGGGAGTCTCTACTCCTCTGTCTAGAATGTACCCCTCTCCCGAGGTTGAACCTCATAGTGAGAAGGATGATGATTCCTCTAGATCTGAGAAGGACATTGCTGCTGAAGGTTTGTGCTCTCTAGGGCAAACTGTGTCTGGTAAAAAATATGTGGCATCTACTACTGCCAATGCTTCACAGTCTGAGAAGCATGATTCTGCAAACAATATGATTGACCTAGAGGATGATAGGTCTGATGATCAAGATGATAACTTACTTCACCACTTAAAGCCTAGTGTGGCTAAGCGTATGAAGACTAGAAAAGGTAGATCTGTGGCTAAAATCATGTAAGCCAAAACAGCTAAGAAGACTACTGGTGTAGGTCCCTCAAAATCTTGGAGCAAAGTTGATGTGAAGAAGAGGAAGGTGAGAGAAGTTTCTGAGTCTGAAGAAGATGTTGAAGAAGATGTCCCTGACATCTCCCCTGTGAAGAGGACAATTGTTAGGAAGTCCCTTGTGAAAGTTATTGCTGTACATTTGGACGATATCTCTTTCCATCTTGAAGATGGAGCTGCAAAATGGAAGTTTGTGATCCAAAGAAGGGTGGCTGTAGAGAGAGAGAGTTAGGCAGTGATGTTGTTGAGGTCAAAGAGGTCATGAACCCAATTAAAAATGCTTGGTTAATAAAGACTGTGGCTGGGTTATCTCAGTGCTATGAGGGATTGGTTAAGGAATTCATTGTCAACATTGCTGAAGATATTGCTAATAAAAACAACAAGAATTTTGTAAAGTTTTTGTGAGAGGGAAGTGTATCACATTTTCTCCCACTGTTATTAACAAGTTTCTGGGAAGAGGTACAAAAGGTGCATGTGAATTGGAAGCCATAGACAATGAGGTATGTGGAGAAATTACAGCAAGACAGGTGAAGGAGTGGCCTAGTAAAAAGCATCTCCCTACTGGGAAGTGTAGCGGTGTATTCGTTACCATTGGAGATATTGACTAAATCCAAGCTAAATCATACAAAGTTGAGTCGCCACCGCACTTCTATTTATCCAAAGGAATGGTTAGAAAGCGAACAAAAGCCTATAAAGTTTTACAAACAAAACTAGTAAAAGGGAAGGTGTTAGGCACCCAATGCATCCTAGGTACTCCTAGGGAGCCCTTTTCACGCTGTTGCAAAGGTTATTGTTTATGAAATTTTATTTGTGCAAACATGATTGAAGAGATGAGAAAAGAATATACAAGCTTATTTACATTTTGTGTTTGGATGGATGAACCCATTGCCTACGTACCCTCTTATGAAAAGATTAGGATCAAAACCTCGTAGTTCGGGTAAAAGATTTCAAAAGAGTGAGTGGATTGATTGGTCCAAAAGCCTTAAGGTTTTTTGTTATCAAAGGGAGAAAACTCGACCTGAAAAACCACAAGTCCACCATGTGAGGATAGCTTCGACATGCTAGTGAGGGGTTAGCCCTATAATAAGCATGGAAGACTTATTGTCCAATCACTAAGGACATAGGTGAGTATTATATCTACCACAAAGATAACTCAAACCTAATAGCAAAAGGTTATGAAAAATTTGATTAAGAAGTGAGCATGGAGCCACAAAAGAGACACATTTGAGTGAGTTGCATTAACCAATTAGAAGTATGTACAAAAATGGTCAAAGTTGACTTAAAGATTCAATTCAAAATGAGTGTTATGAAAAGAAAGTTTGAAAATAAAAAGCCTAAGGCTTAGGTTTCTAATGTTGAAAACAAGTCAAATGTTTGCACAAATAGTTTTCTGGTTTTGGGTTAAGATGGAGAGAAAAGGTTAAGGGTGGGAGGTAAGGGATAAAACCACATTAGGAGTTCCTTTCTCGAGATCATAGAGATGATCCAAGTAAGTTCCTTTGGAATAAGCACAAGGCAAAAGCAAAAGTCTCATAAGAGAACCACAAATAAAACAGGAAACAGAATGCCAATAGATGGACTTACACCCAACTCCTGAAAGCAAAACGGAAACAGAATGCCAATAAATGGACTTACATCCAACTCCAAACAAAAACAGGAAATAGAATGCCAATATATGGACTTAGACACGACTCCAAACAAAAATAGGAAACAAAATGCCAATAGATGGACTTAGATCCGACTCCTAACAAACAAACATCAAAAGCAAACGCATGCAAAGCAATCAAGCAAACAATGCATCACACACTATATACAAACAAGAGGCTCAATCAAATAGGTGGGCTTTAGTCAAGAGGGGTCATATCAACCTCGACAAACAAGCCAAACTGTACAAGTGTAGTTTGTAGCTCTTAACCACTAACATTGAGAGTTAGGGTGAAGCTGATCAAATAGGAAATGAGGATGAGACCTCATGCTCTTAACCCTGGCCGGGGTGAGCTTATGACAAAGAAAGTGTGGGGATCCAGAATGTGGGATCCTATTCCACTTGACAGACTCTAAACAAGATCTTGGTTGCTTGTTCAAGAGCATCAGCACGTAGTGCGAGCATAGTGAACGACTCACTGAATAACAGGGGATTGATTGCTAATCCCTTCTATCTGTCAATTGCCTCTTCACTTAGGAGGACTTATCAAATAACATGCCTCATTTAGAGGTCTTTGGCACAAATGTAAACAATCACAAACAGAGCCTCATAAGGAGGACTTCAGCCAAAATGCCTGCCAAAAAGGTGACAGGACTTCCAGACTACATGAAGTAAGAGAGTAGCTACCTAAGTGGTGTATCAACCACAATCCAAAGCTCAAGCAAGAGCTAAAAACAAGCAACTAATGTACCTGTACAAAAGCGAAACAGTTAATATCTCAGACAGAAAACCAACAGGCAAACAGTGGAACTTTCCAATATTCACAACTCAATGAACAATGCTCAAGTACTCGAGTGAAGCAATGAGCATCAATTAGAACCTACAAAACAGCAAGAGTTAGTACTCAAAGGCATTTGTATCTCACAAAGTGAGATCAAACCAACCATCAATGCTAAATTTCCAAACCTGAAACACAAAGCACAATTAGTTTATGTACAAAACACTAGTACAAAGACTAGGTTCAAAACCAAATCAAATGATCAAAACAGAACTCAATCTTTTGCACAAAGCAAGTTCAAACATGTCAAAAGATGTCCTCAAAAGGACCAAGATCAATTCACAAGGCAAAGGCATCAAATGATCAATGTAAAGCAAAGGCAAACAAAGGTGCACAAAGTGGACATCCAAATTAGAAAATCCAAATCAAAACAGAAAAGCATCCAATGGCCATGAAATGTTTTATATGAACTCATCATGTCATGAACAAGCAATGTATAAAAAATTAGATCCAAAAGAGTTCAAATGATAGGTAAACAAAAATTCACAAATGCAATGCCAAAAATGTGACACAAATTGTCACATTACATCTTCATGTGTCCAAAACAAAGATAGCATATATTAAAAATTCCAAACCAAAGCTCAAAAATCATATCACATGTGAAGATCAAGCATGCAAAATTTCAGATCAATTGGATCAACATATAGCATTTCACGAATCATTGTATGTAGCATATCAATTTGGCATAAGGTTCAATCAAAAATTCACAATTAAAAATCCAGTAACAAACAAATCATTAAATAGATGCTATAAAAAACTAGAGATCAAAACAAGAATGTGAAAAAAAATTGGACTCAAATTGGATCATTCTACTATTTTTTATGATTTTTTGAAGTTGACCAAAATAATGTGAAATAATATGAAATAATGGAGGGAAAATAAAAATTCAAATTAATTCAGAAAACAAATGCACCACCGCTGAATCGAACACGCGCGCTGAAGGATTAGAAGCGCTCATGAAATGCTGCGTTTCATTTAATATGTGGCAGCCACATAAGCGAGTCAAAGCTCGCGTGGCCTGGTCAAGTGATTCAAGGCCAATCAAATAGCCATGCACGCGCACAGTCAGCAACAACTCAACATAAACCCTAGCAACATAACCAGACGCCGGAGCAGTAGTTCCGGTCGTCTTCTCCGGTTGGATTCCGGCGGAGTCCACATAAAAAATTCCAGAAATCAATGAAATGCACATCAATCGAACCGGCATTCAACCTAGATCTCAGATATCATATTCAATTAACCTAATTCCTCATGAATCGCATGGATCGAGCAAGAACAATTTCAACATCAAAACTTTAAGTCAACCATACCAGCTCAATTTTCATCCATTTTCAAAACAGAACATATCAGCATGCTTAGGGCAACTAGATCTACACATTCATGTACATAAAACATCAAAAGGTGAGGATCGAATTTTCACCTACTTGAAATGGCAGTGGCTGAATTCATATCTTCAAGCTTCCAAACTCTCCAGATCTTCTCCTCTATACTTGCTTTGAAGCTTTGAACAAGAATCAACAATGGAAATAGCTTGAATCTAGCTCAATTTCAGAAAACCATAGCCATGAGTTTGCACTTGAACTGCACGAATCTTGACTGAATTGATCAAAGTAATGGTTGAATCTTGATCAATGAAGGATGATGATCAAGATTATGCAATAAAATCTGGTGTTTGTGTGAAGAATTGAGAGATTCGAAGAGAGAGAAAAATTGGAGGGAATGTCAAATTTTCAGATCTGAAATGCTTCTCCTCTGCAAAACAGTTATGATTTGGCTTTTATACTCCTTGTTAATGAAACTGCTAATCACAATTTGAATTGGCTAATCAAGATTAAGGAGATGTGAGGTGTTTTGCAAAATTACAAGTGTGCTTAGCATGGACATGCTACACGTGAACAGTACCCATGCAAGGTCCAAATTCACTTAAAATCCTTTAATAATCAAGATGGAATTGGTAATTGGCTTGCATGATCATCCAAATTTGAATTATCAAAATTGCCTCCAAAATGCACATGTATGCACAAGTGGTCATATGAGCTTCTTTCATGCAAGGCAATGATTCATTTGGAAAGTCTTGGTCATGACAAGCATTTTGCAAAAAGAGTGGACCAATTTGGAGTTTTGAATCAAAAGTTATGCCATGTTGAACTTCTATGCATGCTTTGTGATCATTTGGCCATAACTTCTCAACCGATCATTAGATGATCATGAAATAGGACTTTTTGAAAAGCGGAGAGAAAGATCTTAAACTTTAATGTTCACCAAAAATCCATTTGAAGCTTCTTTGGTGTTGATAAGTCAAGTTGAATGTGGACCAGAAACTTGCCATTTTTGGAAACTTGAAATTACAGGTCACTTTCCATTTTTGGAAACTTTTGCAATGACTTCAAAATCTTCAAGATAGATGTTTGACATGATGAATAGGCCTTGTTTGAACATGATTGGGATGTCTCAGATCATTTCCCCCACCTCAAAGCCCTCAGTTGACTGCACAGTTGATTCTATTGGTCCTCAGATGACCTTGCCATGCTTTGATGAACTTGAGCCTTTACCACTTGGGGAAATTGCTTCAAAGTGAACCCTAGCTCATATAATATCATGTGGTCCTCATCTCAAGGAAAATATCTCAGCTCTTGCACAATGAGATTCCTTGAAAGCCTTGACCTGATGCTTGCTTCAGCTACAAAACAAAATGTTAAATGACATATATTTGTGCTTTTGGTTAGTGATTAAAACAAGAAAAACAATGATATACAATGCAAGCATGCCTGGTGATCTCAAACCACTCACAGGAGATCCCACCCAAAGGGAAAGGAAGCCAAGATGCTCAAATTATCCTTGAGGCTATGCAATGCAATGTTATGATGCCATGAGGGATCTTAGGGACAAAATTGGGGTCTTACAGGAAGCTGACTGTTAAGTATGCCATATTGCATAAAATAGGATATGCAAATTGGGTGCCTACCAACCATATTTCCACAATTTCAAATGCCCTTGGAAGATTTATCTTTGCTGTTGGAACCAAGCTGAAAGTTCATTATGGTAGATTTATGTTTGAACAAATTGTCAAGCATGCTTCTACTAATGCAGTAAAGATGCCTATAGCCTTTCCCTCAATGGTTTGGGGGATTATCCTGAGTCAACACCCTGGGATTCTGAGTACCAATGACCTTCCAAGTAGAAGAAAACCTCCTCTGTCAGTATACTACAAATTGTTTGAAGGCAGTCATGTCGAAGACATTGTCGTGACATCTGCTGTGAAAAAGCCAGCCTCAAAAGGTGGTCTTATTGTTGAGCTGAAGGAAACTTGTAAAGAGCTGAATGCAGGGATAAGGGTAGCAACAGTCAGGAAAGAAGCGTTGGAAGATCTGATTGCAAACTTGGAGCAAGCTGAAGGTGAGAATATTGGACAGGCCAAGGAAGCTGAAGCCCATACCTCTAGTGAGAGGTCTGCAACTAAAGATGAGACAATTGGCAATTCTGTTTCTGATGCTGATGAAGATGCAAGCTCAAGCTCCTCTGATTAGCCTTTTTTGAAGTTGGCCCCCATTCATGAGATGATGTTTTTTGATTAGCTTTGTTGGATGTTCTGGTTTTTTTGGGCAGTTATGTTCTGCTGCTTTGATGTATATTTTTCTGGATTTTCTGGTTTGTTGGATTTCATCTCTGCTTGGTTAAAGTTGTGTTTTTACTTGGCTCTATAACACTTAACCCTTGACATTCTGTTTATTTGACTGAATAGACATTTATTTTGTCTCTTTGGTCTCTTTTGGCTAAAAAGGGGGAGAAGTAGCTAAAATAGCTATGCTATACTATATGTTATGCTATAGATGATGTTACAGATAATGTTGGAGATGATCTGTATGATACAAATGATGTTGGAGATGTTGTTAAATGGGGAAGTGTTATGTATGTTATAGGTGATGTTGGAGATGATGTTAGATGGGGAAGTGTTTTATTTGTGCAAAGCAGATTAGTGCTAGCTGAAGGGGGAGGTGGTGTGTTCTGAGCACAAACGCATGTGTGTTTACTATGTGTTTACTAGTTGCTATTTTTGCTAGTAATGTGTGTTTGTTTACTTCTGCTGCTGAACTGATACTGGGATTTTTTTCTTGTGAAACATATGATCTGATGTATGTTTTAGCCAAAATTTGCCAAAGGGGGAGTTTGTTAGTTCTATGTGTTGGCATCAATTTTGGTAAAACCTAGAGTTATCACAAGTTGTCACGCGTGTTGTCTTGACATGTGATATCAACTTCCTGTAGTATGTTTAAATATGGTTGTGAAGGATTTAGCTGAGATGTCAGACCCGATGTTAAGACATGTGTACACAGAACATTCAGTCTAAATGTTATGTATCTTAAGATTCCACTTCTCATGCAAATCTATGTGTGATTTATGTGGAGATTGAATGCGCCATTCAAGGAGTAATTTGAATTAAAATCATATTGATTTATTTTCCAATAAGATATGATCAGTTGTCGTGAATAAGAAGATACGAAAGGAAAATAGATTTAGGGTTTTATGATGTCCAAGCCCATTCAAAAGCTTCTATTTAAAGGCCATGTAAAACCTGGTTTTAACACACAAGAAAACAAACGAAATAATGAGAGAGAATACGGGTTTTAGTCTTATGTGAGCTTGTGTATTGTGAGCCATTCATTCATCCTATTGATGATTGAATTGGACTGACTTTTATGTTGTAATTTGTCCACTCTAAGCTTTGAAGCATGAGTGTGTGTTTACTTGGTTGAAGCTTTTAAGCAAGATCAAGTCTGTGTTCTTGAAAAGTGTCTTCTTTCTTTGTAATATTTGTTTTTATATCATTGATATGATTGAGGGGGAGTGAGTAAGGTCTCTTATCTAAGAGTTCTTAGATAGAAGTCACATGGGTAGAGATTAGGTGAAAAGAATGTAACTTAAAGTTGTTTACTGAGAGTCTTTGAACTAATTATGTTTAGTGGATTTCCTTCCTGGCTTGGTAGCCTCCAGACATAGGTGAGTTTGCACCAGACTGGGTTAACAATTGCTTGTGTCACTTGTACTATTGTTTCCTTATCTTTTATCCTGTTTATATTTTAGTGGTTGTTCAGATATTAGTGTCGTGACATTACCTTCGACATCTCATATCTGATACTAGAATTTTAGACACGAAGCAGACTTGTTGATGACTGAAGTGCATGAAGGTTCCTTTGGTACTCATTCCAACGGACATGCAATGGCAAAGAAGATGTTGCGAGCATGTTACTATCGGTTGACAATGGAATCTGACAGTTGCAAGTTTGTGAAGAAATGCCACAAGTGTCAAATTTATGCTGATAAGATTCATCTCCCTCCGACGCTATTGAATGTTATTTCTTCCCCATGGCATTTCTCCATGTGGGGAGTTGATATGATTGGGATGATTGAGCCCAAAGCTTCGAATGGACATCGTTTCATTTTAGTGGCAATTGACTACTTCACAAAATGGGTTGAAGCGGCATCATATGCAAATGTAACCAAGAAAGTTGTTGTAAGGTTTATCAAGAGTCAGATCATATGCCGTTATGGTGTGCCAAGCAAGATAGTTACCGATAATGGATCGAACTTGAATAACAATATGGTGGAAGCTCTTTCCAAAGACTTCAAGATTGCACATCATTATTCTTCTCCCTACAGACCTAAGATGAATGGGGTTGTTGAAGCTGCGAATAAGAACATTAAGAAGATTATTCAGAAGATGGTTGTCACGTATAAGGATTGGCATGAGATGCTCCCATTTGCTTTGCACGGGTATCGTACATCCATCCTCACTTCAACAGGGGCAACCCCTTTCTCTCTTGTTTATGGTATGGAAGAAGTGCTCCCCGTAGATGTTGAGATTTCTTCATTGCGTGTGCTCATGGAAGCCAAGTTGACTGAGGCTGAATGGTGCCAGACTAGGTTTGACCAACTAAATTTAATTGAAGAGAAGAGATTAACTGCCATGTGTTATGGTCAGTTATATCAGCAGAGAATGAAGAAAGCTTTTGATAAGAAGGTCAAATCTCGTGTGTTCAAAGAAGGAGACCTTGTGTTCAAGAAGATCCTGTCATTCAAACCAGATTCTAGGGGAAATGGACTCCTAATTATGAAGGCCCATATGTTGTCAAGAGAGCCTTTTCAGGCAGTGCTTTGATTCTTACAACTATGGATGGTGAAGAGTTCACTCGTCCGGTGAATGCAGATGCAGTCAAGAAATACTTCACCTAAAAAGAAAAGAACAGCTCACTAAGTTGAAAACCCGAAAGGGCGGCTTAGGCAAAAAAAAGCATCTCGATGGATTGAAAACCCGAAAGGACGATCTAGGAAAAAATTAGAGACATAAAAACAGAAAAGAATTTCCCGATAAGTTGAGTATCCCACCTTGGGGCAACTTATGCAAAAATTAGGGATTATGGCAAGTAACTGCAATCTACTGATCGTCCAATTTTGGAGAACTTTGAGCACAAGGGTTGACGTCGGTTCATCACCCCAGTAACGGTCAAGAGCATGGTGGATATCAAGAGTTGGTAGAAGGACTAAGGATCATTTGTATTCAATGTAACCCTTTTCCATGTAAATTACCATTTTAAACTTTGTAAAAATCTATGGTGTCTTGTCATTTACAGACTACCATCCCATTAAATAAAGTTGAGCTTTTCTCCAATTGTTTCTACTCTTATTTACTTCAGCCAATAGTTTAAATTTTAATATGATCATTTTGAAAATTTAAAATTTTTAAATCTTTTTCTTAAAACATATAAAAACAAGAAATTTTCAAAGAAAATTAAAAGAAAGTATCAACAGCACTCCAAGAGCAGCAAGTCCTTAAATACTAAGCATCTGAGGTTCCCTAAGCAGTTAACCCTTTGGGTATCCCTAGTTGTCTGTGTTGATCTGGTTCCTCTGCAAAGTGTTTGTTCCCTTGCAGAGTTCCGATTCTTTTCCCCAACTAAGTTGGTTGATTCAGTACCTTGTGGCGTGTTATTTCCCCGATAGTATTTTTGTATTCCCCAACAGGGTTCACGTTTCTTCAGCAGAGTAAGATGTTTTCCTCCGTAGATCGCATTAGTTTCCCCATCAATCGCCATCCGACTCGCTCCCAGTCAGAGTTTCCTCCTGGTTTCGGAGCAGTTATTTTGTGTTTATCTTCTGCATGGTTGTTTCCCATTTGATATGGTGTAAACCTAAAAATCCCTGCAGACTAGATAACTTCTCCTCTCCACAGCAGATCTCCTTGTAGCGGTAAATTCATGACCATCAAGCTATGGATAAGCTAGAGATCAAATAACAAGAGTCGCCACTGCGCTTTTATTGTTTCCAAGGGAAATGGGAAAAAGTACAAACAAAACCCAAAAGTAAGAAGTTTACAAATCAAAACTAATAAAATGTCAGACATTACAGGTAAGGGGGTTGGTTACACAGAGGGAAGGTGTTAGCATCCAAAATGTCTTAGGTACTCCTAGGGAGCCCTTTTTGTGTGCATATGTACTTGGTATAAAGATGATGTTTACAAACAAATAGAATGGGGGGATGAGAAAATAATTCATTAATTATATTTTTGTGTTTGGAAAGACCTTCGGTCTTGTGCCTACGTACCAACATAAAAATGAGGGATCAAAACCTCGTAGTTCGTGATACAAATTTCAAAGTGGATGCATTGCTTTTAACAAAAATTAAGTTTGAGAGGCACAAAGGCCCAAAAATGGTTTGAATGAGTTAGTTATTTTTGACTTTTTGAAAGTTTAAGTCTAGTATAGTTAAGTTTATTTACAAGTTTGATTTAAGAAAAGAAGCTTGAAAATGCAATGGCATAAGGCCAAAGTTTCTATCTTTTTTACAAAGTGGTCAAAGTTTAGAACAAAATAAGTTCAATCAAAGAAGGTTTTGAAAAAGGAGGGAGATGTTTTGAAATTAAAGAAATGGGGAGAAGATGAAGAGACTAATCCTATGTATAAAATTAAAAGTTTAGAGTTGAAAAGATCTGACCAAATGGGTAGTAGTCCAATAGACAAGAATGTCAATTGAAACCCAGAATTCCCTTGGACTTTTAGAATCAAGCAACACACAAATGCACAATTATATTATCTTGAAGAGCAAGGCATCAAATAAAGATGGCCACATCAAAGCTTATCCGTTCCATGATCTTCTTCAAGGTAGCCCATGTATCAGATGAGTTTCACAAGTCACAGGTTCAAGATAACAACTTCACAATGATCATGTTGCAGATGAACTTAGAGAGATCTTGAATGATGTATCAGATGAAGTTTCAAATTGCAAGCACTTGGTTTCTCAATAAGTTGGCATTGGCCAAGTCCTTTAGCATAGGAATGCTGCATAAGTTCTAAGTCCATTTGTTCAAGATCAAGCTAACAGTCCACACAAAAGTTTTTTAGGGTTTTTGTTGTTATTATGTACATTAATGGTCAAAGACCATACAAACAAACAAAGTATACACAAATAAAATATATCACACAATATGGTCCAAGTGGACAAAGTGAAAATTGCATTAACATAAACAATTAGAATGACATGAACAAAGGCAAATGTATAAGGACAAGAGTTAAATGACATTAAAGTAAATGACTTGAAATTAAAAGTTAGTTGTTAATAGGTTAGAAGTTAGTATTGTTTTGTTTTTGCTTTTCATTCTTAGACATTCTTTGGAGAATACTCAACCCACTTATCACAAGCATGGATCCTTGAACCAAGACATCTTCCAAAGGAAGGAAAAAAGGCTAAGTTTCCATACAGTACCATGAAATAGGGGAGACTTACAATCTCACTAACTAGAATGCTATGCCTTTTATGTCACAAATTTAGCGCTATGTTAAGGAATCGTAATTGGACTTATGTAGAAGTCACAACTATTTGAGGTCGGGCCATAGAATTTTAGTGTTAATGCATGTTAGAGATATAGTATTATGGACTATGCTCATGAAACATACCACACACAAAAAGAATATGCAAAAGGTGTGGCTTAATCTCATCCATACTCATGTTAATTTTTCAATAAACTAGTTTTAGGACTTTGAGATATCATAGGCCAAATGAGATGAATGCATAAAGAAGGGGAGTGAGATGAAGAGGGAGGGAAATGGATCAAAACTTAAATTGGTCAAAGGAGGACTTTTACCAAATTAATATCATTCATTCATTTTGGGAGATGGAATGTACATTCCATCAATCCCCTAAATCTAATTATATTAATTTGACAAAGTCAAATCAACCTTGACCAAGGCCCAACAACAAGAGTCAAACATAAACAAGTCATCACAATTGGTGAACAAAATTATTTGGCATTTATTCCAATTAAGAATATTAAAATAATGCATTTAAATTAAATATGGTTTGTCAAATTCCTAAAATCTCATCAAAACACCAAATAAATGTCCATGAGATTTAGCATAGGTCAAACAAGGTCAAAGGACCTTGTAGAAAAATTTTCAGAATTTTAAAAGACTTAAAAGTATTTTTAAACAATTAAAAACAACTGAAAAATCAATTAAATCATGAAAAATATTAATAATGATCCAAAAAATAATTTTAATTCAGAATATGAAAGAGGAAAATATTTGAATTTTTTTTGGTGAAACTCTCATATTCTTTGGATCAATATTAAAATTAATATGAATTAATGAAAATAAAGCAATTAAAATGAAATTCAAATAATCAGAAAAAACGTGGACCACTTGATCTCCCTCATTAATTGAGGTGGCATATCAAGTGGCCACCAACGCGCGTTCCATGGTGCTCTTGAGTCAAATGTCCACACGCTTGGTAATTAAAACGTACGCTCATGATTAAAACAATTTGAACTCATCTAATGGCTCAGGACCATGCCACATCATTGCCGAAGCAAAGCGTCGGTCGTCTTCTCAGGCGACCTTGGCCGGACTGGTCCATTTATCACCACATAAATGAAAAAGGAGGACATGATCTGAAAGGAAAAATAGTGTAGATCACGAATATCACCTCAATTTTAACTAACTCCTCACATATAGAAAGATATGAGGAGTTGAAATTTGAGGTATGTCAACTGAGTTGCTTCGATTTGACCTCTTAGCAACTCAATCTTCTTGCCTACATTGGTAGAACTTCAGACAACCAAAGAATCAAGAGAACTGAGCAAGATTAAGGGAGAATTGAAGAGATGAAATTTTCTGGAAAATACCTTCAATGTAGGTCTGGATTCAACTGCTCTTGCCTTGGCTCGTGCTTGATCTCACTCAGAATGCTTGCAGGAGTAGAATGAAATGCACAAAAGGTCTTGGATCCTTGGAGTTTTGAATCTCAAAACAGTGAGATTCAAACTCAATTTCAAGATGAAATTCTCAGGTTTATCCTCTCAAATGGAAGGGTTAGAGGTTTAGGATCAAAGCTGGCGCAAATGTCTGTTGAATTCTGATGCTAGAGGGCTCTATTTATAGCTGCAGCTCATGAGATTTGCACCTTCAAATTCACTTTCCAAAATTGGCAATTGATGATGCATGGGTGCATGGGCGTGTACAGGCCTATGATATTATTGCTTAAGGGCCACAAATGTGTGTGAGAGGGTATGGAATTAACTTGGATTGCAAGGCAAGTGTGTGTGAAGATTTGAAGTTTGATCTTTGCCAAATGATAATACCATTTTCATGCCATGCGCAGCCCTAGCAATTCTGGTCCAAAATGGATGAACTTGGACTTTTTGGAAAGGTTAGATCAAGAGGAACAACTTTCATGTTCAACACTTTTCCATTTGAAACTTGTATCAAGATGAAGTTTGAGGTGGAAGTTTGGAAATTTCAACATGTTGAAATTTTTTCTAAGTGTCAAGCCATATATCTCAATATTCCACCTTGCTTAACTTTTTATGTAAGCTTCAAATTAGAAACGTGTCTTCATCAAAGTTGTATCTATTTCAAAGACCTTCAAAATGGTCACCAATTTCATGTCATTTGTATTTTAAATGATAGAGTTATGCATTTTTGAAGTTTGGAAAAATCACTTGTTCAATGGTATAGGTCAAAAGTGACCTATAATGTAGCCTCATATCACATCCTCATAAAAGTTGAATTAGATCTCACTCCCAACATCAAAGTTGAATTAGACATATTGAATTTAAGTGTGAAACTTGGAAATATTTCATCTCATAAAAATTGAGTAAGTTATGGCCTTGGGAAGTTGACTTACAAATTAGGGTTTAGACAAAATGACCTATAATGTTTCAACATAGAAAATGATTTTACAAGCAAAACTAGCTCTAGGTCTCAACATGAAAGTTGTTTGGAATGTCACTTATAGTAAGTTTTCTCTTAGAATAATTTTCATATGGTGAAAATTGTAGGAGATAGGGTCTAGGGAGACCCGGTTTTGATCAGATGAATTCATCTGGTCAACCACCATCAACCAACTTGCTAATATTCAATTCTCTTGACTTTCTAGGCTCATGGTAGATCATATATGCATAATATGATGAATTTTAAAGTGTCTCTTGAGAAATTTGATCAATTGGTGAGATAGCTTGTTGGAGAAGTTACTCAAGATACCCAATCAAACTAGGGTTTCCAAGGTAAATCACCCTCAAACTCTTGAAGAAAACTTGATCAATATAATATGTAGTAATCAATGGAACTCATATATGATGCTTAGAGACATTGTGGATCATTGCTTGGTTGTGCTCTTGTAGCCCTGAGGGTCTTAAACCCTAGATATGAACTTGATAGATCAATGGAGATCATGCCCTACCTACAAAAGAGTTAGGCAAATGCAAAGACATATTTTTGGTATTTTGGTTAGTAAAAATGATAATATACAAGTATGATACAATCACAAAGTGCTTGGTGATCTCTCCCAAAACAAACCCAATGAAAGAGGGGTAAGGAGGATGCCAAGGTATGATCCTAATGCTAATGCTTATGATGAAATTGCATGAGGGATCTTAGGGTAAAAATTGGGGTCTTACACTCCTCCCTCGGCTAGATTTGAGCCTTTGGTTTGTTGATTTCTCTGTTCTCCAGCAGTGGTCTCCCTCTTTTTGTAGATTGACCGAGGATTTTACCGATGATTCAAATTCTTTGTGACACCTTTGTATCCTTTGTGATCGTTTTGTCAACATAATCATCAAATATACATATTGTCGCGGCACTAAAAATACTCGAGCGTAAGAAACGCTCGAAATATTAACAAAACAGAGTCGCCACCGAACTTTATTTATACCCAAATAGGGAAAGGGAAAATATCGATAAAACCCATGAAAAACAAAAAGAAATGGTCGTCGCAACCAAATTGGGTTCGGGAGTCGGTTATGCAAGGGGAAGCTATTAGCACCCCTCACATACATCATACTCGATGGGACCCATCTAGTTAGTTTCATGTAAGAGTGTTAGTGTGATATCGTTTGCGAATTTATACTTATCGAGTGAGGTAAGAGAAAGAAAGAAAGGAAAGACTTAGGGTTTTTAATATTAATGTGCCTTATAAGATTTCGCAATCCTGCTCCTACGTATCTTCAGGTGCTATGAAGAACTCAAGGCATACGTAGTTCTGCTCAAAGAGAACTACTAGATGGATTGCTTTTAAGGAGAGTGGTGCTTGGATCACATTTGAGCGATTAAACCTTTACTTGCTGCTCTCTCTTGGAGGCTGAATTCTTTGTTTGTTTCGCATCAAAATGGATGTTGCATACTCTTTTCTGAAAATGTTTTCGGAGTCGCACAAGGGCGGAAAACAAGTTTGATGAGTTTGAGTTGATTTTAAGCGGAGACAAGCATCCAAGGAGGGAGCTCTACTGCAGTACTTAGATGCTCGAAAAGGAAGAGGCCTAAGTCTAATCACTCTCTTTTCATCCAAAAGTTTGTTATGAAAATATGTGGCAAATTAGGTCAAAGTTCATTAACGGAAGATGATTAATCAGACATAGAGCTCTACAGCAGTGTCCAAATAATCGGGAAAGAGAAGGTTGATACCCAATCAATCTTTTTCTTCTATAACAGAAATGACCTAATTCTAGTAATTATTGTATTTTAATATGGAAGATGAATGTTTGAACATTGAGCTCTACAGCAGTATCCTAACATTCGAAACAGAGAAAGTCTAAACTTAATCAGTTTCTTCCATTTTTATTGTGAAAAGATTTTAAAAACAGGGGGATGACTTGACGTTGGATCAAGTATCAGAAGCTGACTTATGAAAATAATTTGGATGTGGCGGGGGCGTTGCTCGACTTTGTATCCAATTTGGATTTAATTAGGAAAAAGACACTCGATGCTGGATCAAGGTTTTTATTCTCTGTGTTTAAATCGAAACAGGATGGAATGATTTAAGGGTTTTGAAAATGACGGAGAAGTGGATAGTGGAAATGTATATTTTTTTTTTTGAAAATTACTCGAAGTTCGATCGATTATTTGTTTTTGTTCTTTTCTAAAAAATGTTGATTTTAATCTTGGTATTAACAATCAACTGATACAGTAAAGTAAATGAAAGTAGTAAATTTATTACATATTTTGAGAATGGGGGTAAAGTTTATCAAATGGGAATACAACATAATAATTAAATCATACAAGCTTTGAAAGACAATTGTAAAATAAAGAATCTCGTTGTAAGAAGGCCCAAGAGAAAGCCAAGGAACTCAGAGTAAAAATCAGAAATTGAACTACATAGTTTAGCATAATATTAAGTAATCGTAAGGTGATTCGTGTAGGAATCACTCTATCTAAGGTCGGTTAATTAACCCTTATGCGTTTAAGTCGTTTCTGAAGTTAAATTGATTTCTTAACTCCGAAACTGCAATGCATATGTGGAAAAGAAAATCGATGAGACAAATAAATCAACTTTTCCTTCACAATTTAAAATAAAAAATTTAATCAAAAAATAATTAATAACAATAAAATAATAATAATAATAATAATAATAATAATAATAATAATAATAATAATAATTAACAATAATAACAAATAATAATAATTAACAATAATAATAACTAGTAAGATACCTCATATCCAAGTACTCTAGTTCACCTCAATTTTTATCTGATTTATTTGCGAAAAATTAGATTGAATCCAAATTTGATCAATTTAATTTATATAAAAGAATAATTTGTTTAGAAGTTAACTAAATTTAATTTTAAAAAATAAAAAATTTAATAAACTAAAAGTTTGCTACGGGTACCAAAATAAAGTTTTAGAGTCTAGATGAATAATTTTACTGTTTTAATAAATTAAGGACAAACAAAGAATAAAGAAACATAAATCTAACCATCATATAAGTTTCACAAACTTTTAATAAGTAGATTAGGACGCAACCATTTAAAACAAACTCTATGAACAACTTTTTGTATCATTATTTATTTATTTATTTTATCAAAATCTAACTAAATAAATCAAATAGCACTAAAACTAAACCAACTAAATCATATTTCGTTTTATGAAAAATCAAATATGAGTATGATATATTAGGAAAAAAATATTTTTATTATTTCATTAATTTCTATGTATTTTAAAAACAAATTTTAAAACTTTGACTAATAATAATAATAATAACTATAAAGACTTAAATTAATTGTTCAAACTTTGTTTAAAGAAAAAGAAAGAAAACTTGGACATTAAAGCAAAAACTCAAATTACCTTTCACACTCTTCCGGTCTCTCTCTTCATTCACTCTCATTTCAATTTCTATAAAAAATTAATCTGCTAAATCAAACAAGGGAGGATTGGATGTGTGTCGACGGTTCCCGACAGTTGTGTCGCGGTCGTGTGCGTGAGGGAGGCAGTTGTAGCACCTCAAATTTGCACCCCCCATTCATGCATTCATTTCATTTTTAG
The DNA here is from genome assembly GCF_024323335.1 of Lathyrus oleraceus. Lineage (NCBI taxonomy): Eukaryota > Viridiplantae > Streptophyta > Magnoliopsida > Fabales > Fabaceae > Lathyrus > Lathyrus oleraceus. The sequence goes on from NC_066581.1 coordinate 323,188,007, forward strand.
GTCATTAACATTACACTAACATTACATCAACATTGCATAGTACCTTGCATCTTATCAGTCAAGACTGGTATCATGAGGATCCATCAGTGCCAAGGAGCCAAGCATTTTCATTGAGATGAAGGCTCTATGGTTGTTCTAGAGAGCTTATATGAATCAAGGTTCATTTTGAAGCAACTTGACCAAGTGTTAGAGGCTTAAAAGTCCATAGTGCGGTTTCAGGTCATCTGGGGCCCATAAAGTCAACTGCAACTCAACTGAGGGCTAGGAGGTGGAGAAATGGTTTGAGACACTTCATTCATGTCCCAAAGAGGTTTATTCAACATGTCAAACATCTACCTTGAAGATTTTGAAGCCAGATCAAAAGTTTCCCAAAATGGAAAGTGACATGTAATTTCAAGTTCCCAAAAATGGCAAGTTTTTGGACCACTTTCAACTTGACTTTCCAACATCAAAGAAGCTTCAAATGAAATTTTGTCCAACATGAAAGTTGAAGATCTTTCTCTCCCATTTCCAAAACGTCCAAGATCATGAGCATCTGATGAATGGTTAAGAAGATATGATCAAATCATTGCCAAGTGTGCATGGAACTTCAACAAGCCATAACTTTTGATCTAAAACTCCAAATTGAGTGCCTCTTTTTGCATAATGCTTGTCATGACTCATATTTTCCAAATTCATCAAGGCATTGCATGAAATTCATCACATGACCATTTGCTCATTCATGCTCATTTTGGAGGGAAAATCATGAATTTGAATTTGGTGTATCATATGAGCTTTTTAACCATTCCAACATGTTCATAAGATGATTTTAAGTGAAATTGCATGGCCATGTGGTACTGTTCACGTGCATGTTGCATGCATGGGGTGAAAAATCAATTTTTGCACTACACCTTATTTCTCACTAAAATTTCATTAACCATGCTTAATTCTAATTAGCAAATGGATTAACACAGCATATAAAAGGATAATCCTAACAGAATTTTCGGAATTCATCATTCTAGATCTAGATTCAAACTTTCCCTCCAAAATTTCTCTACACCATAATTCAAAATTTCTTTGAGTAACACTTGAATTTTATTGCATATTCTGGTTTCTTGATCATCATATGGTAGAATTCAAGCTATTGATTGAAGAAATTGGTGAAGAATCAAGAAATTCCATACATGAACATGAACATGGAGTTTTGAAGATTTAGCTAGATCCAAGCCTTTCCAAGAGTTGATTCGTGCTTCAGAAGTCATAACAAGGTTGCTAGAGCTGATCTACATACTTGCAAGGCCTTGAACACGTTGCTGCCATTGATGGATCTTCAAGAGGTGAGATTTTCGAGTCTCTTAATTCATGATTTGATGTGCATAATGTTGTAGAGATTTGATTGCTGAGCATTCTGATCTAAATTTCATGCAATTTGGTTGAGAATTGGCTGTGTTATGATGATTTAAAGTTTTAGATGTAGAAATGTTTCTCCTCGATTCTCCTTATTCATGGCTTGTTAGGAGTAATTGATGATAGATTTGGAACCTACATGGAACAAGCTTTCTAATGATATAAGTTTCATGAAAAAATGGGAAAAAATTGTTGTTCGTTACTGTTCATCCACCGTCTTCATGAAGAAGACGGTGGTTTCCACCTTGCGCCGCCGTGCTGCATAGCTTAGGGTTTTGGTCTGATTCAGCGTTCCAAGAGCACTGTTTGGACGCTATTGATGTTCAAGTCCTGTGTTCGATACCGTGTACAAGCGTTTATGAGAATTAATCTTGATTTCCTTTACCATGCCTTAAACGCTGTCGCTTTACGTGGCGTGCATTACCTCACTTCGAATCCTGCTGATGCTATTTCCACATTTTTATAATTCATTTCATTATTTTCATGTTTTGCAATTTTTATTTCATTTTATGCATGCTCATTCAAAAAATCACCAAAAATAGCATGTTAGTCCAAATAATTCCAATTTTTTTTCTACATGATCCTTGAGATGTCTACTATTTTATGGTTGTGATTTCATGATTTTATCTCTTCTGGATTTTTAATGGTGTTTAATTGTTTGAACATGTACACAATTATGCCATGCCTCATTCAAATTGGTGTGAAATGCTCAATACTTGTTCAATTTCCATGAAATTTTATATGTTGATTCCTAACATCTTGTAGGATGCTTGAGATTTTATTCGGCATTTTTAGCATTTTCCTTCTCTGTTTGGGACACATGATTGTATGATGTGACAATGTGTGTCACACAGTTTGATGCTGATCTTGTTCATTTTGATTGCCTTGCCAATTGAGCTTCTCTGATTCTAATTTTTGGCATGATGATTGTGTTGGACATGTTGTATACACATAAAAATTTCCAGAATTGTTTGATTCATTTCTGTTTTAATATGGAATTTTGATTCTTGATGACCAATTGTATGCACCTTTTGCTTGCCTTGCCATATCTTGCTCATAAAATGCTTTTGCTTGATGCTTTAGGTTTGATCCTTTTTAGGACATGTTCATGATTGGATAAATGTGCTCTATGTTGAATATTGGTTACTGTTTTGACTTTTTGCCTTACCTTTGACCCTAGCCTTGGTGCTAGTGGTTTGTACTCACTTTTTAAGCTTTGTATTTCAGGTTCAAGCTTCTAATCCTAATGATTGATGTAATCTCACTTCATGAGATGCAAATTAATTTGTGCACTAATCCTTTGTGTTGTAGGTTCATGGAGTGTGGTGGAATCACTTGAATTCTTGAGTCATAAAGCTTGACTTGTGTGCATATTGAGTTATAACACTGTTGACTGTTGGTTGTTTGTCTGTATACTATACTGATTGTTTGGTTGTTTACACAGGTACTTTAGTAGCTTTAACTCATTGCTTGAGTTGCTTTGCTTTGCTTGTGGTTGGCATACCACCTAGGTAAACCCTCTTGTACTCCATGTAGTCTGGAAGCCCTGTCGTTTATGTTTGGCAGGCATTTGGCTGAAGTCCTCCTTAAGAGGCAATGACTATGTTTGTTTATGTTTGTGCCGTGTACTTCAAAGACCTCCTAAGTGAAGAGGCATTGGCAGATAGAAGGGATGTGCAATCCATCCCCTGCTATTCAGTTGAGTCTTTCATCTTGCTCGCACTACGTGCTGATGCATTTGAATAAACACCCAAAATCTTGTATATAGAGTCAGTCAAGTGGAGTAGAGTCCCACATTCTGGACTCCCACGTTTTCATTAATTGAAGCTCACCCAGACCCGGGTTAAGATCTATGAGGTCTTATCCTCATTACCTTTCATCTGCTCACCCTGACGGCCAATGTCAGTGGTTAAGAGCCCTCAGATACCCTTCCAGTTGGCTTGTTTGTCGAGGTTGATATGACCCCTTGACTAAAGCCCGGCTTGTTTGTCGAGGTTGATATGACCCCTTGACTAAAGCCTCACCCTTGATGTTTGAGCCCCTTGTTGGTGTGTTTACTTCATGATGTATGTGTTTGTGTGGTGTGATTGTATCCCCATAGGATTGTTAGACTTCGCATAGTCTCGTTTGCATGTCAATTAAGGTAGCACGGTTCCTTCGTATAGGACTTCCTTTCTTGCGTGAGCTTTCCTAAAACACAAACCCACTTTATCCCCTCTTAAAGACACGTTAACTCCTTCTACTACAGGTGAGTAAGTCTCCAAAGGTCGAGCATCCGGTAGATTGCGTAGTAACGTTGTTCATCTAAAAAATACAAAAGAAGCAGAAATAGTTTAGCCGAACTACGACAACTCTGATTCTCATGTACAGATGAGATACGTAGGCACGAGATGCGATGTCTTGTCGAGTTTGACTAACAACTAACTTTGATCCTTTTCTCTCGCCCCCGTTGCGATTGAGACCTTCTCTTTCTCTTGCCCTAGTTGCACTCGAGACCCTCCTGCTTTGTGTGTGCGTTTGGAGTCTGATGTAAGTCCAGCGATTGGCATTGGGTTTCCTGTTGGTGTTGTTTGTTTGGAGTCTGATGTAAGTCCAGCGATTGGCATTCGGATTCCTGTTTGCGTTCCTTTTGTGGAGTCGGATGTAAGCCCAGCGATTGGCATTCCGTTTCCAGTTTGTGTTTGGGTGTTTGCTCTAACGTCTCAGCGTGTCCGTTTAGCGTTTTGTTTGGCGTGCGTTAGCCAAGCTACGAGTGCTCTGATTCTTCCTCTGGTTAGAGAAGATACGTATGCATAGGATGCGAGGTCCTAGTGAGCATGTTTCCCCTTTCCCCGAACTACGTCGACTCTGATGTTTGTGTCTGACAAACTACGTAGGCCCAGGATGTGACATCCTGCCGAGTCCCCTTCTTTCGTCTTTCATCTGTGTTTCATTCCAGTGTGTGTGCAGTTTTTGAGCAGTTTTTTTAGCAACCTTATTCTATTCTTTCTGAGCGTGGATCCCGTCGAGTACGACGGATGCGTAGGGGTGCTAATACCTTCCCTTCGCATAACCGACTCCCGATCCTTGCAAACTCTGGTCGTGAGACCATTCCTTTCCAGGTTTACTTCGAGAGTTTCCTTTCCCTCCTTTGGGATAAATAACGCACGGTGGCGGCTCTGTGTCTTTTTCCCGCCGGTTTTTCGCGTAATGCGACAGCTGGCGACTCTGCTGGGGACACAAGAGAAGTTGACCTCTTGCTGGTCCATCTTCCCTAAGCGAGTCAATCCTAGCGCTCTCTAGGATAGTTTTGGTTGCTTTTGCTGCTTTATTTATTGTATTGTTTATTATATTGTGATTGTATATATGTGCATATGTGTTTGCATGCATCATATTATCATTGTGCCGGATTCTGTACAGGTTGGTTCCTCTGATTTGGGGTGGGTGTTCTGAGTGGGGCTAAAATCCAGGCCCGAGTATACACCTAGGATTAGCGTGGTCTCACGTCTCCTCACTTGCTGTATCAGCATGTTGTTGCGACGTGACATACCACAGCCGGACGAGGTTCATTTGAGAGAGTCCTCCCGTTTGGAGTATTCCACTCAGGTTGGGTTATCTCATCTGAGCTATTGACTTCGGTGACCGTTCTTTCCCGGATCTTTGGGTTAGACGATCTTATGAGAGCTACAACGGCACACCCGAAAGGGCAAACCCGTTGAGTATCTTTGCCTGATTGTTGAGACCATTATCCGCCTTAGGATGACCTTATTAGAATTCACCTGTGAGGGGAGGGTTTGATTCTTGCAAGTACAGGTTCCGTCAGTGATTATGTGATGGTGTTTATGGTTCAGTTGGATTTATGGGTCTCTATTTCTGGACGTCGAAGGTTTGACCTTGGTATTTATCAGAGGGTTCCGTTTATTTCGGATCCCTGGGCCGAATTTGAGGGTACTTGCTCAAATGATGACATTGCTCAGATGATGATTTGCTCTGGTGATGACTGTTGGTTCTGATGCCGAAGTTCTGATCCCGTGCCTTGTGATACTCATCCAACCTGCCAGGGTGTCATCATTTTGCATCATAGTATGTTTATTTTCAAAAAAAAAGATAATACAAAAAAAAACAGTTAACCCGCATATGTATATCCTTTTCAGGATCATTCATGATAAACAACATACACATCATATGCATCATATACATATCATTCTTGCATTACAGGTGTTCTTGAACAAGACTTCTCACTCTGGTTCCTGTTCTAGGCAGGTTTGTTGATCGTCGTCCGCACCGCTACGCGACAAGACTGAATCAACAGAGAAACATGGATCAAGTTCAGGCTGAGTTGGCAGAGATGAGGGCTAACATGGCCCAATTTATGAGCATGATGCAAGGGGTCGTTCAAGGTCAGGAAGAGCTGCGAGCTTTGGCCCAGAGACAGGAAGCTATGATTCCACCTGTTAACCGTGCTTCGCCAGAGGGAGTCCCTGTTAATGACACCGTTGCCGCTACTATTCCCGTCAACAATTATGTTGTGGGTGATGAATTGAGGGGTATCAGAATCAAAGGACAACCTATCGCTCCTGAGACTGTTAATGTTAGAGCAACCCGTGCTCTAGTTCGTCATCCTGCTCTGATGGTTGATCGACAGGAAGACATGTTCACTCTCCTCAGTGAGGATGATGATGTGGGAAGGATTGAAGAGAGGGATAGAAAAGTCGATGCCCTTGCCGAGAAAATCCGTGCCATGGAGTGTCAGAACTCTTTGGGATTTGATGTTACGAATATGGGCTTGGTTGATGGATTGAGAATCCCTTACAAGTTCAAGGCGCCATCCTTTGACAAATATAATGGCACTTCTTGTCCCCGCACCCATGTGCAGGCTTACTACAGAAAGATCTCTGCATACACTGACGATGAGAAGATGTGGATATACTTTTTCCAGGACAGCTTGTCTGGAGCGTCTTTGGACTGGTATATGGATTTGAAGAGAGAGTCTGTTTGAAGCTGGAGAGACCTGGGTGAAGCCTTTCTGAGGCAGTATAAGCACAATATGGATATGGCTCCGAGCAGAACCCAACTGCAGAGCTTGTTCCAAAAGTCTGGTGAAAGCTTCAAAGAGTACGCCCAGAGGTGACGCGAGTTAGCGGCAAGGGTACAACCTCCGATGTTGGAGAGAGAGCTGACCGATATGTTCATTGGAACACTGCAGGGTGTGTTTATGGACTGTATGGGGAGTTGCCCGTTCGGTAGCTTTTCCGATGTGGTTATCTGTGGAGAGAGGACTAAAAGTCTTATCAAAGCAGGAAAGATTCAGGATTCTGGTTCATCATCTTCAAGTTCGAAGAAGCCGTTTTCTGGGGCACCCCGAAGGAGGGAGGGTGAGACTAACGTTGTGCACAGTCGGAGAAATACAAACAGAGGACACTATCGTTAGGTTGTCGCTGTGACCATCCCAACAACTCAACCTCAACAACAACCGAGAGGACCGCCACAACAACCACAACAGCAACGCCAGTTTCAGCCAAGACAGAGAATGCCGGATCGTCGTTTCGACCCGTTGCCGATGACATATGCTGAATTGCTTCCTGAACTACTCAGGTTGGGGTTTGTTGAGCTTCGTACCATGGCTCCTTTAACGAAGATACCTGCTGGGTACGATGCCAATGTCCGTTATGATTTCCATTCCGGTGCACCTGGGCATCATATTGAAAATTGTCGGGCTTTTCACCATAAGGTCCAGGATCTGATTGATGCCAAGACAATCAACTTTGCTCCTGTTCCGAATGTTGTGAATAATCCCATGCCTCAACATGGTGGGCCTAGGGTGAACAATGTGGAAAGTGAGGAAGCTGTGGATTTGGTAGTCAGTATTGATGAGGTTCAGACTTCGTTGCTGGTGGTAAAAGAGCGTCTGCTGAAAGGGGGAGTGTTCTCGGGCTATGATGAAGGCTGTTCAGATTGTGCTGATCAAGAGAATGGTTGTGGAAAATTGAGAAGAGGTATCCAGGGTCTGATGGATGAGGGTTGCTTGCAGTTTAGTCGGGCTGTGAAAGATCGTGGGGTGGTATCAACTGTCACCATCTATTTTAAACCGTCTGAGGGTCCTGGACGTGCTCCAAGAACTGTCAGTGCACCAATAACTGTTGGTACCCCTGTGACTATATCTGCTCCAATAACTGTTGGTGCTCCTACCACTATTGGTGCTCCTGTCACCATTGTTGCTTCTGATAGAAGATCTGTTGAGAACAGTAGGGCGGTTCCTTGGAAGTATGACAATGCTTTCCGCAGCAACAGAAGGTCAGAAAGTCAGATCAGACCAGTGAATCAGGCTCCAGTGACAATCGATTTGCCAAGTAGAACTCCTGTAGCTGTTGGTCCGGCTGTGGACAACGTGGGAGGACTTGGAGGGTTTACTAGAAGTGGTCGTCTGTTTGCACCACAGATTCTGAGAGATAGTAATGCTGAGGCTCTTGCTAAAGCAAAGGGGAAGCAAGTTGTGGTTGAAGAAGGACCTGTACAGAAGGAGGCGCCTGAGGGTTCCTTTGAGAAAGATGTAGAGGAGTTCATGAAGATCATTAAGAAAAGTGATTATAAGATCGTGGACCAGCTGAACCAAACTCCGTCCAAAATCTCTATCCTTTCTCTGTTGTTGTGTTCTGAGGCACACCGTAACGCCCTGCTGAAAATGTTGAATTTGGCTTACGTGCCTCAAGAGATTTCTGTCAACCAGCTCGAGGGTGTTATTGCGAATGTGAGTACGAGACATGGATTGGGGTTCACAGATCTGGATCTGACACCTGAAGGTCGCAACCATAACAAAGCCTTGCATATCATCATGGAGTGCAAAGGCGCTGTATTGTCGCATGTGTTGGTTGACACCGGTTCTTCCTTGAATGTGTTGCCCAAGAAGATTTTGAGCAAGATTGATGTTGAAGGAGTTGTTCTCACTCCGAGTGATCTCATCGCTCGTGCTTTTGATGGATCCAAGCGATCAGTCTTCGGTGAAGTCACATTGCCCGTGAAGATAGGCCCGAAGGTATTTGACATTAACTTCTATGTGATGGATATTCAACCAGCGTATAGTTGTTTATTGGGGCGTCCCTGGATACATGGGGATGGGGCAGTTTCGTCAACTCTCCATCAAAAGCTGAAGTATGTATGGAATGGTCAGGTTGTGATTGTGTGTGGCGAGGAGGACATTCTTGTGAGTCATCTATCCTCTTTCAAGTATGTGGAGATGGATGGCGAGATTCACGAAACTCTGTGCCAAGCCTTCGAGACCATTGCTATTGAGAAGGTAGCTTTTGTCGAGCAGAAGAAGCCAGGTGTCTCAATTGCATCATACAAGCAAGCTTTGGAGGTTGTCAGCTCGGGCAATGCAGAGGGCTGGGGCAAGATGGTTGACATGCCCGTCAAGGAAGACAAATTTGGCATTGGTTATCAGCCTCTTCAGGCAGAGCAGGGTGTTCAGGAAGGGCCGAGTACCTTCACCAGCGCTGGGTTTATGAATCATGGTGACGTCTTTGCAGCCGGTAGCGAAGACGGTGACAGTGATTGCGATTTGGACAACTGGGTGCGCCCGTGTGCTCCAGGGGAGATGGTGAACAGTTGGACAGCCGAAGAAATAATCCAAGTTACTCTTCAGACAGAGTAATTTTCTTTTGTTTTTCATTTTGCACAAAACCCTACGCTCTGCCCGAGGCGTAGTGGTTCATTGTAGGGCCTCATCATGTTTTCAATGATTATCATTAATAAAGGACGTTTTGCAAACAAATTTGTGCTCACTGTCTTTCTGTTTTTATTTTCATTTTTTTCAAACAATAAAATGGCAATGTTTTTTTGTTTTTGTGACTTTCTTGAATTCCTTTCTAAAATAAAGCATTAAACATCGTTCCTGCAGAATCGATCTCGCGGACTCCACTAAAAACAGTTCTGTTATGGCTTAGTATGATTTCGATAATCCCATTTACCAAGCTGAAGAGGAGAGTGAGGAAGACTGTGAACTCCGCAAAGAATTGGTCAGATTATTGAAACAGGAGGAAAGGGTCATCCAACCTCATCACGAAGAGTTGGAAATTATTAACCTTGGTACCGAGGACGCCAAGAAAGAGATCAAGATCGGGGCTGCTTTGAAGGAATCTGTCAAGAGAGGGCTGATTGAGATGCTGAGAGAATATGTGGAAATCTTCGCATGGTCGTATCAAGATATGCCTGGGTTGGATACAGATATTGTGGTGCACAGGATACCTCTCAGAGAAGATTGTCCTTCGATAAAGCAGAAGCTTCGTAGAACTAGTCCTGATATGGCTGTCAAGATCAAAGAGGAAGTTCAGAAGCAGTTGGATGCGGGTTTTCTGGCAGTTACCAATTATCCCCCGTGGGTGGCCAACACCGTTCCTGTGCCGAAGAAGGATGGTAAAGTCAGGATGTGTGTCGATTACCGGGATTTAAACAGAGCCAGTCCGAAAGATGACTTCCCATTACCTCACATTGATGTATTGGTTGATAATACTGCTCAATCCTCGGTTTTCTCTTTCATGGATGGATTTTCTGGCTATAATCAGATCAAGATGGCGCCAGAAGACATGGAAAAGACGACATTCATTACACCTTGGGGCATGTTCTGCTATAAGGTGATGCCATTTGGGCTGAAGAATGCCGGTGCTACCTATCAGAGGGCTATGACGACTCTCTTTCATGACATGATGCACAAAGAAATTGAAGTGTACGTGGATGACATGATTGCGAAGTCTCAGATAGAAGAGGAGCACTTGGTAAACCTGCAGAAGTTGTTTGAAAGACTGAGAAGGTTCAAACTGAGGTTGAATCCAAACAAGTGTACGTTTGGAGTGAGATCCGGGAAACTGTTGGGTTTCATTGTCAGTGAGAAAGGGATTGAGGTTGATCCAGCAAAAGTAAAAGCTATACAAGAAATCCCTGAACCGAGAACGGAAATGCAGGTTCGTGGGTTTTTAGGGAGGTTGAACTACATTGCACGGTTCGTATCTCACCTAACTGCCACATGCAAACCGATATTCAAACTTCTAAGAAAAGATCAAGCAATCAGGTGGAATGATGATTGTCAAAAAGCTTTTGATAGGATAAAAGAATATTTGCAAAAACCTCCAATCCTTATACCTCCAGTTCCTGGGAGGCCTCTGATAATGTACCTATCAGTGACTGAGAATTTGATGGGGTGTGTATTGGGACAGCATGACGAGTCTGGTCGAAAAGAGCATGCAATATACTACCTTAGCAAAAAGTTTACCGACTGTGAGATAAGATATTCGCAGCTCGAGAAAACTTGCTGCGCTTTGGCATGGGCTGCTCGCCGACTGAGACAGTATATGCTGAACCATACTACCTTATTGATTTCTAAGATGGATCCAGTGAAGTACATCTTTGAAAAGCCGGCTCTCACCGGACGTGTGGCTCGTTGGCAGATGATTTTGACTAAGTATGATATCCAGTATACGTCGCAGAAGGCCATCAAGGGTAGTATTCTGTCTGACTACCTTGCTGAGCAACCGATCGATGATTATCAGCCGATGATGTTTGAATTCCCTGATGAAGACATCATGTATCTAAAGATGAAAGATTGTGAAGAGCCTCTTGTCGAGGAAGGACCAGATCCTGATGACAAGTGGACGCTGATGTTTGATGGGGCAGTTAATGTGAATGGAAACGGTGTTGGGGCAGTACTTATCAATCCTAAAGGTGCACACTTACCTTTTTCTGCCAGATTGACGTTTGAGGTAACCAATAACGAGGCTGAGTATGAGGCTTGTATCATGGGGATTGAAGAAGCCATCGATCTAAGGATCAAAACTCTGGACATTTATGGAGATTCCGCTCTAGTGATTAACCAAGTCAATGGAGACTGGAATACTCACCAGCCGCATTTGATTCCTTATCGAGATTACACCAGAAGGATCTTGACTTTCTTCAAGACGGTGAAATTGTATCATGTGCCCCGAGATGAAAATCAGATGGCTGATGCTTTGGCTACTTTATCTTCTACGATCAAAGTTCATTGGCATAATCATGTGCCACACGTTGCTGTGAATCGACTCGAGAGGCCTGCGTATGTGTTTGCAGCCGAGTCTGTTGTTGATGAGAAGCCACGGTACTACGATATTAAGAATTTCCTCGAATTCCAGGAGTATCCTGAGGGAGCGTCAAAGAATGACAAGAAAACCCTGAGAAGGCTAGCTGGAAGCTTTTATTTGAATCAGGATGATGTGTTGTACAAGAGGAATTTTGACATGGTGCTGCTTAGATGCGTGGATAGACACGAAGCAGACATGTTGATGCAAGAAGTACACGAAGGATCTTTCGGTACCCATGCTGGTGTTCATGCAATGTCCAAGAAGTTGTTGAGAGTCGGTTATTACTGGATAACCATGGAATCTGATTGTTTCAAGTATGCTCGGAAGTGCCATAAATGTCAGATCTATGCAGACAAGGTGCATGTACCACCAAGCCCTCTGAATGTTATGAATTCTCCTTGGCCGTTCGTGATGTGGGGCATCGATATGATTGGGAAGATTGAACCTACTGCTTCTAATGGGCATCGCTTCATCCTGGTTGCGATTGATTACTTCACCAAGTGGGTGGAAGCAGCTTCCTATGCCAATGTTACCAAGCAAGTGGTTGCCCGGTTCATCAAGAAGGAGATTATCTGTCGTTATGGGGTTCCTGAGAGAATCATTACTGACAATGGTTCGAATCTCAATAACAAGATGATGAAGGAGCTTTGCAGAGATTTTAAAATCAAACACCACAATTCTTCTCCTTACAGACCAAAGATGAATGGTGCTGTAGAGGCGGCTAACAAGAACATTAAGAAGATTGTGCAGAAGATGGTTGTGACGTACAAGGATTGGCATGAGATGTTGCCTTTCGCCTTGCATGGGTACCGTACCTCAGTACGTACGTCGACCGGGGCAACCCCTTACTCCCTTGTGTATGGTATGGAAGCAGTCCTACCTGTTGAAGTGGAGATTCCTTCTCTGAGAGTCCTGTTGGATGTCAAGCTAGACGAAGCTGAATGGATTCGGACAAGGTTTAATGAGTTGAGCCTTATCGAAGAGAAGCGGTTAGCAGCTGTGTGCCATGGGCAATTGTATCAGAGAAGGATGAAGAAAGCCTTTGATCAGAAAGTGCATCCTCGAAGCTATCAGACAGGTGATTTAGTTTTGAAGAGGATTCTTCCTTCCGGTACAGATAACAGGGGCAAGTGGACTCCGAATTATGAAGGTCCATATGTTGTTAAGAAGGTTTTCTCTGGTGGAGCCTTGATGCTTACAACTATGGATGGTGAAGATTTTCCGTCCCCTGTAAACTCAGATGTAGTCAAAAAATACTTCGCATAAATTGACCCGCTGGACGAAAAGAATAAAAGAGTCCAGGCAAAAAAGGGCATCCCGGCGAACCAAAAAAAAAAAAGGTTCGGGCAAAAGTTAGGGATAAAGAATGAAAAAGAATATGTATACCCGGTAAGTCGAAAACCTGCAAAGGCGGCTTAGGCAAAAATGGGTATCCCGGTGATTGAAAACCCAAAAGGGCGATCCAGGCAAAAGAGGGATTAAAGCGAAGACTACAGTCTGAGTTATCTGTACTTCATTGCGCTTCGTCGTCTACCATCCTGAAGGATATGATCGGTCCAATCATTATTCTCAGAAGGAAAGGAATTTGGGGGGAAATTGAGGATATACGAGTCATAACAGAATTGGAAAATAGTGGATGCCGTGTTAACATTGCCAATAGGATAGTTTATTTCCTTGTTTGGCGCAATTACCTCTTCCTAGGAATTGCTTCCTGATGTATTTTCCTTTTCAGGCCATTCTCAATCAATAAAAGTCGTTATTCAGTTAAATTGCTCTCTTGTTTTTATTTTACTGTTTTGTTTGCAAAAATGTCCGAATTTTTGATAAACATTGCATATAAAAAACATGAAGGCTAGACAATAACGTGCAGAAAGATAAAGCATTTGAAAATCATTTTGAATGTTGAGTACACTTGGGTGTATCTTGTCCGTACAATCCCCTGGGGCATGTATGTCTTGCTGTTTTGCAAGTTACTATCTTTGATTGCTGGCTAAAGCAGATGAGCCGCAGTTTGTTCAAAGGTGTCTCAACACTGTCCAGTGGTGGGAGGAGTTGGGTTGTCCAAAGCAAGTTCAGAACTTGTCTCCCCAATAGTTTTGAGATCAGTGTTGCCTCAGCAGCCAGGCCCAAAGGTTGCCCTATCCCCAGCAGGGTTATGTTAGTTCCCCAGAGAGCCTGAAGGTTGCTACTTCCCCCAGCGGAGGTGTCTATGGGTAATTGGTTCCTCAGTGGCCGGGCCTGAAGTGATGTAATCCCCAGCAGGGTTGAGAATGTATTTCCCTAGCAAGTCTGAAGATTGTTGTTTCCCCAGCGGAGGTTGGCGTTGGCTGTTTTCCCCAGCGAAATCCCCAAGCGGATCGAGGTCGGTGAAGGTCATCTCTAGTGAGGATTATCCTTTCCCCAGCAGCAACGCTATTCCCCAGCAGGGTGGAGATGGGAGTGACATCAAGTTCCTCAGCAGAGTTCCTCGAGCTCTCCAGTAGAGTCCCCGGAGGAGGATATTGTTTATTCATTCATCACTTAGAAAAGCATAGCATATTGCATCATTAATTGCGTAGCATTTCCATGAGTATGGAGCATTACGCTAAAAAAAAAATCTCATGCATCAGCATTGCAAGCATAAGCTGGTCTCAAGCCGTGGTTACCATCCGAGAATGGGTTTTGCCGGTCGGTGAGGATGATACTCTGAAGAGTTTAGCATCGCGACATTGGGTCATATGGGTCGAGTTCAGAATTGGTTTCCCCAGCATGGTTGAGAGGTTGGTGTGTCCCCCAACAAGTGACTCCCTAGTTGAGTGGGTTTCTCTACCGTCCCGAGAATGTCAGATCAGCAAGCATCCCCCAGCAGTGTTATTCCCCACAGAGTGAGAGAGATCGAATCAGGAAGCGTGCGCTCAGCAAAGTGATCGTTCGCTTCCCAGCAAGAGTTTTCCTCCCCTCGCACCTTGCAGCTTGAATCAGTAATCCCTAGTAGAGGTGGATCATCTGTTCAACATCTGTATGGCACATTTGTAGCAGTTGCTCTTGGTATCATTCAGAATCAGCAATCCCCATAGAGGTTTGTTTCCTCACTCGTCAGTGAAAGGAAAGCTTAATTGACTCCCCAGTGTAGTCTCCGGCAAGTGTCTACTTTGTTTTGACATATATAGATGTCATCCTTACGATACCAGTAGGTGTCGTGTGGATCCCCGTGTGGGTTTCCTTTCCTTTTTGGTGTCGGTAAACATCATATTTTGATGTCGGTAAACGTCGAGTTTTTTCCCATTCATCCGTTGATGTCTGGTCGTCTTTTTGTTGGTGTCGGTAAACATCATCTTTCGATGTCGGTAAACGTCGAGTTTTTTCCCATTCGTCCGTTGACGTCTGGTTGTGTACCTTTTTCCCAGTCATCGGTAAGTGTCTGGTCATCCTTTTGTTGGTGTCGGTAAACATCATCTTTCGATGTCGGTAAACGTCGAGTTTTTTACCATTCATCCGCTGACGTCTGGTTGTGTATCTTTCTCCAGTCATCGTTAATGTCTGGTCATGTATCCTTTCTTTGATAAATATAAAAATCCCCAGTAGAGTCGTCAGTGAGCGTCTGGTCTTGTTCCAGTCGTAAACATCTTTTTCCTCCCTAGTCGACTCCAGTGAAAGCCGCCATCTGGTGAATGTGCCTCGCTTTCCTTGATATCCGCGTATATCAAGCCTCTCCAGTGAAAGCCGCCATCTGGTAAATGAGCCTCGCTTTCCTTGATATCCGCGTATATCAAGCCTCTCCAGTGAAAGCCGCCATCTGGTAAATGTGCCTCGCTTTCCTTGATATCCGCGTATATCAAGCCTCTCTAGTGAAAGCCGTCATCTGGTAAATGTGCCTCGCTTTCCTTGATATCCGCGTATATCAAGCCTCTCCAGTGAAAGCCGCCATCTGGTAAATGTGCCTCGCTTTCCTTGATATCCGCGTATATCAAGCCTCTCCAGTGAAAGCCGCCATCTGGTAAATGTGCATCGCTTTCCTTGATATCCGCGTATATCAAACCTCTCCAGTGAAAGCCGCCATCTGGTAAATGTGCCTCACTTTCCTTGATATCCGTGTATATCAAGCCTCTCCAGTGAAAGCCGCCATCTGGTAAATGTGCCTCGTTTTCCTTGATATCTGTGTATATCAAGTCGGCTATTCCACAAGCCGCCATCGGTAAATGGCCTCGCTTTCCTTGATATCAGTGTATATCAAGTCGACTGTTCCACCAGCCGCCATCGGTAAATGGCCTCGCTTTCCTTGATATCCGTGTATATCAAGTCGACTGTTCCACAAGCCGCCATCGGTAAATGGCCTCGCTTTCCTTGATATCAGTGTATATCAAGTCGACTGTTCCACCAGCCGCCATCGGTAAATGGCCTCGCTTTCCTTGATATCAGTGTATATCAATTCGACAGTTTTTGTTCATCCCCCGCAGAGTGCAAATTTCTACGGTTCTTTTGGTATTCAATCCCTGTTTACCTTGAATGTCTGACAGCCGTCGCTCTCATCCGTTCAGGTTCCTAGTTGATTGAATAGGGGCAGCTGTAGCACCTCAAATTTGCACCCCCATTCATGCATTCATTTCATTTTTAGGTCATTAACATTACACTAACATTACATCAACATTGCATAGTACCTTGCATCTTATCAGTCAAGACTGGTATCATGAGGATCCATCAGTGCCAAGGAGCCATGCATTTTCATTGGGATGAAGGCTCTATGGTTGTTCTAGAGAGCTTATATGAACCAAGGTTCATTTTGAAGCAACTTGACCAAGTGTTAGAGGCTCAAAAGTCCATAGTGCAGTTTCAGGTCATCTGGGGCCCATAAAGTCAACTGCAAGTCAACTGAGGGCTAGGAGGTGTAGAAATGGTTTGAGACACTTCATTCATGTCCCAAAGAGGTTTATTCAACATGTCAAACATCTACCTTGAAGATTTTGAAGCCAGATCAAAATTTTCCCAAAATGGAAAGTGACCTGTAATTTCAAGTTTCCAAAAATGGCAAGTTTTTGGACCACTTTCAACTTGACTTTCCAACATCAAAAAAGCTTCAAATGAAATTTTGTCCAACAAGAAAGTTGAAGATCTTTCTCTACCATTTCCAAAAAGTCCAAGATCATGAGCATCTGATGAATGGTTAAGAAGATATGATCAAATCATTGCCAAGTGTGCATGGAACTTCAACAAGCCATAACTTTTGATCTAAAACTCCAAATTGAGTGCCTCTTTTTGCATAATGCTTGTCATGACTCATATTTTCCAAATTCATCAAGGCATTGCACGAAATTTCATCACATGACCATTTGCTCATTCATGCTCATTTTGGAGGGAAAATCATGAATTTGAATTTGGTGCATCATATGAGCTTTTTAACCATTCCAACATGTTCATAAGATGATTTTAAGTGAAACTGCATGGCCATGTGGTACTGTTCACGTGCATGTTGCATGCATGGGGTGAAAAATCAATTTTTGCACTACACCTTATTTCTCACTAAAATTTCATTAACCATGCTTAATTCTAATTAGCAAATGGATTAACATAGCATATAAAAGGATAATCCTAACAGAATTTTCAGAATTCATCATTCTAGATCTAGATTCAAACTTTCCCTCCAAAATTTCTCTCCACCATAATTCAAAAATTCTTCGAGTAACACTTGATTTTTATTGCATATTCTGGTTTCTTGATCATCATTTGGTAGAATTCAAGCTATTGATTGAAGAAATTGGTGAAGAATCAAGCAATTCCATACATGAACATGAACATGGAGTTTTGAAGATTTAGCTAGATCCAAGCCTTTCCAAGAGTTGATTCGTGCTTCAGAAGTCATAACAAGGTTGCTAGAGCTGATCTACACACTTGCAAGGCCTTGAACACGTTGCTGCCATTGATGGATCTTCAAGAGGTGAGATTTTCGAGTCTCTTAATTCATGGTTTGATGTGCATAATGTTGTAGAGCTTTGATTGCTGAGCATTGGGATATGAGTGGTATTCACATTATTGTACTGTTGATATGGCCTTTATTGATTTGGTCGTTGTTGCTGAACTGGACGTGGTTGATTATTCTATTGATTTCTCTGTTGATGTTAAGGTGGAGGAGCCTAGAACTGAGGTTGTGGAGCTTGATATTGAGGAACTGGAACTTGATGCTGAGGTACCGGAGCTTGAATAGGGATAGGAGTAAATGGACGATAAGGCATGATTGGATATTGAGTAGCTGCTATGTACGTGTACTGATAATAAGGCATAAGAGCAAGAGCCTTGTGTGCTGCCCTCCCCCTTTGAGAAGAAATGGAACTAGTCTCGCCCTCCTTCCTCTTGAATCCATTGAAAGGCTTCTTCAAGATTGGTTGACTGTTGGAACCTCCCTGAATTTTACCATTTTTCAATCCTTCTTCTACTCTTTCGCCCACGATCACCATGTCAGAAAATCCTATGGACACACTACTAATCAATCTTTCATAATATTGGCCCTACAAGGTTCCCATGAAAATGTCAATCAATTCTCGATCAACCAGCGGCGGGTGCACCCTTGCAGCCAATTCTCTCAAGCGTTGCGCATATTCTTTAAAAGACTCATTGTCTTTCTGGGCCATACTCTGAAGCTGAGTATGATTTGGTTCCATGTCAATATTATATTTGTATTGCTTTGCAAATGCTTCAGCCAACTCATCCCAAGTGTGGATGTTGTTACACTCCAACTGCATGTACCAATCTAAAGATGCCCCAATTAGACTATCCTGAAAGCAATGGATCATGAACTTATCATCTTTGGCATAGGCAGCCATTTTTCTACAATACATTTATAAATGTATGTTAGGACATGTGAGGCCTTTGTATTTTTCAAATTCTGGCGCTTTGAATTTTGGAGGAATCACCACGTCTGGGACCAGACACATCTCATGGCACTCAATCGGGTTGAGGTATGTCCTTCCAAGATTCTTAGCTTTTCGGCCAACGCACGACACATCAGGATAGGCTCAAAATCCTGGGCAGTAGTAGGGATGACCATTAGAGTAGCTCCATTATAACTCTGCATTTCAAACTCGTCCTGGAGCTCCTCATCAGTGTGGGGCATGACTACTTGATTGACTATTGGAGGTCCTTGCACAGCGACCCTATCAGCTACTCCAGAAGTATGCACAGGTGGAGGTATATGAGTTCTTTCAGGCGGTGGAACAAAACCTGGAGGAAGACCGTAAATAACGGGATTTGGAATAGGAACTGAAGGTCCTGACTGAAGAGCAACCCCTTGAACTAGAGCATCGTTCCTTGCAGCAGCGGCAACACGAGCCTCTTCTTCCCTTCTAGCCAGAGCTTGTATAGCCTCAAAGATCTGCTCAATATTGCTTTTGACAGAGTCCATCTCCTCTCTGAAGGCAACTTGTTCTTCTCTAACTACATCCATGATTCTTCTTGTGTTGGAACGAGTAGCGTATGCACGTTGAGGAATCGGCTTGAACTACTGGAGATGAGGAAAAAATGAAATGAATTTTTGTTTTGAGAAATGAAATGAATGATGCATACTGTAATGCACGTGGCTATAAAAAAATGTCTTTTATGCTTAGGTTCAATTTTATTTTCAGGGAACCGTGTTACATTCCTTTTTATTTAGCAAGCATTCAAAGAGATCACGGGGAATAAAACAAGTATGGAACAAAACTTTTTGTACAAAAGAAACTCAAAATCCTTCATTCATTCAATTCAAAACAGAGTACAAGGATTGATTACAAATTATTCTTTCAAACAAAAAGGAAAGTACAAAACAACAGGGTTAGATTGTAGGCTTCTGTTTGTTGAGCTCTTCCAACTCTCCTTTGAACCTTTTCATCATGTCTTCACAAAGATAAATAAAGTCGGTCACTGAAGGAGGAATGTTGTCATTGTCTATGTCTTCCAGAGCACATCTTAGCATCAAAGGCACATTCTTAGCCATGCCATTACAGAAGTCTATCAATCTGGCAAACTTGTCTCGATACTCATTTCTTTGTTCATGTAAAAACTGGATGGTTTCCCCGCAGGATGCTAAACTAGAATTCACATTTTCCTTTGCGTTCATCCAATCTTCACCTTCTCGTAGCAAAGAGTCATGTCGGCCTCTCCAGTATCGTTCCCACTCATTAGCATTTTCAGCCTCCTGGCACTTTCCTTTCCATATTTCAGGTGTAATCTGAGTAGCAGCCAAAGCACTCTCTTTATTATGGCGTTCTCGTTCTTCCCTTTCTTTTGATTCACAGAGTGAAACACCGAGGTTGGATATCTCCTCCTCAAGCGTCTCTCTTATCTCCTTCTTTTGTTTTATGGCGAGCTTCCACCATTTCTCTTTCTCACGACAATCCCTTTCAGCCTCTTTTAGTTGGCTTTTGACGGTATTCAAGTAGCTGTTAGCCTGATCTAACCCATGCTTGACGCTTTTTCTCTTATATTCCTCCTTATCAGTCATTTCCATATTTTCTTGAAGCTGTGTTATCTTCCGCCCAAGCTCCCACTTATGATTATCCCTTTCTTCAGTAATCCGGAGAAGGTTCAACCGTAGCTCTTCATTCTCTTTTTCCAACCTTTGGATGACAACTTTGAGCTCTTTATCTTCCTCCATAGTGACGTGAGTAGGTTCTGGAAGACTTGTATGCATTGGAGGCTCATAAGGGTATGGTAGTTTGTCTTGAGAAGCTCTGGCTTGGACCTAACTCGTATATGGCTTTCTCGTTATACAATTCTTCTTTCCACACTCCCTTTTTCCTTCTCTACGAACATTAGTCCAGGCACGACCTATCCTCTTCACCAGATCAAAGTCCTTCATTCCTTCTCCCAGCATGAAACCTTTTAGTAACTTGTCTTCTGGTTTTTCATCCATAGGAAACCCAAGTTGTCGCATAGCAAGCTCAGAGTTGTAATTGATGCAACCTCGAGTCCCTATGAGTGGCACATTATGGAAGTTTGCACATTTGACGATTATGTCCACATCATCATAAACACGAGAGTACCAGGAGATGTCACCGATAGTGGGAGACATGATTTTTTGAGACCACTTGAGGTTATCCTTGTTCTGAACAAAAGGCCCTTCGCTTGGTAAGTCAGTTAAGAACCATTTATACAGTAAAGGAGCGCATCACTGGATCATCCCCCCCCCTTCTTCTCATTTCTCCAATGGATGGAGTGATAAACATCTGCAAGAAAGGTGGGAATGGGATTCTTGAGCAAGAAAATGCGTATAGCAGTCATGTCCACGAAGTCATCAATGTTCGGGAACAAGACAATCCCATAGAGTATCAAGGCTGACACAGCATTGAAAGCGACCCAATCTTCTTTACTTTTGAAATCTGAAGCTTTTCCCACTAAGAACTTCAAAGTGAAGCCCAAAGTGTCTCCTTTTGGTCCAAGATTAGCTTTTCACTTCCGCTTTATCAAGATGTATAGATGAACCTATTTGTTGATGTGTAGGAAATTCCCCTAGACCGGTGTAAGGGACTTCATCCTTGATACCAATGTCTGCTATATGTGAGAACTCTTCTAGTGTTGGCGCCAATTTGAAGTCCTGGAATGTGAAACACCGCAAGGGAGGATCATAGAATTGTGCCAAAGTAAAAATGGCCCAAGCATCCACCTCGGTGTTCATGATAGTTAACAGGTCACCTTACTCAACATAAAAGTTGTTCCTTCTGCTTTTTTTCACATCTGAGATCAATCCCTTAATCAATCCTAGCTTTGGATTCCTGAACTTGAATGAATAAGTACTTTTCTGATTGCTACCCATGTCTTCTGAATGCCTGCAATCAATAGAGTCTTCAGGTCCCTTGAAAATAAGCACATGTCATATGTGTTATGATTATGAAATCTTTTATGTTTATGTATGTACAGTTGGGTAGGTGATCATTGGAACATTCTGATTAATTACTTCATGGAGGAAAGGTTTCCAGTAATAGGAAAAACAAACAAATGTAGGCTCTAGGGTGTAAAAGGTTCCTAGAGTCATGGACCCAATTCAAGAATATTATCGTCAGAACGACTAATCGTAAGACAATAATATCTTAAAAAGGATCTATTCTAGGTGAGAGTCTTTGTATTAACCCAACGAGTCCTAAGTTTCGCAGGTCAATACTACACAACCATCGACTCCACGGTTCTAGACACGGTTCCCAGAGTCATGGATCACACCTGACAACATTATCGTCAAAACGATTGCACGTAAGACAATAATATCCTCAAAGATGATCTATTCTGAGTGAGGTTTTTGCATTAACCCAATGAGTCCTAAGTCTCATAGGTCAAAATTACACAACCATCGGTCCTAAAATCCATAGGTTCAGGGTTCTACAAAAGGTCCTCAGAATCATAGATCGAGGTTGAAAGTATCACCGCCAAAAACGACTAATCGTAAGACAGTAATACTTTCAAGGGATCTCATCTGAGTGGGGTTCTCGCATCAACCTAATGAGTCCGATGTCTCGCAGGTCAATACTACACAACTACCATCCTAACTTAAGTTTTTCTCATAGCTCGGGTATAAAGCTTTTCCTCACACAAATGCCAATAGTCCAGAAAGTTCCAATGATACCATATACCAGTAACACTGGAATTGGAAATACAGATAATAAAGGCATATATAGATAAAACAAATAAGAATTAAATAAACACATAAAAGCAAAAACTCAAACACAAAACAAACTAAATTAGGTTGACTTGCTTAGGAGAAGTTTCTTCCCCAGCAGAGTCGTCCGCTGTCGCGGCACGAAAAATACCCGAGCGTAAGGAACGCTCAAAATATTAACGAAACAGAGTTGCCACCGAACTTTATTTATTATCAAATAGGGAAAGGGAAAATATCGATAAAACCCATGAAAAACAAAAAGAAATGGTCGTCGCAACCAAATCGGGTTCGGGAGTCGGTTATGCAAGAGGAAGCTATTAGCACCCCTCACATCCATCGTACTCGATGGGACCCATCTAGTTAGTTTCGTGTAAGGGTGTTAGCATGATATCGTTTGCGAATTTATATTTATCAAGTGAGGAAATAGAAAGAAAGAAAGGAAGACTTAGGGTTTTTAATATTAATGTGCCTGACAAGATTTCGCAATCCTGCTCCTACGTATCTTCAGGTGCTATGAAAAACTCAAGGCATACGTAGTTCTGCTCAAAGAGAACTACTAGATGGATTGCTTTTAAAGAGAGTGGTGCTTGGGTCATATTTGAGAGATTAAACCTTTACTTGCTGCTCGCTCTTGGAGGCTGAAGTCTTTGTTTGTTTCGCATCAAAATGGATGTTGCATACTCTTTTCTGAAAATGTTTTCGGAGTCGCACAAGGGCGGAAAACTAGTTTGATGAGTTTGAGTTGATTTTAAGTGGATACAAGCATCCAAGCAGGGAGCTCTACTGCAATACTTAGATGCTTGAAAAGGAAGAGGTCTAAGCCTAATCACTCTCTTTTCATCCAAAAGTTTGTTATGAAAATATGTGGCAAATTAGGTCAAAGTTCATTAACGAAAGATGATTAATCAGACATAGAGCTCTACAAAAATGTCCAAATAATCGGGAAAGAGAAGGTCGATACCCAATCAATCTTTTTCTTCTATAAGAGAAATGACCTAATTCTAGTAATTATTGTATTTTAATATGGAAGACGAATGTTTGAACATTGAGCTCTACAGCAGTATCCTAACATTCAAAACAGAGAAAGTCTAAACTTAATCAGTTTCTTCCATTTTTATTATGAAAAGATTTTAAAAACAGGGGGATGACTTGACGTTGGATCAAGTGTCAGAAGCTGACTTATGAAAATAATTTAGATGTGGTGGGGGCGTTGCTCGACTTTGTATCCAATTTGGATTTGATTAGGGAAAAGACACTCGATGTTGGATCGAGGTTTTTATTCTCTGTGTTTAAATCGAAACATAAAGGAATGATTTAAGGGTTTTGAAAATGACGGAGAAGTGGATAGTGGAAATGGTTATATTTTTTTTTAAAATTACTTGATGTTGGATCGATTATTTGTTTTTGTTCTTTTCTAAAAAATGTTGATTTTAATCTTGGTATTAACAATCAACTGATATAGTAAAGTAAATGAAAGTAGTAAGTTTATTACATATTTTGGGAATGGGGGTACAGTTTATCAAATGGGAATACAACACAATAATTAAATCATACAAGCTTTGAAAGACAATTGTAAAATAAAGAATCTCGTTGTAAGAAGGCCCAAGAGAAAGCCAAGGGACTCGAAGTAAAAATCAGAAATTGAACTACATAATTTAGCATAATATTAAGTAATTGTAAGGCGATTCGTGTAAGAATCACCCTATCTAAGGCCGGTTAATTAACTCTTATGCGTTTAAGCAGTTTCTGAAGTTAAATTGATTTCTTAACTCCGAAACTGCAATGCATCTGTGGAAAAAAAATCGATGAGACAAATAAATCAACTTTTCTTTCACAATTTAAAATAAAAATTTTAATCAACAAATAATTAATAACAATAAAATAATAATAATAATAATAATAATAATAATAATAATAATAATAATTAAAAATAATAATAAATAATAATAATTAACAATAATAATAACAAGTAAGATACCTCATATCCAAGTACTCTAGTTCACCTCATTTTTTATCTGATTTATTTGCGAAAAATTAGATTGAATCCAAATTTGATCAATTTAATTTATATAAAAGAAATAATTTGTTTAGAAGTTAACTAAATTTAATTTTAAAAAAAAAAAATTTAATAAACTAAAAATTTGCTACTGGTACCAAAATAAAGTTTCAGAGTCTAGATGAATATTCTTACTGTTTTAATAAATTAAGGACAAACAAAGAATAAAGAAACATAAAACCAACCATCATATAAGTTTCACAAACTTTTAATAAGTAGATTAGGATGCAACGATTTAAAAGAAACTCTATAATAAGTAGATTAGGATGCAACCATTTAAAACAAACTTTATGAACAACTTTTTGTATCATTATTTATTTTATCAAAATCTAACTAAATAAATCAAATAGCACTAAAATTAAACCAACTAAATCATATTTCGTTTTATGAAAAATCAAATATGAGTATGATATATTTAGGAAAAAATATTTTTATTATTTCATTAATTTCTATGTATTTTAAAAACAAATTTTAAAACTTTGACTAATAATAAGAATAATAACTATAAAGACCTAAATTAATTGTTCAAACTTTGTTTAAAGAAAAAGAAAGAAAACATGGACATTAAAACAAAAACTCAAATTGCCGTTCACACTCTTCTGGTCTCTCTCTTCATTCACTCTCATTTCAATTTCTATAAAAAATTAATCTGCTAAATCAAACAACAACAACCATATATTCTGTTATCTATTTAATTTCTATGATTTACTTCAACCAAAAAAAACAAAAATCACACTAAAACTGAAACAAGATCTAAAAGGAAAAGTCATATACCGAAGGATCCAAGAACTTTGCGGTGGTTGGAAGAAGATCAAACAACATCGGCGGTCCGGTTGGTTGATGACGACTCGATGAAGGTCACTTTTGAGGGTTGCGTGATGGTGCATGGAAGCAATGGAGGATTGGATGTGTGTCGACAGTTCCCAAAAGTTGTGTCGCGGTCGTGTGGGTGAGGGAGATCGGTCGCGGTGATTTCTGACTCAACCTCTTCTTCTTATTCCGACTCGATGCTCTTTTTTTTCGTTGATGTTGTTTGGTAAGAAGTTGGATGATGAGATTTAATATTGAATAAGGAGGTGGAAGTTTTTAGTATGGTTTTGCTTAAGGTCAGAAAAATTTATGGATAGTTTTATGTTTTATGATGAGACATTGTTGTGAAGATGTGTGTGTCTATGAAACATGGAGAGGAGGTTTATGACAGTATGAAAAAAAAATAAACAGAAAGATGCTTTATCTTGTTGAAGTTTATGACATAGAGGTTTTTGGATGTGGAGTTTTTTTGGATGAAGGTTATGTTCTGTATTTATTAATGAATGGTGAATGGAGAGATTAGTGTGTTAGATAAAGGATTTTTGTGAGTTGCAAGTGTTGTGAGGTTGATGTGTTATGAGGGTGAATTGAGAGGTACAGTAAAAGGGTCAGGTTATGGGGCTCAAGAGGAAAGTCCCTTGTAGTTTTTTTTCAATGTCAACCCAAGTAGCAGGACATTAAGTACACCATAACAGAAAATGTGATGATTGATTTGGAGTATCACGTGTGAATGAGAAGATGCTAATGCTAATGTTAGCCAAAATCATTTCATTTCTATTTCTTTTTTATTTTATTTTGAAATATGTTAGTAAGAAAATAAGATAAAAAAATCTACTATTTTCAATAAAACCAAATTAATTACTCATTAAATCCTAGTTAATTCAAATAACTATTTTGATTAAAAAAAATATAAATATATAAAAAAGGATAAAAAGAAACAAAAATCGGGCACAAAAATGCCCGAAAAAAAACGAATGCACTAAAATTATCAATGCTAAATAAATTCTCAGAAACATATAGATTTTGATCAAATTTTGAAATAAATCGACCGATTAAAAGGCTCAGGCGGACAAAAATGCGACCGAAAAAATAGTCGAAAAATTAAAACGAGCACACAAAGTTAAACTACGCGAAACATAAAATTAACAAAACTGACTTCTGCAAGTTCAGTTTTGACATTTTTCGCCCGCTAATTCGACATACCTATGAAAATTGATTCAACCGATTTGTCTGTAGATACGAAAAATTAACCAAACTGATATTTTAAACGTTATGCTAAACAAAATGCATGTTGTGATAAGTAGAAAATGTAAACGTCTTGTAAATGAACTAAATTGTTGACTGGATAATCTTGAATAGACCATCAGATGAAAATAAATCTCTCTTTGACCATTTGCTTCTGATGCTCAATCATAATTAACCTTACAAGAATTCAGATGACGATAATACCATTGATTGTCACCCTTTGAACCTCTGAAAACACGATGAAATGGAAATAAACAAATGTATTGCGATTGAGAAATCAAGTCTTTTGACTTATCCATCAATAACTGAATGAATGAATGTCATCTAGACCAAATGAAATGCCAAAACTCCGGACTTTTTACCTGAACCCTGAAGAATGCTTTAAATTGATGAAATACACGACAAAACAAATTGATTTATGCTATGTTGATGCAAGTGAAATCTCAGGGTAAAATTTAGGGTATGACACATATACATATACATTTATATGATTTCATAATTGCATATTGGCACCATCATGTTTGTCTGATTTGTCCATTTGAGATTCTCATTCTTTGTATGGCGGTACTTTATCCCCATACGAATTCGGTGTCTGTCCTTCCTCAATTGTAGACTGTCAGCCCCTTATGCAAAAAGAGTTTAACCTTTCTCCTCTTCCCCACTTATTTGTTTCCTCGTGGATGATTATTACTTCAATTTCCTCCCCAGTTGTTTATCTAGATGGAACCACTCCCCCTGAGTTATATCCTCAACGGGTTGAGTCTTGATTGAATGTTTCTTTCTAAATCATGCCTAGATAGGTTCTTTGAGTCTCCTAAGAGCTTATTACCTAATAACTGGTAATATTCTTCTTAGTTTGCAGTTTGTTACTTCTTGCCCAATACCCGACAAAAGTACCCTTGTTTTCCCAACAATTGAGTTCCCAGTGGATTCATTTGTTCCTGATTCCTCAGAAAGTAAATCCTTGATATGTTCATCCTAACCGATGACGGATATCTTTCTCTCTATTACCTGAGTCTATCCTTGATATGTTCATCCTAACCGATGACGGATACTCTCATCCTTTGGTATTCTACCCAGTAAAAAGGTAGTTGTAATCCCTATTCTTGTTCCCCGCAGAGTCTATCCTTGATATATTCATCCTAATCGATGACGGATTTTCTCTTTGTTTGGTATTATATCCAGTAAAAGGTAAATGTAATCCCTATTTTTCTCCCCTCTCAGAGTCTATCCTAGATACGTTCATCCTAACCAATGACGGATTTTCTCTTTGAGTGGTCTTCTATCCAATATTCGATAGATGTAATTCCTACTTTTTGTTCAGTTGGTTTATCCTTGATATGTTCATCTTAACCGATGACGAGTATCCTCCTTGACAATCCCAGGCAAGTCTATCCTTGATATGTTCATCTTAACCGATGACGGATTTTCTTCCCTGATGAATTTATCCTTGATATATCCATCCTAACCGATGACGGATACTCTCATCCCTTGGTCTTCTGCCTAGTAACTGGTAGTTGTAAATCCTGTTTTCTGCAGTTTCCCTAGCAAGGCTATTCTTACCCAGTAACTGGTAATGAATACTCCCTCCTGGTTTTTCTCAGCGAGTCATCCTTGATATGTTCATCTTAATCGATGACGGATGTCCTCTCTGTCAGATCTGTATTATCTCCTCACCCAGTAGCAGGTAGTAGATAATATATTTTTGCAACTCTTGTGTTGAAGTTTATTTCCTCCCCAATTGAGTTGAGTGCGCATTTCCTTAGTGAAATTGCCTCCCCTGCATGATTCCAGTATTTCAGTTTTATCCTGACTTACTCGTATCCCCTACAGATGTTGGTGTTCCCCGGCTGAGTCCTTTCCATGTTTGAATGGAATTCCTAGAGTCCCCCAGTAGTTTTAAGTCGTAGCCTGGCCTACGCACAATTCTGTTATCCCCTTGAGTCTCTGCCTCCCCAATGATTTTTCCTTATGGAATACATCATACTCCTGTGAATTTTCGGTCTCTCTGATTTCTTTTCCTTTGTGGCAATATTTCCCCACAGGGCATTAACTTTTGAATTCATATTATTTGCATCATGAGGTCTCTTAGGGACCAAAATTTGTTTCTATACGTTGTTATTTAAGCCCGTTCTACTGAGTCGACATGATGATTTTAACCTTCGCCTCCTCAGTTAGAATGTCCTTAAATAGGGGCAGCTGTAAGACCCCAATTTTGACCCTAAGATCCCTCATGCAGTTTCATCATAAGCATTAGCATTGGGATCATACCTTGGCATCCTCCTTACCCCTCTTTCATTGGGTTTGTTTTGGGAGAGATCAACAAGCACCATGTGATTGTATCATACTTGTATATCATCATTTTACTAACCCAAATACAAAAAAAAATATGCCTTTGCATTTGCCTAACTCTTTTGTAGGTAAGGCATGATCTCCATTGATCCATTAAGTTCATATCTAGGGTTTAAGACCCTCATGACAAAGAGCACAACCATGAATTGATCCAAGAATGGTTATAAGCATCATATATGAGTTCCATTGATTCCTACATGTTATATTGATCAAGTTTTCTTCAAGAGTTTGAGGATGATTTGCCTTGGAAACCCTAGTCTGACTGGGTATTTTGAGTAACTTCTCCAATAAGCTATCTTACCAATTGATCAAATCTCTCAAGGTACACTTCAAAATTCATCATCTTGTGCATATATGATCTACCATGAGCCAAGAAACTCAAAAGAATTGAAGGTTAGCAAGTTGGATGATGGTAGTTGGCCAGATGAATTCATCTTATCAAAACTGACCCTATCTCCTACAATTTTCACCATATTAAAATGATTTCAAGATAAAAGTTACTCTAAATGACATTCAAAACAACTTTCATGCTGAGACCTAGAGCTAGTTTTGCTTGGAAAATCATTTTCTATGTTGAAACATTATGGGTCATTTTGTCTAAACCCTAACTTGAAAGTCAACTTCCCAAGGCCATAACTTGTTCAATTTTTATGATATGAAATATTTCCAAGTTGCATAATCAAATTCAAGATGTCTACTTCAAATTTTATGTTTGGAGTGAGAGATAATTAAACTTTTATGAGCATGTCATATGAGGTTACATTATAGGTCATTTTTGACCTATACCATTGAACAAGTGATTTTTCCATACTTCAAAAATGCATAACTCTATCATTCCAAATCCAAATAACTTGAAATTGGTGACCCTTTTTAAGGTCTTTGAAATATCTACAAGTTTGATGAAGACACCTTTCTCATTTGAAGCTCACATAAAAAGTTAAGTAAGATGGAATATTGAGATATATGGCTTGACACTTAGAAAAAATTTCAACATGTTGAAATTTCCAAACTTACACCTCAAAATTCTCTATGTTCCAAGCTTCAAATGAAAAAGTGTTAAACATCAAACTTGTTCCCCTTGATCCAAGCTTTCCAAAGAACCCAAGTTCATGCATTTTGGATGAGGTTTGCTAGGTCTGTGCATGGCTTTAACAGGGCTGCATAATTGGAAAGAATCAAACTTCAAAACTTCAGTTCACTTTGCCTTGCCAATCAAGCTTCCCTTCAGACTTCCTTTGGAATGGTTTTGGACTTTTTGCATTGCATCATGGGCCTGCACATGCCCATGCACTCGTGCCATCAACATTGCTAAATTTGGACAGAATTTGAAGTGTGCAAATATCACTCATTCATGCTATAGATACATGACCTCTGTGCTCATTTGAATCACACCTTGCGCGCCACCTTTGCCCCCCATTGAAACCCTCACATTCTAAAGGAAAACCTGAGAAATTTTAATTTGAAATTTGAGTTTGAATCTCAACTGTTGGAGATTCAAAAACTCCAGGATCCAAAGCATTGCAACCTCATCAATCACTTCTTGCTAGCTTCTCAAGTGTGATCAGATCGTGTTTGAAGCAAGCAACATCAAGAACTGCATAGCATTGAAGGTAATTTTCAAAAAACTTCATCTCTTCGATTCTCTCTCAGTTCTTCTCAATCATCTTGGATCTTTGGTTGTCTGAAGTCCTACCAGTGTAGGCAAGAAGATTGAGTTGCTTAGAGGTCAAATTGAAGCGACTCATTTGACACACCTCAAAATTCAATTCCTCATATCTTTCTATATATGTGAAGTTAGTTAAAATTGAGGTCAGATTCGTGCTCTACGCCAGTTTTTCTTTCAGATCATGTCCTCCTTTTTCATTTTCTTGATGGTGATGAGTGAACCAGTCCGGCCAGGGTCACCGGAGAAGATGACCGGCCTTTGGACTCCGGCGATGCGCTGGAAGTGTTCAGATCCATTGATCTGTTTTAAAATGTTTTAATCTCACGCGTCTATTGTGATAACCATCCCTGTAGCGCGCTGACTCGTGTGTTTGGTGGAACGTGCGTTGTAGTCCACTTGATCTGCCACCTCAATTAATGAGGGAGATCAAGTGGCTCACGTTTTTTGCTATTTTCTGATTTTCATTTTAATCCTTTTATTTTCATTAATTCATATTAATTTTGATATTGATCTAAAAAATATGAGAGTTTCACCAAAAAAATTCAAATAATTCCCTCTTTTATATTCTGAATTAAAATAATTTTTTGGATCATTATTAATATTTTTCATGATTTAATTGATTTTGTGATTATTTTTAATTATTTAAAAATACTTTTAAGTCTTTAAAAATTCTATAAAAAAATCTCCAAGGTCCTTTGACCTTGTTTGACCTATGATAAATCTCATGGCCATTTCTTTGGTGTTTTGATGAGGTTTTAGGAATTGGACAAACCATATTTAATTTAAATGCCTTATTTTAGTATTTTTAATTTGAACAAATGCCAAATAATTTTTGTTGACCAATTGTGATGACTTGTTTGAGTTTGACTCTTTGTTGGGCCTTGGTCAAGGTTGATTTGACTTTGTCAAGTTAATATCATTGGATTTAGGGGATTGATGGAATGTACATTCCATCTCCCAAAATGAATGGATGATATTAATTTGGTAAAATCCCTCCTTTTACCAATTTGAGTTTTGATCTATTCCCCTCCCTCTTCATCTCATTTCCCTTCTTTATGTATCCATTGCATTTGGCCTATGATATCTTAAAGTCCTAAGGCTAGTTGATTGAAAAATCAACATAAGTATGGATGAGATTAGGCCACCTTTTTTGCATATTCTTTTTGTGTGTGGTATGTTTCATGAGCATAGTCCATTATACTATGTCTCTAACATGCATTAACATCAAAATTCTATTGCCCGATCTCAAATAGTTATGACTTCTACATAAGTCCAATTACGATTGCTTAACATAGCACTAAATTTGTGACACAAAAGGCATAGCATTCTAGTTAGTGAGATTGTAAGTCTCCCCTCTTTCATGGTATTGTGAGGAAACTTGGTCTTTTTTCCTTCCTTTGGAAGATGTCTTGGCTCAAGGATCCATTCTTGTGATAAGTGGGTTGAGTGTTCTCCAAAGAATGTCTAAAAAAATGAAAAGCAAAAGCAAAACGATACTAACTTCTAACTCATTAACAACTAACTTTTAATTTCAAGCCATTTACTTTAATGTCATTTAATTCTAGCCTTTATTCATTTGCCATTGTTCATATCATTTTAATTGTTTATGTTAATGCAATTTTCACTATGTCCACTTGGACCATATTGTGTGATATATCTTGTTTGTGTATACTTTGCTTGTTTGTATGGTCTTTGACCATTAATGTACATGATAACAACAAAAACCTTAAAAAACTTTTGTATGGACTGTTGGCTAGATCTTAGACAAATGGACTTAGAACTTAGGCAACATTCCTATGCTAAAGGACTTGGCCAATGCCAACTTTATGTGAAACCAAGTGCTTGCAATTTGAAACTTCATCTGATACATCATTCAAGATCCCTCTGAGTTCATCTACAACATGATCATTGTGAAGATGTTATTTTGAACCTGTGACTTGTGGAATTAATCTGTTACATGGGCTAATTTGAAGAAGATCATGGAATGGCCAAATCTTGGATATGGCTATCTTTTTTTTATGCCTTTGCTCTTCAAGATAATATAATTGTGCATTTGTGTGTTGCTTGATTCTAAATGTCCAAGGGAATTTTGGGTTTCTATTGACATTCTTGTCTATTGGATTGCTACCCATTTGGTCAGATCTTTTCAACTCTTAACTTTTAATTTTGTGCATAGGATTAGTCTCTTCATCTTCTCCCCATTTCTTTAATTTCAAAATCTCTCCCTCCCTTTTCAAAATCTTCTTTGATTGAACTTATTTTGTTCTAAACTTTGACCACTTTGCAAAAATATAGAAACTTTGGCCTTATGCCATTTCCTTTTCAAACTTCTTTTCTTAAATCAAATTTGTAAATAAACTTAACTATACATGACTTAAAATTTCAAAAAAAAACAAAAAAAAAGGAATTAACTCATCCAAACCATTTTTAGGCCTTAGTACCTTTCAAACTTAATTTTTATTAAAAGCAATGCATCCACTTTGAAATTTGTATCACGAACTACGAGGTTTTGATCCCTTATTTTTATGTTGGTACGTAGACACAAGTCCGAAGGTCTTGTCAAACACAAATATAATTAATGAATTCCTTTCTCATCCCCCCATTCTATTTATTTGTAAACATCATTTTTGTACCAAATACATATGCACACAAAAAGGGCTCCCTAAGAGTACCTAGGGCACTTTTAATGCTAACACCTTCCCTCTGTGTAACCAACCCCCTTACCTGTAATCTCTGACATTTTATTAGTTTTGATTTGAAAACTTCTTACTTTTGGGTTTTGTTCGTACTTTTCCCTTTTCCCTTGGAAACAATAAAAGCGCGGTGGCGACTCTTGTTATTTGATCTCTAGCTTATCCATAGCTTGATGATCACGAATTTACTGCTACAGGAAGCTAACTTGTTCATGAAGTAACTTGGTGAAGTGAAAAATTTTCTAAGTGTAAAAGTTACTTCATAGTGCTGATTTTGTAAAATTCATAACTTCCTCATTTTTTATTGAAAATTTGCAAACTTTATATGCATGGAAATATGGGAAGAAGACCTACAAGTTTGTCATTATGGTCCCATGTTCAAAAAAATTCTTAATTTGAGACTTATGGAGCAAGACATTATAGGTCACTTTTGAGAATTATGGGTCATTTTCACTACTCAGCCATTTTTTAGGCTACTTTTGGAGAATTTAAATGTTTCAAAACAAATTTCTACCAACACTATAGTTGTAGGTAATCTCAAGACCTTTCCAAAAAGTATAAGAACTTGAGTGAACTCTCAAAATTGAGAAAGTTATAGCCATGAGACCAATGGGTGGTTTTTGTGAATTTACTAAAACCTAGTTTTGCATATACTCCATTTTCTCAAAATGTAGCCATTCTTTTTTACTCAAATAAATCCAATAACCTATTTGGGTCATGAATGAGATTACCTTGCCTTCTATTTGCACCCATGCAACCATTTTGGCCAATTTTTGCACTTAAAACCTCATTTTTGCCAAAATTGCCAACTTTGATGTTTCTCTCTCTACACTCCACTAACTTGTACCATCTTTTTTTCGTATACTACTGCATTTATGAGGTGTCCAAAACACACAAACCCCCTAGCCAAATGTGAAAAAAACACGGCCTTGCTTAACAAGTTGATTTTTGGTCTTATCTTCCATTTATGCCCTCTAACGTCTCTTTGCTTGCAATGACTCTTCTAATCTCACTTTGGGGGCTTATATAAGCAAGGCAAGTCATCCATTTCAAGACACACAAGCTATCTCTTCCCCTTTCATAAAAAACCATCAAATTGGTCCTATCTTTCTCCCTCTTGAATCAAGCTTCTTCTCCAAAATGTCTCAACATCAAAACTCTTTATTTGAGTTCAAAGAAGAAGAATTTACAAGAGTTTCTGGGTTTCTTTTGGCTTTGGAAGCACAAGAGGACAGTGGACTCTTTCTCCACTTGGTAAGCTTGCAAAACCCTAACCATGACATTTCAAGATCTGGAAATTATTTTATGTGTTCTTGATGTTGTTTAGAACATTTTTCATGTTGAAACTTTCCATTGATTCTTGCTTGATTTTTTTATTTTTTTATTGGAAGTTATTTGATGAAAATGATTTTTTAGCCAACTTCTCTCCTAGATTTCTCTCTCATCATTCATCCTTTTGAAAAACATTCTAAACCAAAGTTGTAGATCTCTCTGAGATCTACAACTTTGGTGTTTACAACTTTTTATTTCATCAATAAATGAAGGAGAAAAATGGAAGTGAAGTTACCTGGGTGAAAATCATGAAACACGATTTCAAATGAAAAATTGATTCTTAGCCAACTTCTCGCCCAGATTTCTCTCTCATCTTTCATCCTTTTGAAAAAATTCTAAACCAAAGTTGTAGATCTCTCTGAGATCTACAACTTTGATGTTTACTGTAGCGGGGTATTCGTTACCTTTAGATTTATTGACTAAATTAAAAGTAAACCATACAAGTCGAGTCACCACCGCACTTCTATTTATCCAAAGGAAAGGTTAGAAAGCGAACAAAAACCGAGAAGTTTTATCGAATCAAAAACTAATAAAAATGTCAGAGATCAGGGTAAGGGGGTTGGTTATGCAATGGGAAGGTGTTAAGCACCCAAAACATCCTAGGTACTCCTAGGGAGCCCTTTTCACACTTGTTGTAAGGTTGGTATTTTGTGAAAATTTGTTTGTGCAAACATGATTGGGGAGATGAGAAGAGAATATACAAGTTATTTACAATTTTGTGTTTGAATGGATAAACCCATTGCCTACGTACCATCTTAAAAAGATTAGGATCAAAACCTCGTAGTTCGGGGTAAAAATCTCAAAACAAGTTGGTGAATTGATTTGGTCCAAAAGCCTTAAGGTCTTTTGTTATCCAATGGATAAAAATCAACCTAAAAACCACAAATCCACCATGTGAGGATAGCTTCAACATGCTAGTGAGGGGTTCACCCTATAATAAGCATGGAAGACTCATTGTCCATCACTAAGGATATAGGTGAGTATTATATCTACCTCAAGGATAACTCAAACCTAATAGCTAAAGGTTAGGAAAAGTTTTGATAAGAAAGTGTCCATTGAAACCACAAAAGCATTTGAATGAGTTATATTTACCAATGAAAAGTATTTACAAAGTATGGTCAAAGTTGACTTAAAGATTCAATTCAAAATAAGTGTTATGAAAAAAAGGTTTTGAAAATCAAATGAATAATATGTACAAGAATAGTAAATTGCATAAATGTAAAGTGAAAGAATTAAATGTTAATGGTTACTGGTTAGTGTTAGTGTGCCATAAGACAATTTAGCGCTATGTTAAGCAATCGTAATTGGACTTATGTAGAAGTCACAACTATCTGAGGCCGGTCAATAATAATGTAGGCAACAACACAAGTTAGAGATTTTGATTATTGAATCAAACTCCTACAACTTGCCATGCCAAAAGAAGAAGAGAAATGATCTTGTATTGATTTAGGTTCTTTGCTTGATTAGGAAGCAACCTATCCTTAATGCAAAGCCATTCACTTGATCTATGATCAAGTTGAATTAGATTTGAATCAAGGAAGGTTAAACCTCCCATGTATCAAGGCTAACCACCAATCTTTAACTCATTGATCAAAAAAGAAAAAGAAGAAAGAAGAAGAAGATGAATATTAAAGTGCATTAATGGAAATGAAATGAGATAATCAACAAGCATTGACCAAAGATATATGAGATCAAGGTCAAACAATAGTAAACAGAAGCAAAATGAAGATTAGAAGTCAAGAAACAAATAAAATATTTTTGGTATTTTTCAAAAGTAAAATAATACTTGAATTAAAATAATAAAGAAAGGTCAAACTTCAAACTCACTTAAAATCAACTTTGAAAAGTCCAAGTGAATTATCCTAAGTTCAACAAGGTCAAACAAAGTTTGACAAAAAATTTCAGCATTTTTAGAAGTCAGAAACTATTTTTAATCAATTAAAAATGCATAAAAATGACCTAATTGAATTAAAATCTCAAATAAATCTCAAATCAATTAATAAATTGATGAGAATATTTTTCATAGATCTATCATCATTCAAAGAGGTTGGAAAAATATTTTTGTATTTTTTGAATATCCAAAACTATTTTAAATGAATTAAAAATAACCAGAAAAGAGAAAATTCATAAAAAGTATCAAATGATAAAATAAAAAATATTAAAAATCATTTTTAGAAATTAGAAATTAAAAGAAGAAAAATGCAATTGGTCTCACATTTTTTGGACCAATAATGAAGGAGATATGAATTTTTTAAATGAAATGGAATTAAAAGAAATAAAAGGAAATTAAGATCAGAATTTAAAAATAGCAAAAAGTGTGGAGCGTTGGATGCAGAGCTCATTAATTGAGCTGGCAAATCATGTGGCCCCTGAGCGCGCGCCTACCATGTTCTTTAGTCAATGCATCACACATAGCCATTAAACAAGTCATAACATGGGACGGATCAGATTGAATCTGGAAAACAAAACGCACGGCCATGATTGAATCTGGAGACTGGACGGTGGTGTACACCACCGTCTTCTCCGGCCAGCTTCCGACGAAGGCAAAAATTGCAGAGAAATAAAAGTTTATGAAAAGCCACGATCTAGGTACCAAATGAAAGCTGGGGTGATGTACATCACCCCTGTGCCAACCAAATCCACTCTAGATTTCTATTGAGAGAGAAATCAGAGGTTGAATTTTATGGAGTTCAACTGAAACTTGTTGGATTTTGAAAATTCAAAGCTAAAAAAGATTGCCTCTATGAAGAGGACTTCAGACAACACAACAATATCAAGAAACTAGCAATATATGAGCATATTCGAAGAAAATAAAATTTTAAGTAAACCTCTGATTTGGAGAGCTTGAGAGCACGATCACTTAATGTTGTTGCTTGCAGTATACTCTATGGATCAAGGTGAGCAAGGCTTAGGAACTTTAGATCTAAAATCAATCAATGAAATTGAAGTTTAGATCTGAAAAAATGGTGAGTTCCTTTGAGTATGGTTGAGGAATGAATCGTGCAGCATGTAAGGTGCCCTTAGATTGCTGAAATGAGGAGCATTGGCCTTGTATTTATAGCAGATTGCAGCTGATATGCATGAACAAAGCATTGCATGGATGGAAAGGGCATCCATGCATGGGCCTGTACAGGCGCATGGAGGGCCCAATTCTACTTGGATTTGCAAGCTTATGCCAAATGAAATCAGAATGGACGTGCAGATTGAGTGTGTTGAGCTCATGCAATGCAATTTTAATTGACTTCCAAAAATGCACCAATATGTTCATGCTTTCGAAAATGGTATCTCCAAAAGTGAAGCATAACCTTATGGGTAATGGTTGGAAAGCTTTTTGCATGAGGATAATTTGTTATGTTGATCAAAAATTCATTTGACACTTGGAAATTGATGAAAAATGATCATGAAGTGAAGGGTGCAAAACATGTACATGTGAGAATTTCAAAAATGGCCAAACTTTAAGCACTTTTGTTTCAATGATGCAAGCTCCAAATGACAAAATCTTAAACATCAAAGTTATATATATGTTCAATACAATCAATTTGGACTTAAAGTTTGCATCATTTGGATTTTTGATGAAGAAGTTATGGGCACTTAAAGTTGGACTTTTTCATATTTCAATGCCTTTGGTCCAAAGTGACCTATAATATTTTGCATTATCACATGTATTTCTTTTAGGATTTTGAAAAATTATTCAACATAACAATTGAATTATATATCTTAAGATTTCCAATGAATTTGATCTCACCTCAAAATCATGAAAAATGAGTGAGTTATGTGCTTGGGAAGTTGACCCAAAATTAGGGTTTCAGTCAAAATGACCTATAATGTTTTGAAATGGATGATGGCCTTCCAAGCTTCAAATAAATTTTTGATGAACATGAAAGTTGTTCATATGGTTCTTAAGAACATTTTTATTTTCATTTACTTTCTTTTATTTGTTTATTTTATTAAAAATATTTTAAGTATCAAAAAAATAAAAATAAAATGTGTTGAAAGGTATTTGTGTCTATTTTTTATTTCTGATTTGTATTTTATCTTTCCATTTATTTTGCTCTTTTTGGTATTTTAATTTCTAAAATGTGTTTATTTTGTTATTTCTTTTATATAGCTTATGAATTTAATTATTTATGGCCAATTTATGAATCCTAAAAATCCCAAAAAAAATATTTTCATATTCCTCTGAGTATTCTAGAATTTTTGGTGGTCTTGGACCAAATTTATTTTTAGTTTTGCTTTGTTTTAAAAATTGGACAAGATTTAAATGGATTCTTGAGGTTTTATGGCTTCTACATGAAGTTTCAATGTAATTCCTTCACTTTCATTGGTCATACAAATTCACAAAAATATTTTCTAGCTTTTTTAAGATATTAAGTTGATGTTTATTATTTTTGTAATTTTTTTTCTTCTGTTTCTGAGCCTTGTTCAAATTTATTTTGTTCAAAGGTTGTTTTAGACTAGTTTGTGAGCTAGTTTCAATTTTTCTTTTTGTTTTGGTGCTTCCTTGATCTTTTGGCTTGAGAAAGCATATGCCTATGAATTGTTAGAGGCTTGAGCTCATGTAAATATTTTGTTTGGATTTTATATCCTATTTTTCTATTTTCTTTGGTTTTTTTATCATGAGCATCCCTTTTGCCTAGTGTAATTGAATCCAACTTTATTTTGAAGCTTGTGGACATAATTTAAGGCTTATTTTTGGGTATGTTATGATAATTTGGATTATTAATTGGTATGTCAACTTATTTTCAATTGTTGGAAATTTTAAGTTGATCATTTGGCTTTTACCTTAAGCATATAAGTTTGTGTGGTTTGTAAACCCTAGTTTCCTACCCTTTTGATCTTTTGAGCCAACTTTTGCTTTGACCTTGACTCTATTGATTCTTAGAAGAATGATAATCTCAAGAATAGTCTTATAAAAGACTTGAGAGGTATTTGACTTCATTTGATCATCTTGATCTTTCTCTTTGATTGTGTTTCTTTCTTACGCTTATTTGTGGTTTTTGTGAGATACATGGAATGCATTGATGCGAACCATTAAGGAGATGATTCTCATTTCTTTATATTATTCTCATTACATATTTAGGAACTTAAGATCAAGTTGGTTGATTAATTTAAGCTCCCTAACTTGTGTTTGCTATGATTGTCTTTGTTGCTTTATTTTCATTCATATGTGATCAAGGTTAGGAGATTA
This sequence comes from Lathyrus oleraceus, assembly GCF_024323335.1. Taxonomy (NCBI): domain Eukaryota; kingdom Viridiplantae; phylum Streptophyta; class Magnoliopsida; order Fabales; family Fabaceae; genus Lathyrus; species Lathyrus oleraceus. The sequence goes on from NC_066581.1 coordinate 323,227,414, forward strand.
TTTTGATGCGTTCCTTTGCCAATTACCTTTGATCCATATTGAATTGAATATTGTGTGTTTGTTAATGACTTCAAAATTCATTTTACCTTTAAGTTATATCTTCTATGATTCTATGGCTTGCATTCAATTACAAGTCCACTTTTATGACTTTTGGGAAGCAACATTTCTCCTCCTCCCACTTTGTTTTCTTTCCTCTTTGATGGTGAGGCCTTTAGGGTTGAGGATCTATATTTGAAGTACGTTTTCATGTGTATGTGAATATTGCATTACTTTCATCTTTTTCCTTCCTTCTTGCTTGCATTACAAGTTTGCTTCCTTTGAGCTTTATTTGATGTTTTTGCTAGGTAATTTTGTATCTTGAGGACTATTTCATTTCTTGAATGATGTTCAATGATTGATGCTTATTGGTATTTCTTAGCTACCAACTTCTTTTGTTTGTTTTGATCCTTTAGTGATCATAACTTCCTTGTTTGACCTTTGATATATGATTCCTTTGTGCGATGATATCTTTCACTTGTGTGAATTGTGTTTGTTTTGTGCTTTAGCCTTAGTGCTTTTATCATTTGGCATCCTTTGTGATATGTTGCTGACTTTGGGCTTGTCATTTCTTTATCACATGGACATTTGATCATACATTAGTTTGTTTTGTTTTGCATAGATTACTTGAGTATGGCTTTGTATGCATTACATCTTGTGGCGATCTTATGCATCCTCTCCGTGAGTTTGTTTTGTTGCTTGATCTTAGTATGCATGTTGTTTATCCTTGCTTACTTCTTTATTCTTTGTTTGTCATGCTCCCTTAGGATTTGACTTCATCTTGTGCAAGATAAATCATTAGACCTTAGGATTCTATCCATGCATGCTAACATTAGGGTTTTGCTTAGTCTCCCCTATCCTTAACTTTAGGGCCATTATTACATGACAATGTTAGGGCTTTGTGCAGTCTCCCCTTAGCCTTTTCTTCTTTCTTTTGCATTATACCTTCTTTTTCTTAATCAAATTCAAAACACTAATCCATAACGAGTTGGCTCACATGTTACGAGACTTAAGTAATATGAGGGTAATGAGGCGGTACATTCCGTTTACCATTATTTCTCTTATTCATAGCCTTTTATTGTGGACCAATTCTCAAATATTTTCCATAAAAGTGGAGAAGGAAGAGTGTCCCTACATTGGGATTAACTCATCACTATCTACAACAAAAATACAAACCAAATCAAACTTTTTTTGGCCTCTTAGCCCTTTTTTTCTTTTGCAAACCTTCTTCTTAACAAAGGATGTGTTATTTCCATTCTGCGTAATGCGACGTGTAAGTCCCTAAAGGTTGGGCTGTAAGTCGTCAAAAAGCTAGAGTGTGAATGTAACATTATCCGCCTAAAAAACACAAACAAACCAACTTTTTAAGGTGAACTACGAATTCCCTGATCCCTCACTAAGGGGGTACGTAGGCACAAAGGTTCACAACCACGTCGAGCACATTAATAAAAACATTTTCCTTTTTCTTTGTAAATAAATCAACCTTATATCATGCATTCCATTCCCCCTTAGCTTTTAAGCTTTAGACTTAGACACCCTTAGAACAAACAGACTTGTGCGGATACCGTAGAGTACTACGGACGTGAGGGGTGCCAATACCTTCCCCTTGCGTAACTGACTTCCGTACCTAGTTTTCTTTAGGGTTTTCTCGATATTTCTCCCTTTTCCTTTTGGAATAAATAAAAATTTGGTGGCGACTCTGTTTCAATCGAGTTAAGTTAATCAATAGCTTACACTCGGAATTTTCCCGCCGCGACACTCTTTCTATTTCTTCTAGCAAAGCGAGGTTTTTTCTTAAAACTGATCCGTTTTTCACTTAAAGAAGTAGAACTAGTCGTAGATAGAGAAATAGCTTGTGTTAATAGTCCTTTGAGATTTTCATTTTCAAGTTTTAAAATTGAACAAGTAACACAATCCATTTTTACTACATTTTCAGCTAAAGTATCAGAAGCATTAAAACGCTTATCAACGAGAGATGCATGCTCTTCCTTTAAGGAATCTAAAGCACTACTAAGATCATTAATCTCCTTTTCAAGATTTAAAAAAAGTTTTCATCGTTGAGAAGTTTTTTAAAAGCACTCAATGCATTTGCATGCATTTCACTAATTGCTTTCGATAATTATTTATAAAAAGGTTTAACTTCATGGTCAAAAGTATCTTGAGACTCAAACACATCTTTTGGTAATGACTTAACTTTTTACATTCAAAGCATGTAACATCTTCTTCCTTTTTCTTATGTTCCTTCTTGTGCGGATGGGAGTTCTGGAAATTAATCAGATTTTTATCATATATTGGTTGTATCATTTTATGAATAACCCCATCTCTTCTTATTTAGAAGAATCTTCATCAGAACTATCACTTCCGTCCTTGGTTTTCATTATCCTTGTGACGAAACTTTTAAGGAAAGATCCCACTTTTCTTCTTTGACCTCCTCTTTCTTTTTCAACTTTACATTGCTTTTAGTGAGCCATTTCAGTTTATTCTCATGTTCGGTTAGCTTTCCAAACAGTTTTCTGATATCCAAATTACTAAGATCATTTGATTCTTTGATGGTTGCAATGTTTGATTGTGATTCCCTTCATATTGACCTTAAAAGTTTGTTAGCACAATCTTTGTTAGAAAAAGACTTTCTCAAGTTGTCTAACTTATTTATTAAATGGAGAAAAAAAGTCTTCATGGACTCCAAGGACTCACCGGGTTCCATACGAAAAAGTTCATAGTCCTATGTTAACATATTGATCTTAGAATCTTTAACATCTTTTGTTCCTCTATAAAGGACTTGAAGAGTGTCCCATATAGTTTATGCACTCTAATAATGTGAAATAGAGTAATATTCTTTAGTTCTTATTGCAGAGATAATTATATTTATCTCCTTCAAATCACATGAAGTCTTTTTGGTTTCATCATTGGTCCAATCTTTTGGGAGTTTAAAAGAATCATCAACTTCTTTTTGGGGAATAAAAGACTAGTCAGTAATTTCTACCCATAGATACTTGTCAAGTAAAATTAAATGTCCGTATATATTTTACTTCTAATAAGCATAATTCCTAACTTTAAAAAGTGGTGCTCTATTATAAACTCCCTTCAGATTGTCGTCACCCATATTCTCATACTTTTGAGTCACTTAGACTTGATTAAAAGATCAACTCTAAGGCCAATTTTTGGGTGAGAATATGGGTAAGAAATAGTCTATAGAAGGGTGAATATACCTCCCAATTAATTTTTTTGTAGAAAATATTTTTAAAAACTATTATCAAAGTTGCAACACAAAAAATATTTTGCGTAGCGGAAACAACTTTTAAAGATAGAGATTATGCTTATAGATCGGAATCGGTGCGTAGTGACTTATGTAGTTAACAATACAAACAAGCTTGACACACAATTTCATCCAAAATGTAAAAACTAATAATTTTATTTAATAATTTCTAGATTATATGAGAAATATGATTTTACAACACCAACAAGAAGTGGAATCTCCAACCACATTTTTCAGTTTAATCTACAGCAAGACAAAATCGAAGTACCAATTCTAACAAAAACCTACACCTTTACAATAAAATACTACCAAAAGAAATCTTAGTGGAATGAAATTTCTAGAAATCAACAAAGAATAACCTAATCATGAAATTAACTATTAAAATTAAAAAGCAGACAGACAATAGAGTACACCGGGATTTATACTAATTCGACATGTTCGTCCTTTCTTCGTGTCTACTCTAGTATCCAATGGTTATCCATTAAAAATTTGCTAGTCTTCCAATAATATTTGTGACAAAATTACAAGAGTATTATACCATCACAATAATCAATATTGACGCTGAAAATAAAATCTTCTTCCTGAATCTCTGGCTTGTACACAACCAACAAAATGAACTATTTGTGAAATCTTCATGCAAAATCACTTATAATACTTCACCCCCAACAACATGATACTAAGTCTCTATTCTATGGAAATATTTACTCAATCTCACATGTATCTTGAGTTTTGGTCAATTCGGAGACTTGAGAAGAACTCTTACCGCATTGTTGCCTTCGACACAACACTACCAAGGTCAACTTGAAAAGAAGAACCTCATTCTTTTCCACTAGAATTGTCAGAACCAGTCACAACAACACACACCTTGTGAAACTCTTAAATATTAACCAAAAAGAAACATTAAATTCAAAAATGAATCTCCTTTACAATCACAAATCTTCAAAAATGATATTCAGATCTATACATAAATGGAGAAAGAATGATGTAAAATATGAAATAAAATCGCTTGCAAGTGTTCACATAAGATTTAAAACTCTTTTTAAATGAAAGAACAAGTGGTTTGTGAGTTTTCAAATCAATATTGGAAGTATGTGTGTTATAGAATTATGAAATATTTGATAGCAATTTATTTTATAAGTGCTAAGATATAGCACTAAATGAGTGAAAATGATGTTTGATTCGAGTCATAAGCACATGTATTATTTGAGTGAAGTGGCAAAGTGATTCGAACCAAGATATAAAACATATGAGAAACTCATTTATATGATTCAAGTCATGAATATAGTCATTATTCGAGTCATGATTCAAGTCCTGAAACCTGTGAATTTAATCAAACAAGACAGGGGCAAAGCATGAAACTACATCTCTTCATGATTCGAGTCAAGTGTAACTTATGTTTCGAGTCACATGGTGCTATGATTTGAATCATGAACAAATTGTTGTTCTAATCATGACATATTTAACCACTTCTTGAAAGGTTCTGTTTCATTTGATTCGAGTCAGGATATATGTGATTCGAATCACACACTTAGAATCTCAATTTATTTTGCAATTTCAAAGATTTTTTGAGATTTTACCTATGTCGTGATTTGAACCAATCTTAAATATGGTTCATAATCCAAAATCTCTACAAATTGACTTGAATCACATTTCTTACACTATAATCAAACACTCTAATTTATGCATGCTAAAATATAGATCTAAAACTTGATCCAAAAATGCGAAACAAATAAGGGGACTCAATGACATAAAACTAAAGACCAAAGTATTAAAAGACAAGAAACAAAACCTTAATCGTTAAGGTTTCGGATACATGAAACTTAGTAGGAATTGGCATTAAAACAACTTAGGCACAAAAACATGTCGGTGGTTGATCTTGCTAAGAAAATTAAGGACATGGCAACTTACTCTAACCAAGCCCTATATGAACCTGATAAGAGATGGAAGATTAATCAGTTCAAGTTTTTCATAAGAGGGGGGATTGGTCATAGTGTATATCATCAAAAGTTTAATGTCTATGTCGAGCTTCTACAACAATGTTATGTTGCAGAAATAGCCTAAAAAATATATACATGGAAAGAGGGCAAGCATGGCACCATAGAAGGGATTTAGGGAATTTTAAACAATAACTAAAACCTAGTGGTTTTCCCACAAAGGGGAAGCAAGCTAAAGATAGAAGACCTAATGATCTAACCTACTTTTCAAAATGCAAGAAGGTCCATTTCAAAGACAGAACCTAATAGGATTAGGAAAGTGTATAAATTAGATGCTAAGAAGGCCGAAGGAAACAATTATATTATTGTTGGTATGTGTGATATGCATTATTAACTACTCTTTGTACTTTTTTACTGTGGATGGTCACACTACTTCATTTCAACTATATGTGTAGAGATATTTAACTTTAAAGTAATTACACTACCTTCTCTGATGGTAGTCACCATATTCATAGATAGTAATGTAGAGACTAACTGGGTGTGTGAGAATTTCATGATAATTGTGAAGGAGGGAACATTCTCAGTTAGCTTGATCTATCTACCCTTTAAGAAAATATATGTGGTATTGGGAACGGATTGGCTATCTGCCAATTCAGTGTACATTAATTACGAGGAGAAAATCATTTTCATACCCACAGATACAACAATGTAATTGAAGGAATTCCTACACTCTTGGAAAGTACTATTCATATTGATCATTATCTTTTTGATCAAAACAAATCCTTTATCCTGATACTTACCGTGGATGCCCACACGGTAGATAAAATCACTTATATCCTAGTTGTAAATTAATTCTAAGATGTGTTCCTGGAATATGTCGCTTCTCAACCTCCTGAAAGGTAAGTTGAGTTTTCTTTGGATTTTGCTCCCGCGAAGGGATTAGTTTCTATTGCACCTCATAGAATATCTATGATTGAGTTGAAGGAATTGAAGGCTCAGTTAGAAGACTTTCTAGAAAATCTCTTCATTTGACCAAGTGTATCCCCGTGGGGTGCTTCGGTTTTTTAGTAAAGAAAAATGATGGTGGAATGAGGTTATGTGTTTATTAGTGTCAGCTTAACAAATCGCCATCAAGAACAAGTACCATTTACCGCATAATGATGATTCTTAAATAATGGCTTGCATTCTAGATATTATCATATATAAGTAAAAAGCTACGATACATCAAATACCGCTTTTAGGACTTGATAAGGACACTATGAGTTACTTATGATATGATTTGGTGAGACTAATTCCCCGACCATTTTAATGGATTATATGAATCGTGTGCTCGCGTCGTATCTTCACAAGTTCATAGTGATTTTTATTGATGACATCTTAATTTAATCTCCTACACCATAAGAGCATGTGAAGCATCTTAGGATTGTCATTTTGGTTCAACGAGAAAATAAATTTTTTGCCAAATTTAACAAGTGTGAATTTTGGATGTCGGAAGTAAGATTTCTTAGGCATGAAATCCCAAAAGGAAGAGTAGTTGTTGATCCCTCAAACTTTTTAGAGGTGTTGAATTGGGAAAGACACAAAAATGCATCTAAAGTGAGGAGTTTCTTTAAACTCGCATGGTATAATTGAATATTCATCCTGGGATTTTCACAGATAGCCCTACCATTGACTCTACTTACTCGTAAGGAGACTCAATTTCAATGGGATTTTGAATGTGAGCAGAGCTTTAAAATTTTGAAAATAAAGTTGACCATGCTCATGTTTTAATTATTCAAAATCTTACACAAAATTACAAAGTTTTCAACGACGCCTCAAAGAAAAGGTTAGGGTTTATTTTTATGCAAAATGTTCAAGTGGTAGCTTATGCATCTAGAAAATCGAAACCACATGAAGAGAGTTATTCGGCTCATGACCTAGAGTTAGTTGCGGTTATTTTTGCAGTTAATATGTGGAGACACTATTTTTATGGGGTGATTCTTTAGATGTTCATTGATCATATATCTTGAAGTATCTATTTGATCAAAAAGAGCTAAAAATGTGACAAAGAAGGTTGGTGGAATTTATAGGGGATGATGATTTTGAAATAAACTACCCCCTCGAAAAGGTCAACAATGATTTAGAGTACAACTTGTTAGAGAAGTTCAAAGATTTAAATCTAAACATCAATTCGACTCAAGAGCGTGTCTTCCTAAATCAAATAAATATTTTATGTGATATCATGAAGATAGTGAGACTATCACATGTGTTGGATATTGATTTGCAAGCCCAAGCAAATCAGCTAGGATATTGTGATATTAAAAGTATGTGTGTTCTGAATGATTAGAACTTGAAGAGAGTGATATTGGATGAAGCTCATAAAATTAATTTCACCATTCATCTTGGATCAACCAAGATGTATCATGATTTTAAAAAGAGATTTATAGGGGCATAAAATGAAACAATAGTTAACGAAATATGTGGCTAGATAAATGATATGTCAAATGGTCGAAAGTGAACATCAAAGGCTTGGTGGTATGATGCAACCACTAGAAATAGCAAATTGGATATGGAAAAGTATTTCCATGGATTTGATAACGGTATTGCCTCTTACTTTTGGTGGCTATGACTCAATTTTGGTGATAATGGATCGATTGACCAAGTCGGCTCATTTATTGTAAGTTAAGATTAACAAATTCCTTTTGTTGGCATGATTTTCATTCCAGAGATTGTGAGAGTACATGGTATATAGGTGAGTATTGTGTTCGACCGTGACCCAAAGTTCACGATGACTTCTCGACAAGTGTATTGATACTGTCGAAGTAATAAAAAGATCGAATCCATGGAGACTGCCTCCAAGCAAGACAAAATGTGTGCGATTTGGAAAAAAAATAGTAAAAAGTGGAGGGTTAAGTTTCAGTGTGAAACATAAATAAACGAGTAAACAAAATCACTGAAGTGGTCAGGTTGTGTTGTAAAATCCCTTATTCCTCTCTTGTTAATGTTTGATGCCCTGTATGAATTATCTAATCACTATAGCCTCATAGAGAATTAACAAAACCGTTATAGCCAGGAGCTTTGTATTCCTATTCCTCCAACGTAAGCAGGGTTAGATGATGTATAGAACGTTGGTTCTCTATGCCACTACTCGGGGTCTCCTATGTCTATTCAACCAACGTAAGTCAAACAATTGCCCTAGATCCAACATATAAACTAATGGTCAGTATTCCCTATGTGCCCAAAATCACATTAAAAGAGTATCTCACATAAAAGGCATTATGAACAAGAAGCATTTGAATAAAAAATATAGATTACTAGGTTCATACAGTGGTCAAATCAACAAAAAATCCAATAATTGAGAAACGGGTTCTTCATAACACAACCTAACCTAAAAGAATTTAGCTACTCATAGTGTAATTAAAAATACCACAATTAATAAAAAATGATAACATAATAAATCCCTTGAAAAGATGATCTCTGATGGCTATAGATGCTCAAAAACTCACCACTTGTGCTCTCTACTTCGTGCTTCAACCTCCCAAAATCGTAACCCCTGTGAAAGTGCTGAAAAACCTCTTTTAAATGTGTCAGAATGGACCAAAAAGCATCAGAAAAGGCCTAAAACAGTGACCATCGCCCGCACGATACCCTACATCACACGCGCGATGCAACGTTTGATGCCCTATTGCATGTACGATGCTGCACGATGGTGAATGTGATTATTTTCAAAGATTCACTCTTTTTTGCTCATTTTTCACTCAAATTTTCACTAAGTCCGCAATTTGCATACTTAGCTATTTTTCCTTCAGTCTTTGGTCATTCTTCCTCAAATTTGCTCGACTTTCACTTGTTTTGCTCCGATTCTTCGATTAAATATATGCAATGACGGACTTTTATCACAACCCCAAATTTTAATCGTTGCTTGTCCTCAAGTAACTTGCTTGTAACTGCACATTTCAACAGACAATAAGTCACACAATAACAATCAAATGTTATCAAATTAGATATTTATTTTACCTGACCATGGTTCTAGCTTCCAACTTCTACCCGGCGAATTCGGAAAACATCCTCAACATTGACGAGTACTCAACATGTCTCTCAGTTCACTATAACTCACTCAATGGATAGGGTAATCACTCAATCAACATGAAAAATAAATTAAATTTAGCTTGATCATGTTCTAATCAAGTTCATCATAGAAATCATAACACAGACATTAGAGGACTTTTCAGGTTGTAACTTGGCTTATGTTAGGGTAGGATATTTTTTTAGGAAAGTAGGTTTAAACCATTGGAGTTAGGTTCCTAGTTCTCCTTCATTCATCATACATTTTTTATAATACTAGAGAGTTTTGATCCTTCCTTTTCTTTTCTCATTCATTTGTTTTTGAAGAAGTGCATTTTTCCACTTCTTTTTCATAATATTTATTAAAAAAATAATTAGATCATATTATCTAGTACCTCAACCCCAAACTTAAAAGTTTGCTCACTTCCAAGAGCAACCCCAAACTTAAAAGTTTGCTCACTTCCAAGAGCAACCCCAAACTTAATCTTTTTCATATACTTTAAGAATTGTACTTCTACCTAACTCTAAAGAGAGGGAGGAAAGAAAAGATCTTTCGAGTAATATGGGTAAAAATTTAAGGGGACGTCATCGAAAGAAAGGTTTAGGCTCAAAGTGGTTAACAATGGATAAACCTATTACTAAAAGGTGGTTTATAAAGGCTCAAAGTTATACAAAAATTGCCTCAGTGTGTTGTTCAATCCAGATAACTTAATCGGAAATAAATCAAACCAGATAAGAGAATAATGCATGGATACACTCATAAAAAAACAAAAGTGAACAATGGAAATATTTGGCTCAAACCTTACTATATGAGGTATCTCTAGGTTGAGTACAAGTCTGTTGATTCTTTTCTCATCCTTCGCCTTCAAGTTGCTAGTTGCTATTCTGATGATCAAGTTTCTTCTTTACCATTTGTTCAATGCTAAAGTGCTAAACTTGCAATTTGAGAAAACGTAAACAACTATAAACTTGTTCATTGAAGACAATTGAGATCTTCATGGAAAATTTATACTTGAGTAGCTACTTCCTCTTGATATGGTCTTGAATAGAAATAATATATATATATATATATATATATATATATATATATATATATATATATATATATATATATATATATATATATATATATATATATATATATATATATATATATATATATATATATATATATATATAAATTAATGGGTTGCCTCTCATCCAACGCTTCTTTTCAGTCAATAGCTTGGTAATAGAAATCATGGATCAAATGATATTAGGGAAGCATTTCCACTTAGAATCTATCCTCCATAATAGTGCTTAAGCATTGCCCATTCACGTTAAATTTTCTCGTGTCAACAGTATCTTGAATTTCGATAGCCCCACTTTGACAAACCTTGGTAATCACAAATGGTCCTGACCACTTGGACTTTAGCTTTCCCGAGAATAGTCTCAACTTTGAATTAAACAATAATACTTGTTGGCCTACTTGGAAGTTCTGGCGTACAAGTTTCTTATCATGATATCTTTTTATCCTTTCCTTATAAATCAACACATTTTCATACGCGGACAATCGCATCTCCTTCAGTTTATCCAACTTCAATAACCTCTTTCGTCCATCGAACGTTTCATCAAAATTTAGGGACTTCACTGTCCAATATGCTACATGCTCCAATTCGACTGGAAGATGGCAAGATTTCTCATACACCAGTTGATATGGAGAAAAACCTAAATTAGTTTTGAAAGCTGTTATGTAAGCCCATAAGGTGTCATTCAATTTTTTTGACCAATCCTTTCTCGACGTTGTCACAGTTTTCTCCAAGATTTGCTTTAGTTGTCTATTTGATACTTTTACTTGCCCGCGGGTCTAGGGATGATATGGTGTGGACACCTTATGTTTGAATTTATACTTCTCCAATAGTGTTTCTAAATATCTATTGCAAAAATGTGTCCCTCCATCACTGATAAGTAACCTAGGTACACCGAACCTGGAAAAAATATTCTTTTTCAAAAAGTTAATAACAGTTCGGGCATCATTAGCACTACAAGCAATGGCTTACACCCATTTAGTGACATAATCAACACATACTAGAATATAAAGATACATATTTAATTGGGGAAATGGACCCATAAAATAAATTCCCCAACAATCAAATGGTTCTACTTTAAGCATAATATTCAAAGGCATTTCGTCTCGTTTTGAGATGTTACCTGTTTTGTTACATTCAGGGCATGTGGATACATATAACTTATAGTCATTAAATAAGGTAGGCCATCAAAATCCACTTTGTAGTATCTTAGTTGTCGGTCTCTCTCTCTAGTATGGTGTCCTCTATATGCTGAGCAATGACAATGCCATATAATGTTATCCACTTCTCTACATGCAATAAACCTGAGAAGTAAACCATAAGGGCTTTTCTTGAACAAATATGGATCATCCCATAAATAAAAATCCGCCTCTTTGTAAAAGAATTTCTTTTGCTGCCAAGTGTACTCTTCTGGGACGACATTTGTTGCTTTATAATTGGCCATAACCGTGAACCAAGGTCTTTCACTAATCTCCATCAATCGATCATTTGGAAAGGTATATGTAATACATTGGCCATTTATGGTAACTTCAACATTTTCCAACCTTGAAAGGTGGTCGGCCACCACATTTTCTACTCCTTTCTTGTCTTTGATTTCCAAATCAAATTCTTGTAACAGAAGCACTCATCTTAGCAATCTTGGTTTTGAGTCACTCTTGTTGAATAAGTTCTTTAAAGTTGCATGATCTATAAAAACAATAACTTTGGAACCGATAAAATAAGGGGAAAAAATCCCAAAGCAAATACTACCGCTAGCAATTTTTTTTTAGTGGTTGTATAATTCACTTGATTATCATTTAAAACCTTACTAGCATAGTAAATTGCATGAATTTTTTTTGCATGTCTTTGGCCAAGAACCGTGCCAACCACATAATCACTCGCATCACACATAATTTCAAAAGGCAGCTCCCAATTTGGGAGACAAAATCACCGGGACGGTTGTCAATTTATTTTTTATGACAGAAAATGAATTAGGGAATTCTTTATCAAAGTTGAATTCATTTTCTTTAACCAGTAGGTTACACAAGGGTTTTGAAAATTTTGAAAAAAATTTAAGAAATCTCTTATAAAAACACGCATGACCCACAAAACTTCTCACCCCTTTAACATTCACTTGGGGTGGGAGTTTTTCTATTACTTCAATATTGCTTGATCGACTTCAATGCCTCTAGCATAGATTTTATGTCTGAGCACAATGCCTTAAGTTGCCATAAAATGACATTTTCCCAATTTAAAATCAAGTTTATCTCGGTGCATCTCTTAAGGACGGCATTCAATTGATCAAGACAACAATCAAAAGATTTACCAAAAATAGAAAAATCATCCATAAATACCTCTATTGAATTTTCAACCATGTCAGAAAAATAGAAAGCATGCACCTTTAAAACGTTCTTGGCGCATTACATAAGCCGAAAGGCGTCCTCATATATGCCAAAAACTATGAATGGACATGTGAATGCGGTTTTTTCTTGATCAGCGGGATCTACAACAATTTGGTTATACCTCAAATATCCATCTAGAATACAATAATAAGCTTGCCCGACTAATATCTCTAACATTTCGTCCATAAATGACAATGGAAAATGATCCTTCCGTGTAGCTAGATTCAACCTACGATAATCAATACACATTCTTCATCCCGTAACAGTATGGGTTAGGATTAATTCATTTTTTTAATTATGAATAACAGTGGTGCCACCTCTTTTTGAAACTACATGCATTGGACTTACCCACGAACTATCATAAATAGGATAAATTATACCTGCCTCAAGTAACTTAAGTACCTATTTTCTTACGACTTCTTTCATGGTTGGATTTAAACGTCATTAAGGTTGAACAAACGGTTTTAATTCTTTCTGTAGTTTTATTTTATGCATGCAATATGATGTACTTATTCCCTTCAAATATGCCATGTTCCACCCCAAAGATCCTTTGTTTTCCTTCAGGACTAGAATCAATTTTTCTTCTTCAAATTTTGATAATGTACTACTAATTATTCTGGGATGCCTCTTTCCTGGACTTAGGAAAACATATTTTAGATGCTGGGGGAGTTCTTTTAGTTTCGGTTCCTTTGGTTTCTCCTCACTACTTCCCCCTAATTCTTCAAATTTCCTATAACCACGGTCCAATTGTGCTTCTTGCAATTATAGAACCAACTCATTTACCTCAATGTCATCATTATCTTTCCATGTTCCATCAATAGATTATACCAAAGCTTTCTCTAGTGGAGATGAGAGGTTTTCTTCCTTGGAACCATTTTCTATCAATTCATCAATCAAATCAATTTGGTAGCACTGTAACTCTTCATGAGCATGTTTCATGGCTTCAAACATGTTAAATATTACTTGTTCTTTATTAAACCTAAGAATGAATTCTCCTCTTTCCACATCAATCAAATCTCTTCCCGTGGCAAGAAATGCTCTCCCCAACAATAATGATGTTTCGGCATCTTCCGACATATCCAAAATGACAAAATCCACTGGAAATAGTAAATCATCAACTTTTACCAACACATCCTCCAGGACTCAATAAGGATGAGTGACAGATTGGTCGGCTAGTTTCAAATTCATTTTTGTAGGTTTTGGCTCCCCATAATTTAGCTTTCTCATCATAGATGACGACATCAGATTTATACTCTCTCCTATATAGCAAGGGATTGTAAACCTACCTGGATTTGTTAATTTAGGTGGGAGCTTGCGCTGAATGATAACACTACACTCTTCTGCTAGCGCCATATTTTCATCATCCTTCCATTTGCGTCTACCGTTTAAGATTTCTTTCATGAATTTAGTGTACACTGGAATTTACTCCAAAGCCTCACAAAATGGAATATTGACTTGTAAAGTTGTGAGCATCTCCATGAACTTCTTTAACTGCCCTACTGCCACCTTGGATTTTTCGACTTGGCTATAAGTAGCAAGTATTAATGGGACAACAATGATTATGCTAGGTTGAAGGACAGGGTAAAATGAAGTCGAAGGGGGATCGAGTTGATGCCAGGTCAGAAGTCACGTATAGTGATGTCGGCCGAAGTAACTCCACATCAAAGGGCATTGTAATATTTTTGGGACTTAATGAAATTGAATACTATGCTATGTTGGCTAAGGTTGGAGTTCATCATTATAATGGAAACAATGTCTAGTTGAGCATTTCATGTGGAAAATGCTAGACTGGGTTGTCGTAGCATGGTCGTACCATAAAAGCGTGAGTGTGCATGAGATTAAGGTGTGGTAAAATAACAAAGAGAGAAGTTAGGAGACCTATAAGGATATATGTTAGGATAATGACCACTCCCAGGAATAAAAATGGAGAATAACCTACTAGTAATGCTGGGACGGGTATAATTTCTGAACCAATGACGGAGCCCATTCCTTCGATTGCTAGTACTATGAAAATAATGTCTATGATGGTTGCACCGATGACTTTACCTGAAGGGACGGTTTTGTCTCCAATTCCCCAGATTCACCCAGTGACTCCTAGACCGTTTGTGGCAACTAATTTCATACCTTTTTTCCATAAATTTCATAGTGCCCATGTCAGGGCGTGAACAACCTTATGGAATGCCAACGAATATGATGACTAGTTTACATAATAACCGATCAACATATATCGGTAATGCTGCGAATGCGTATTCACCAATCGTGGCGTCTGGTTCATCCATAAGCAACCTTGGTCGAACTATGCATCCCCATGTGGTAATTGGATTTGGGTCTCAGGTAATGCATGCCTTGACAACAAATTATGTCATGGCAACGCGCCAACAAATGGATGAGAGTAACCATGGCATGGTAAATACTCTAACACAACATATGGGTAAAATATTCAATCCATTGAATCAAAACACGAATCAGAGTTACCAGCAGTTGGAAACTCAAATGACTAGAACTGCTGGGGGTTTTTGTGCTCCCCCGGGGTAGGTTCGACATGTGGTTCAACCCCAAGTCGTTAGAGAAGTTTGAAATAAGGGGTTGGTTTTGGAGGAAAACATTGTGAACTAGGGACAACAAGTGCTACCTTAATTTGTCAAATAAGAGATACCTAGAGAGTAAGAGTGTCCACCTACTATGATTGTTAATCAAAATCAGAACGTTGACCAAGTAGTCTATCAGGTTCGACAGGGAAATCTGTTGGGGAAAATGATCTCGCAACCATTATCGAAAGGATAATGGCACAAAATGGGGTGAACATGGGCCAGTAGAGGCCAGATTACATATCTCCCCTTTCAGAGTTCGTGTTGTTGACTGAAATTCCAAGGGGTTGGAAAATCCCTAAATTTACAAAGTTTGTTGCCGACACTAACGAGTCTACTGTCGAGCACATTTCCCGATACTTAACTAAGGAAGGTGACATAGCCAACAATGAGAATCTAAGGATGAGATATTTTCCTAGTTCCCAAACTAAGAATGCTTTTACATGGTTTACCACTCTACCGGCCCATTCAATTAATGATTGGTCTCGATTATATAGGTTGTTTCATGAGCAATTTTACATGGGGAAATATAATATTAGTTTGGAAGAATTATCGAGCGTGAAGTGAAAGTTCAATGAGTCGACCAACGACTAACTAAATCAATTATGGTTTCTAAAACAAGGTGATTTACTCAATTACCTGAACATGAGCTTGTCGAAATGGCTATTGTCGGGGTTAGATTATTCCATTAGTAGGAAATTAGACACACAGTATCTAAGAGACATGGCCCAACTAGCTAACAGAGTTCGACATGTCGAAAGATTAAAGGCCAAAAAAGCCAGAGCGAGTAAGGGTAAGAAAGAGCGTGTGGCTTATGTTGACATGGAGGATCAAGACCTTATTTCTGAGGTTGAATTGGGCCATATCAAAGAGTATGAAGTTGACGTGGCTGAATTAAAACCAAGCCCCTCATATGTGTGTAAGTTACTTACGCCTGTAAGTGGGAAGAATCCTTCGGAACCTAAAGAAAATGATAAATTCCCTAAGAAAACTTACACCTTTGATGTAACCAAGTGCGATGAGTTTTTCGATTTGCTTGTTGCAAATGGATAAGTACTTGTGCCCTTAGGTGCAAAAGTACCACCATTATAACAAAGAAAGAAACGAGAGTTTTGTAAGTACCATAATTTTCTAGGGCAAAAGACCTCACAATGCTTTCATTTCATGGATCTTGTTCAGAATACAATGAATGAAGGCAGATTGAAGTTTGCTAAGGGAAAGGCACATATGAAGATTGACTCTAACCCCTTGTAAGTTGAGGATGCTAGCTACGTGGAACATGTGGCGATCAATATGGTCGAAATTACTGAAGATTTCAACATGGTTGAGTTTGAAGAAAGTGAAAGTCAGATCGAAGCAGTATTCCCAAAGGTTGGTGAAGGATTGGTGGAATTTCTCTATAGGTGCAAGGATGAAGACTCAAAGGTGATGTTGTATCCTCGATGCAGTGTTGTATTTGATAAGAAGGCTGCGAGAAAGGTTAAGAGTGATTAGAAAGTAAAAGAGAAGGATATTTGGAGGCGGAATAGGTCACAGTCTCACTTCGACAAGAGAGCGGTGCCCTAGAGAAAAGAACATGCTTCTGCTTAGCAAAAGGCTAGCCTTAGTACTTATAAACCTACACCCAATGCTCCTCAAGGGAGGTGGACTAAGCCTGCTGGCAATGAGTATGCTGGAAATTATAAGTGGAGAAACTGTGAGATGGGATGAGGGTCCTCTATGAATTATCGAGAGAATTTCCAAATGTCAGAGAGGTGTTCCTATGGACCTAGCAATTACAAAGGCAAAAAAACCCTGTCAAAGACGCAATGGAGGAGGTTTCAGAGGAAGAAAAAAGTTGAGAGATATGTTGCTGATTCGAGTAACAATAAGCAATATCAGAATTAGGAAAATTATCAAGCAAAGAAGTCAGTAGGAAGAATGTTGTTTTCTCTCAAGACAACTCAAATAAAGACAAAGATCAAGGAAGAGGAGCAGGCGAAAGAGGATGAATTGGTCACAGACAACTTCGACTCCGGGTCGGAGGGGGATTCCGATGTCCTATGTAATGTAGTTTTTGTGCTCGCTAGGGAGTACGATTGCATGATAGAAGTTGCTGAGTTCGAAGATTGTGAAGAGGTGGAGCTGGCGAAACATAAGCCAATGTGTTATTTTGTAATGAACAATGGGTGTATCGAAGAGCAAAATGCGTTCTTTGAACAATCCCAAGAGGGTATGAAGAACCACCTAAAGCCCCTTTTTATAAGGGCAAAGGTCGAAGGTACCCTAGGAAATAAAATCTCGGTGGATGGTGGGACTGCGGTGATTTTAATGCCTCATTTGTTAGTTAAGATAGGAAAATTTGATACAGATTTAAGGCCTTGTAATATGGTATTGTCCAACTATGAGAGTAAAATTGGCCAGAATATGGAGGTCATTCAGATAGATATAACAGTAGAATCTATTACTTGACCCACTATCTTTATGATGATAGCGTCAAAACCCACAGTTTCCATGTTTTCTTACATTTGAGTGTCTAAGCTTTCTAGAAGACATACCTTATGATCATTTGGTTATATATGAAAGAAAAATGTAAAAGAGGTGGCTTTCGTAAATATTTTGCATAGTAAATTAAAGAGTAATTACCAATAGAAATTAAGTGATGTTTTTAATAGAACAGTAAAGGTATATTGGAAGATTTATAGTGAGAGTCCAAATGACCAAAGAATATTTTTGGGAGAGTTTATGTTGTAAGTTCTAATTTTTTATCTATAACTCAATGGTAAAATATATAGTTGCTACACAAATTACCTCAGTCCTAAAGAGAAAAAAATCCGTTATATATATATATATATATATATATATATATATATATATATATATATATATAGTTAAGAATGTGTGATTGGGCCTAACTCAACCCTACAAAACCGATTGGTAGAGTGAGGACTGTCTCCATTTATAAACACATGTTCAGGTCATATATTGTCTGATATGGGACTCTTAACACACACACACATACATATATATATATATATATATATATATATATATATATATATATATATATATATATATATATATATATATATATATATATATATATATATATATATATATATATATATATATATATATATATATATATATATATATATATATATATATATATATATATATATATATATATATATATATATATTGATATTGATACGACTTATTATATGTATTAGAAATATAGTTTAAAAGTAAAGCGATGGTCCCACCAAGTCGTAGTAGTAAGATGTAGATGATTACATAAACTAGCCTCGGACAAGTGGAGATAGTTATGGTTACAAACTGAGGTTTATATAAGTGTATGTCATACCGTATCATTCTCTCTATTTCGTATGAGATTCTTTCTATATCAGAATTTTCTTCTTTGAGATGTTGAACATCTCCGACGCTTTAGGGTTCATTTACCTTTAGTGGTGATAAATTGCAGGTGATGAATTTAACCCCTTTTAGACTTATGAATTTAGTGAGGACTCCCATGATATGTGTTATCTCTTGCCGGTAAAGGCAAAGAAAAGATGAGTTGAAGCAAGTGAAGTGGTTGTACATGTATTTTATTAGTTTCTATTGCATATCTATTTTGGATGTACCTATCGATGTATTTTGATAACCTTGAGTATCCTTATGTTATGTTATTTTATGTACCTATGCCACACTTGTACTATTTTGTACTATTTTTGATGGACCAATACTAATTAGTAATTATACCTAATATTTCACATGATATTCAAAATACTATCATTCGGGTATTACAATTTGTGACTTGTAACATAAATAGTTGAAGAAACAATGGACCATTCACTTGTTAACATAGACAAAACAATTAGTTAAGATTGTTTGAATAAGTAATTAGAAACATGAAATCTTGATATCAGCATCATGTTCCTATTATTTAATGTATAGTTAATAGCACTTATGTCCTAATTATAAGCATCAATATTATGTTTCCATATTGTGTGTATAGTCATTAATACTAGCTTAATTGTAGGATCATGGTTTCTCCTAACATCTTGGAAGCCCAGAACTTACATTCCTCTGGGAAGACTCATCTCAGATGTCCTGATAGAAAGTGGTCTCGTGGACCATCTGGTAAAGCTCAGGCTCATGGAAGACATGGCGATAGACACTGGAAAGCCTCTGAACTCCAGGAATCTGAAGAGCATGGGGATTCTGGAGAAGGTCAACGTTAGACCTACTCTGGACACCTCTTGGGAAGCCTTAAAAGATCAGAGGAAAATTCCCCATGGTCTATATATGTTCTCCAAGGAAGAACCCAAAAAGGCAATCCTCCACTATCTCCAAGGTCTGAAGGATGAAGGAGTGGATATCTCAGAATTCAAGTTGAGCGAACTGCCAGATAAAGCTCCCAACTTCATGAGGCATAAAAGAGGTCCATCTGAGAAGACATCGAAGGCGAAGAAAGCGAAGCTAGGAGATTCCTCTGGATCAAGACCGCCAACACCTCTGCATGAGTCTTCTGGTAAGTCTGTCTCTCCTGCTCCCTCTGCACAAACACAACAACTTGCTTCTTCTATCCCTCTACCAACACCTCTCTACACTTCTTCTGAAACCCCTCCTTCAACCACCAGAACATCTCAACCACTCCCAAAATTCAACCTTGTCACTACCTCCTTACCCCTATCTGAAGCTGAACAAATGAATGAAACCACCTCCTCATCTTCAGCCCCAAAATCACCTCCTTACTTTTTCATATCATCTGACACTGAACTCTTTGACCCCTCTTCTCCCACTCTAGCCCAACTTCAGACTCAAAACTGTGCCTCACAACAACCACAACAACCTCCACCTGAACCTGAAGTAACCTCACCACCCACAGAACAACCAACCATCACTCCTTCTGACGTTCAACCCTCTGGCCTCAACACCTCTGACATTACCCCTCCAAACACTTTCGCTGAACCTCAAACTCTCAACCTAAGCCCTCCCACTTCCTCACCTCTACCATCTGAACCTAAACACTCCCTGCCAACCCTAGAAGAGGCAATTATGCTGTTTGCAGGAGCATCAGTGGAAAAGGTCAAGTCTCTGACCATAAACTCTGGCATCAGTGATGATCCTTCCTCTGTTAGGACACACTGGAACAGAGTCATTGGCTGGATGACCTCTGAGGTGTAACACCCCTTTTTCTACCCCAAATTATTTAGCATATAATCAGAGTAAATAAGCATATTATAAAGAAAAGGGTGTCACATCGACGTTTTCGAAACTTAAAACTTTCAAAAACCAATAATACACCTGGTCATTCAAAATAACACATTTCACTCATCATGAATATTCAAGCAATATGCGTTCGCAGCAGAAAATAAAGAATACTCATGTATTTCATAATATGATCCATGTCCCATACCATGATCATCTCTCAATAATCACTTCAAATAAAATAAAACAATTAATGACATAAAGCATATCAAAATAAGATATGAGTTCCATACCACTAGTCTACCCAGTGTTACATGACCAGAGCATTGACTCATTACCTAATTTCAAACTAAATACGGAAACTCTCCATCTATTCTTGAGCGAGCTACCGTCCACCTACTCCAGCAATACTACTTTGTAGTATCTGCACGATACCCATGTAAAGGTAACATTCAAACAGAAAGGGTGAGAATTCCAATCATTATGAAATAGCATAATAAGGCACAATGAATTAAAACACAATTTAAGAATTCATCACACTTGGTATAATCACGTCAATAATATTAACCAACAATCATCTCACATATTTCAAACATACATCGCATCCACATCAATACATGCATTCAATGATCACATAACTATAGACGACTCAATGCAAGACAATGTGACTCTATGCATGTGGTACCTCAATGTGAACTCAAAGTTTCACCGCTTTCCGATTCAATATCTAGAATCCAAGCCACGCTTCCGATCCGGACAAGACCAAAGCCCTACGTCTGTTTCCAATGAAGGATCACCGCTTAATACTACGCCTAATCCCAATTAAGGATTAACGTCTGCTACGTCTGTTTCCAATAAAGGATCACCGCTTAAATACTATGCCTAATCCCAATTAAGGATTAACGTCTGCTACGTCTGTTTTCAATGAAGGATCACCACTTAACCACTTCCACAATGAAGTCAACCATGCTATGAATGAATGCACACATACCAACACATATGCAATTAAGACCATCTATATACCGTCTTAACATCCCACATACCACCATGACTCACAATTGGTACATATACACATTCATCACAACACATCAATTACGATTACATATACACATCCATAACCATAAATCATTCACAATTCAATAATGGTATACATACACACTCATACAATATATTATTCCCCAATATAGGCCAATCATCAAATATGTACACATAAATTTCATTCCAACACGCACACAGCATTTAAATATCAATTTTTCACTTTTCAAACAGTGTTAACCGGTTAACGCATATGGTTAATCGGTTAACGCAAAACAGAATGCGCTTCTTGGCAATTTTTAACAGTGTTAACCGGTTAACGCCCTGGGTTAACCGGTTAACGCAAGACAGAATGCAAATTTTTTCAATATTATAACAGTGTTAACCGGTTAACGCCCTGGGTTAACCGGTTAACGCAAAACAGAATGCTGTTCATGCGCTAACACGAAACAGAATGCAGATTTCCCCGCATTTTTCATCGTTGGAGGACTTCCGGACCTCCGATTTCGATTCCGTAAAAAGATACACGTTCAGAAAATTATGACTCATCCAAATATATATTCATTCACAGTTTTAGCATAATTTAATCATCACAATTCAAGAGTATTTATCAAGACCTAATAATTCCAAAACCATGCCAATTAAGGATTTCAACCTAAAACATGTTCCTACCCATTGACCCAATCATACTAACCCACAATGATAAGGATTTCCCCCCTTACCTTGTCAATTTGATGGAAACCTTGAATCCTCTCGCTTTTCCTCTCCTCTTTCTCTATTGTCTTCAGTGCTCAAGTGAATTCTAATTCTCACTTCCTTCACTCTTACTATTTATAATAGTATTCTAGTTGGGCTTAAATCATCTAATTTAATCACTAGGCCCAATAATACCTAATAATTAAATACCTCTATTTAAATTTAAATAATTAACCACTCACTATGCAATCAAGTTAATTAATAATTCAATTATGTCTCATATCAACTAAATAATTAATTCCCACACTAATTAAGTTAATGAATCCATTATTATACTACCTCACAACCGATTAATTACTTAACACTCCAAATAATTAAATATAATATAATAATATAAGAACTAATTACTAAAAATTGGGCTGTTACAACTCTCCCCTACTTAAAAGATTTTCGTCCTCGAAAATTCCTCAAACGAACAACTCCGGATACGATTCCCTCATCTTATCCTCGAGTTCCCAACCTGCCAATGGAAAATAAAACAAGCACCGACAGTGTTCTCACACACATGTCACATACTAGGGAACAAACATAACTAAACAACCTAGTCGGACGGACCAACCTGCTACTAATGTAACACATTAGTGACTATTGACCAACTGGTCGACCATGCTCTGATACCACTAATGTAACACCCTTTTTTCTACCCCAAATTATTTAGCATATAATCAGAGTAAATAAGCATATTATAAAGAAAAGGGTGTCACATCGACGTTTTCGAAACTTAAAACTTTCAAAAACCAACAATACACCTGGTCATTCAAAATAACACATTTCACTCCTCATGAATATTCAAGCAATATGCGTTCGCAGCGGAAAATAAAGAATACTCATGTATTTCATAATATGATCCATGTCTCATACCATGATCATCTCTCAATAATCACTTCAAATAAAATAAAACAATTAATGACATAAAACATATCAAAATAGGATATGAGTTCCATACCACTAGTCTACCCAGTGTTACATGACCAGAGCATTGACTCATTACCTAATTTCAAACTAAATACGGAAACTCTCCATCTATTCTTGAGCGAGCTACCGTCCACCTACTCCAGCAATACTACTCTGTAGTATCTGCACGATACCCATGTAAAGGTAACATTCAAACAGAAAGGGTGAGAATTCCAATCATTATGAAATAGCATAATAAGGCACAATGAATTAAAACACAATTTAAGAATTCATCACACTTGGTATAATCACGTCAATAATATTAACCAACAATCATCTCACATATTTCAAACATACATCGCATCCACATCAATACATGCATTCAATGATCACATAACTATAGACGACTCAATGCAAGACAATGTGACTCTATGCATGTGGTACCTCAATGTGAACTCAAAGTTTCACCGCTTTCCGATTCAATATCTAGAATCCAAGCCACGCTTCCGATCCGGACAAGACCAAAGCCCTACGTCTGTTTCCAATGAAGGATCACCGCTTAATACTACGCCTAATCCCAATTAAGGATTAACGTCTGCTACGTCTGTTTCCAATAAAGGATCACCGCTTAAATACTACGCCTAATCCCAATTAAGGATTAACGTCTGCTACGTCTGTTTTCAATGAAGGATCACCACTTAACCACTTCCACAATGAAGTCAACCATGCTATGAATGAATGCACACATACCAACACATATGCAATTAAGACCATCTATATACCGTCTTAACATCCCACATACCACCATGACTCACAATTGGTACATATACACATTCATCACAACACATCAATTACGATTACATATACACATCCATAACCATAAATCATTCACAATTCAATAATGGTATACATACACACTCATACAATATATTATTCCCCAATATAGGCCAATCATCAAATATGTACACATAAATTTCATTCCAACACGCACACAGCATTTAAATATCAATTTTTCACTTTTCAAACAGTGTTAACCGGTTAACACATATGGTTAATCGGTTAACGCAAAACCGAATGCGCTTCTTGGCAATTTTTAACAGTGTTAACCGGTTAACGCCCTGGGTTAACCGGTTAACGCAAGACAGAATGCAAATTTTTTCAATATTATAACAGTGTTAACCGGTTAACGCCCTGGGTTAACCGGTTAACGCAAAACAGAATGCTGTTCATGCGCTAACACGAAACAGAATGCAGATTTCCCCGCATTTTTCATCGTTGGAGGACTTCCGGACCTCCGATTTCGATTCCGTAAAAAGATACACGTTCAGAAAATTATGACTCATCCAAATATATATTCATTCACAGTTTTAGCATAATTTAATCATCACAATTCAAGAGTATTTATCAAGACCTAATAATTCCAAAACCATGCCAATTAAGGATTTCAACCTAAAACATGTTCCTACCCATTGACCCAATCATACTAACCCACAATGATAAGGATTTCCCCCCTTACCTTGTCAATTTGATGGAAACCTTGAATCCTCTCGCTTTTCCTCTCCTCTTTCTCTATTGTCTTCAGTGCTCAAGTGAATTCTAATTCTCACTTCCTTCACTCTTACTATTTATAATAGTATTCTAGTTGGGCTTAAATCATCTAATTTAATCACTAGGCCCAATAATACCTAATAATTAAATACCTCTATTTAAATTTAAATAATTAACCACTCACTATGCAATCAAGTTAATTAATAATTCAATTATGTCTCATATCAACTAAATAATTAATTCCCACACTAATTAAGTTAATGAATCCATTATTATACTACCTCACAACCGATTAATTACTTAACACTCCAAATAATTAAATATAATATAATAATATAAGAACTAATTACTAAAAATTGGGCTGTTACAACTCTCCCCTACTTAAAAGATTTTCGTCCTCGAAAATTCCTCAAACGAACAACTCCGGATACGATTCCCTCATCTTATCCTCGAGTTCCCAACCTGCCAATGGAAAATAAAACAAGCACCGACAGTGTTCTCACACACATGTCACATACTAGGGAACAAACATAACTAAACAACCTAGTCGGACGGACCAACCTGCTACTAATGTAACACATTAGTGACTATTGACCAACTGGTCGACCATGCTCTGATACCACTAATGTAACACCCTTTTTTCTACCCCAAATTATTTAGCATATAATCAGAGTAAATAAGCATATTATAAAGAAAAGGGTGTCACATCGACGTTTTCGAAACTTAAAACTTTCAAAAACCAACAATACACCTGGTCATTCAAAATAACACATTTCACTCCTCATGAATATTCAAGCAATATGCGTTCGCAGCGGAAAATAAAGAATACTCATGTATTTCATAATATGATCCATGTCTCATACCATGATCATCTCTCAATAATCACTTCAAATAAAATAAAACAATTAATGACATAAAACATATCAAAATAAGATATGAGTTCCATACCACTAGTCTACCCAGTGTTACATGACCAGAGCATTGACTCATTACCTAATTTCAAACTAAATACGGAAACTCTCCATCTATTCTTGAGCGAGCTACCGTCCACCTACTCCAGCAATACTACTCTGTAGTATCTGCACGATACCCATGTAAAGGTAACATTCAAACAGAAAGGGTGAGAATTCCAATCATTATGAAATAGCATAATAAGGCACAATGAATTAAAACACAATTTAAGAATTCATCACACTTGGTATAATCACGTCAATAATATTAACCAACAATCATCTCACATATTTCAAACATACATCGCATCCACATCAATACATGCATTCAATGATCACATAACTATAGACGACTCAATGCAAGACAATGTGACTCTATGCATGTGGTACCTCAATGTGAACTCAAAGTTTCACCACTTTCCGATTCAATATCTAGAATCCCTAGAAGAGGCAATTATGCTGTTTGCAGGAGCATCAGTGGAAAAGGTCAAGTCTCTGACCATAAACTCTGGCATCAGTGATGATCCTTCCTCTGTTAGGACACACTGGAACAGAGTCATTGGCTGGATGACCTTTGAGGCCTTTAAGCTGAAGAACCTCTCTGAGCAAGTCAGAAACGACTTTATCAGAGACGCTGAGGCAAGACTACAGGAGCGCTTAGCCAGAGAAGCTGAGGAACAGGCCAGAAGGGAAGCAGAAGAAAGAGCAAGACAAGAAGAACTTCAAAGGGAAAAGGAAGCTGAAGCCAAAGCTCTAGCTGATGCTGCTGCTGCTGAAGCTGAAGCAAAAGCCGTCGCTGAAGCTGAAGCTCTCCGTGCTGAAGAACAGCATGCCTTGACTCAGGGGGAGTCCTCTACATTTGCCCCTCTGGTTCTCAAGACCCTTGAGGAGCTTCAGAAAAATCAGAAGGAAGTCCGAGCCAGATTGGATCAACAGGACACAGTCAACGCCAACATCCAGAATCTGCTGACTCAACTGCTTCAGAGAATGCCTCCTCCTCCCAACCCTTAGGCACCTAGGCTTATTTCCTGTTTTTTTGTTCCTGTTGTTTCTGCTTTTTTTTTTGTGTTTTGTCTCCGATGTCTTATGCTCTTCTCTGAATATATATATATTTTCTTCCTGCTTATTATTTTCACTAAGTCTTTTTGATTCTGACAAAAAGGGGGAGAAATCAAACAGCTCTGATGAAAAATTAAAATTATCTAATTCCTTCAGTACTCTGCAAACATACTATTCAATAAAAATCTATCTAACACTCCTTGACTCAGAAAGTTGCAGAAGGGTATCTAGAAACATCACTGCTTGGAAGCTCTGGTAAGAACTTCTGAACTCCCTAGCTTATCTCAGGGGGAGCTCACTTCTATCTGATCTGATAAACTCTTATCTGAATGTTTCATCTATTAATCAAGTTTGTTTTGTCATCATCAAAAAGGGGGAGATTGTAAGAACAAAAATTGTTCTACAACAGATTCCAGAATTTTGATGATAACAAAGGATGAAACCAAAAATGGCACTCTAACGAAATTTCTCTAAGTGTGCAGGACTCTGAACAAGAACAAAGGAATTTGATCGCTTTATCAGATACATAATCGAATCAGATACAAAGTATCAGAAGATCCGAAGCATCTAAAGAAGAAGCGCGCTCTAGAAGTTCTGACTCTGAGTAAAACAGGATAACAGAATATCAGAAGCTCTAAACCTCCTTTTTGGATCAACGCTGATGATCTAAAAGACCAGGACCATCAGAAGCTATGATGTCACATTACAAAGATCTCAGATTAGTAACGCAGATTCTGACGAAAAATTTCCTTATCCAGAAAGAGTAACGGAAACTACAACTTCAAATGGAAAGAAATTATATTTGGAAAGAAGTTATTCAAGGAGACAAACTTGTTTTGGCAAGAAACACAGAAGTTATGGCATTAAACTCTCATCAAAGACAAAATATCTGCCATCACTACAACGGTCCCTTCACCTCTATATAAAGGACGGCAAACTTCATTGAGAGACACACCTGAACACACAGAAAAACTCTCTCTCTCTCTCTCTCTCTCTCTCTCTCTTAGTATTTCACGAGTTGTTGCTCAAACGTGAAATCCTTTGCTTGCTCTATTTGCTGTAATATTTTCTTTATCTTAGAAGCACCTTTAGATTACAATTCTCTTCTGCTTAATTGATTTTGTTCCTCAAGTGACTCTGCGTAGTCAGTATACTTGGGAGGACTAAGAGATCTTTCTCTTCGACGTTGGTTGTAATAATCTTTCAAGATTAGTGGATTAAGTCCTTTTTGAAGGCAAAATCACCTTGGCCGGGTGGACTGGAGTAGCTTTGTGTTATAAGAGAACCAGTATAAAATCCTGTGTGTTCTTATTCTGAAAAAGCGCTTATTTTCCAAAACAATTCAAACCCCCCTTTCTTGTTTTTCTCACCTTCAAATTGTTGTTTTGTGAAGGACAAGTTGACAGGGAAGGCAATACTAAAAGGAATACTTAAAGATGGATTATACCAGCTCTCAGGAATTGAAAGGAGCCCAAGTGCTTATATATCTGTCAGAGAGAGCTGGCATAGAAGACTTGGTCACCCAAACAACAACACACTAGACAAAGTCTTGAAAAATTGTAAAATCAAAGTATCACCTAGTGATCAGTTTACTTTTTGTGAGGCCTGCCAATATGGAAAAATGCACCTCTTACCCTTTAAGTCTTCTTCATTTCATGCTAAGGAACCACTTGAGTTGGTTCACACCGATGTATGGGGCCCTGCACCAATATTGTCATCTCCTGGTTTCAAATATTATATGCATTTTGTTGATGATTTTAGTAGGTTCACTTGGATTTATCCTTTAAAACAAAAGTCTGAAATTGTGCAAGCTTTCATTCAATTTAAAGCCTTGGCTGAAATTCAATACATTAAGAGAATCAAAGTAATTCAGTGTGATGGTGGTGGTGAATACAAACCTGTGCAGAGACTTGCAATAGAAGATGGCATAGGTTTTAGAATGTCTTGTCCTTATACCTCTCAGCAAAATGGAAGAGCTGAGAGGAAACACAGGCACATAGATGAGTTTGGTTTAACTCTACTTGCACAAGCTCAAATGCCATTCCAATATTGGTGGGAAGCATTCTCCACTGTAGTATACCTTATAAACAGACTACCATCTCAAGTTACCCAAAATGAGACACCTTACTCTCTTATACTTCATAAGGAACCTGACTACAAGCTCTTAAAACCCTTTGGTTGTGCTTGTTATCCATGCCTCAAACCCTACAATCAACACAAGCTGCAATTTCATACAACCAGATGTGTGTTCTTAGGCTATAGTAACTCTCACAAAGGGTATAAATGTTTCAATTCCCATGGCAGGATCTTCATATCAAGACATGTTATTTTCAATGAAGATCACTTCCCATTCCATTATGGGTTTCTCAATACAAGAGGTCCTCTAAAAACAACTAACAATCCATCACTCTCTTTTCCTTTGTGCCCTGCAGGTAATCCTATCAATGATACAATTCCTGAAGGAGATATCTCAGATGAAGCGAACTCAGCTGATTCACAAATTTAGCAACAATCTCAAGATGACAACAATGCCACAGAAATTAACAATATCACAGCACAATGTGAAGATACTGTACTAGATGATGCAACTCATCCAGAGATACAACCTAACACAACCCATCAAAGTACAAATGAAGCAAGCAATGCAGGCATCATACAAACCAGAAGCAAGTCAGGAATTCACAAGCCAAAGCTTCCTTACATTGGTCTAGCTGAGACCTACAAAGATATAGTGGAACCTACAAATGCCAAGGATGCTCTCACAAGGCCCTTATGGAAGGAAGCAATGCAAAAGGAGTTTCAAGCACTCACGTCTAACAAAACTTGGACACTAGTCCCTTATCAAAATGAAGAAAACATAGTTGACTCAAAATGGGTCTTCAAGACCAAATACAAGTAAGATGGTACCATAGAAAGGAGAAAAGCTAGGCTAGTTGCCAAAGGATTTCAACAAACAGCTGGCATTGATTATGAAGAAACCTTTAGCCCTGTAGTCAAAGCTAGCGCTGTCAGAATCATTCTTTCAATTGCAGTCCATCTCAACTGGAAAGTCAGGCAACTAGACATTAACAATGCGTTCCTAAATGGATATCTCAAGGAAACAGTGTTCATGCATTAGCCTGAAGGATTTGTTGATCCAACCAGGCCTAATCACATATGCAGGCTATCTAAAGCAATCTATGGACTGAAGCAAGCACCAAGAGCTTGGTTTGATAGTCTCAAGGTTGCATTACTGAAGTGGGGTTTTCAAAACACAAAGAGTGATTCTTCCCTTTTCCTTTTAAAAGGTAAAAATCACATTACTTTTTTGCTTATCTATGTGGATGACATAATAATTACAGGAAGCAACGCCAAGTTCCTTCAAGCTTTCATCTCTCAGCTTAATGATGTATTCTCCCTCAAAGACTTGGGTCAGCTACACTACTTTCTGGGCATAGAAGTGAAAAGAGATACCAGTGGAATGTATCTCAAACAATCTAAGTACATCAGTGACTTATTGAGTAAATTCAAGATGGACAAAGCCTCGCCATGTCCCACACCTATGATAACATGTAGGTAGTTCACAGTTGAGGGAGAGAAACTAGATGACCCAATTGTGTTTAGACAAGCCATAGGTGCCTTACAATACTTGACTCACACAAGACCTGATCTAGCATTCTCTGTTAACAAACTCAGCCAATACATGATCTCACCAACACTTGAACATTGGCAAGCTATAAAAAGAATCTTTAGGTATCTCCAAGGCACCATAAATCATTGCTTACACATCAAGCCATCCACTGATCTGGACATTCATGGCTTCTCTGATGCAGACTGGGCCACTAGTGTTGATGACAGGAAATCCATGGCTGGTCAACGTGTGTTCCTTGGTGAAACACTTGTTTCCTGGTCATCAAGGAAGCAAAAGGTGGTATCAAGATCAAGCACTGAGTCAGAATACAGAGCCCTAGCTGACCTAGCTGCGGAAATAGCATGGGTTCGTTCATTACTTGCTGAACTTAAACTCCCACTTCCAAGAAAACCCATATTATGGTCTGATAACTTGAGTGCCAATGCACTAGCTTCAAATCCTGTCCTCCATGCTCGTTCCAAACACATTGAAATTGATATTCACTATATCAGAGATCAAGTACTACAAAATGAAGTTGTTGTGGCCTATGTCCCTACAACTGATCAAATTGCAGACTGCCTCACCAAGCCATTAAGCCAAACACGTTTCAGCCAGCTGAGAGACAAACTTGGTGTTATCCACTCACCACCAGTTTGAAGGGGGGAATTAGAAACATGATATCTTGATATCAGCATCATGTTCCTATTATTTAATGTATAGTTAATAGCACTTATGTCCTAATTATAGGCATCAATATTATGTTTCCATATTGTGTGTATAGCCATCAATACTAACTTAATTGTAGGATCATGGTCTCATCTAACATCTATCTATCTATCTATATATATATATATATATATATATATATATATATATATATATATATATATATAATCAATAATAATATAACAAGCTTATATATATTGTATTTTCTAACTTAAGTAACATTTTATGTTCAAATGCCTTTCACCTAAAAGTTTTTGCTGTTTTAAAATATAAAAATACAAAAAAAAATCAATTTTATTAGTAATAAAATAAGGAATTTATGTTAAGGAATCAATAAGTTATATCTTTCAATAATAATAGAAGGGTGCCTGCAGAAATATAAACAAATATATATATATATATATATATATATATATATATATATATATATATATATATATATATATATATATATATGATTAAACTCGGGACTTATTTTGACTCTTTAATTTTAAAAAGATTCATATTGGTCATTTGACTCTTCAAAATATTTTATATTAATCATTTTTATCTAATTAATATCGAATTTAGCAATTGTTTTTTGAATTTTTCTATCATTAATAGGACAAAAAAGATTAATATGAAACGTTTTGAGAGTTAAGGGATCAATATAGATTTTTTTTTAAGTTAAGAATCCGAAATAATCCAAAAAATTAAAATATGAAACCAAAAATGATATTAAGTCAAAATATATATAAGTAGTTCCAAAAATACAAAAATTGATACATTCTAATCTAATAATTTTACATAAATTCTATTTTTTATAAGTAAATGAATTCATTATAAGAATACAAGGATACTCAAACCTGACAAAACAAAAGTTATATAAATTATAGTTGGGGTGAGACATGTTTTCCAATAAACACCATTTTCAACTAAAATGCTTAATAATCCAGACGATACCATTTTCAACTAAAATGCTTAATAATCCAGACAATGTCATTAACATTAAACACATGATTTTCGAATAAAATATCATTCATAATTTCTGAATGCTAAGAAAAACCGCCCACCATATTATTCCTTCTCGGTTCTTCTTAAGTTTCCTCTCAAAATTTTACGCAATGCCAAAAGGTGTTTATAATGTTTTCTCCGACCGATAAAAATAAACCAATCCAGCTGTCGATGGCTTCCCAAACCTATAAGACTGGTCCGCACTCGAACAAGACATAAAATACTACAACATATTCAATTTATATATAAAAAATGTTGCCTTCTCTAATTTTATTAATCGTATGGATATCTTAATCACGGTTCATTAATTTTCTAAAAAATAAGACACGTCCCCTAAATATTACAAAAAGTTGAGAACTTATTAAAAAAATTATGTGTTTTAATTATAAGAATTTTTTGTTACCCCGTACCAAATGTGCTAAAGGGAAAAAAATTAATGTGTTTTAATTATAAGAATTTTATTAAGTGAGCAAAACTGATAAACAAATATATTGATCTCTACTTTAATGCTAAAAGTATTTAATTGTTTTTAGCATTTTTTTGAGAGATCAGAATTCATAAAACAAATTCATGCACAAATTACAACTCATGCTATAGTGTTTTCTTTCTAAGCTTATTAATTTGGTGTTTTCATTTTTCAGAGATTTTATCTCTCATAATATATTTGATTTCTTAAATCCCTAATAAATTTGATAGTAAGCAATGTGTATTCAAGAGTCCAAAATAAATGATACCTTGACCTATAGACTATATATTTAGCTAATACTTTGCAGATATAGTATTCATAATATATAAATAGAATTTCGATTTTTTGTAGTATTCCAAAGATGCCATTTAAGCATCCAAAAATTAGGAAAAAAATAATAAAAATAGTCTTTATTGTGATATTCAATTTAACTACAAACATTTTAGAGTACTATAATTTGAAGGCACGTGAAATTATAAAATAAATTACATATAATAACAATTATTCTGAAATGATAAGACATGCAATATTCTAGTATAAAGTATATTTTTTTAATTCTTTGATTGTTACAGAAATTATTTTCCCCTTTCATGGAGTTTGTGTACTCCCTTGTATTCATTCCCTCCAAAACACGTGCATTTTTTCTTAATGCAATTACAAATTATGTCGGGCATGTGAGAAAAATCTGGACAATCTTGAACAGTTTCGCATTTACGATATGCTGTATGAAAAAATGAATAAGATAATAACATCAAAACGAGATAAATATTTAGGAATAACTACAAAATGAAAAAGAAAAAAACGTACAGATGAAGAAATTGTTTACCGCAAACCTCCTTTAAAAGAAGCAAGATTGAAATAAATAAAACCATAGTACAATAAAACTTGGGAGTTTTAGCCATTTTTTCTCCTTTTTTGCATGTAATAAATAGATTATGATTCGACCAACTTATAGTTGAAAGACTCATGTAATGCTAAATTTTTTAAAATATTTTTACCAATGTAAATTTATAATTTTTTGTTTGTCCCTTTTAATCTCTTAAATAGATCAACAAGTTGATGTTATCTCTTTAGTATATATTAAAGAGGCGACGTCTAAAACCATCTAATTATTTAAACTCATTATTAGAACTCCTTACTTTATTTACATGTAGAATATATTGAATATTTTTTTCTTATTGATAAGGATTGGAGATTTGAAAAGCGGCTTCTAAATTGGGGGTTGATCCTAAGGAGAAGGGAAGGGATTACAAAAGAAGATTTAGGAGATGGAAGTCAATGGTAGCTTTGGAGATGTCGAAAAATCGGGGAAAATGATTGTTGGGTTCTTGAATATTGGGGGGGGGGGGGGGGGGGGGGGGGGGGGGGGGGGTCGTTCTAAGAGCCGTAGAATTGATGTTGAAATATGTAGGAAAGACAAATATCTTCTTTGTCCCGGAAACAAAAAGTTAAGCATATCGATGTTGTTATGATTAGTAGTTTCTGGCCTCATCATAAGGTGGGGTGGTCTTTTTCTAATTCAGTGGGTTTTTCGGGAGGCTTGTTAATGATATGGAAGGAATGTATCTTTGATCATATTTTCTCTTTTAAAGGTGATGGTGTTCTAGGTATGAAAGTTTTATGGAGGGGTCATTTTTACTATTTCGTCAATGTTCATGTGTCTTGTTGTATTATTAAGAAGATCGATGTGGAAGGAAATTTTAGAGTTGAAAAAGAAGTATGGGGACGGGGAATGGTGTGTCGGAGGGGATTTTAATTTCGTTGTTAGTAATAAAGAAAGGAAATTCAGTTTGCTCGTGAACATGTCATCTGAGATGAGTCTTTTTTCTGAGTTTATTGAGGAGGTCAATCTTCTAGATTTGCCTTATAAGGGTAACTCTTTTAGCTGGTATAACGGAAACGGTAAGTCTATGGGTCGTTTAGACCATTTATTTACTATCTGGTGCTTTGATAGACAGATGGGGCATTGTCGGTCAATTGATAGACAAAAGGGAGATTTTTTATCATTGTCCTATTTGTATTAAGATTAACAGAGACGATTGGGGTCCAAAGCCGTTTAGGGTGCTTGATTGTTAGTTTGACAACAAAGATTTTATTAGTTTCATGGAAGAAGAGTGGAAGAGTATATCGGTGGTAGGTATAAGTGATTTTGCGATCAAGGAAAAATTCAAGATCCTCAAAGGGAGGCTTAAGAAGTGGAACTCTGAGGTTTTGGGGAAAGTCATATTGGAGGTCGAGGACAATAAGGTTGAGATTAATTCTATTGATACTTTGCTTGCTTGTTGCAAGGAGGAGCAAGTGGAAGGTCTGGTGGCTAGTAGAAACAAGGCAACTAGTAATTTGTGGTGGAAGTTAGAATCTCAAGAGCGGATTCTTGTTCATAAATCTAGCTTAAGGTGGAGACATGACGGTGATTTGAATAGTGCTTATTTCCATAATTTCTTGAAAGATCGACGTAGACGCAATTTCATCGAGTCTATTTCTTTGGAGTGTGGCTTGTTTGATTCTGTTAGGGAGGTAAAGGAGGAAGTTAGGAGACACTTCTTTGCTAAATTTATGGAGCCTGAAACTAGCAAGCCGACTTTAGATGGTAAAGGATTCAAATCTCTCTCAGACGCTGAAAATGCTTCTTTAGAGGTAGAATTCACAAACTAGGAAATTAAGGATGTTGTTTGGAGCTTTGAGGGTTCCAGAAGTCCTGGTCTAGACAGTTTCAATTTTGTCTTCATCAAGAAATGTTGGCATTTTTTGAAGGAGGATAAATCTCGTCTCATTGAAGATTTTCATAGCAAGGCGCAACCTTCAAAAGCTATTACTTCTTCTTTCTTGACTTTGGTTCCTAAGTCTAATTCTCCTTCTAGTTTTGATGGTTATAGGCATATCTTCCTTGTTGGAAGTTTATACAAAATCTTGAGAAAATTCTTGGCGGGCCGGTTGAAAAAATTGTTGGGATCGCTGATTGCGGGTTGCCAGACCGCTTTCGTTCCAGGGAGGGAGTTGTTGGATGGTGTTTTAATTGCCAATGAAATTGCGGATTTTTCTACTCGCGAAAATAAAGATTGTCTCCTTTTTAAGGTCGATTTCGAGAAAGCGTATGATATGGTTAATTGGTATTTTCTTAGACACATGTTACAGAGAATGGGGTTTGGGGAAGTTCGGATGAAATGGATGGAAGCTTTAGTGTTTTCTAGTCAGATGTTGGTCTTGGTTAACGGCAACCCTACAAAGGATTTTATCGTTGAAGGGGGTTCGGAAAAGGAGATCCCCTTTCTTCGTTCCTTTTCATAGTGGTTGCGGAAGGCTTAGCAGGTTTGGTTAGGGAGGATTCAGAGAATGGCGAATTTAATGGTTTTTCTTTCCACGGTCAGTGTAGGGTCGACTTATTGCAATTTCCGGACGATACTCTTTTTATACGGGAAGAGATTTGGAAGAATGTCTGGGCTATTAAATCTATTATGCGTGGATTTGAGATTGTTTCAGGCTTAGAGGTCAACTTTCACAAAAGTAGAGTTATTGGGCTAAATTTAAATTCCAACCTTTTGTTTGTAATTGCTAACTTTATCTCTTGCAGAGTTGAAGACAAAGCTTTTCCTTTTCTTGGTATTCCTATTGGGTCTAATCCTATGAGGGTTTCCACTTGGAAATCGTTGTTGGCTAAAATAAGGACTAGGTTGTCTTGTTGGAAAGGTAGATTGTTGTCAATCGGAGGGAGATTAGCATTCATTAAGTCAGTTTTAGGGATCCTTTCCATTTTCTTCATGGCTTTCTATAAAGCTTTAGTTTCAGTTTTGAAAGAGATTGAGAGTGTCAGGAACAGATTTCTTTGAGGCGGTTTGGAGGATAAAAAGAAGATTTATTGGGTAGCTTGGGACTAAGTCTCTAAACCTCTACGATTATGAGGCCTTGGAGCGAAGAAGATCGAAGAGGTCAATTTAGCACTTTTGTTGAAATGGAAATGGAGGATTTTGACGGTGAATAAGGCTATTTGGTTAGATGTTCTTAAGGTGAGGTATGGAGATTTAAGAAAATCGATAACGGTAGGAATCTGTGAGGGAACTAATAAGTTTTGTTCTTCATAATGGAAAGACCTGCTACAAACTGATAATTTTAAGGCATGTATGTTATTTTCCTTTTCCAGCAATGTATCTTTCAGAATTGGGGATGGTTCATCCATTTCGTTTTTGTCAGATTGTTGGGTTTGTGATGATCCTTTGAAGGTTTTCTTTCCTGAATTGTACTTGTCTAGTTCCTTGAAAGATGCTAAAGTCAGTGAAATGGGAGGTTTGGCTGATGGCTATTGGGTATGGGGTTGTTTTGGATTTCTTGAGCAGGTAGGGTACGGTTTTGTGGGCAGTTTGAGTCTTTTTTTGCAGGTGCTGGTTAATGAAGTTCCATCCTAGGGTGCTTCAGATATGGTTATTTGGAAACCTGAACCGGAGGAAGGTTATTTAGTTAAATCAGGTACCTCTGTTTTGGAGAAGGTTAGGGTCACAAACGATGTTGATGTAGCTCTGCACAAGGCATTTTGTTCTCTCTGGTTAACTAATTCTCCTTTCAAAGTTCGAACTTTTATTTGGAGGTGTTTAATTAATAGGATTCCAACGAAGGATCAACTCGTTCATAGAGGCATTCTTCACTTTCCTCACGATCTCCTGTGCGTTATTTGTTTCCAAGATGATGAAGAATTGAGTCACCTCTTCTTTAATTGTAGGGTGGCTAAGGTTATTTGGGAAAAAGTGGTCCAATGGGTTGGGTTTGAGTGGGTAAATAAGGAGTTTATATGGAAGAGTTTTTTAAGTTCGTCTGGTGCTGAGAAGTTCAAAGTGTTGAAGAAAGGAAACAGTTGGATTGTTTGGATGGCGGTGGTTTTGAACATTTGAAAAATCAGAAATGCTATTTTATTTCAGGGAGCCATTTGCATAGTTTCGGATCTGATTTGGGACATTAAGTTAACGGTTTGGAGGTGGTCATTTATAGCAGAAATTCTTGTCCCAACTGAAATATTTTGGATTTTTGTCAGGCGCCTTTGATTTGTATGTCATGGTTTCAGTTGGTTCAGATTTTCTCTTTTCTTGATTTTGTACTAGGGTTGTATTATTATAAGAATGGTTTGAGTACCCCTAATATTCTCTTTATTAATACTAGCGTTCAGACGGGCACGATCCGCTTTTTTTTAATGCGCACAACAGAGAAAAATAAATGTTTGTTTTTCTTTTTATGAGGTTTCTATTGTAGGTCGCATTAAAAATAATATTATTACATTTTGAAAATGGTAAATAAAGATATTCAAAATTATATCTAAGCATGCAAAGTAATATTGATATTGTGTAATCAATGACGTTCTTTAAGAGGAATGTCGAACATGAAATCTCTATTCAAAGTATTTTCTTTTTCCCTGCAATTGTTTTCCGTAGTAAAGAAAAAATGTAAAACTCTTAAATTAGAAAAAATTTAGAAAAAAAGATAGTAAAATTAATAGTAAGTAGTGTAATCAAGTTTTTTTACCTTATAAAGATTTGAATCAATTCTTCGTACATCCATTTATCAATGCGCTCTTGAGATTTAAAAAACTACAAATACATGATGAAATATCTTTTCATCAAAGAAATACATTCAGAACATTTGACTCGTTTGAATATAATATGGTTTACTCTGACACAAATAATACCTGGAGAATGGAGATACTTTATTTTAGTCTAGATTTGGTAGAACAACAACTATGACTTGTTTCTGAATTACTTGGATTTCTAGTAAATAAGGAAAACAATGGACTTAGTAAATATATATGGTTTTATTTACATAAACCATAAATAGTAGTTAAATTCATGCATTCAAAAATATTCTAGAGTAAAAATATTCTTAAATGAATTAAATAAAAACATCCCCATCCTTTGAGATATTATTTCTCTTTTCACCATTTTCCAAAATTGTGTTTTATCTGTTATCACTATGGAGCTCCAATCGATAGAGTAAATTTTCAGATGTTTGACCTGTTTCAATAAGGATGATAAAAATGTTAGTGAAAGAGTGATGAAAATGCAAGAAACAATTTTTTATACGTATTGCGGAAAAGGTAAATACACCTTATTGTCGAGTTTACCGATGGATGAAATACTTTGTTCATCCTTCCATGTGTTCGATTTATCTTCAAATTCTGCTATCTAAATTTATTGCATAAGAATAGTGAGAATAAGTATGACCCAATTGATATCTAACATAAAAGCATAAAATAAATGATTAAGTATAACTTACTTTTATGTCGAAGCAAGTTTCAACATTCTTTCGTCTCAACTCCTTACATAATTGAAAGATTTCATCGTGTTCTAGTTTGGTTGTATATTAAAGAAAAAGAAAATTATATTTAGTTATGATATAAATAATACAATATAAGCTTGGTATGTCATGTAACCAAAACGGGAATCAATGCGTGAGCAATTTTTTTAATGTACTTAATAAATACCTGCGGGTGCGATAAAAGAATTTGTTTGAAGACTGCATTTTTTGTGTAGTCACGAACTTCTGCTTTCAATTTTCCTTCCCTAGTTAAAACTCTTGTTGTAGTCTGTGAAACACCCCTGGATAAAGCCACATATAACTGCCCATGACTAAAAACATGTCGTGGATGATATATTCCAACATTTGGAATGGTTTGTCCTTGTGATTTATTTATTGTAATTGCAAAACTTAGTCGCACAGGAAACTGCTTTCTAGTAAGGACAAAAGGCAATTCATCACTTGCAGATGTTTTTATTTTAATTATGGGAAAAAAAAGCATGTTTCTTGCGTTGCTTCCTATAAAGATTTCCACATCCAACATATTCATAAATAAACCACGACAT
Source organism: Lathyrus oleraceus (assembly GCF_024323335.1). Classification (NCBI taxonomy): domain Eukaryota; kingdom Viridiplantae; phylum Streptophyta; class Magnoliopsida; order Fabales; family Fabaceae; genus Lathyrus; species Lathyrus oleraceus. Next base: position 323,266,789 of record NC_066581.1, read on the forward strand.
AATAACCGTGTCCCATTACCCAATCCATATTTAGGATCTAGATTTCGTAATAACATCAACGGTGCACCCTTTTTTATCTTTAGAATATGTGGTGGCAAACTATCTTGTGCAATTGAGTTTAAGAATTCTTGTTGGCATAAATTATGATTATCTCCTTCAACCTCGTCAAACGACAATAAACTATGTTCTTCTCCTGGAAACTGGTCGATAATCATATCATTCAATTTCTGGACATCATCATTTGTTGGTGTCAAAATAGCTCTTTGTACCATATATGGGGCATCCTAACCATGAAATTCTAAATTAGGAAAAATATGTTGGATAAGTACTTGTATGGAATGTTCACCTTCCCATGGGATTGCAATATGTAAAGGTAACCTCACCATGTCATCCGGTTTGGTAGGTTCAACATCATCACCAATGCGAATAAGAAATTCTACAAACTCTTGATCATGCAATGATCGCATATTTTGACGCAAATGCAAAATCTTGGTATGATTCCGTAAATGAGACTGGACAATACACGCTGAAATCATTTGTGCCTTAGTACCTTTTCTTACAACAGGAAGAACTTGACGAAAATCTCCCCCCATGATCAGAATATTTCCACCAAATGGAGTATTATTGCTACAAATGTCTTGTAATGATCGATCTAAGGCTTCCAAACAATTTTTGTTTATCATTGGTGCTTCATCCCAAATTACTATGGCAGAAACTCTAATGAGATTTTCAAAATCTTTTTGCTTTTGAATACCACAAATGGAACTCGGTTGTATATCAATAGGTATCTTAAATCGAGAGTGTGCAGTCTTACCACCGGGTAACAATGTTGCAGCTATACTAGATGATGCAGTTGCTAAGACAATATCTCCTCTACTTGTTAAACTTTCCATTAATGTTCAATAAAGGAATGTTTTACCTATTCCTCCTGGACCATCAACAAAAAATACCCCACTGTGTTTTTGAATAATTACATTCATAATGGTTTTGAATGCAATCATTTGATCATTATTTAACTTAGCAATAAATTTAATATCTTCATTGGGGATATCAGCTGCTAACTCCTCTTGTATGATACTTGGAATTGCATCTTTGTCTATTGTATTAGGGGGTAAAGATGGGAGATCATAATCTTCAATTTTTTTTACCGTGCAGGTTTAAGAGTTCATTCAAGTCCTTTGTCGCTACCGGGATTTCACGATAACGAAACCGGGACTAAAGAGATGCCAAAGAGAGGCAAAGTCAGAAGAGTCGCCACTGAATTTTATTTAGTTTACCTCTATCGGAGAGGAGAGGGGAAATAGTCGATAAAACCCTCGGAAAAGAGACGCGCACGGGAAGCGCTAAAAGAGAATAAGGAATCGGTCTCGCAACCGAGATTTGGGTTCGGAAGTCGGTTACGTAAGGGGAAGGTATTAGCACCCCTTACGTCCATGGTACTCCATGGGAACCATTTGGGTTGTTTTACATACATGGGATTTATCTATTATTGTTTTATTTTCAAAAGAATGTGTGAAAAGAAGGGGGTGTTTTTGTTATTATAGTGCTCGCCAAGGATTGTGGCCCTTGTGCCTACGTATCACTCATTCGGGGATGAGGAATCAGAGCTCTGTAGTTCGAAGTAGAAAAATTTTGTGTGTTGGTTGATTTTACCTTTGAGAAAAGGGTTTTCGGGATGATGCCCTAAGGCACAAAAATGAATTTGATGAGTTGTATTGTTTTTACCTTGAATAAGGGTTTTATGAAAGAATGTTTGTGATTATTTTGTACTAAAGTCTATGGGCGGAGGTGATTATTCTAGACAACAAGCCAAGCGTCTTGCGTCCAAAATAATCAGAGTAAGGCTAGGAATGCTCCATTCTCACTCATTCTCCACCACTTAAGGCTCGTGGTGCACAATAACAATCGTAATTATTAAGTGTTTTGAATTTGATTATGAAAATGCCACTTGACGTTGAATCAAGGGTTTGTTTTATTTTGATTATGAAATTTGGCTTAAGCAACATGAATGCAAAGTAACCCACAAGAAATCAAAGAGTCTCATTGTAAGGTAGCCCAAGAGAAATCCTTTTGTATGCAAAAGTGACTTAAGCTAAACAAAGGATAATGGTCTTACAAACATGTCCCCCTAAGGTGGTGCCATGATGCCATTCTTACAACATGCATGTAAGTTACGGATGAAAATCCAAGTGTTTACAAAGTTTCACAAAGAGTAAAGGAAGGCATCCAAGCAAAGGTCCTAAGATGAAATCCTCTAAGTCCAAGTTGATTAAGAGTGGAGTGAATATTTTTGGTCTTACCATTTTATCATGTTTTTGTTATTTTCAAAGTATGATGACAATAAAATCAATAATAAGTAAATAAACATGCATGATGAGTTTGTACAATGATGATGATAATGAGTACTTGAATGTAAGTGAACAATAAAATAAATTGCAAGGAAGTAAAGTGCAATAATATAAATGTTAGAAGTCAGTAGTTAATGGTTAGTGGTTAGTAGAATAACAATAAGCAAATAGAATAACAAGTTAATGTAAAGAGAATGGTTTCATCTATTGTAAGACCCCAATTTTGTCCCTAAGATCCCTCATGGCATCATAACATTGCATTGCATAGCCTCAAGGATCATTGAGCATCTTGGCTCCCTTTCCCTGTGGGTAGGGATCTCTTGTGAGTGGTTTGAGATCACCAAGCATGCTTGAATTGTATATCATTGCTTTTCTTGTTTTATTTACTAACCAAAAGCACAAAAATATGTCACTAACATCTTTTGTTTGTAGCTTAAGCAATCACCAGGTCAAGAGCTTCAAGAAGATCCTTTGTGCAAGAGATGAGGTATTTTCTTGGGATGACGATCACATGATTATTATAAGGATCTTACATGAGCTAGGGTTTCATTTTGAAGCAATTTCACCAAGTGGTAGAGGCTCAAGTTAATCAAGACATTTCAAGGTCATCTGAGGACCAAAAGTCAACTGAGGGCTATGAGGTGGGGAAATGAGTTGAGACACCCCAATCATGTTCAAATAGGGTCTATTCATCATTCTAAACATCCATCTTGAAGATTCAAAGGTCATGGCAAAAGTTACTAAAAATGGAAAATGACCTATAATTCAAAGTTTCCAAATTTGGCAAGTTTTTGGTCCACTTTCAACTTGACTTGTCAATGTCAAAGAAGTTTCAAATGGATTTTTAGGGAACATGAAAGTTGTAGATTTTTGTCTCCCCTTTCTAAAAAGTCCTAATTCATGTCCATATGATGAATGGTTGAGAAGTTATGGTCATTTGATCACAAGGTGTGCATGGAAATTCAAAATGGCATAACTTTTGGTATAATGCTCCAAATTGGTTCATTCTTTTTGCAAAATGCTTCTCATGGTCAAGACATCTCAAAATGAGCTTTGCCATGCATGGGAAAAGTGTGTATGCTCATTATTTCACACATGTTCAAATTGAAGAAAATATTCAACATTCATTTTTGGCTTAAGATGCAAGCAAACAAATCTTCAAATCTTGACCCTTGGATGTCCATAAGTGAATTGGAAGCATAGCATGGAGAGGAGCACGTGTATTATGGCTACATGAGCTCATTTTGCATTTTTGCAAATGGCTTCATATCTCACTAATCATGATTAACCAATGGAAAATATGATTAGCATTGTCATTAGCATGGGATATAAAAACAGAATCCCTAATCATAACTGAAAAAAAACAACCATTTTCAGATCAAAATTCAAGAACTCTCTCAAAATTCTCTCTCTTCGAATCTTCATTTTTCTCACACAAACCTCAAAGATCCTTGCATAATCTTGATCCTCATGCTTCACTGAGCAAGATTCATCCATCATTTGGTGCAATTCAGTCAGAATTCGAGCAGACCAAGAACATGAACATGGCAATGGAATTTGGAAATTGAAGTGGATTCAAGAGGATTCAACCGTTCATTTTTGCTTAAAGCTTCATAGGAAGATCATAGGAGAAAATCTGGAGCTGTAGAGCTTGAGAGAACACGATTTCAGAGAGTTGCACTTCAAGGTGACTCAAAATTTGATTTCTCCTTTTGCTGTTTTTTGATCATAGACTTGTAGATCTTGTTGAGTAGAGCATGGAGATGTGTTTAGATTTAAAAATGAGTGAGAATTTAGGAAGTTAGGTTGAATGGAAGTTTGGATCTAGAATCTTATTCACTTCGATCTGCAAAATCTAGGAAGAATTAGGAAGAATTAAGGTCATATTTGGAATCTACGTTGGAAGAGGAGTGGAATGGTATATACATTGTAAAATTCTTGAAAAATTTTGGGCGGCGCCACCGTGCGTCTCGCCGGAGAAGACGACCGGAGTTGTAGCTCCGGCGTCTGCGTGTGTTAGGGCTTTTGCTTACGTGTGTGCCATGTGTGTTACTGCGTGGAAGTTTGATTGGATGATGTTGCTTTGACTGATCCACGCGTGCGCTTGACTGCTGATGGAGCATGCTGACGCATTAAATGAAAGGTGCGTTTCATGTTTTGAATGTGGACCGTGGATTTGAGGTGCGCGCCAAGAACTGATGGTTGTGGTTTTTCTGATTTGATTTGAATATAATGTGTTTCCCTCCATTTCCATGCATTATCCAATTATTTTGCTCATTTTGTAAAATTCATAAAAAATGCAAAAATGATCCAAATGAGTTCCAATTTTTTTCATGGTTTTGTATGGATGTCTACTTTTTTATGATGCTGGTTTCAAGAATTGTTGATGTCTGGATTTTTATTTGTGAATTTTTGAATTGATGTTGTGCCAATTTGACCTATTGCATTCAATGCATTGTAAAATCCTCATTTTTGAGCTTTTTGATCCAATTTTTTGCATAAGTGACATTCATACATGACAGGAATTATTGGTCACTGGTTTGGATTTTTTCTCACATGTTATCATCATTTTTGACACATAGAGAAAAGTGTGAAAATTTGTGTCACATTTTTGACATTGAATTGGTGCATTTTTGTTCACATAGCATTTGCATCATTCTGGACTTGATTTTTTGCATGTTGAACATTCATGGCATGACAAACTTATACAAAAAATCCCAAAGTCATTGCATGCATTTCTAATTTGGTATGAATTTTCTAAGTTGGAAGCTCATTTTGTGCATATTTGTGAGGCTTTTTGAAGCATTTGAATGATATTTGGAGTATGGTGGATCTTTGGCCATGGTGATTGGTGTTTAGGGATTCATATGGTTTTGTTTGGGGCTTGTGATTTGATTCATCTCATGCCATTGGTTGTTTAGGCTTTGTTGTGTTGATTGGATGTACATAAGCTAACTTTGTTGTTTTGTTTCAGGATTGGATACTTAGCATTGGTAATTGGGTTTGTTCTCACTTTGTGAGATGCAAATACATTGAGTACTGACGTATTGTTGTTTTGTAGGGTTTTAATTGATGTGGTGAACTCATGAGCTCATTTGAGTGCTAGGGAACTTATGCACTGAATTGTGTAACTGTTAGAGGGTTTCACTGTTTGTCTGCTGGTTTTATGACTGAAGTACTAACTGTTTAGTCTTTGTACAGGTACCTTAGTTGCTTGCTTGCTTTAGCTCTTGCTTGAGCATTGGATTGTGGTTGACACACCACTCAGGTAGTTAGCTTCTTACTTCATGTAGTCTGAAGTCCTTTCACCTTTTTGGCAGGCATTTTGCTGGCAAGTCCTCCTTCAGAGGCTCTGTTTGTGTTTGTTTAAAATTATGCTCAAAGACCTCCAAGAAGAGGCATGTTTAATTTGTTAAGACCTCCAAGAGAAGAGGCAATTGACGGATAAAAGGGATTAGTATCCAATCCCCCGTTATTCAGTGTGTCATTCTTTATGCTCGCACTACGTGTTGATGCTTCTGAACATGTGCCCCAAATCTTTGTCCAGAGTCTGTCAAGTGGAAAAGGATCCCCCTTTCTGGATCCCCATGCTTTCTTTGTCATGAGCTCACCCTGGCTAGGGTTAAGAGCCTGAGGTCTCATCCTCATTACCGATTTGATCAGCTTCACCCTAATGTTCCATGTTAGTGGTTAAGAGCTACAGATTACCCTTTACAGTTTGGCTTGTTTGTCGAGGTTGACATGACCCCTCTTGACTAAAGCCCACCCATTGTTTGAGCCTCTTGTATGGATATAGTGTGTGATGTTTGTTTACTTGTGAGTTAAGTTCTTGTTAGAGACCTCAATTTAAGGATGTTGATTGCATGACAACTATTAGGCTCGAGTCTTAATCTCCCTATTAGTTTGTTGTTTCCCTGGTCTCTGGTTAGGAGAGTGCTTTACCCCATGGAACTTTTGATGTGTGTATGTGAACTAGGAGTTTCCATTTGAGATTAATTGGAGGATCATTACCATGTTCGTCCAAGTAGAAGATACAAGATACATTGAGGATCTCTTATGAGACTTGTTTGATTGCTTATACTTTGTGCTTGCTTATTCCAAAGGATGGGAGCTACTTGGATCATCAATATGATCTCAAGAGAGGAACTCCTAATGTGGTTTCATTTCATATCCCTCATCTTTTTGTTTTCCTTAGGACTTAGCCCTTCTTCTTCATCTCTCCACTCTAACCCAAGCTAAAACCCTTTTTGTGCAAATATTTAACCTTTGTTTTCAACATTAGAAACCTAAGCCTTATGCTTTTGATTTTCAAACTTTCTTTTCATAACACTCATTTTGAATTGAATCTTTAAGTAAACTTTGACTACTTTTGTATATACTTCTAATTGGTAAATAAACCCATTCAAATTTCCTTTTTGTGGTTCCAGTGGCCACTTCCTTAATCAAAATTTTCCATAACCTTTAGCTATTAGGTTTAAGTTATCCTTATGGTAGATGTAATACTCACCTATATCCTTAGTGATGGACAATGAGTCTTCCATGCTTATTATAGGGTTAACCCCTCACTAGCATGTTGAAGCTATCCTCACATGGTGGATTTGTGGTTTGGTTGAGTTTTCTCCCTTTGATAACAAAAGACCTTAAGGCTTTTGGACCAATCAATTCACCAATTTGTTTTGAGATTTTTACCCCGAACTACGAGGTTTTGATCCTAATCTTTTTATAAGATGGTACGTAGGCAATGGGTTTATCCATCCAAACACAAAAATGTAAATAACTTGTACATTCTCTTCTCATCTCTTCAATCATGTTTGCACAAATAAAATTTTCACAAGACAAATTACCTTACAACAACTATGAAAAGGGCTCCCTAGGAGTACCTAGGATGTTTTGGGTGCCTAACACCTTCCCATTGCATAACCAACCCCCTTACCCAAATCTCTGTTTCTTTTATTAGTTTTTGTTAAAACTATTAGGTTTTTGTTCGCTTTCTAACCATTCCTTTGGATAAATAGAAGTGCGGCGGCGACTCGACTTGTATGGTTTACCTTGGATTTAGTCAATATTTCTAATGGTAATGAATACCCCGCTACAGAAAAGTGGCGACTCTGCTGGGGACATGCCTAGTGGGTTTTGCCAACTTTTCATGTTTGTTGTATTGTATTGTTTTGTGACATATTTTTGTGCAATTTGGGATTACTGTATTGTATGTAATGATTGATTTGCTTGATATTAATTCCTTGTATGCTTGGTGATCTTTGTGAGATGAGTTCTATACCCGGACTCGAGTGCACTTAGGATAGGAGAATGACGTAGTCTTGTTGACTTGTGTGGAGTTATTCCTTAGCAAGTTGACTTGCAAGTCCATTCACTTGGTGGAGGTCATGTTGGGATCAATAATGTCACACAAGTAAGTTGTGGTTAGACATTACTCTTTCCAATATAGACCTTAGAAGCCAAGGACCTTAGTTTACCAAACCCATCTTGGCCTATTTTTAGGATGTAGTGCGAAGGTCGTTCAAATGTAAGATTTGATACGATTCTTACGCGATACTACACTCATAAGAGTCTCTCTTGAGAATATTTTTGGAATACGAGTAGTCGTTTCTCCGATAATATCCGAAAGATGGGATGATGACTATGGGAACCTCTTGTAGAACATGTTTGGCAGGTTTAAACCCTAGTACATTCCCTTTGGGTGGTTCTTAACCGAGACTCCATGCTCGTGATTTGCAACAAACCCTTGATTCATGGTTGATCCGTTCATGTATCCTTAATATCAATGGAACTTGAGTGTTGATAAGGTGTAAACCATAATCCACCAAAATGGATGATTGATATTAAGGATGATATGATCCATCCCATGACCTCTGTTTGGTTTGCTTTGCATGATCCTTGAGTGTGATTGTTGCATTCATGCATTCATGCACTCATTTGCATCCATATCATCAATAATGAAAGAAATTTTCAAGGAACTTAAGGGGTTTATTTGCAAAATTTTCAGACATGGAAAGACAAAGAAGGAATACAAAGAAGTACAGCTTCAGGCAACCAGATTTGAAAGAGTTAAGGAATCTGACATCCTATGTACTAGATCCCTTGGGTTTCAAGGCTCGCTTTGGGAAGCTTCTTCCTCTTGTGACTACTCAGGTGGATGAAGGATTGATGAGCGTATTGGTGCAGTTTTATGATCCCTTGTACCATTGCTTCACGTTTCCGGACTTCCAGCTTTTGCCTACCCTTGAGGAGTATGCCTATCTTGTGGGTATACCTATTCTAGACCAGTTGCCGTTCAGTGGCTTGGAGAGTATTCCTACTTCTCAAGAGATAGCTGACATGTTGCACATAGATGAATCTCTGATTGGTGCTCATATGACTACCAAAGGTGGAATTCAAGGTCTCCCTTCTGAGTTCCTCATTGCTCAAGCTACTGTTTATGGGAAGGCCATGAGTGAGGATGCCTTTGAAGCCATATTTGTACTTCTCATCTATGGGTTGGTATTGTTCCCCAACATCGACAAGTTTGTGGATGTGAACGCTATTAGGATCTTCTCCGCTCTTAATCTCGTTCCTACTCTGTTGGGTGATGCCTATGTCTCTTTGCAAGGAGAACAAGGGATGTCTACGGTGGTCCACGAGACTTATGTCTCTCACTAATGATGATATCTCTTGGTACAACCGGGTGTATGATGGTGTGCAGATTATTGACTCTTGTGGTGAATTCTCCAATGTACCTCTTCTTGGTACATGTGGTGGGATTAACTACAACCCTGTTTTAGCACGTCGTCAGCTTGGGTTCCCCCTAAAGGATAAACCTAATAACATTTCATTAGAGGGTGTGTTCTTTCAGGAGGGTAAAGATCCCCAAGGCTTGAAGGGCAGGATGGTTCACGCTTGGCGCAAGGTTCATAAGAAAGGAAGGAAGGAGTTAGGTCCTAAGAATTGTGTTGCTTTGGAGCCTTACACTGCTTGGGTAAGGAAGAGAGCATCTGAGTATCTCATGCCTTACGAATATCTGAGACCTACACCTTTGGTTGTGGCTGGACCTTCAACCTTCCCTAACCAAGGAGTAGAGGAGTTGAGAGACGAAGACCTATCACGTGCCTGGATCCGTGAAAGGGAAGAGTTGCTTCAGCAGATTAAAGAGAAGGATGCTTTGATAGAGTTCCTCGAACATCAGGTTATTGATGATCCTGATGATGCATGGACTTCTCTACTTCCCCAGTCTTCCAAGTTTTGGAAGAGGAAGTACGATCGACTCGCCAAGGAAAAGGCAGATATGGAGGCAGCTTACGAGAGGGAGGTGAAGAGGCTTCGTGCATCTTTTCTTCCTGTGTCCCGAGCATTAGATGATTGTTTCTAGGGATCCATAGGATGATTATTTTCCTTTCCTCTTGTATATGATTGACAAATGTTGTATATGTTTTCCCTGATATTATTTAATGAGATATTTCCATATGTGATAAACAGTTAATATTTCCAAAATTTGCAAATAAAACCCTAGAGTTCCTTTGAAATAAAAACAAATCATATGCACAAGCATTGCATGCATCATATGCATAAGCAGGTTTGGTTCCCGATTTCTGGTCCTGTGGTCTAACTCTGTGTTCTTCATTTATTTTGAAGACAAGCTGACTCACCGGTACTACACTAGAGCCAACTCTTCAAGACTGATGGATCATCTAGAGCAAGAGAACCGTGAACTCAAAGAAGAAGTCGCCAGACTGAGTGCTTTGATGGAATCATTCCTGGCTGCCCAAAGCCAGTCTTCTCCAACACCTTCAACTCCTCTCCAGAGGACAGTCATCTCTGAGATTGTTTCCTCAACCGTGTCTGCTGCCAGTGCACATTTTGCTCCGACAGCCATACCAACCGGATTCCCGTGGGGGATGCCTCCCAATTTCATGCCTAAGGGCCCTGCTCCAACTTTTGCTTCTATGTCGGCATCTAGCCCGGTCCTTGCTGTTCCTCCGCCTGTCGTGCATACCATGCCTAGGGTAGACGACACCATCTATCATTCTGAGCCGTCTGAGGGCCCAGATGTCCATGAGAAGATGGACGCTATGAACGACCAATTTCTTGAGCTTCGCAAGGAATTGAAGACTCTTAGAGGAAAGGATCTCTTTGGCAAGTCTGCGGCTGAACTGTGTTTGGTTCCCAATGTGAAAATCCCTGTAAAGTTCAAGGTCCCTGACTTTGAAAAATACAAGGGAAATACTTGCCTTCTCAGCCACCTGGTCATGTATGCCAGGAAAATGTCAACTCAGACTGATAATGACCAATTGCTCATCCACTACTTTCAAGACAGTCTTTCCGGTGCCGCTCTGCGCTGGTATATGGGGCTGGACAGTGCGAACATCCGATCCTTCAATGACCTTGGCGAGGCCTTCGTCAAGCAGTACAAGTATAATATGGATATGGCTCCCGATAGGGATCAGCTAAGGGCCATGTCCCAAAAGGACAAAGAAACATTCAAAGAGTACGCCCAGAGGTGGCGAGAGTTGGCAGCACAGATCGTGCCTCCGCTAGAAGAGAAGGAAATGACCAAGATCTTTCTGAAGACCTTGAGTTCATTCTATTATGAGCGGATGGTTGCTAGCGCTCCTTCTGACTTCACCGAGATGGTGAACATGGGGATGCGTCTAGAAGAAGGGGTTAGAGAAGGACGTCTAACCAAGGAAGAAGGCTCTTCTGCCAAATGTTATGGGGTATTTGCAAAGAAGAAAGATGGAGAGGCACATGTTGTGACCTCCCATGTGAACCCTAGAAGACCCTCTGTGAGGAGGAAGACTGTGCGTCCCGCCGGTAACCAGCACCAGGTGGCTCACATAGCACCTGTTTTCAGAGACAATCAACAGTATCAGCATCATAGCAACAATCAACAATCACCTCAGCAATGTCAACAACAACAGCACCGTCCGCAACAGCAGGCCTATCAGCCTCGAAACAGTAATCAAACCAGCACAAGTTATGAGAGGAAAAAGGTCACTTTTGATCCGATTCCGATGACATACGCAGAACTATATCCCTCTTTGATAGAGAGGAAGTTGATTACTCCGAGAGACCCACCAGCTATACCTGCTAACCCTCAGTGGTGGTATAAGCCTGAATTGCATTGTGTATACCACTCTGGTGCTCCCGGCCACGACGTGGAGAATTGCTATCCTTTGAAGACCAAGGTTCAAGACCTTGTGAGGTGTGGCATCCTGTGTTTTGAGGACGTAAGTCCTAATGTGAAGAAGAACCCATTGCCCGAGCATGGGAAATCTGTTAACATGGTCCAGGGCTGCCCTGGCAAGTACAAAGTCAAATATGTCAGTCATATTCGACAGTCTCTGGTCGAATTGCACCGTTTTCTATGTGAGTACAGTCACTATGAACACGATCGTGATAGATGCCGAATCTGCCCTGTTAACCGATTGGGTTATCGCCAGGTGCGCAAAGATCTTCAGGAAATGCTGGACGAAGGAGTTATCGAGATCCTTCAGAATAGGAATGTTGACGAAGATGAGCCAGAGGTCAACGTGATTTACCCAATATTCTGGATGCCCGAGCCTGTTATCGTTAAGTACGATGGTAGCAAGCAGAAGGTTTCTCCTGCCCTGATCATTAAGCCTGTCGATCCAATACCGTATTCTTCTGAAAAGGCAATTCCCTTTCGTTACAATGTTGTTGCTGTAAAAGATGGGAAAGAGATGACTTTTCCATCCTCCTTTGTTGTGAATATTGCTGACGTAAGTGGTTTGACCCGCAGCGGTCGTGTGTTTTCAGCACCACCGAAGCCCCAGGCTAAGGCTGATTTTGTTGAACGCCCGATTGGGAATGCTGTAAGCACCCCGAATCTGGCACCTGTTGTTAAGCCATCCTCTGTATTAAAAGCTCCTACTTCTGTTGGCCCTAACGGCAATGTGAAAGAAGACTGTGATGAGATGCTGAGGCTCATCAAGAAGAGTGAGTACAATGTTGTAGACCAGCTTCTATAAACGCCATCCAAGATATCCGTGTTATCATTACTCCTGAATTCAGAACCACGTAGAGAGGCTCTGCAGAAAGTTTTGGATGTGGCATATGTAGATTATGATGTCACAATAGAACAGTTTGATAGCATTGTTGCAAACATTACTGCTTGTAACAATTTGAGTTTTTGTGACTCTGATCTCCCTGAGGAGGGAAGAGACCACAACTTGGCTTTACACATATCCATGAATTGTAGAGACGACGCCATGTCCAATGTGCTGGTGGACACTGGGTCATCCCTGAATGTATTGCCAAAATCCACTCTTTCAAGACTGTCTTATCAAGGGCCTCCCATGAGGCAGAGTGGGGTAGTTGTGAAAGCTTTCGGTGGGTCTCGAAAGACTGTGATTGGGGAAGTTGATCTCCCTATCAAGATTGGACCAAGTGATTTCCAAATTACCTTCCAGGTTATGGACATTCACCCATCGTACAGTTGTCTCCTAGGCAGACCATGGATTCACGAGGCTGGTGCCGTGACATCCACCCTACACCAGAAGCTGAAATTTGTGAAGAATAAGAAACTGGTGGTGGTAGGGGGAGAAAAGGCTCTCCTGGTTAGCCACTTGTCTTCCTTCTCATACATAGATGTTGAAGATGAAGTTGGAACTCCTTTCCAAGCTTTATCTATAGCTGAGCCTGTTGAGAAGAGAACTCCTTCATTTGCTTCCTATAAAGATGCGAAGTTGGCCATTGAGTGTGGTGCAATTGCTGGTCTAGGAAAAATGATTGAGCTGGAAGACAATAAGTCTCGGGCTGGCATAGCTTTTCTTCCGGGGTCTTCAACGAGAAAGGATTATTCAAGAGTAGAGGTTTTATCCACACCGGTCAGGATGAAGAAGCTGCTGCTCTTTTGGAAGAAGATGCAGAGGATTCTGACAATTTCATCATCCCTGGAGGGATCTGCAACAATTGGGTCGCTGTGGATATTCCTACAGTTGTCCACAAGTCCACGTAATGGTCACTTTGTTAAAAAACCCTTCTCCCATGCCAAAAGGAGAAGTGATGACATTGTTGGCAACATAAATACAATGATATTTTCATTCAATAAATTCATGTTAAATGTTTGTTTTTCCAATTATTTTCCCTTTTCATTTTTGCATGAAATTGGTGATCACATAAAACCCTACAAATAGAATAAAATCAATCTTTTCATCTGCATAATAATTTGCCTTGTTTGATTTCTAAAAGCTTTTCATATCCAAAATCATTATGCAGGTTGATCAAACCCATTGAACATAATGATCCGACACCATCTCCCAATTTTGAGTTCCCTGTATTTGAGGCAGAGGAAGATGATGGTGAAGAGATTCCTGACGAGATTACCCGTCTACTTGAGCATGAAGAGAAGATCATTCAGCCGCATCTTGAGAATCTGGAAACAATCAACTTGGGGTCTGAGGATTGTGTGCGAGAAGTAAAGATTGGGGCACTCCTGGAAGAATCTGTTAAGAAGGGGTTGATCGAATTGCTACGAGAATATGTCGATATCTTTGCTTGGTCGTATGAAGACATGCCGGGTCTAGATACAGACATTGTGCAACATTTCCTACCCTTGAAACCTGAGTGCGTGCCTGTGAAGCAGAAGCTCAGAAGAACTCATCCTGATATGGCATTGAAGATCAAAGAGGATGTTCAGAAGCAAATTGATGCGGGGTTTCTGGTGACTTCTACATATCCTCAATGGGTGGTCAATATTGTGCCCGTGCCTAAGAAAGACGGAAAAGTCTGGATGTGTGTGGACTATAGAGATTTGAATAAAGCTAGTCCGAAAGATGATTTCCCTCTACCAGATATTGATATGTTGGTAGACAATACAGCTAAACTCAATGTCTTCTCATTTATGGATGGATTTTCCGGATATAACCAGATTAAGATGGCACCCGAGGATATGGAGAAGACAACATTCATCACACCTTGGGGAACATTCTGTTATCGAGTGATGCCCTTCGGTTTGAAGAACGCCGGAGTCACGTATCAACGAGCTATGACCACCTTGTTCCATGATATGATGCACAAGGAGATTGAGGTATATGTTGATGACATGATCGCTAAGTCAAGAACGGAAGTGGAACATGTAGAGCACTTGTTGAAGCTTTTTCAGTATTTGAGGAAGTACAAGCTTCATCTGAATCCCAACAAGTGTACATTTGGAGTCCGTTCTGGCAAGTTATTGGGCTTTATTGTCAGCGAAAGAGGTATTGAGGTTGATCCTGCAAAGGTCAAAGCACTACAAGAGATGCCTGCGCCCAAAACTGAGAAGCAAGTCCGAGGTTTTCTTGGCCGCTTGAATTATATTTCCAGATTCATATCCCACATGACTGCCACATGTGCGCCGATATTCAAGCTCCTCCAGAAAGATCAGTCCCATGATTGGACCGAGGATTTCCATAAAGCTTTCGATAGTATCAAAGAGTATTTGTCTGAACCTCCAATCCTGTCTCCGCCTGTAGAAGGAAGACCTTTGATCATGTATCTGACAGTTCTTGAAGACTCGATGGGTTGTGTACTTGGTCAGCAAGACAGATCAGGGAAGAAAGAGTATGCTATTTACTACCTAAGTAAGAAGTTCACTGATTGTGAGTCTCGATACTCAATGCTTGAGAAGACATGTTGTGCTTTGGCTTGGGCCGCTAAGCGTTTACGCCAGTATATGATAAATCATACGACTTGGTTGATATCCAGAATGGATCCAATCAAGTACTTATTTGAGAAGCCTGCTTTAACCGGAAGGATTGCCCGTTGGCAGATGTTGTTGTTTGAGTATGATATTGAGTATCGAGCTCAGAAGGCTATTAAAGGTAGTATCTTGGCTGACCACTTGGCACATCAGCCTATTGAGGATTATCAGTCAGTTCAGTATGACTTCCCAGATAAGGAGATTCTGTATTTGAAGATGAAAGATTGTGATGAGCCTACACTCGATGAAGGGCCAGAACCTGGTTCCAGATGGAGTATGGTATTTGATGGCGCTGTAAATCAGTATGGAAATGGTATTGGGGCAGTAATTATTACTCCTCAGGGCACACATATTCCTTTTACAGCAAGGCTAACTTTCAAATGCATGAATAATATGGCTGAGTATGAGGCTTGTATTATGGGATTGGAAGAATGCATTGATCTAAGGATCAAGCATCTTGATGTTTACGGTGATTCGGCCCTCATTGTTAATCAGATCAAGGGTGAATGGGAGACGAATCAGCCTGGTCTTATTCCATATAGGGATTACGCGAGGAGGATTTCAACGTTCTTTACTGAAGTTGACTTCCACCATATTCCTCGAGATGAGAATCGGATGACAGATGCTCTTGCTACACTTGCTTCGACGATTGTGGTAAAACTTTGGAATGAAGTTCCCAATATCACCGTGATGCGCTTGGATAGACCAGCTCATGTATTTGCAGTTGAAGAAGTAAAAGATGATAAGCCATGGTATTATGACATCAAGTGTTTCCTTCAGAACCAGGTTTGCCTGCCTGGGGCATCTGTGAAAGATAGGAAGACTTTGAGAAGATTGTCAGGAAGTTTCTACCTCAATGGCGAAGTGCTTTATAAGGAATTTTGACATGGTTCTGCTCAGATGCGTGGATAGACACGAAGCAGACTTGTTGATGGTTGAGGTCCATGAAGGTTCATTTGGTACCCACTCCAATGGACATGCCATGGCTAGAAAGATGTTGAGAGCAGGCTATTATTGGCTGACAATGGAGTCTGACTGCTGCAAATATGTAAAGAAATGCCATAAGTGTCAAATTTGTGCGGATAAGATTCATATTCCCCCGACACTTCTGAATGTAATTTCATCACCATGGCCTTTCTCTATGTGGGGAATTGACATGATTGGCATGATTGAGCCGAAAGCGTCCAACGGACACAGGTTTATTCTCGTAGCAATTGATTACTTCACCAAGTGGGTTGAAGCAGCATCATATGCAAGTGTGACCAGGCAGGTGGTCGTGAAGTTTATCAAGAATCAACTCATATGCCGTTATGGTGTGCCAGATAAGATCATTACTGATAATGGATCTAACTTGAATAACAAAATGATGAAAGAGTTGTGTAGTGAGTTCAAGATTGCACACCATAATTCTTCTCCTTATAGACCCAAGATGAATGGGGTTGTTGAAGCTGCTAATAAGAATATCAAGAAGATCATCCAGAAGATGGTTGTCACGTATAAGGATTGGCATGAGATGCTGCCATTTGCTTTGCATGGATATCATACATTTGTCCGCACTTCAACAGGGGCAACCCCTTTCTCTCTTGTTTATGGCATGGAGGCCGTACTCCCAGTAGAGGTGGAGATCCCATCAATGAGAGTTTTGATGGAGGCCAAGTTGACTGATGCTGAATGGGTTCAGAGTCGTTATGACCAACTGAATTTGATAGAAGAGAAGAGATTGATTGCCATGTGCCACGGTCAGTTATATCAGCAGAGAATAAAGAAAGCTTTTGATAAGAAGGTCAAGCCTCGTGTGTTCCGAGAGGGTGACCTCGTGCACAAGAAGGTCTTGTCTTTTGCGCCCAATTCCAGGGGCAAGTGGACTCCAAACTATGAAGGTCCATATGTTGTTAAGAGAGCCTTTTCAGACGGTGCTTTGATACTTACAACTATGGATGGGGAGGATTTCACTCGTCCTGTGAATTCAGATGCAGTCAAGAAATACTTCGCCTAAAAAAACAGAATAGCTCGCTAAGTTGAAAACCCGAAAGGGCGGCTTAGGCAAAAATGAGCGTCTCGGTGGATTGAAAACCTGAAAGGGCGATCCAGGAAAAAGTTAGAGACATAAAAAATGAATATATGCATCCCGCTAGATTGAGTACCTCATCCTGGGGCAATCTAGGCAAAAATTAGGGATTTGGCAAGTAACTGCATCCTGACAAGACTGTGTTCTACAACTGTCATCCATCAGAGATTCTTGTTCATTCGTCGTCAACCAAAGCTTCGAATACATCGAATTCAGAATTGGTGGAGAAATGATCATTATGTTCAATGTAGCCCTTTTCCAATATATATCACCAATTTCAAACTTGTAAAGATCTATGGAGTCTTGCCATTTGCCGACTACCATTCCATCAAATAAATTTGAGCCTTTTATCCAATTATTTGCACTCTTATTTGTTTCTATTCAACAAACGTTTTGCATGCTTTTAATTGAGAAAATATCATTGTTTTGAAAAAATGAATTTTTCATAACTTGCTTTTAAACAAAGTAAACATTCACAATGACAAAAGGATACTTAGGAGATCCTCAGTGCTCTCCCAAGGGTGGTATGATCCCCAACAGGGTAAGACATTTGTTCATATCCCTGGCATGACTGTATCTTCTTCCTCCGGAGTCCCTTTTATGGTTCACCCCCGAGCGGTATGCTTGTTGAGATGTTCACCACTCTCCCCTTCAGCGGAAGAACGATCTTTTCTCCTCAGCAGGTGTGATCTCCTTGGTGAGTTTGGTACTTGGTGTCGGATCACCAGATTCCTCTTATATCCCTCAGATGGATTCCCCAATAGAGTTGTTTTTGTGGCAGTTTCTGCCTGTGCAAAGAACTTTTTTTCCAGCCGGATTGACTGGTGATTCATCCCTCAGAGATTTTGTGATTTCCTGGTATCTCTGATTCCCCGACAGATTGGATACTCTCCATTGGAACTTTGGGCTTCCCCCCTTGAGATGTAATACCGGACGACTGTGTGCCTTTTCCTTTGGAGCTGTTTGCGTTAGAATGTCTGTTTGTCAGCATTCATCATACATAAATCACGCATATATGCATATAACCTTCAAACATTTTGATATTCATATTGCATTTTTTTCCATATATCTATTGTTTGTTATCCTCTGCTAGTTAGTAAGACATTTCCCAAGCAGATGTCGGTGTCTGATCCCTCAATATAGAGTCAGCCCCTTTAAGCAGAAAGTGTTTATCTTTCCTGCCATATTCCCCACTGAGTTATATCCTCATGGACGGCGGTTGTTTCTGCTTCCTCCCAACACATATATTGGGATGGGTCCCCCTATTGAATTATATCCTCATTAGGATGAGTCTCGATTCAGTCTGCCTTTTTGGTTTGAACCTAAATTGGCCTCTTGTGACTGTCTTTGGTGTTTCCCTGTGGTAAATGAATAATTGCTCAGTAATCAATAATTATTCACCTTATCCTCAGCGGAGTTTGTGGTTTTCTACCCTTATATCGGCCGCTAACTCCTCTTGTATGATACTTGGAATTGCAACTTTGTCTATTGTATTAGGGGGTAAAGATGGGAGATCATAATCTTCAATTTTTTTTACCGTGCAGGTTTAAGAGTTCATTCAAGTCCTTTGTCGCTACCGGGATTTCACGATAACGAAACCGGGACTAAAGAGATGCCAAAGAGAGGCAAAGTCAGAAGAGTCACCACTGAATTTTATTTAGTTTACCTCTATCGGAGAGGAGAGGGGAAATAGTCGATAAAACCCTCGGAAAAGAGACGCGCACGGGAAGCGCTAAAAGAGAATAAGGAATCGGTCTCGCAACCGAGATTTAGGTTCGGAAGTCGGTTACGTAAGGGGAAGGTATTAGCACCCCTTACGTCCATGGTACTCCATGGGAACCATTTGGGTTGTTTTACATACATGGGATTTATCTATTATTGTTTTATTTTCAAAAGAATGTGTGAAAAGAAGGGGGTGTTTTTGTTATTATAGTGCTCGCCAAGGATTGTGGCCCTTGTGCCTACGTATCACTCATTCGAGGATGAGGAATCAGAGCTCTGTAATTCGAAGTAGAAAATTTTTGTGTGTTGGTTGATTTTACCTTTGAGAAAAGGGTTTTCGGGATGATGCCCTAAGGCACAAAAATGAATTTGATGAGTTGTATTGTTTTTACCTTGAATAAGGGTTTTATGAAAGAATGTTTGTGATTATTTTGTACTAAAGTCTATGGGCGGAGGTGATTATTCTAGACAACAAGCCAAGCGTCTTGCGTCCAAAATAATCAGAGTAAGGCTAGGAATGCTCCATTCTCACTCATTCTCCACCACTTAAGGCTCGTGGCGCACAATAACAATCGTAATTATTAAGTGTTTTGAATTTGATTATGAAAATGCCACTTGACGTTGAATCAAGGGTTTGTTTTATTTTGATTATGAAATTTGGCTTAAGCAACATGAATGCAAAGTAACCCACAAGAAATCAAAGAGTCTCATTGTAAGGTAGCCCAAGAGAAATCCTTTTGTATGCAAAAGTGACTTAAGCTAAACAAAGGATAATGGTCTTACAAACATGTCCCCCTAAGGTGGTGCCATGATGCCATTCTTACAACATGCATGTAAGTTACGGATGAAAATCCAAGTGTTTACAAAGTTTCACAAAGAGTAAAGGAAGGCCTCCAAGCAAAGGTCCTAAGATGAAATCCTCTAAGTCCAAGTTGATTAAGAGTGGAGTGAATATTTTTGGTCTTACCATTTTATCATGTTTTTGTTATTTTCAAAGTATGATGACAATAAAATCAATAATAAGTAAATAAACATGCATGATGAGTTTGTACAATGATGATGATAATGAGTACTTGAATGTAAGTGAACAATAAAATAAATTGCAAGGAAGTAAAGTGCAATAATATAAATGTTAGAAGTTAATAGTTAATGGTTAGTGGTTAGTAGAATAACAATAAGCAAATAGAATAACAAGTTAATGTAAAGAGAATGGTTTCATCTATTGTAAGACCTCAATTTTGTCCCTAAGATCCCTCATGGCATCATAACATTGCATTGCATAGCCTCAAGGATCATTGAGCATCTTGGCTCCCTTTCCCTGTGGGTAGGGATCTCTTGTGAGTGGTTTGAGATCACCAAGCATGCTTGAATTGTATATCATTGCTTTTCTTGTTTTATTTACTAACCAAAAGCACAAAAATATGTCACTAACATCTTTTGTTTGTAGCTTAAGCAATCACCAGGTCAAGAGCTTCAAGAAGATCCTTTGTGCAAGAGATGAGGTATTTTCTTGGGATGAGGATCACATGATTATTATAAGGAGCTTACATGAGTTAGGGTTTCATTTTGAAGCAATTTCACCAAGTGGTAGAGGCTCAAGTTAATCAAGACATTTCAAGGTCATCTGAGGACCAAAAGTCAACTGTGCAGTCAACTGGAGGCTATGAGGTGGGGAAATGAGTTGACACACCCCAATCATGTTCAAATGGGGTCTATTCATCATTCTAAACATCCATCTTAAAGATTCAAAGGTCATGGCAAAAGTTACTAAAAATGGAAAATGACCTATAATTCAAAGTTTCCAAATTTGGCAAGTTTTTGGTCCACTTTCAAATTGACTTGTCAATGTCAAAGAAGTTTCAAATGGATTTTTGGTGAACATGAAAGTTGTATATTTTTGTCTCCCCTTTCCAAAAAGTCCTAATTCATGTCCATATGATGAATGGTTGAGAAGTTATGGTCATTTGATCACAAGGTGTGCATGGAAATTCAAAATGGCATAACTTTTGGTATAATGCTCCAAATTGGTTCATTCTATTTGCAAAATGCTTCTCATGGTCAAGACATCTCAAAATGAGCTTTTCCATGCATGGGAAAAGTGTGTATGCTCATTATTTCACACATGTTCAAATTGAAGAAAATATTCAACATTCATTTTTGGCTTAAGATGCAAGCAAACAAATCTTCAAAATTTGACCCTTGGATGTCCATAAGTGAATTGGAAGCATAGCATGGAGAGGAGCACGTGTATTATGGCTACATGAGCTCATTTTGCATTTTTGCAAATGGCTTCATATCTCACTAATCATGATTAACCAATGGAAAATATGATTAGCATTGTCATTAGCATGGGATATAAAAACAGAAACCCTAATCATAACTGAAAAAAAAAACCACCATTTTCAGATCAAAATTCAAGAACTCTCTCAAAATTCTCTCTCTTCGAATCTTCATTTTTCTCACACAAACCTCAAAGATCCTTGCATAATCTTGATCCTCATGCTTCACTGAGCAAGATTCATCCATCATTTGGTGCAATTCAGTCAGAATTCGAGCAGACCAAGAACATGAACATGGCAATGGAATTTGGAAATTGAAGTGGATTCAAGAGGATTCAACCGTTCATTTTTGCTTAAAGCTTCATAGGAAGATCATAGGAGAAGATCTGGAGCTGTAGAGCTTGAGAGAACACGATTTCAGAGAGCTACACTTCAAGGTGACTCAAAATTCGATCTCTCCTTTTGCTGTTTTTTTATCATAGACTTGTAGATCTTGTTGAGTAGAGCATGGAGATGTGTTTAGATTTAAAAATGAGTGAGAATTGAGGAAGTTAGGTTGAATGGAAGTTTGGATCTAGAATCTTATTCACTTCGATCTGCAAAATCTAGGAAGAATTAGGAAGAATTAAGGTCATATTTAGAATCTACGTTGGAAGAGGAGTGGAATGGTATATGCATTGTGAAATTCTGGAAAAAAATTGGGCGGCGCCACCGTGCGTCTCGCCGGAGAAGACGACCGGAGTTGTAGCTCCGGCGTCTGCGTGTGTTAGGGCTTTTGCTTACGTGTGTGCCATGTGTGTTACTGTGTGGAAGTTTGATTGGATGTTGTTGCTTTGACTGATCCACGCGTGCGCTTGACTGCTGATGGAGCATGCTGACGCATTAAATGAAAGGTGTGTTTCATGTTTTGAATGTGGACCGTGCATTTGAGGCGCGCGCCAAGATCTGATGGTTGTGGTTTTTCTGATTTGATTTGAATATAATGCGTTTCCCTCCATTTTCCATGCATTATCCAATTATTTTGCTCATTTTGTAAAATTCATAAAAAATGCAAAAATGATCCAAATGAGTTCCAATTTTTTTCATGGTTTTGTATGGATGTCTACTTTTTTATGATGCGGGTTTCAAGAATTGTTGATGTCTGGATTTTTATTTGTGAATTTTTGAATTGATGTTGTGCCAATTTGACCTATTGCATTCAATGCATTGTGAAATCCTCATTTTTGAGCTTTTTGATCCAATTTTTTGCATAAGTGATATTCATACATGACAGGAATTATTGGTCACTGGTTTGGATTTTTTCTCACATGTTATCATCATTTTTGACACATAGAGAAAAGTGTAAAAATTTGTGTCACATTTTTGACATTGAATTGGTGCATTTTTGTTCACATAGCATTTGCATCATTCTGGACTTGATTTTTTGCATGTTGAACATTCATGGCATGACAAACTTATACAAAAAATCCCAAAGTTATTGCATGCATTTCTGATTTGGTATGAATTTTCTAAGTTGGAAGCTCATTTTGTGCATATTTGTGAGGCTTTTTGAAGCATTTGAATGATATTTGGAGTATGATGGATCTTTGGCAATGGTGATTGGTGTTTAGGGGTTCATATGGTTCTGTTTGGGGCTTGTGATTTGATTCATCTCATGCCATTGGTTGTTTAGGCTTTGTTGTGTTGATTGGATGTACATAAGCTAACTTTGTTGTTTTGTTTCAGGATTGAATACTTAGCATTGGTAATTAGGTTTGTTCTCACTTTGTGAGATGCAAATACATTGAGTACTGACCTATTGTTGTTTTGTAGGGTTTTAATTGATGTGGTGAACTCATGAGCTCATTTGAGTGCTAGGGTACTTATGCACTGAATTGTGTAACTGTTAGAGGGTTTCACTGTTTGTCTGCTGGTTTTATGACTGAAGTACTAACTGTTTAGTCTTTGTACAGGTACCTTAGTTGCTTGCTTTCTTTAGCTCTTGCTTGAGAATTGGATTATGGTTGACACACCACTCAGGTAGTTAGCTTCTTACTTCATGTAGTCTGAAGTCCTGTCACCTTTTTGGCAGGCATTTTGCTGGCAAGTCCTCCTTCAGAGGCTCTGTTTGTGTTTGTTTAAAATTATGCTCAAAGACCTCCAAGAAGAGGCATGTGTTATTTGTTAAGACCTCCAAGAGAAGAGGCAATTGACGGATAAAAGGGATTAGTAGTCAATCCCCCGTTATTCAGTGTGTCGTTCTTTATGCTCGCACTACGTGTTGATGCTTCTGAACATGTGCCCCAGATCTTTGTCCAGAGTCTGTCAAGTGGAAAAGGATCCCCCTTTCTGGATCCCCACGCTTTATTTGTCATGAGCTCACCCTGGCCAGGGTTAAGAGCCTGAGGTCTCATCCTCATTACCGATTTGATCAGCTTCACCCTAATGTTCAATGTTAGTGGTTAAGAGCTACAGATTACCCTTTACAGTTTGGCTTGTTTGTCGAGGTTGACATGACTCCTCTTGACTAAAGCCCACCCATTGTTTGAGCCTCTTGTATGGTTATAGTGTGTGATGTTTGTTTACTTGTGAGTTAAGTTCTTGTTAGAGACCTTAATTTAAGGATGTTGGTTGCATGACAACTATTAGGTTCGAGTCTTAATCTCCCTATTAGTTTGTTGTTTCCCTGGTCTCTGGTTAGGAGAATGCTTTACCCCATGGAACTTTTGATGTGTGTGTGTGAACTAGGAGTTTCCATTTGAGCTTAATTGGAGGATCATTACCATGTTCATCCAAGTAGAAGATACAAGATACATTGAGGATCTCTTATTGAGACTTGTTTGATTGCTTATACTTTGTGCTTGCTTATTCCAAAGGATGGGAGCTACTTGGATCATCAATATGATCTCAAGAGAGGAACTCCTAATGTGGTTTCGTTTCATATCCCTCATCTTTTTGTTTTCCTTAGGACTTAGCCCTTCTTCTTCATCTCTCCATTCTAACCCAAGCTAAAACCCTTTTTGTGCAAACATTTAACCTTTGTTTTCAACATTAGAAACCTAAGCCTTATGCTTTTGATTTTCAAACTTTCTTTTCATAACACTCATTTTGAATTGAATCTTTAAGTAAACTTTTTGAATTGAGTCTTTAAGTAAACTTTGACTACTTTTGTATATACTTCTAATTGGTAAATATAACCCATTCAAATTTCCTTTTTGTGGTTCCAGTGGCCACTTCCTTAATCAAAATTTTCCATAACCTTTAGCTATTAGGTTTAAGTTATCCTTGTGGTAGATGTAATACTCACCTATATCCTTAGTGATGGACAATGAGTCTTCCATGCTTATTATAGGGTTAACCCCTCACTAGCATGTTGAAGCTATCCTTACATGGTGGATTTGTGGTTTGGTTGAGTTTTCTCCCTTTGATAACAAAAGACCTTAAGGCTTTTGGACCAATCAATTCACCAATTTGTTTTGAGATTTTTACCCCGAACTACGAAGTTTTGATCCTAATCTTTTTATAAGATGGTACGTAGGCAATGGGTTTATCCATCCAAACACAAAAATGTAAATAACTTGTACATTCTTTTCTCATCTCTTCAATCATGTTTGCACAAATAAAATTTTCACAAGACAAACTACCTTACAACAAGTATGAAAAGGGCTCCCTAGGAGTACCTAGGATGTTTTGGGTGCCTAACACCTTCCCATTGCATAACCAACCCCCTTACCCAGATCTCTGTTTCTTTTATTAGTTTTTGTTAAAACTATTAGGTTTTTGTTCGCTTTATAACCATTCCTTTGGATAAATAGAAGTGCGGTGGCGACTCGACTTGTATGGTTTACCTTGGATTTAGTCAATATTTCTAATGGTAACGAATACCCCGCTACATCTATGTATCAAATGACCCAAAGATGGTTGAAATAGAGGCAACCTATCAATGCCTCAAAGTATCATGAAGGATCTATTGATCAATCATTAATAGGTTTGAAACATTGAAGGTTTTATCAACTCTAAACAATCATGGTCATGATCTAATAGAACTCATCAACCAAATAAATGTAACAACAAGTCAACAATAAATATTAAATGATAACAAGAAACAATGTAAAGGAATGGTTTCATCTATGTATCAAATGATCCAAGCATGGTTGAAATAGAGGCAATCTATCAATGCCTCAAAGTATCATGAATGATATATTGATCAACCATTAATAGGTTTGAAGTATTGAAGATTTAATCAACTCTAAACAACCATGGTCATGATCTAATAGAACTCATCAACCAAATAAATGTAACAACAAGACAACAATAAATATTAAATGATAACAAGAAACAAAGTTTGATTGAAAATGGTGGATTAAAGGTAGTAAGAGCAAAAAATCCCCAAAAGGGTGTAAACCCAACAAAAACCACTTGCCTCAAAGTTGACTCAAATCTCTCTCAAAACACGACCCAAGATTAAAAACCCATTTCCAAACACAAAACAAAACCAAAAAAATGCCAAGGAGTTTGAGTCCAAAATATTACCAAGATTGTGGTGTCAAAACTAGGTTGTTGTTGTGTTTGGGTTTGAAAATGAAGCAAAAAAAAAGCTTGGAAGAGGGTGGCTATGGTTGTTGTGGTAGGAAAATGGAAGAGAAGGAAGGTGTATGTTTATATGGTGGTGGTGAATGATTATGTAAGTGAAGGTCACAAGTTTGCTACTGTTTTTTGTTGTGTGGAGATTGTGGATTTTTACATGGTGGTTGGGTGGTTCAAAGAAGAAAAGAGGGTTTGGGTGAGTTAGGGTTTGGGTTGAAAGAGGGAGCTTGAATGTGATTTGGACAGAGGTTTTATGGCTTTTTAATCTTGAAAAATGAGTGGGGATAGTGCTCTATTTATAGAGGAAGCAAAGAGGTTCAAGTGGGTGAACCAAAAGGTACTCTGGGTAAAAATCAGAGTCATTACTGATGTTTGCGCAGGTGTAATCAATTACCATAATTAGGGTAATCGATTACACAGTCCAAAATGGCCAAAAAATAATTTTTGATCTGTGTAATCGATTACCATGATTAGGGTAATCGATTACACAGTCCAAAATGGCCAAAAAATCAATTTTTGGTCTGGGTAATCGATTACCATGATTAGCGTAATCGATTACCCAGTCAATTTTTTTTCCAGAACTTTAACCGAATAACCCCAGTTTTTTCCGAGTGTAAATACCATGCCTTGAGTCCGTGTAATATGTATTTGGTTATGAAAGTTCAATGAAATAATGAAAGCATGCATGTGCAGTAGGGCCATGGATCAGATGAAAGTTGTATCGGGGTAGGGTGAATTTTGGGCTATGATAGTTGGCCCTATTTAATCTTCTCGAACCTGAATTTTTAGATACCAACGGCTTCCACACATCCAAGGTAAGAGAGGATTAAATAAATAAAAATATCCAAAAATTCGCCCTACTGTGAATGAATGAATGTGATATGAGGTGATGGGTATTTGTGAAGGTTGTTCATGGGATGGAAAATAAATTTGATATGAAATCATCTGTTGAGGATAGTTTATGGTATTATGTGGGGAGGACATGAGTCAGCTGTATGATGGTTATGTCATGATGTGTATGATATGCAATGCATGTTATGGTGTGTAACATAAGTATCTCTTCAAATGGAAAACAAAGAGAAAAGCTTCATGACAAAAGGTCAAGAAGAAAGATGAGAGGGAATATGGCTTCGTTGGGGATAAGCTCTTATGTAAGATAGTGAAAATCCCTAGCAACGGCTGGGAAGATTTTAGTTCAGTGACGCTTCCAAGGATTAACTCGAATACCTGAAATCTAAAAGTGTAGATCCCTAGCAACGACTAGGGAGGTTTTAGTTTAGTGACGCTTCCTAGCAATGGCTGGAATACCTGAAATCTAAAGATGTAGATCCCTAGCAACGACTAGGGAGGTTTTAGTTCAGTGACGCTTCCTAGAAATGGCTGGAAAACCTGAAATCTAAAGGTGTAGATCCCTAGCAACGACTGGGGAGGTTTTAGTTCAGTGACACTTCCTAGCAATGGCCGGAATACCTGAAATCTAAAGGTGTAGACCCCTAGCAACGACTGAGGAGGTTTTAGTTCAGTGACGTTTCCTAGCAATGGCTGGAATACCTGAAATCTAAAGGTGTAGATCCCTAACAACGACTGGGGAGGTTTTAGTTCAGTGATGCTTCCTAGCAATGGCTGGAATACCTGAAATCTAAAGATAGATCCCTAGTAACGACTAGGGAGGTTTGATTTTTTTGAAAGTGTCAATCCTTAGCAACGGCTGGGAAGGTTTGATTTTTGAAAGTGTGCAAAAGGCACAGGAGTACTTGCAAAAGGCAGGTGAATAGATATGGTGGTTATCATGCACAAGGTAGAGGAAAATTTACGGTAGGCACGAAAAACTCATTATATCCCTCAGGCATAACAGCGGGGATGAAATTTTTGAAATATGGCTACCACTCGGGACTTGCCTAACCTACATCTGGTGTTTTAAGACAAACGATAAGAGAATAGGTCAATCGTCCAATCTCTCATTTTTGCTTAACATGCAAAGTTGATAAAGGTAAACTCTCTCGTGCAAAAGGCAACAAGGAGGCTTGCAAAAGGTAAAACGGGGTTTTCCCATGCAAAGAGCGGATGGGACTTGCAAAAGGCAAGGTACTGACAAAGGGCCAACAATATTTTTAAAAGGCAAATAAAAAGAGATACTTTGGGGAAACTTGTTGGGATTGTTCACAGAGATCCTTGCACTTTCGAGAAAGGCTTGAATCCAACTTATGCTAAACATACTTGCCCCAATGTTATGATGGAATGTTATGTATGTAAAATGTCGATGTATGCAGAAAGTCGATGTATGCTCGGGCTGCTGGGGTATGCAAATGCATGGTCTATGGATTGTGCCAAGTATGGTTGGGCTTTAGTGGAACTTTCCGTTTCGGTGGGAAAAAATATGCATGAAGTGATGCATGCAATGCGTGTGGGATTGCGACTGGTTATTTGGATTTTTGTAGGGATTTATTTTTGTTTCCAATGAGAGATTGTTGGTGAATATCATCATCAAAGGGTTGATGGAAAATGGTTTGGAATATCGTCATCAAAGGGTTGATGGAAAAGGGTGACATCATCAAAGGGTTGATGGAAAAGGGTGTCGTCATCAAAGGGTTGATGGAAAAGGGTATGTCATCGTCAAAGGGTTGACGGAAAGAAGTAAAGGATGACATCACCAAAGGGTTGGTGGGAAGGATCATCATCAGAGGGCTGATGGAAAGGTGAATGTCATCGTCAAAGGGTTGACGGAAAGGTATTTTGTCATCGTCAAAGGGTTGACGGAAAATATTGTCATCATCAGAGGGATGATGGAAAAGAATTTTTCATCGTCAAAGGGTTGACGGAAAGATAATTTGTCATCGTCAAAGGGTTGACGGAAAGGTAATTTGTCATCGTCAAAGGGTTGACGGAAAGGTAATTTGTCATCGTCAAAGGATTGACAGAAAAGGTAATTTGTCATCGTCAAAGGGTTGACAGAAAAGAATTTGTCATCGTCAAAGGGTTAACGGAAAGAAGCTGTTATAAAATGTCGTCATCAGAGGGCTGATGGAAAAAAAGTTTGTCATCGTCAAAGGGTTGACAGATAGGTAATTTGTCATCGTCAAAGGGTTGACAGAAAAGAATTTGTCATCGTCAAAGGGTTTACGGAAAGAAGCTGTTGTAAAATGTCGTCATCAGAGAGCTGATGGAAAAAAAATTGTCATCGTCAAAGGGTTGACGGAAAGGTAATTTGTCATCGTCAAAGGGTTGACGGAAAAAAACTGTTGTAAAATGTCGTCATCAGAGAGCTGATGGAAAAAAAGTTTGTCATCGTCAAAGGGTTGACGGAAAGGTAATTTGTCTTCGTCAAAGGGTTGACGGAAAGAAACTGTTGTAAAATGTCGTCATCAGAGGGCTGATGGAAAAAAAGTTTGCCATCGTCAAAGGGTTGACGGAAAGGTAATTTGTCTTCGTCAAAGGGTTGACGGAAAGAAACTGTTGTAAAATGTCCTCATCAGAGGGCTGATGGAAAAGGTTTGTCATCGTCAAAGGTTTGACGGAAAGGTAATTTGTCTTCGTCAAAGGGTTGACGGAAAGAAACTGTTGTAAAATGTCGTCATCAGAGGGATGATGGAAAAAAAGTTTGTCATCGTTAAAGGATTGACGGAAAGGTAATTTGTCTTTGTCAAAGGGTTGACGGAAAGAAATTGTTGTAAAATGTCGTCATCAGAGGGCTGATGGAAAAAGTTTGTCATCGTCAAAGGGTTGACGGAAAGGTAATTTGTATTTGTCAAAGGGTTGACGGAAAAGAATTTTTCATCGTCAAAGGGTTGACGGAAAAGAATTTGTCATCGTCAAAGGGTTGACGGAAAGGTAAATGTCATCGTCAAAGGGTTGAAGGAAAAGGTAATTTGTGTTTGTCAAAGGGTTGACGGAAAAGAATTTGCCATCGTCAAAGGGTTGACGGAAAGGTAAATGTCATTGTCAAAGGGTTGACGGAAAAGTTAATTTGTCATCGTCAAAGGGTTGATGGAAAGGTAATTTGTCTTCGTCAAAGGGTTGACAGAAAGAAACTGTTGTAAAATGTCGTCATCAGAGGGCTGATGGAAAAAAAAATCATCGTCAAAGGGTTGACGGAAAGGTAATTTGTCTTCGTCAAAGGGTTGACGGAAAAGAATTATCATCTTCAAAGGGTTGACGAAAAAGGTAATTTGTCATCGTCAAAGGGTTGACGAAAAGAAACTGTTGCAAAATGTCGTCATCAGAGGGCTGATGGAAAAAAAGTTTGTCATTGTCAAAGGGTTGACGGAAAAAACCAAGGCAGGTTATATCCTCATCAAAGGGTTGATGGGGAGGACTTATTATGTTATGTATGCGTATGGTGCATGTTAATGAGAATTTCTCATTTTTGTGAGAGCTTTTTGATATGCAACTTCCTTATTTTGAAAGAAGGTCATGTGTGTTTATTGTATGCAGTGCATGTGACAATGCAAGATGAATATTGATTGTCTTTGGATTGATCTCCCTTTTAGGAGGTGAGACTTTCTGGGTACCAATGTTGATTGGATTTGAGTTTATGAAGATGCTAGCGAAGTGGGATTTTATTTCTATTGATGGCTAATATGGAGTGGGCTTTCGGTTTTGGAGATGCCAATAGCGACTGGGCTTTATGGTTAATGATAGAGATTTGTTTTGGGAGGTGCCAATAACGATTGGGCTTTATGGTTAATGATAGAGATTTGTTTTGGGAGGTGCCAAAAACGATTGGGCTTTATGGTTAATGGTAGAGATTTATTTTGGGAGGTGCCAATAAAGATTGGGCTTTTGGATTTTGGTTTGGACGGGATCAGGTTGGATCTGATGATGATTATATTTTTGGGTCTGCCAAGTAGGCTTTAATTTTGGAAGGTATAAAGCGTGGGTTGGCTTCATTATTCTTGTCGGGGAAAGGCTTTATGTTATGCATGATGCATGATATGTATGAGTGAAGCGACAGGGTTGGTGCATAGTGACTGATGAAATGGTTTTGGATAGTTCAACAAATGTCCTTGAGGTGGGTCAAGAATGGTTGGAACTGGGAAATATTTTTGCTTGGCTTCAAGGCTCATTGTTGAAAAATTATGGGATGATATGTTTAGCATGACTTCCCGACATTTGCTTTGAACTTGGCTGACGTAGTGAGCTTGGTCTGGATATTCTGATGCCCCATGCTTGATCTGAGAAAGAAAATCCAAAATATAAGGAAATGCTTCCTCTCCATGGCCAGTCTTGCCCAAATCTGTTAGGTATCTACATGGATTGTCCCAGTTACAAGTTATGAAGCAAACCATGGGTAGAGTAATCTTGATTTGATATACCCCCAGCATCTTGGGTCTGCCTACCCCTATTCGTCCATCTCTTGTAGTGTTTTGAATTTCTCATGCTTTTGAGGTGGTCTTCCCTGGTATGAAACCTTGAATGGATTTTGCCCCTGACTTGTTGATCTTTGAGGGAATGCCCCTGGCCAACTGCCTTTGGAGAGATTTGCCTAATCTCGACGTGGTTGTCCTAGACTGACTGAATCTTAAAGTGGCTTTCTCAACAGAGTTATCAGATGCCTTTCCCCCTGGTGAGATCAATCTAAGAGGGTGGCATTTACTCATCGGAGTCCTCAGGAATTTTGCCTCTTTTGGGTGACAAAAACTTCTCAAGTCATGTCCACTGAAAAGAGGGTGGCATTTACTCATCGTTCACAAGTAAAACTATTTATGTTAATGTTAGGTTTATGGTAGTTTTAGAAATCCAAGTATGTCCACTGAAAAGATGACATATAGTGAATGGATCACTAGTTACAAAAAGTCATACTGATACTTAGCAAAATAAATAGGAGTCAGTTTCGACACAAGCTCTAATGCAATATGCTTTCAAAATAGACCTTGCTTCAATTAGGTCTTTTGAGGGTTATAACTTGGGATGGTTCACGGTTTAAGAAACAAAGGATTTATGGCTCAAAAATTTATTTAGCCTGCCCATTCTTCTTGATACCCTTCAGTCCTACGTCCAACTAGTTTGAGACAGACGTTCGTCTTTTAGAATGATGGGAGTGGTAGTAAGAGAACCCATAAGGTTTTGGGAGTGACAGTCACTTGCCTTCCTATTTTTGTGTCTGCAGTCACACGACTTTGTTCTTGCTGAGGATTTTTGTTTTTGATTCCTCTTCTGCTTTTTTTTTGTTTTTCGACTTCCCTAATTTTGCCTGGACTGATTTTTTGCTTACAGTCCATCGGGATACCCTAATTTTTGCCTAAGTCACTTGTTTTCAAGTTTCAACCTAGCAATATTTTTCTCTCTCTTCTCTTTTAGAGTTTTTTTTGTGGAACAAATCGTGTGATGTTTGTTGATTTGGTTTGAAAGGATTTGTGACTGCCTCACTTGTTTTGATGGCGAGGGACAACCATTGGATTTGTGATTTTGACCTCTCGTGAGGGGAATGATGTGGTTGTCCTTTAGACAAGACACTCCCTAGAATATGGTTGATTCTCAAATGGGACATTCCCTACTTTGTATTTTAGGAATTGAACGCGTGGTCAAATTAGTTGAAGACTACCCTGCCTCGGGTTTAAGACGTGGGTTTTTTTGTATTGAAGAAAACTCCTACTTTTAGGCTCAAAGGGGTTGACTAGGGATTATCATCCTTATACCTCCAGTGTTTGGGGATTTGAAGCAATGCCTTACATTATCAGCAAGGTGTTTATTCAAAAGCATATATGCTATGAGCTATTGTACCTTATATTCATCATTCTCCTTCTAAGTTTCGTTTTAAAACAAAAGTAAGATAAGAGTGAACACGATTGGATTGACTTAAAATATGCATATTCATTTCATTGTTGTAAAAACTAGTTTTTAAGAGTGAATATTACAATTACAAGCAAGAAAGTTACACATGAAAACAAATGAATGATAACATAATTGCTGGTGGGATTAGCCTTGTTTCAACCGTAGACCGGTGTCATCATGTTTGTAGGAACTTATGTATGATAGTCCCCAAGGAGGCTCTTATTTAGCTTCTTGTTCCTCATCCATTGGCACTGGTTGTGGCATTGCAGAAGTGCCTTCATGTGGCAGCATGAGGTTGCTCAGTATATCCATTCCGTTTGGTGTGAACGCGATAGCCTTTGAATCAATCAGTTCCCAAACTTTGTATTTGAAGGCCTTACAACTCTCGATCGAGTGTCCGGGTGCTCCCGAGTGGAACTCACACCTAGCATTCATGTCGTAGTTCAAGGGAAGGTGTGTTGGAGGAGGTCCTAGTACCCTTAACTTCACCAATGATCTGTTGAGCAAAAGAGGGAGAATTCGACCATACGACATGGGAATCAGGTCAAACTGTTTCTTTGGCCTCTTTGATTTTTCCTGACCTTTTTGAGCATAAGAGTTTTCCACTTGAGTACCAATTTTGATTCCGCATTTGGTTTCTCGGAGCTAGTTGAGGGACGAACAGTGGCTGTTGATTAAGAAACCTCAGCAATTCGGGTCGGGGATGGTATCCTTGAGGCAACTCATGATGTAAGATGGAGCCGGACAAAGGAATAGGGGAGACCATTTCCATCCTGGAGGTTGGTGTAGGATTTCCTTCCTTTTTTAATAGTGTTTGTAAGATTTCCATAACCAAGCTCATCTGAGTCTTTAGTTGGCTGATCTCTTCCTTCAATGCAGCTTGGCCTTGTTGGAGTTCTTCCACAGTGGCTTGAGACATGCTTCTAGTTCTAAGCGTACGTCGGGAAATCAGCTAGTGGGGTAGAAACAGAAGGTGGTATAAGGTTTTTCTTATGAAATGAAAATGATGCATGAATGCGATGTTTATTTATGTATGAATGGGTGAGAAGATTTCCACAGGTTTTTAGGCATGGGTTCATGGTTTTGGACCATCGTGACGAAGCATGGAGTTAATAATGACTGCTTAGTAAACTAAGGTTCTCTCTTTGTGTGATCTAAGGTTTTTGGAAAATTGGGTGTAAGACACTGCCCCTAGAGTCATGGACTTTCTTGACTGTCAGCCGCTTATGTCAATTTACTTGTCAGGCGACTGCTCCATCAAAGTCATCTACTCTAAGTGAGATCTTCGTATCGACCCTTACGAGGAAGGCACCTCAGTGGCCTATACTATGCGACCATCGGTCTAGGCTAGCCATAGTTTTAAAGGTTCTAAAAGGGGTCTTTGGGTCATTGACTCTAGTAAAAGAAAAGATGTTTACGCCGAAAGCACGACGGCCATCAATCCCCTTAAGAGAATCTACCACTAAGTGAGGTTCTCGTACGACCCTAACGAGGAAGGCACCTCGCGGACCAATACTACTCAACCTCTCCTATCTCAAGTAAGCTCTCAGACTCGGGTGGAAAGTCTTTCACACAAGGTTTTTTCCTTTGCAATCATTATTGCTTCCAAAAATTATTCGTCGCAGAACCAAAGTTTCGGACCAACGGGCAAACAAAGAAAATATGTACAGGTTAGCATCAAAAGCGACATATAAAGAAAAAAAATAGATAATAGATAAAATTTCCATGTACGTAAAAGAGAAACAACCCAAACTAGGCTAGACTTGCTTAGGGAATTTAGGTGTCCCCAGCAGAGTCGCCAGCTGTCGCTACCGGGATTTCACGATAACGAAACCGGGACTAAAGAGATGCCAAAGAGAGGCAAAGTCAGAAGAGTCGCCACCGAATTTTATTTAGTTTACCTCTATCGGAGAGGAGAGGGGAAATAGTCGATAAAACCCTCGGAAAAGAGACGCGCATGGGAAGCGCTAAAAGAGAATAAGGAATCGATCTCGCAACCGAGATTTGGGTTCGGAAATCAGTTATGTAAGGGGAAGTTATTAGCACCCCTTACGTCCATGGTACTCCATGGGAACCATTTGGGTTGTTTTACATACATGAGATATATCTATTATTATTTTATTTTCAAAAGAATGTGTGA
Source organism: Lathyrus oleraceus (assembly GCF_024323335.1). Classification (NCBI taxonomy): domain Eukaryota; kingdom Viridiplantae; phylum Streptophyta; class Magnoliopsida; order Fabales; family Fabaceae; genus Lathyrus; species Lathyrus oleraceus. Next base: position 323,301,377 of record NC_066581.1, read on the forward strand.
AAAAAAGGGGGTGTTTTTGTAATTATAGTGCTCGCCAAGGATTGTGGCCCTTGTGCCTACGTATCACTCATTCGGGGATGAGGAATCAGAACTCCGTAGTTCGGAGTAAAAAATGTGTATGTGTTGGTTGATTTTACCTTTGAGAAAAGGGTTTTCAGGATGATGCCCTAAGGCACAAAAATGAATTTGATGAGTTGTATTGTTTTTACCTTAAATAAGGGTTTTATGAAAGAATGTTTATGATTATTTTGTACTAAAGTCTATGGGCGGAGGTGATTATTCTAGACAACAAGCCAAGTGTCTTGCGTCCAAAATAATCAGAGTAAGGGTAGGAATGCTCCATTCTCACTCATTCTCCACCACTTAAGGATCGTGGCGCACAATAACAATCGTAATTATTAAGTGTTTTGAATTTGATTATGAAAATGCCACTTGACGTTGAATCAAGGGTTTGTTTTATTTTGATTATGAAATTTGGCTTAAGCAACATGAATGCAAAGTAACCCACAAAAAATCAAATAGTCTCATTGTAAGGTAGCCCAAGAGAAAGCCTTTTTTGTGCAAAAGTGACCTAAGCTAAACAAAGGATAATGGTCTTACAAACATGTCCCCCTAAGGTGGTGCCATGATGTCATTCTTACAACATGCATGTAAGTTACGGATGAAAATCCAAGTGTTTACAAAGTTTCACAAAGAGTAAAGGAAGGCCTCCAAGTAAAGGTCCTAAGATGAAATCCTCTAAGTCCAAGTTGATTAAGAGTGGAGTGAATATTTTTGGTCTTACCATTTTATCATGTTTTTGTTATTTTTAAAGTATGATGACAATAAAATAAATAACAAGTAAATAAACACGCATGATGAGTTTGTACAATGATGATGATAATGAGTACTTGAATGTAAATGAACAATAAAATAAATTGCAAGGAAGTAAAGTGCAATAATAGAAATGTTAGAAGTTAGTAGTTAATGGTTAGTGGTTAGTAGAATAACAATAAGCAAATAGAATACCAAGTTAATGTAAAGAGAATGGTTTCATCTATGTATCAAATGACCCAAAGATGGTTGAAATAGAGGCAAAATCAATGCCTCGAAGTATCATGAAGGATCTATTGATCAATCATTAATAGGTTTGAAACATTGAAGGTTTTATCAACTCTAAACAACCATGGTCATGATCTAATAGAACTCATCAACCAAATAAATGTAACAACAAGTCAACAATAAATATTAAATGATAACAAGTAACAATGTAAAGGAAATGGTTTCGTCTATGTATCAAATGACCCAAGCATGGTTGAAATAGAGGCAATTTATTAATGCCTCAAAGTATCATGAAAGATCTGTTGATCAACCATTAAAATGTTTGAATTATTGAAGATTTAATCAACTCTAAACAACCATGGTCATGATCTAATAGAACTCATCAACCAAATAAATGTAACAACAAGTCAACAATAAATATTAAATGATAACCAGAAACAAAGTTTGATTGAAAATGGTGGATAAAAGGTAGTAAGAGCAAAAAATCCCCAAAAGGGTGTAAACCCAACAAAAACCACTTGCCTCAAAGTTTACTCAAATCTCTCTCAAAACACAACCCAAGATTAAAAACCCATTTCCAAACACAAAACAAAACCAAAAAATGCCAAGGAGTTTGAGTCCAAAATATTACCAAGATTGTGGTGTCAAAACTAGGTTGTTGTTGTGTTTGGGTTTGAAAATGAAGCAAAAAAAAAGCTTGGAAGAGGGTGGCTATGGTTGTTGTGGTAGGAAAATGGAAGAGAAGGAAGGTGTATGTTTATATGGTGGTGGTGAATGATTATGTAAGTGAAGGTCACAAGTTTGCTACTGTTTTTTGATGTGTGAAGATTGTGGATTTTTACATGGTGGTTGGGTGGTTCAAAGAAGAAAATAGGGTTTGGGGGAGTTAGGGTTTGGGTTGAAAGAGGTAGATTGAATGTGATTTGGACAGAGGTTTTGTGGCTTTTTAAGCTTGAAAAATGAGTGGGGATAATGCTCTATTTATAGAGGAAGCAAAGGGGTTGAAGTGGGTGAACCAAAAGGTACTCTGGGTAAAAAACAGAGTCATTACTGATGTTTGCGTAGGTGTAGTCAATTACCATGATTAGGGTAATCGATTACACAGTCCAAAATGGCCAAAAAATCAATTTTTGGTATGTGTAATCGATTACCATGATTAGGGTAATCGATTACACAGTCCAAAATGGCCAAAAAATCAATTTTTGGTCTGGGTAATCGATTACCATGATTAGGCTAATCGATTACCCAGTCAATTTTTTTTCTTCAAAACTTTAACTGGATAACCCCTTTTTTTTCCGGGTGTAAACACCATGCCTTGAGTCCATGTAATATGTATTTGGTTATGAAAGTTCAATGAAATTATGACAATGAAATAATGAAAGCATGCATGTGCAGTAGGGTCATGGATCAGATGAAAGTTGTATCGGGGTAGGGTGAATTTTAGGGTATGACATCCTTCAACAACATATTAGTCAAGTTTGATTCCACAACATTTTTAGTTGTTTGATAATCCTCTTACATATGTGTAAAAAACTCATTCCAAAGGCCTCTAACATTAGTAGGTTCACAAAATATTAAAATCATCACGAATAACCTTCGTAAAGCATATGACATTCGGAGACTCGTAGCCTTAACCAAACAATCACGAATACTATGATCAGTCTCTAGAAATCCCCTATCCTCGACTGATTTTTTGAATGTATTTAAAGTCGTTTCATTATTTGTAAGAAGATATTCCCAACTGGTTGGACCTGTGACATGAGATAACAACAGTCGCAAGTAAAACTTATCTCCTTCCGAAGGTGATACCGTATAGATTCTCCCGATAAATTTTCTGGTTGACCACCTGTGATGCCATTCCATGTCCCGCTTGTTCCAACAATAATGCTTTAGAATCTCTCTATACAGATAATTTCTTGCTTGTGGATCTCGTAGATTCAATGCAAAGAATTGTGAGAGCATTGTTTTGGAGTTGCGTTCATTATTTAACACATCTACAATTCGTTGATGTTCATAAAAACGCACTTGATGGCGGTTCGGCAAGTGGAGTTGCAATCTTTCAACCGAAGGATATAATTGGTAAAGAGTGAATCAAAATATTTTCCATAATTCCTCGGGAGCACAAATCCATCTTGCATCAACATATTGTTGAACTTCATCCATATATGATCCTTTATGAACCTCCATAGTTATACGATCAAGGCCCTTATACACATATTTGTATAGATACTTGATACTTTTAATGCTACTGTAAATCTCTACATTGATGTGACAGACATATTTTAATAGTAACCAAGGGTTATAAGGAACCACCCATTTATTATCGACAGACCTATCTCTACCTAACAATATATATTCATCAAACTTTCTCCTATACTCAGGATATGAGTCAGTGTCTTTATGTGTTTCATCCAAGAATTGTTTGGGATACCTTTTCTACAATGTATGTCTTTCATACATGGATACTTTTGGTTGATTATGTCGCAAGGTCCATGGATCATATGTTTTACAACAGCTTCATGCAACTATGGTTCACATTCTAATTTAGGTATTTCTGCTCTTACCATACTATCATAATCTTTTGGGTCACGCAACTTATCGTTACTTTCTAAGACCAACAACATATGCACATGCGACAGTCCTCGATTTTGAAATTCAGTGACATACATGTAGCTTTTAACTTTTCCCAAGACTCCTTTATTAATAACATCATCCTTCAATTGCTCAACTTTCGAACGAAATATTCTTGTTAGCAAATCTGGACGATCTCGTGGTGTTTGAAAAGATAAAAGTTCTGATGTTATCTCACTCCAAGAAGGATTGCATGTCATTGTTATAAAAATATATGGTTTACCGCTGTTAAGAATAATAGTCACGCCATCTTCATAACGTTGTGTCATGTCTCGATTGAAGGTGAGAAAAACAAGAAAGGGGGGGGGGGGGGGGTTTGAATTGTTTAGAAAATAAGCGCTTTTTCAAAATGAAAACCACACAATGATTTTATACTGGTTCGCTTATAACACAAAGCTACTCCAGTCCACCCGGCCAAGGTGATTTCGCCTTCAACAAGGACTTAATCCACTAATCTTGAAAGATTACAAACAACGTCTAAGAGAAAGATCTCTTAGTCCTCTCAAGTATACAGACTACACAGAGTCACTTGAGGAAATAAACAAACAATAGATAAAAGATTTATGTAATCTAAAGTGCTTCTAAGAAAGCAAATATTACAATAGTAAGAACAAAGTGATTCACGTTATAAGCAACAGCTTCGTGAAGATTTAGAGAGCAAGAGTGTTTTCTTGAGCGTTGATGTTTTCAGTATAATTTTTTCTTGTATATGTTCTATGTTGAATGTTGATTTGCAGTCCTTTATATAGAAGAGAAGTAGTGGTTGAAACTGGTGGATATTAAAATGAATTTACGCCATCACTTAAATAGCTTCTGCAGGATAACTTTCTCTCCTTGAAATGACTACTTACCACATATAGTATCTTCTTTATTGAAATTGGAGATTAACGTCTCTTTCTGTTTTAGGAAATCCATTTGCAAATCTTTACTTGACTTTAACGTTACTCTTTCATAATTAGCAATTTTATGATCAGAGTCTTCGTGTATCTGAGAGTCTTGGAGTCTTGCTTCTGATGTTGATCTCTTTTGGATTCTGATGGATTCTTCAGATAGCGCTGATAAGAGTCAGAACTTCTAGAGCTTACTTCTTGTTCAGATGCTTCTGATACTTTGCTGTTTTGCTCAGAGTTTGACTTTCTTGAACGTGTTTGCACTTCAGATGCTTCTGATCATTTGATAATTTGTATCTGATCTGGTTCTGTATCTGATGACATCATCAGATTTCTTCCTTCTTTCTTTAGAATCCTGCACACTTAGAAACTTTTTGTTAGGGTGTCATTTTTGGTTTCATCCTTTGTTATCATCAAAATCAAGGAATCTGTTGTAGAACAATTTTTGTTCTTACAATCTCCCCCTTTTTGATGATGACAAAACAATCTTAATTAGCAGATGAAACATGAATAATATCAGATCAGATAGACAGAAGCTCCCCCTGAGATAGTGCTAGGGAGTTCAGAAGTTCTTACCAGAGCTTCTAAGTAAAGAGGTTTCTTGATACCTTCTGCAATTTCTTAAGTCCAGGTTAGATAGATTTATTTTTAAGAAAAATATGTTGCAGAATGCTTAAGGTATTAGACAATATTTTCATCAGAGCTAATGACTCATCAGAGCTAATGACTTCTCCCCCTTTTTGTCAAAATCAAAAAGACATTGCAAAATAAATAAGTGAAGAGAAAAACATTGTATTTAGATAAAAGCACAAAGGCAACAAGAACAGGAAAACATCAGAATCAGAGAAAGCAAACAAAGCAACAGGCAAGCAAAAAAATATCCTAAGTGCCTAGGGGTTCGGAGGCGGAGGCATTCTCTGAAGCAACATAGCCAGCATGATCTGAATGTTGTCGTTGACAGTGTCTTGCTTATCCATTTTGGCACGGAGTTCATTCTGATCTTGCTTAAGTTCTTTCAGAGTCTGAAGAACCATAGGGATAACAGAAGAGGACTCCCCCAGAGTCAGAGCCTGCTGTGCTTCAGCAGCAGCCTGTGCTTCAGCTTCAGCAGCAGCTTGTGCTTCTGCATCCGCCAGAGCCTTAGCTTCAGCTTCCTTTAACCTTAGGATTTCAGCTTTCCTTGCTCTTTCTTCTTCCAGCCTTCTAGCCTCTTCTTCAGCTTCTCTTGCTAATCTCTCTTCCTCTAGCCTTCTGGCTTCAGCTTCGCGTGCAAGTCTTTCCTGGAGTCTTGCCTCAGCATCTCTGATGTAGCCATTTCTGACTTGTTCAGAGATGTTCTTCAGTCTAAAAGCCTCAGAGGTCATCCAGCCAATGACTCTGTTCCAGTGTGTCCTTACAGAGTCAGGATCATCACTGACTTCAGAGTTAGTGGTCAGAGACTTGACCTTTTATACTGAAGCCCCTGCGACCAGCATGATGGCTTCCTCAAGGGTAGGTATAGAAAGGTCAAGTTCAGAGGTATGAGGTGGAGATGTTGGAGGGCTGAGATTTAGAGTTAGAGGTTCTGGTTCAGTTTCTGATTCAGGTTGAGGTTCAGATCTTTGGGGTGAAGCGTAAAGAGGGTTTAAGTCTAATGGTTCAGATTCAGCGGAGATGTTTGAAGGTGGGATATCAAAGGTGTGGAGGTCAGAGGGTTGAGTTTCAGAGGGTTGGTCTTCAGAAGTAATGTTGGTTGTTTGTTCTGGTGGAGGTGAAGTTGCTTCAGATTGTGTTTGTGTTTGTTGTTGTGAAGCAAGGTTTTGAGCATGAATTTGGGCTAAGGTTGGGGAGTCAGGGTCAGAGTATTCTTGGTCAGAGGAGATAGAAAGGTATGGTGGTGATTCTGGTTCTGAAGATGATGAAGAGGAAGTGCTTTGGTTCATTTGTTCAGGTTCAGAAGGAGGTATGAATGTACGGGCGATATTTAAAATTGGTGAAGGTTGTGAGGTTCTGGTGGTTGAAGGTGGGATTTCAGAGGTTGTATAAATGGGTGGTGTTGGGAGAGGATTAGAGGAAGGGGTAGAGGAAACCATCAGAGGTTCAGAGGAAAGAGGAGGAACAGACGTACCAGTAGAAATTTGCAGAGGAGCTGGAGATCTGCTTCCAGAGGATTCTCCAAGTCTTGCCTTCTTTGCCTGTGATGTTATCTTCTTCTCAGAGAGACCTCTCTTGTATCTGACGAAGTCTTCTTCTGAATCTAGACAATCGTCGAGGCTGAAGTCAGAGATGTCAACACCTTCATCCAGCAGTCGATTAAGATAGATAGCAACCGCATCTCTGGGTTCATTCTTGTAGAACCTAGCAAGACCATGAGGCAGCTTCCTCTGATCTTTCAAGGAATCCCAGGATGTGTCCAGCGTGGGTCTGACTTGAATCTTCTTTATTATTCCCATACTCTTGAGATTTCTGGCGTTTAGAGGCTTCCCAGTATCTATTGCCAGATCTTGCATCAGCTTGGCTTTCTCCAGATGATCTACCAACCCATTCTCAATGAAGACATCAGATATGAGCCTTCCCAGAGGGATGTAGGATCTGGGCTTCATGTTGTTTCTGGTTTCCCTTACAGAATCTCTGAGATATCTGAAGAGAAGTGCAGGAAGGCAGATCTTCACACCCTTCTGAATGCAATACAGAATGCACTTCTGATCTGCATTGATGTAATCAGAGGAGTTAGAGGCTGGGCGGTGGTGAATAGTTCCCAGAATGATCTTGAGCCACACTCTGAGGTTCTGATGCAGCTCTTTGTTCTTTGAAGGATTTCCTTCAGTGTTGGGTTTGAAGATGGTTGGATTGATTACTTCAGCAACGCGCCTTGATCTTGGGTTGATGTTGTAAATCCTTTTTCCTCCATCTTTCTCCATGTTCAACAAGGAAGCAATTGACTCTTCAGTAATTACTATTTTTACCCCCAGAACATAGGAGACGATGAAATGATCATCAGCATCTGCAAATGTCCAGAACTCCTTGATGAGAAGTGGGTAAACAGGGCCATAGAGCCTTTGGAAGTAGTTTCCCCAACCTTGTTGACGAAGTTCTTCAGTAAGATCAACGTCATTTCTCCTTAAGTTGTCGAAATCCACCAATGTTTCACATAACACATCCAGGCCCTCAAAGGGAGTTGCTAGGTTAATGTGGGGTGCACGGTCAAGAACATGGGGTTCTTTGTAAACTGGGGTGATGGAGACTCCTGTAACAGTTGGAGTTGGAATGCTTGAAGTTTGAGCAGTTGAGCTTGATTCCATTTGTTGAGAAAAGTTAAAAACTTATTGTTGTTGAGCATCCATGGTTGAAGAAGAAGATGAAGAGTATGCAGAAATGCTTCAGAGAGGTTTAGGGTTTTAGAGAGGGTTTGAGAGTGAGTGAGAGTGATAAGTGTGTGAAAAGTGAGAAAAGTGTTTAAATACCCTAAGTTAAAACACATGCAAAACGACACACAATATTACGTTAGCACAAAGCTCAAGTAAGCACGCTTGGGGGAGAAATGATTAAGATTACTTAATGAATGTCTAATCCCAACAGTATGCACACTGCTCGAGGAGATCTCAAACGTTTCACCTTTGATCTTCTTCTGGACAGCTGTCTAGAAGTTCTAAGGTTGGACGCTAGGTGCTCCACGTGTTGATGTATCTGATCTTCAGGAATACCAAAGGATTGGTTCCTGGAGATTTCTAACTCAGATATCTTCTTAACTAGTAGAAGTATCAGAGTCAGAGGCAGAAATACATTTGTTTACATCAGAGTCTCATTTTACATTTTCAGAGCCACACTTCATTCTGGACAGTTTTGAATGTTCAGATTTTCTAAGATAAAAAGAAATCTATCTTCAGCTAGAGGCTTAGTAAAGATATCTGCCCATTGATGATCTGTATCAATGAACTTCAATGTTACTATCCCTTTCTGAACATAGTCTCTGATAAAATGATGTTTTATTTCAATATGTTTAGCTCTGGAATGTAGAATGGGATTCTTACTTAGACAAATGGCAGCAGTATTATCACAGAAGATAGGAATGTTACTCTCAAAAATTTGCAGATCTTCTAACTGATGCTTCATCCAGAGCATCTGAGTTGTGCACAGTGATGCTGAGATATATTCTGCTTCTGCAGTTGATAGAGCGATAGTTGACTGTCTTTTGCTAGCCCAGGAGATTAGATTGTTTCCCAGAAGCTGGCAATTTCCAGATGTGCTTTTTCGTTCTAGTCTATCTCCTGCATAATCTGCATCACAATAACCAGAAAGTCTATACTCTGATGTTTTCTTATACATCAGGCCCAGGTTAGGAGTTTCTTTCAAATACTTAAGAATTCTCTTAACTGCTGTTAAATGAGATTCTCTAGGATCTGATTGGAATCTGGCACAGAGACAGACACTAAAGAGAATATCAGGACGAGTAGCAGTCAGATAGAGAAGAGAGCCTATCATACCTCGATAGAGCTTCTGACAAACCTTTGCGCTTACTTCTTCTTTTTTAAGAATGCATGTTGGATGCATTGGAGTTTTTGCAGAGTTGCAGTCAGCCATATCAAATTTCTTCAGAACATCTTTAATGTATTTGCTTTGATGAACATATGTAACTTCTGAAGTTTGGTTAATTTGAATTCCCAGAAAGAACTTTAGTTCTTGCATTAGACTCATTTCAAATTCTGCCTGCATTAACTTAGAGAATTCTTGACAAACAGAGGCGTTAACTGAACCAAAAATAATGTCATCAACGTATATCTGGCATATCATGAGATCATTGTTAAGGTTCTTACAGAAAAGTGTGGAGTCAACTTTCCCTCTGATAAAATTGTGTTCCAGAAGAAAATTACTTAAACGTTCATACCAAGCTCTGGGAGCTTGTTTAAGTCCATATAAAGATTTTTTAAGTTTAAAAACATGTTCTGGAAAGTTTGGATTTTCAAAACCTGGAGGTTGGTTGACATACACTTCTTCTGAAATATAACCATTAAGGAATGCACTCTTGACATCCATTTGATATAATTTAATAGAATGGTTAATAGCAAAAGATACAAGAAGACGAATAGATTCTAACCTTGCGACTGGAGCAAAAGTTTCATTAAAATCAATACCTTCTTGTTGACTATAACCTTGAGCTACCAGTCGAGCTTTGTTTCTGACGACTTCTCCTTTCTCATTCAGCTTGTTTCTGAATACCCATCTGGTTCCAATGACGTGAGTGCCTCTGGGCTTTGGAACAAGATCCCAGACATCATTCTTTGTGAATTGATCTAATTCTTCTTGCATGGCTGAAACCCAGTCGTTATCTTGAAGTGCTTCATCACAGGACATAGGCTCAATCAGAGACACTAGTCCCAGAGGAGTATCTTCAGAGGTTCTGAAGGTAGATCTGGTTCTGACAGGTTCGTCCTTGTTTCCCAGAATCAAATCTTCAGATACGTTGATACGACTTTTAACTTTCTTTGGGATTTCTAGGGTTTTAATTTCTTCAGAGTTCTGAGTGACAGTTGCTTCTGGAGCTTTATCAGAACCTGCAAGGGTGATTTCTAAATCTGCAAAATCTTCAACTAGCTTTGACTTTTCAGGGTCAAGCTTATCATCAAATCTGACATGAATTGATTCTTCCACAATTTTGGTTTCTGTGTTGTATACTCTGTAGCCTTTAGAGCGTTCTGAGTATCCTAACATAATACCTTTCTGTGCTTTGGAATCAAACTTGTTCAGATGTTCTTTAGTGTTTAAAATAAAGCAAGAACATCCAAAAGGATGAAAATATGAAATGTTTGGTTTTCTTCCTTTACACAGTTCATAGGGAGTCTTTTCCAGAATGGGTCTTATAGAGATTCTATTCTGAATGTAACACGCTGTATTTACAGCTTCTGCCCAAAAATGCTTTGCCACATTAGTTTCATTGATCATGGTTCTGGCCATCTCTTGGAGTGTCCTATTCTTCCTCTCTACAACTCCATTTTGTTGTGGAGTTCTAGGGCAGGAGAAATCATGGGATATTCCATTAGAGTCAAATAATTCTTCAAAATCTTTGTTTTCAAATTCTCCACCATGATCACTTCTGACTCTAACAATTTTAGCATCAAATTCTTTTTGCACTTTGGAGCAGAAACTAGTGAATACAGAGTGAGACTCACTCTTGTGCTTTAGGAATTTTACCCATGTCCAGCGACTGTAATCATCAACAATGACTAGTCCATACTTCTTTCCATTAACTGATGCTGTTTTCACAGGACCAAATAAGTCAATGTGAAGAAGTTCCAGAGGCTTAGAGGTAGAAACACCATTTTTCTTTTTAAAGGATGTTTTTAAAAATTTTCCTTTCTGACATGCTTCACACAGAGCATCTGAAGGAAACTTCAGTTTAGGTAGGCCTCTGACTAACTCGAGTTTAGTTAGCTGAGAAAGTTTCCTCATGCTAATGTGGCCCAAGCGTCTATGCCATACCCATTGCTCTTCGTGAACCGACATCAGACATTTAACATTTTGTTCTTTTAAATCAGAAAGATTAATTTTATAAATGTTGTTTTTCCTCTTTCCTGTGAAAAGGACAGAGCCATCGTTTTGATTAATGGCTTTACATGTTTTTTGATTAAAGATTACATCATAACCGTTATCACTTAATTGACTTATGGATAATAAGTTATGCATTAATCCTTCTACATAAAGAACATCAGATATAGAGGGAAGAGTACCATTACCAATAGTTCCGGAGCCTCTGATCCTTCCTTTCTGATCTCCTCCGAAGCCTACAAATCCAGCGTCTTTAAGTTCCAGACTTTGGAACATAGACTTTCTTCCCGTCATGTGTCGCGAGCATCCAGAGTCCAGGTACCATGACTGGTGTCTGAACTTTGCTGCATAGGATATCTGCAACATACACAATCTTATCTTTTGGTACCCAGAATCTCTTGGGTCCTTTCAGATTAGTTTTCCCAGAGTTTCTTATAACTTTGGGTTTTCTAGCATTTTTAAATTTTTGTTCTTGTGTGTGTGTGTAATGATATGAAAAGGGAGATTTAAGTTGGTCACTGGTAGAAGTTTTATCTTCCTTAGGATCATACCCAATTCCCTTTTTATTGTTCTGACTTACTCCATAAATCATGGATGCCATAATACTCCTATCTATCCCATTTTTCAGAAATTCTTGAAAGGCTTCTTCGTATTTATAAATTATTTTATTTGAAGTTTGTGGTGCTTGAGACAACGCTTCTTCTAATTCTAAGCTTTTTCTTTTTGCTCCATCTCTTTCTAGTGTTAAAGATCTGATTGTATCTTCTCGTGCTAGAATTGTCATCTCAAGTTCACTACATTCTTCAAATTTTGCTTTAAGACAGCCTTTAATGTTTTTAAACTTTTGTTTTAATTTCTGATATGAGCTAAGAGTTTCTGACAAACAAGATTCTAGATCAGATCGAGAAAGTTCAGAAAATACCTCTTCAGATTCTTCATCTGAGCTACTCCTGGATGTGGTAGCCATAAGTGCCACATTGGCCTATTCATCAGAGTCAGATTCTGATGATCCAGATTCACTATCATCCCAGGTAGCCATCAGTCCTTTCTTTGCCCTGAAGGTATTTTTCTTGAAGCTTTCTTTTCTAGAGTTGTCTTTCTTTAGCTTGGGGCATTCATTCCTGTAATGACCTGTTTCTTTACATTCATAACAGGTAATATCTTTGTTAGATTTACCTTTTGAAGTTGATTCTGATCGATCCCCTCTGGGTCTTGGTCTTCTGAAGTTGTTGTTCCTCTTTTTCCAGAGTTGCTTAACTCTTCTGGTTAGTAGGGATAATTCTTCTTCATCATCAGAATCTTCTAGTTCATAGTCATCAGTATCTTCAGTTTCTGCCTGGAGAGCTTTGGTTCTGTCAGGTTTGCGTCTTTCAGGTCTGGACTTCAATGCTACAGACTTGTTCCTTTTCTGAGGCTCATCTTCCTCTAGTTCTATCTCATGGCTTCTGAGAGAACTGACAAGTTCTTCAAGGCTAATATTGTTCAGATCCTTTGACAGCTTCAGAGCAGTAACCATAGGTCTCCATTTCTTTGGCAGACTTCTGACTATCTTTTTGACATGGTCTGCAGTTGTGTATCCTTTGTCTAGAACCTTGAGACCTGCAATCAGAGTTTGGAATCTAGAGAACATTGCCTCTATGGCTTCATCATCCTCCATTTTGAAGGCTTCATATTTCTGGATAAGCGCCAGAGCCTTTGTCTCTTTGACTTGAGAGTTTCCTTCATGAGTCATCCTCAGAGAGTCAAGTATGTCTTTGGTTGTTTCTCTGTTGGTGATCTTTTCATACTCGTTGTAAGATATAGCATTTAGGAGTATGGTTCTGGCCTTGTGATGATTCTTGAAAACTCGTTTCTGATCATCTGACATCTTACTTCTGGGAACTTCAGCTCCATCCTCTATGACAGGAGGTTTGTATCCATCTGTGACAATGTCCCAGAGTTCAGCATCATATCCCAGAAAGAAACTTTCAATTCTATCTTTCCAGTAGTCAAACTTCTCTCCATCAAAAACAGGAGGCTTAGCATTGTAACTATCTTTTTCATTTGAGTGGGCCATAGTTTTTCTCGTACTGGATCTCTCTACACTGTTAAGTGTTTGATTAGAAAATCAATAACAGAGCCGGAGCTCTGATACCAATTAAAGGTGAGAAAAACAAGAAAGGGGGGGTTTGAATTGTTTAGAAAATAAGCGCTTTTTCAAAATGAAAACCACACAATGATTTTATACTGGTTCGCTTATAACACAAAGCTACTCCAGTCCACCCGGCCAAGGTGATTTCGCCTTCAACAAGGACTTAATCCACTAATCTTGAAAGATTACAAACAACGTCTAAGAGAAAGATCTCTTAGTCCTCTCAAGTATACAGACTACACAGAGTCACTTGAGGAAATAAACAAACAATAGATAAAAGATTTATGTAATCTAAAGTGCTTCTAAGAAAGCAAATATTACAATAGTAAGAACAAAGTGATTCACGTTATAAGCAACAGCTTCGTGAAGATTTAGAGAGCAAGAGTGTTTTCTTGAGCGTTGATGTTTTCAGTATAATTTTTTCTTGTATATGTTCTATGCTGAATGTTGATTTGCAGTCCTTTATATAAAAGAGAAGTAGTGGTTGAAACTGGTGGATATTAAAATGAATTTACGCCATCACTTAAATAGCTTCTGCAGGATAACTTTCTCTCCTTGAAATGACTACTTACCACATATAGTATCTTCTTTATTGAAATTGGAGATTAACGTCTCTTTCTGTTTTAGGAAATCCATTTGCAAATCTTTACTTGACTTTAACGTTACTCTTTCATAATTAGCAATTTTATGATCAGAGTCTTCGTGTATCTGAGAGTCTTGGAGTCTTGCTTCTGATGTTGATCTCTTTTGGATTCTGATGGATTCTTCAGATAGCGCTGATAAGAGTCAGAACTTCTAGAGCTTACTTCTTGTTCAGATGCTTCTGATACTTTGCTGTTTTGCTCAGAGTTTGACTTTCTTGAACGTGTTTGCACTTCAGATGCTTCTGATCATTTGATAATTTGTATCTGATCTGGTTCTGTATCTGATGACATCATCAGATTTCTTCCTTCTTTCTTTAGAATCCTGCACACTTAGAAACTTTTTGTTAGGGTGCCATTTTTGGTTTCATCCTTTGTTATCATCAAAATCAAGGAATCTGTTGTAGAACAATTTTTGTTCTTACATCGACGACTGTCAATAAATGATGATGGCAAAATTGTTTTTTTCCAATGTTTTCTATGACGATTCATGAAATACATTAGTATTAGAATACATGAGTGATTAGCATTAGAAGTACAACTAATAATTAATCAAAAACTATATATTTATGCTATATGAATTTGTATCTGCATTAGTTTCACTAACATGCAAAGAATCCTGTAAACCTTGGTATAATTCAGAACGTATATCCCTTTGGTGATCTTTAATCCACCTTAACCTCCCAGATTCAATTTTTACATAATTGTCTACAACATATTGTTGCAATAGTCGGCCCGCATTTAACAAAATTGATTGGTCATTTGGACGAATCTATAGTTGATTGAAAAACATGCTGGTGCTAAATGTAAAGTTTTTAAACAATGCTTAGCCAAGTATACTATCTACTAAAATTAATCTATATTTACCTGAAGCATGTAACTGTAATACGCTCGATATGACACTCTTCGTCCATTACGATTTGTTGTGTTGATGTCCCAACCATGCGTCCCAAATGGAAATAATATAGGATATTGCAAAGGATCATAATATCCCTTTGTGTCTTGAACTTTTTTGAGATTTCCATCATGACGAATGACATTAATATCCCTTCCATATTCCATAGAATCTGCATCACATCAAACAATTATTGCCGAAACTTGTTATGCAGTTGGAAGGTTGTATTGATGGTGATTACTTGGACGCTCCTTAAGTATGATGCTACATTCACTGATATTTGGAAATAGTGACAATTGCTTGAACCTAATTACAAAAGGATTAAACTGATGGAGCATTTTCTGTAATTTGTGAATTATATTTTGGTGCAGTTGTGGATTTTCCTGCATTCTATTATGTAGCTCATTATCGGTGTCGTAGATGTATAGTTGTAAGAAACGCGGTCTGACACTCTGATTTGGATAGAAACCTCCTATGTTATGGTAAAAAGCACCTTGAGCACTAAATGTGTATATACCACGATCAGATGCAAGAATATTCTCATCAACGTGAACACCAATTGAAGTGAATGAGAGCACATGGTTATAACTTCGAATATGTTGCCTAAAATGTTTTCCTTCAGCTGAATCATCCAAAAATAATTGTTGCAATTCTATAGGAGCATTAACTCGTGAAAATGATATCTTTCCACCAGTAAAACACGTGTCACGTGATTCATGATGAAACAATCTTGCATTGCAGTGTCTATAGGTAATTGGATGAGGCAACCGAGATTTTGTCATCGTCATGTTAGTTTTGAAATTTCGAGAAATATTGCTCTTTGCTCGAAAAGCATGTCATGATTCTACATGCAGGAGTTTGATATTGATTACTAAATATTATTTAAAATCTAAAATACAATCTATTACTTACTATCTATAAAGAGGATAAGGAATTTTGGGTTGCCTTTTTTTATTCCAATATTATCCTTCCTTTCATAACTGCCCATTTTTATTTATTTTTTTATTTATCCATTAATTTTAATATTTATTTATTTTAAAACATGTAAGTTACTAAAAAGAATTGAATTGTGTATAGAAAAGTTAAGCACTTGTTGATTTAAGAAGTTTATTTAAAACTACATATATAACCGTTAAAGTGAATTATCTTTTTTTTTCTTTTAAATTCTCAAAACAATTAACTAATATGTAAAAAGGCACCGCTTGGCTTTGTAAAACGTATGAGGCAATTGTCAGCACCGTAGTATTTGTTCTTAATTCTTTGTTTTGAGTTCAAATATTATGTGTAGTTTTTCATTTGGAATTTTTTACGTCTATGAAACATTTTTTTGACCTTTGTTACAACTTATGAAACACTAATTCAAACCAAGCAGATGTGACGAGGGAAAAGTGAAGTTTATTTTGCTTCTCTAACCAAAAAGTTACATAGAAATTATTGATGTTGCAGGGAATAAGATTAGTTTATACCTCTATATTTTTTCTCTATAATTCTCTTTATTCTTTAATCTCTATTTTATTATTTTCTATAATTCTCTTTATTCTTTAATCTATATTTTATTGTTTTCTTTAATTTTTATTTCATCTGGTGGAAGGTATCTTATTCATTATTGTATTTTTATTGTTTTCAATATCTTTTATTTTTTTAACACATAAGCATAAAAGATTGAAAGACGTTCACTTCGGAAGCATTATTATTCCAATTTTCAATCAACATAAGAAAAAGTAAATCAATAATTTTATGCTAATTTTCATAATAGTTTTGAAGGAGATAGATATGGAGAAGGAAAAGGGAGAAGAACGGAAAACACCATTTTAGCCAAAACGTATGTTTTAGCCACAACTTTAGTAATGATACAACTCTTGATTTGGTATGTTATGATTGAATTTTAAAATTTATTGATTAATTTTGTTGGTTAATTTCTGTGCTTTTTTAACACAATTACTACACTTTATAACTATAGAATTCTAACATTGAATTCAATTTTTTTTCTTTTGTCATTCAAACTTACCTTTTATATTTTTAAATTTATAATTTATATTTTATATATTTAAATGATTTTGTTTCTTCAAGATAATTTTAAATTTATAAAATAAAATATTGTTTGTATGTTTTTTCCACTCCTTGCTTTCATCATGTGTCTTAAATTTGATTCTATATCTCGAAAGAAAATAATGACTTATTTATGTGTGTTTTTATTAATCATACTTTTTTTATTTTGTTTTTATCACTTCTTTCTTAAGAAGAAAAAGAAGAGGAATGGAGAGCAATGTTGTTCTCCATATGTGAAAACAAATGGTGCATGATAGATCAATAACAGAGAAATTTATGATGGTAAAGAAATGAATAAAGATAAATTGTTGAGTATATTTAAAAAGTGTAAAGGAGACATATTTCACAATTTTATTTCAGCACTTCATTGAATATTTCTACAATGTAGACAAATTTTTATTTATTGAAAAATGATGATACTAATTACTATTTTTTATTATGAAAAAAGCGAAGGTTGCAGGTTATATATATTTTTTCCGGTGATCACATTACACCCACAACAATTCCCTTCATGTATTGTCCGCAAGTGATATCAGATGTGTAATAATTTATATGTAATAACTTAATTTATATGTAATAACTTAGGAATTACTGTATACTTGTCTCTGTTCCGAAAATAAAACTAAAGGTAAGGAATCCAATTTATACATGATACATAAAGATGAGGTACCTCAAATCCCATAATGTCTTCCGAATTAGGTTATGTTCCTAACAAAGTGTTCTAAAATTAAAGTTTGTCTGCTTTATTTGTGAATCATTATCCTTCATAGTCAAGGTATTTATTACATCTATTAATAGTTAATGATGATTAATGATTACTATTTCTCATTTCTTATTACATGATTTTAAATTTTATGTCACTTGAGTAAAATCTACATTTATCTGACACAAAATGTTTAAATGAACATACCTTGAGGACGACATAATAATGCAACATTTTCTCTAGCATCCATATTAACATATGATATTACTGCGTCCTCCAAAGCTTCATCAACATCTATATCATATGATACAAAAATAATAATTAATATATATACATGTGTAAAAATTACTACTCGGATACTTAGAACAATATTCGTTATGCCTGTATCGGATTGACTCATGTTGTTTCGTTGATTATGTGATGTGCAATTACGACCTGCGGGTTTAAATACATAAAATGAGATATGGCGAAAGCGAACAAAATTATACAATGTAATATATCATGTATATATTGATCATCACCAACTAAGTGCAACATCATTAACATGTATAATTCTACTTGGGCCGACTTCATTGTCATGAGTTCCTTGAAAATGTGATCTTGGAAAAGTCATATTTGTAAAATTTTAAAATGGAATTCTCGACTGACTGTTTATAGGGAGAGATGTTTGAGCTTGTCTATCTTGCTCCTTCCGCCGCCTATAATTTTCACGTCGTCTCGGCAAATGACTTTCTCTCATAAGAGGTATGGAGCAGAAAAGAGATAAAACTCCCACATCTTAGAGTTTATGGGTGTGCAACATATGTGCATATAAGTGATCAAGGAAGGAATAAGCTTGATCCAAAATCAAAGAAGTTCACTTTCATCGGCTATGGTAAGGATGAGTTTGGCTACCGCCTATGGGATGATGATAAGAAAAAGATTATTTGTAGTAGAGATATGATCTTCAATGAAAGAGTTATGTACAAAGACAGGCATAACACAACCATTAATGCCTCAAAATTAAATGACTCGGTTTATGCAGAGGTGGATGATAATCCCAAAAGTTCTATAGTTGAGAATCCTCGGTTAGAGGAATCAACTGAACAATGCATTGAGAAACAATATGACACATCAGAGACTTGTACTCCAACTTCTATATTGAGAAGACCTTCTCGACCTCATGTTCCCAACAAGAGATACATGGACTACGCGTTACTAACTGATGGAGATGAGCCTGAAGACTATGCAGAAGCATGTCAGACCACAGATGCTAATAAGTGGGAGCTTGCAATGAAAGATGGGATGAAGTCTTTAATCCCAACTAGGAATGGGAACTAGCTGAGTTACTCAGTGGAAAGAAGGAATTTCACAACAAATGGGTGTATTAGGTAAAATAGGATCGTGATGGTTCTAAGTGATACAAAGCTCGACTGATTGTCAAAGGATTTCAGCAAAAAAGGAGTTGAACACACTGAAATATTTGCTCCAGTTGTAAAGCTCGATACTATCAGGTCAATTTTAAATATTGTGGCCAACAAAGAGCTATACCTTGAGTAATTTCACATGAAAACTACATTTATTCACGGATACTTAGATGAGAAGATCTACATGCACCAACCTGAAGGTTTCTTAGAGAAAAGGAAACAGAATATGGTGTGCAAATTAAAGAAGAGCTTGTATGGCCTGAAATAGGTACACAAGAGGTAAATAAAGGAGAGTGAAGTCTCCGGTAAAGGAATTTCTCCACAATTCGAAGGAGAATGATTGTAAATTAATACTCATTAATCAATCGAAGGAGAATGATTGTAAATTAATACTCATTGATCAATCGAATTTTTCAACAATTCGAAGGTAAATGATTGTAAATTGATACTCATTGATCAAGAGAGATGTGAATAAGAAGTTGATTTGTCCTCTTAAGTTATTGATCCTAAATTAAAATAAATAAATTTGTATTTTTAAATTTTTCTTTTTAATTTTTTTTTAAATATTCAATTTATCTTTTTAAAAAGATAAATCTCTCTCATATATATATATATATATATATATATATATATATATATATATATATATATATATATATATATATATATATATATATATATATATGAGAAAGGCATGGAGAAACAACAAGGCATCGTACAAAGGACTAAGATCCATAAACAAGTAATTTCCGTACAATGACACATCCAAAAGAGCAGCAATGTAGCAACAATGGACCGACTCTGAAATTTACTGAGGATTTGGGGGACGGCTATTGGCAGCAGAGACCCTTGAGCCCCACTCAAGCAATTCCTTGCTTGTGTCATCCTTGTGCACAATCACTTCTATGAAACATAAGCTGTCTTTCTTTGGTCCTGTTGCTTTTGCAATTGCTTCTACTAGCTCCTCTTCCCAGAATACCTGAAAAATGAAACACCCATTAGTAACAAATCAGCATTTATATCCATGTTACAGTAGAATTTCAAGAACAACACATTACAATGACAAGAGAATCACCTTGGTAGTCCAACATTTTCCTTCACCGTTGTGAATTGCGTCAATCAATCCAGTGTAGTTCCAGTTCTTGATAACATTGTATGGCCCATCATGAATTTCTACCTCAATAGTGTATCCGCCGTTGTTTATCAGAAAGATGATGGTTTTCTGGCCACATCGCAGCATTGTTGATACATCCTGTGCTGTTACCTGCAAAGGATAACCAGAAAATTCAAAACCATGTTCAAGAATAAATTACATGTTGAATGAAATCATGCTTTAAGTAGTTATGCAAGACAAACCTGGAAGCTTCCATCGCCAATGCAAGCAATCACTCGCTTCTCGGGTACCGCTTGTGCATAGCCAAGAGTTGCACCAACAGACCATCCAATTGAGCCATATTGCATTTGAAACTCATACCTGTCAGCAAGATTTTATCAGCACTACAAACATAATGAAGAAAAGTTTTGGAAAATACAACAAATTACACTCTCTCAACACTTACCCACATCCCTCGGGCAATTTCAACTTTTGGCAGTTAAACCATGAGTCCCCTGTCTCAGCAATTACAGCTGTTTCACTAGACAGCATCTTTTGTATATGTTGGAACATAACATTAACTCTCAAAGGTTCTTTTGATGCAGACTTCAAAGGTGTCCCATCAGGGACAAATATCCTATGGTAATTTTCATATGCGACATTGTTGTGTTTGAGACGCTTTGCAAGTGCCTTAAGGAAATCATTCATCAACACACATCCAAATGCAGGTCCGTTAGCAATCACAACCCGATCGGGCATCACAATGATCGCCTTCTCTTTCTTGAGAAGAAGTGAATACCCAACCGAACTGTAGTCATTAAAAATGGGACCAGCAAACAAGTATGCATCAGCTGATTCAACAATCTCAGCACAGAATGCAGTACTCACAGCACCCCAATAAGTTCCAATGAAATGAGGATGGTGCTCCGGAACCATCCCTTTAGCCGATGGCATCACAGCTAGCGCGTAACCACTCGCATCAGCTAGTTCGACAAAGGCATCAGATGCTTTTGCTACCCTCAGTTTAGGACCACCTACTAGTACTGGCTTCACTGCTTTGTTTAGAAACTCCGCTGCTGCCTCAACTGCTGCTTCCAACCCCATCTGGTTAGACAATCTGAAAAACACCCAAAGCAAACAAACAAATATTAGATAAAGTTAAACCAAACACACCCTAATCACTGAAAGAAGAAAAAGAAAAAAACTTACTTTGGAGCGAGTGAAAAAGGGACAGGATCACGACTGAAAGTTGGGTGAGGAATTGCAGGCAAGTTACATCCAATGCTTATATAAACAGGCTTGCTCTCTTTCAGTGCAGTTGAGATTGCTGTATCAATCAACTCATGAGCATCTTCCAAATTATTCACCACAGCCTATTACAAATCAAACCAACCAATCAAAACAATCACCAAAACCTATGAAACACAAACACAGAGACACGACACTCACACATCTTTTTTTCAAGAGGTGTCGGTGCTGTATAAACCAAAACCCAATTTACAAACAACAACAAGCTAGTTTAAAACATGCAGTAAAAGATTCTAATCAAGAACTAACCTGGAAGCAAGTAACCGTTTGAAAACACCTCAACTCTTGGCTAAAATCAGGTAACCCAATGGTATGATGAAGAATCCTGTTACTTCCATAATCATTGGAGTTTGGTCCACCAACTATACAAATAAGCGGCAAATTCTCACTATAAGCTCCAGCTATAGCATTAAGAACACTAAGTCCACCAACAGTGAACGTAACCACACAAGCACCGACACCGCGTGATCGAGCGTAACCGTCGGCGGCATAGCCCGCATTGAGCTCGTTACAGCAACCGATTAAGTTAAGCCCCGGTTCATCGATGAGGTGATCGAGAAGCGTGAGGTTGAAGTCACCGGGAACGGAGAAAACGTCGGTGACGCCGACTTGGACTAGCCTACGTGCTAGGTGGCGGCCTAGCGTAGCGTCGGTGGAGGAAAACGGTGTTGATGGAATCGACGGCTGGATGCAGGATGTACTGTTTGCTTTAGCGCATGAAACGACGTCGTTGCTGGTTGGTTTGCTTAAATCTAAAGAGCCTAACCTTGTGTCCATTTTGTGAAAGGTTTGGTTTGGTTTGGTTTAAAAGTGAAATTTAGAAAGGAGTTTTTTTGTTTGTTGTTGTTGAATGGTTTCAAGATGGAAATAGAAAGAACCTAAGAGGTGTTATTTTTTTATACACACAAAAAAAGGGCTATGTGTTGTGTATTGAGAGAGTAAGAGTGGAAAGTGGTTGAGAGTGAGACCGTGGGAGGAACATGGAAATGGAAAGTTAACACCTGTATTAAAGAAGAAACCAGGGGCGGTTTGTGTTTTGCTTTATTATTATTATTATGGTGTACTATAGGGTATGACAAATTGGATTTGTTAACTTTATTTGTTACTGTTTGTGTTTTGTTTTTCTTCCTTTCTATAGAAATATTAATGAGGAAGGACCAATGAGGGTTCTAAATGATTCAAGGTGAGAAAGCAAATATCAACTTGGTTAAATATAATATGACTATATTGATTGAGGTGGCGTATTCCTTGAATAGAATAATTAGGGATAGTGTCGACATAATAGAATAGAATATGCGTCCTATTGAATTTAAGTGAAATCCTTTCTCAATTCTAGAATTATTGAAAATTAAAAAATATCATTCAAATTTTAAGATTTAAAGTGGGTTTTACAAAGAGATTTTAAATTAACTTAAATCAAATCAAATTCAAAAACATCCACCATGCATTATCATAAATTAAAAATATCAATTAAATATGATATTTAACTATGCATGTCACAATTTCATCAAATGTTTTTGGATGAATCAAACTTAAACATTCATATGAACAAATCTGATCAAGGTAACTCAAACACGAGTTGTCTCTTGATATAATATTAATCAAAGATCAGGGGTATTCGCGGTGCGGTTTGAACAATTTTGACGCTAAAAATCATCTGAACCGCAGGAGAAAAAACATGTAGTTTGGTTTGATTTGGTTGACTTTTAAAAATAAATTGAATCAAACCAAACCAAACAAATACAGTTTGGGTTGATTCGGTTTGTTCGGTTTTTTACAAGATTTTTATTGAGTCATATGTACACCTATAGAGAACAACATAACTTTGTGTTTAGGCATTCATACATTACCATATAACAATAAAACTCATCATATTTAGACAAAAACTTCTCATTTAATATAAAAAATATGATAAGACAAAAGTGGAATAATAAACATAAAATAGTAGCATAAAATAATATAAAAAATATTATAATAAAAAAGAAAAACGGAGGAGAGGAGAGATTATAGAAGATGAAAAAGAAAGAACATAAGAGATACGAGATTAGAGAAGAAAGATGCGATAAAAACATAATTGGAAGAGAAAACAATAACATAAAAATGAGAAAGTGAAAAGGAAATAACGACGAGAGATTAGAGTAGAAAAGGTGAGAAGTACATGGCAAATAAGATGAGAAGAATGTGCGATACTACAAAGAGAGATTTGAGAAGGTTAAAACTAGAATTCTAAGTGAGTAAGAGAATATTTCTAAGGTTAAGACATAATAAGTTTGCGTTTTAGGTTGGATGTGGGATAAGTGAAGTTTGGGTTGTAACATAATGAAGTTTGGTTTGGTTTATTTCGGTTTGCAAAATACAAACCGCAAACCAAACAAAACCGTACGGTTTTGTTAAAAAATGACATAAACACACCCGACCCAAATGCGATTTTTTACGGTTTTGGTTTGGGTTGGTTTGTTTTGCGGTTTTCTATTGGATTTGTTCGGTTTTGAACACCCCTACCAAAGACCGAGAATATGGTTCTCATACATCATCGTCGGTTGTCAAAGAACGATACTCGAGACTAACCAACATTCTTATGTCACAGTAGTTGAGACAATGATTGGTTTGGTTCTTCGAATTTGACAATGTAACATCGACATCGATTTTTAACAAATGGGGAGAAATCCTTTTTTGTATTAAACTTCATTTAGGTTAGAGTTCATTTTGATTGGGTCTGAGTAAGAAGAGTTCCGTGTTTTGCATTGTGAAGTGCGAATGAATCAAACATTTCAACTTATACAAGTTTTGTGGATTGTAGTTCACATAAACTATCAGTATGTTGTCTACCACATAACCATGTCTCGATAAGGTTCATATTCTATAATTCGAACTTAAAATTGAAGTGCTTGACATAGATTCAAATTCTAGAATCTGAAAGTGCAAAACACCCTTCAGTTTATTTTTTAATATATAATCAAAACATGTATTTTACAATATAATACATGTTTTGTTGATATTTGAACTTTTAATTTTCACAAATATCAACAATAATCATAACATGACAATTAAAAGCTATAGGGCTAAATTTGTTTTTTGTCCACCTAAATATCTCAAATTTTGTTTTTAGTTCCTCAAAATATTTCCTTCAAAGAATGGTCCTCCTAAAAAATTTCATTAACACTTTTGGTCTCTCCTGCACCTCAGCGACAATTTACAACCGATAGACTAAACTAACGGTAGTTTTAGCGATGATTTATTACCTAGCGATTGAATTAGTGACAATTTTAGTGACAATTTTAATATTAGGGACCTAAAGTGTGAATGGAAAATTTTAGGAGGACCATTTTTTTAAGAAAATATTTTGAGGGACTAAAAACTAAATTTGAGATATTTAGGAGGACCACAAATATATTTAACCCAAAGTTATATTATAATAAAAAAAATACTACAAAAACTGAAATTTAACATAATAAATAATATTTTGTACGAATACATAGTATCAAACGAGTTATTCTCATTCCTCTGAAATCTCTTGTGCCACAAGACATTCTAAGTCTTCCTTAAAATCTTCTTGACAACATCCTAAACTGCAAAAACCTCCTCTACAACCCACTAGACAATAACACACATGACAACTCTTAGATCCATTTGCTTGCATGGACTAGACTACCAACAATTTCCCCCACGTATTTTGCTACCTCATTTACCGTTGTTTCCTCCTCAACTAGTATTGACAACTCTTACTCAATTGTGGGAATCGGGTAGGGATGTGATGTCTTAAAATATCACAAGTGAATCCTTTTATGTATCCATGGTAGAAAGTTCAGTCAGTCCACTATCTTTGATCTTATCAGTGAACCATCTTTTGTTTGAGGTAATCAAATGAATAGTTTTTTTAGCCTCTTACAAATTTAAATGGGAGGTCAAAGAAGTGGGAAAAAAATAAAGAATAAATCATAAGCCATACAAAACAAGAAATGAAAATAAATTGTAAAAAATATTATATGGAAATATGCATTGTATCTATCCCATATTGGTATTTCTAGCTACAATGGTAAATTGTCAATATCAGTGTGTCGTACAAGCCTCTGGGATATGACTCACCCTAGACCCCAAGATCCTGCACCTTAGAAACCTCAAGTTGTGGCTCAAATGGTTTGCTATATCCACTTGGATCTTAAACTAACGATCCTTCCTACTATAGGTCATGGTTGAGTCTTTGTTCTCCTTAACACGACCCTTTAACATATTATTCATGTACATTACTGAAAATTGACAAAAACATGAACAAATCAAAATAAATGGAAAATAAATGGAAAATAAATGGATCTAGTTTGTTAAATTTTTAATTATAGAATTATAAAACATCCATAGTATGTGCTTAGATTCTATAATCCAAATGATGTTAGTAGACCACAAAAAGTCAAGTCAATATCATTAAATCATATTGTCGTCCTAAACTTGATAAATATATTTAACTTTAAAGATCATCATTCCCAACACTTATATTTTTCAATCTAAAAATTTAAAATATCTTTATTTAAACAAACATCCTAACATATGAATTACAATTCATCGATGAGTACAACACGTTCAATGAAATAGAAGTTTTAAAATATTACATTTCAACATAAAATACAAAATCCAACAATCATATCTAATTTAATTTCAATTACATATTCTGAGTAATAACATTTACTAAAAAAAGTCAATTCAACCAACCTACGACAATCTCAAAAAAATTAATTTAAAAAATATATATAACACAAAAATAGCTAAAATAACTAAGGCCAAAGCATGAATCATAGGTCAACCTCTCTAGCCATAACAATCAATATACTCATGAGTAAAATCATCTATGCCTAACATCAATGAAAATAATCCACAATTAAAGAGTGTCGCAACCTGAAAAAGGAGATGCGAAAAAACAACCGGCGAGAAAGAAATGACAGAAGAGTCGCCACCGCGCGTTATTCATCCCAAAGGAGGGAAAGGAAACGCTCGAAGTAAACCTGGAAAAAGGAAAGGAAAAGACAAGGTCTCGCAACCAAATCTTGGGTTCGGGAGTCGATTATGTGAAGGGAAGGTATTAGCACCCCTACGCATCCGTATTACTCTACGGGATCCACTCTTGTTGTTCTTGTCTAAAGGGTGTGGGTTTATCTAATGTACTATTTACTAAAAGAGGGGTCAAAAGAAAATGACTCGCACGGATGTCGCATCCACTGCATACGTATCTCATTTGAATATGAGAATCAGAGTCTTCGTAGCTCGGCTACCTATGGGTTAAAGAGGAGTGTGCTCGCTAAGACATCGCGTCTTATGCCTACGTATCTCATCTGGAATGAGAATCAGAGCAAGCCGTAGTTCGGCTACCTACGGGTTAAGGGTTGTGTTTTTTAGATGAACGACGTTACTATGCAATCTACCGGATGCTCGACCTTTAGAGACTTACTCGCCTGTAGTTGAAGGAGTTAACGTGTTCTTAGGAGAAGAAAAATCAATGAGTTTGTTTGTGTTTTAGGAATTCTCATGCAAAAAAGGAAGTCCTAGACGAAGGAACAGTGCTACCTTAATTGACATGCAAACGAAAGACTATACGAAGCCTAGCAATCCTATGGGGAGACGATCACATCATACAAAACAAACATGCATAAAGTAAAATGCCACCAAGAGGGCTCAAACATACATGGGTAGGGCTTTAGTCAAGAGGGGTCATATCAACCTCAACAAACATGCCATGGAATAGCTAATCAAATGGGCTCTTAACCACTGACATTGAAGGTCAGGGTGAGCAGATCAGAAGGGTAATGAGGATAAGACCTCATAGCTCTTAACCCTGGACAGGGTGAGCTCATGACAAAAAGATCTTGGGCTTTTGCTCTGAAGCATCGACACGTAGTGCGAGCATAAAGAACGACACACTGAATAACGGGGGATTGACTACTAATCCCTTTTATCCGTCAATTGCCTCGGAGGGAGGTCTTTAGCACTGATGCCTCTTCTTGAAGGTCTTTGGGCACAAAAGTAAACAAACAAAAGAAAACATTGCCTCCTATTGAGGTCTTCCAGCTAAGAAAGCGGTAAAATGCGGGAAAGATAAATGATCAAGAGATCTACCACACAGATAAAGATCCGAAGTAATAACAGCTAAAGAAATAAGAAACCTAGAGATCTCTCGAGCTGGCACCATCAAAGAAAGCAAGTCAATGCAGGTAATCAGAATAAATCTCCAAATGGTATCCCACAAATAAAGTGGAATGCCAAGCAAGCTATCCTTTCAGGAGTCATGTGAGCCCTCACAAAAAACTCAACAAACAGGTTAGAGTGACAAGATGTGGTGCAATCAAGAGTTTCCCCAAATCAAAATGTAACCACATGAATCATGCCATTAAAATTCACAAAAAGAGCTCACAAAAAGCAACCAAGTGTAGGAGGCCTAAACCTCTTGTCAAACACATGCATCAAAAGGGTATCAAAATTCAAAGTCAGAGGGCAAGGATCCACACATCAAGACATGACATACATACTAAAACATGTGCCCACATGAAAAACCTAATGATACCCACTCTTCCACATTCACCCATAATACCTCATACATTCAGAAATTTCAGGTTGAAAGTATAAAGTAGTGGAAATAGGGCATACCTGATTGGGGAGGATCGATTGAAATTGAATTGCACCGTTGGCTTTGCAGAACAATCTTAGGGTTTATATGAGAGGGAATTGGTTCTTTGCAGATGAGTTCCCTTCAGTCTCTGGAGGTTGCTCTGAATTAGTTAGAATCTCTCTAGGGTTTTTCCACTGATTTTTTTTTTAGAATTTATAACCTGATTTTCGTGGCTTTGTGGGCTCAAATGAGAGAGGTCCAAGTCCAAGATTTTTCTGTTATATTTTATTTATTTATTTATTTATTTTGTTTTTTTTTCGTTTTTTTTTTCAAAACGCGTGGGCTTCGCCTAGCGAGCATGACAGTTCAAGAAACTCCTCTGAGCGTAGGTGATTCTGGTGGCTTTTCTTGGGACTCGCTAGGCGACCCATTCTGCTCGCCTAGCGAGCATGACAGCTCATGAACAAACTTTTGCTCCTTCAAGATTAACGTTTTGACTGATGAATAGACCCCATTTGAACATGTTGGAAGTATCTCAAGTCATTCCCTTGTGTTGACTGATCACCCAGATAGGACCCACAAAGTGTCTTGGATGATATTCAAGCTTCTTGGATCTAATTCCGATTGACATGATAAAATGTAATATGAAATGTTTAAATGACCTAAAAATGAATGCATGAATGAGGGGGGCAAATTTTGAGGTATTACAGCTGCCCCTATTCAATCAACTGGAGACCCGAAAAGAAGATAGCAGCGACTTTCGCACTTTCGAAGTATCAAGGGATTGAATACAATAAAAGCCCGAAAATTTACACTGAAGTGAAGTGAAGTAACAATGCCTGTCAGAATCGGCAAAGAGGTGGTCTTGAAAGAAGAATCCGTCTGGTACGGTGAGAGTCAGTCTGAATACCGAAAAAGAATGTTAACCTGGATACCAAAATAAATGGTAACACAGAAATAACCATGGCCTGAATGCCGCTCATCAGTCTGAATACTAGAAATGACTTCGATCTGAACATCGGAAGATATGAGATTATTAATATCGGTCTGAACATCGAGAGGCTGGCCTGAATGCCACAAGTTGCGTCGACCTGAATGTCGGAAACTTCTTCGATCTGAACATCGGAAAACTGGCCTGAATGCCACTTCGATCTGAATATCGGAAAATTGGCCTGAATTCCACTTCGATCTGAATATCGGAAAATTGGCCTGAATGCCACAAGTTGCATCGACCTGAACGTCGGAAACTTCTTCGATCTAAACATCGGAAAACTGGCCTGAACGCCACTTCGGTCTGAATACCGGAAACTGGCCTGAATGCCACTTCGGTCTGAATACCGGAAACTGGCCTGAATTCCATAAGTTGCATCGACCTGAATGTCGGAAACTTCTTCGATCTGAACATTGAAAAACTGGCCTGAATGCCGCAAGTTGCATCGACCTGAATGTCGGAAACTTCTTCGATCTGAACATCGGAAAACTGGCCTGAACGCCACTTCGGTCTGAATACCGGAAACTGGCCTGAATGCCACAAGTTGCATCGACCTGAATGTCGGAAACTTCTTCGATCTGAACATCGGAAAATTGGCCTGAATGCCACTTCGGTCTGAATACCGGAAAAACTTCATGCCTGTCAGCATCGGCAGAAATAGGGAAAGATAATAGAGGCGGCGCATGGGCCAATGACACTTGCTGGGGATAATAAAGGTAAGTCATGAACAATCTTCAGTCTAAGTACTGGAAACAACTTCTGGCTTATCACTTGGGATACCGAGAATGTTTTATGCTTACATGCGTATGTTTGAATTTTTCAATGGCGTAATGCTCCATGAAAATGGAAATGCTACGCGATTTGGGAGGATGCAATGCAATATGATTCTACATGCAGGGATGCAAAATGCTGGGTAGAATGTCAAGCCGAGGCAAAGGAATCTGCTGGGGAAATGATCACCATCTTCTGGACCCTGACAAGGCTATTGGAGATGCACAACGCAAAGAACTCTGTGGGGAAATGACCCGCCACACGGTGTTCTAGCAATGACGAAATACCGAGACTCTGACTAGGGAGAGAACGGCACTGAAAACCTGCTGTTGGGGAAAGCGATAGTGGTTCTGGAAACCATAATCTGCGAGAGACACGACTTAGCAGGGGAAGCAAATGTAAAGGCAAATTTTCATACAACATACAATCATAGGTTTCGATGATGACAAATGACCACCATGGATGAATCGGCATTGTCGATTCCACTTCTACAAAACAAATGCAACATATCACCTATCATATCCTTTTCTATGCTCATCTAAAACTGCTATATTTCATACAACATATGTGGATAAAATGTGGTCATGACAAAATGCATGAAAACCACAAAACTATGAATTTTTGCAGATTTGCAGGGTTTGAGTCGACCTCAAGGTCAGCGCATGTGCCACGGGTCAGCGCATAACTTAGACCAATTGGTGACTAGTCAGTGCATGGTGGCTTGAGTCGACCACAGGTCGGCGCATGGCATAGTGCAGTTGGCCACGGGTCAGCGCATGGAAGACTTGAGTCGACCACAGGGCCGGCGCATGAAACTTTCATTTTCCCACGGGTCAGCGCACGCCGACATATGGTCGACGCATACTGAAGCATTCTTCAGGCTGTCCAAAATTGCAGGCCATGCATCGACGCATAGACCTTCTATGGTCGACCGCTCGTGCGCAAATTCAGTTTTTGATTATTTTCCACTTTGTTTGAAAAGCTGTTATTTTTGGTTGGTAAGTTGGTTACTATATATAGAATTTTAGTTACTTGTATCAACTAACATTTGTCAAATTGATTCAAGTGTTCAAAGAAACAAGAAAAAGTAAAATAGGTGTCCAAGATTCATCATCTTCATCTTCAACATCTCACAACACATCAACTACACACAACCATTTTTGAAGTGCTTTGTGATTGGTTAAAGGTGATAAGGTTCGAAGCCGAGATTGGGGAATCCGATTCGGGTTGAAGCTTGTGACAAGTTTTTTCTTGAATAAAACCGTTAGGGTTTTGTCCTCCAAGATTGGTTTGTGTTTGGGGGTTTTTGGACGAATTTCTTCATCAATTTTCAGCTGAGCGAAGGTGATTGAGAAGAGGAAGTCTTTGTCAATCTAGTAGCGGATTCAGTGAAATTGAAGGGAAGATTTCGGGTTCGATTTGTTGTAGCTGAGATCAGCCGGGCCGAGGGTTTGAAGAACGGAGGATTGTTCAACAAAGGGGCTGGAATCGGAGGTCTATCAACAACAATCGAAGGACTTAATTCACCTTGAATCAAGGAACAAGGAGTGGAAGCAACATTCAACATCTTGAGAGTTCTGTTGTATATTTGCTTTGCAATCCTTGTATAAACGGTTAAATTCAACAGGTGATATCTATTAAATCATCTCAATTCTAGTTTTAGAATTGAGGGCAGACGTACCCCGAAGCGAGGACGAAGGGGGGAACTGCCTCATCAAATCTTTGTCTTCTCTATTTTTCAGCATAGTTGTTTTTAGCTTAAAAATTAAGTGATTTTAGTATAAGCACTTTTATCAAACCTTGATATTAATTGAGTAAGAAGTTAAAACTCTGTTTTTGAATTCAAAGTACAATTAAATATTATACTAGACTAATTGAAATCTCTTACTCAATATAAATATCACTTGGAGTGTTTTTGCACACCAAGTGTTTGATAATTTGCCTAAACCAAAATTATCTTAGTTGTGTATCTAGTTTGGTTTGCTCTTTGAATCATTGGAACTAGGAATCCTAGCTAGTGAAACAAATCTTTGATTGTGTGACGAGTGTAGTGATTCGTATTTTACATTATCACTAATCCATAGGCTTGACGCATATCCGGTTTTCCAATAACAGTTCGTTTTAGACTATATTTTCCTCAGCCGCTTCCGCACTTAAAAATAAATTTTCAAAACCAATTTTAATTGGTAGCGCCGACTCAATTTTTAATTGGGATCTATTCAACCCCCCCTTTTAGATCCGTGCCATAGTCTAACAAGTGGTATCAGGAGCTCCGGTTCACTCCGTGCTTCAAAATATAACTTTGATAGAAAATGGCTAACGAACCTAAAGGGGCTTATAATAGAGCTCCCGTTTTCAATGGTGAAAATTATAGTTATTGGAAAGACTGTATGCGGGTGCACATAAATTCCATAGATAGAAAAATATGGAACGTTATTCTCAATGGTCCAATTGAAATAACCATGACCAATGAGAACAATGAATTGGTGCCTAAGCCCGAAGCACAATGGACCGATGATGATGAAAAGAAATACAATTATGATTGGAAAGCCAAAAATATCCTAATCTCCTCATTAGGTGTAGATGAATACTATCGTGTATCCCATTGTCCTACTG
Organism: Lathyrus oleraceus; assembly: GCF_024323335.1. Lineage (NCBI taxonomy): Eukaryota > Viridiplantae > Streptophyta > Magnoliopsida > Fabales > Fabaceae > Lathyrus > Lathyrus oleraceus. Next base: position 323,333,657 of record NC_066581.1, read on the forward strand.
CTAAGGCCATGTGGGATTCACTACAAATTGCCCATGAGGGGACGAACGATGTTAAGTTGGCAAGAATCAACACACTAACACAAGAGTTTGATCTCTTTTTCATGGAGCAAGAGGAAACCATTGCTGACATGCAAAAGAGATTTACTCATCTTATCAATCGATTATATTCACTAGGTAGGCCGGTTTCCAATGATGTTGCTACTAATAAGATCTTGAGATGTCTTAACAGGGAATGGCAGCCGAAAGTGACCGCCATCAAAGAAGCGAATGATCTTACCATATTAGACTTGACAACATTATTTGGCAAACTACAAGAGCACGAACAAGTACTCTTGAGCCTAGAACAACATGAAAAGAAAGAAAAGAAGGACAAAGCAAAGGTGAGTGAAAAGAAATCAATGGCTTTAAAGACTTCCTCCTCAAAGTCTCAAGCAAAAGAGCAAAGTGATTATTCCTCGAGCGACGAAGAAGAAGAGGACAAGAGCGAAGATATGGGGTTGTTCGTTAAACGTTACAATCGTTACGTGAGAAAGAATGGCATCCAACATTCCGAGAGGAACTTGGTAAACTTCCGGAAACAATCTAGGTACTCTAAAAATGATGACTCAAAAGGTAAAATGACTAGAGGGTCGTGCTATACGTGTGGAAAGCCCGGTCATTACAAACCGGACTGTCCGATGAACAAGAAGACAAAGGAAAAGGAATCATACAAATCACACAAGAAATCATCAAAGCCAAGGAGAGCATACATAGCTTGGGAAAGCGATAACGACTCCTCCGATGATGAAAGTTCTAGTGATGAAGATGAAAATGCAAACCTATGTCTCTCTGCTCATCAAAAGAACAAAAAGAAACAGGTACGACATGCTAAATATGAAAAATCCTCTAGTATGCCTCATCATGAATTACAAACTGCATTTGATACTTTACACTGTGAAGCTAAAGAGGCCTTTAAAAGGCTTGCCTCAAACAACAAAATTTTTACTCATTTAGAACAAAAAATTCGAGAATCCGAAAGGAAACTTGAGGCACTTAAGGCTTCTATAGTAGAAAGCACAAAAGCAGGTTGTGAGGACCTTAGAAGTAGAATGATGAACTTTGGGTGTGATACTTGTTACATTTGGCAAGGTGAAGTAAGAAACCTAAAGGCCAAACTTGACAAGGCTCTTGAGCCCAAGATTACCTTTGATATCGATAAATCAAACTTTCAAAAAATTATGGTTAATCCATATAAAAAATATAAATATGTTATAAAGGATGAAGATAGCAAAGGCAATCAAAATGTAAATTTCTCTTGTCTTTATTGTTGCAAGAAAGGCCACTCCATTGCTAAATGTAGATTTAGGAGATTTTTAGTTCCTAAAGGCATTTATCAATGGCTGCCCAAATGCAACCATTTCGTTCCTCACCATTCAGGACCCAATAAGCCATTGGGTACCTTCTCGTGTTAATTGCATTTCCATAGGTACAATGCCTCGAGACTACCGAGAGAAGATGGGTTCTCGACAGTGGATGCTCAAGGCACATGTCAGGAGACATATCACTCTTCATTGACTTCGTGGCTAAGAAGAAAGGATATGTAACCTATGGTGACAACAACCGTGGAGCAATACTTGGTAAAGGTAGTGTAGGTAATCCTTCTTCCACTATTATTTCTGATGTATTGCTTGTCGAAGGTTTTAAACACAATCTACTTAGCATCAGTCAATTATGTGACAAAGGATACAATGTATCGTTTTCAAAAGATTGTTGCAAAATTGTACATAATGATGATAAGAAGAGCATGTTTAATGGCCTGCGTGTGAATAATGTCTATATGTTAGATTTAAATGAAGTATCGTTAACAAGTGACAAATGCCTTGTAACAATGAGTGAAGATTCATGGTTATGGCATAGGCGTTTAGCACATGTTAACTTTGACTTACTAAACAAAATAGTCTCAAAAGATCTAGTCTTAGGTCTCCCCAAAATAAAGTTCACCAAGGATCACCTTTGTGATGCTTGTCAAAAAGGGAAGCAAACGAGGATCTCATTTAAATCCAAAAATATCGTTTCAACAACGAGACCTCTAGAACTTCTTCATATGGACTTATTTGGGCCGTCTAGGATTAAAAGTCTAGGAGGAAATTATTACGGTTTCGTAATAGTGGACGATTTTTCTAGATTTTGTTGGACTATCTTTTTAGTAAGCAAGAGCGATACGTTCGCCGCCTTTGAAAGATTTGCTAAGCTTTCCCAAAATAAATTAAATAAAAACATTGTTGAAATTAGAAGCGACCATGGGGGTGAGTTCGAAAACCATTTATTTGAAGAATATTGCGGTAACCATGGTATCGATCATAACTTCTCCGCTCCACGCACTCCTCAACAAAATGGGGTTGTGGAGCGTAAAAATCGAATTTTGGAAGAATTGGGAAGAACAATGATTAACGAAAGTGGTTTACCGAAATATTTTTGGGCAGACGCCATTAGTACGACGTGTTATGTTTTGAATAGGGTGCTCATTCGCCCCATTCTAAACAAAACACCGTATGAGCTTTTAAAAGGGCGAAAGCCAAATATTTCTCACTTACATGTTTTTGGTTGCAAATGTTTTGTATTAAATAATGGAAAGGAAAACTTCGGCAAATTCGATTCCAAGGCCGACGAAGGTATCTTCCTCAGATACTCTCAATCGAGTAAAGCATATAGAATATATAATAAACGATTACTTGCTGTGCAAGAGTCTATACATGTCACTTTTGATGAATCCTATCCGAGAAACGTCGGAAAGGGTAGCGTTGTTCATGGTGCAGGTACATCTACAGAAGACATACTCAAAGGTGGCGAGCCGGGGATTGATCAACCCGACAAAGTCAAAGTTGAGGAGGATAAAGATGTACACCATGAGGAAACCGAGGTAGCTCATCCGCCTTCAAACGATGATCTCCCTCAAGCTTGGAAGTCTCCCAGAGACCATCCAATCGACAACATTCTCGGAGATATCTCAAAGGGTGTTACAACTCGATCGAAGCTAAGTAATTTCTGTTATCACTTCGCTTTCGTTTTGCAAATGGAACCTAAAAACCCTAAAGAAGCCCTACTCGATGAACACTGGTTTTTGTCAATGCAGGAGGAACTAAATCAGTTCACTAGAAATGAGGTTTGGGACCTTGTCCCTCCTCCGCGAGATCATCGAGTAATCGGCACCCGATGGGTGTTTAGGAACAAGCTGGACGAAAACGGGGTAATAACCCGTAACAAGGCGCGTTTAGTTGCGCAAGGGTATAACCAAGAGGAAGGCATCGACTATGAGGAAACTTATGCGCCGGTTGCCCGACTCGAGGCTATACGCCTTCTCCTTGCCTTCGCTTGTGCGAAAGACTTTAAACTATTCCAAATGGATGTTAAGAGTGCGTTCCTTAACAGTCACATAAATGAAGAGGTCTACGTCGCACAACCTCCGGGTTTTGAATCTCATGAGTATCCTGATCATGTTTATAAACTAAAAAGGGCTTTATATGGTCTCAAACAAGCTCCTAGAGCTTGGTATGAGCGACTAAGTAAATTTTTACTTGATCAAGGTTACTCAAGAGGAAAGGTTGACACAACTCTCTTCATTAAACGTCAAGGAAAGCACTTGATATTAGTACAAATTTATGTAGACGATATTATATTTGGGTCTACTAACATGAATCTTGTGAGAGAGTTTTCAGATCTTATGCAGGGTGAATTCGAGATGAGTATGATGGGGGAGCTCACATACTTTCTCGGTTTGCAAATTAAACAACTCAAAGAAGGAACATTCGTGAGTCAAACAAAGTACTGTTTAGACCTTATCAAGAGATTTGACATGGCAAAAGCTAAGGCCATTGACACCCCCATGCCAACATGTACAAACTTGAATATAGATGAAAACGGTAAGAACGTAGAGGTAAAACGGTATAGAGGTATGATTGGATCACTTCTCAATCTCACTGCTTCTCGTCACGACATTATGTTTAGCGTGTGCATGTGCGCAAGATATCAATCATGTCCCAAAGAATCCCATCTAAAAGCTGTCAAACGAATACTTCGATACCTATCCGGTACTCCGAAGTATGGACTATGGTATTCCAAAGGTAATGATTTCTCATTGGTAGGTTTCTCCGATTCCGATTTTTCCGGTTACAAATCGGATAGGAAAAGCACCAGTGGCACTTGTCACTTATTTTCAAATTCTTTAGTCAGTTGGCATAGCAAGAAACAAGTTTCAGTTGCTTTGTCAACCGCCAAAGCGGAATACGTTGTTGTCGGTAGTTGTTGTGCTCAAATCCTATGGATTAAGCAACAACTATTGGATTTTAACCTCAAACTTGAACGTATTCCCATTTTTTGTGACAATACAAGTGCCATCAATCTTACCAAAAATCCTGTGTTGCATTCTCGCACCAAACATATCGAAATTCGACACCACTTTCTTCGGGATCATGTAGACTTTCTTTCATATTCGCCGAGAACTTGGTATTCTCGACATTTCTGAACGGGCGTCATAAACTGCTTGCTTTATCTTATTTCTTTTAACACTATAATCTTGTACTTCTAACAAGTAAATGTTGTTGCAAGCACAATTATATAGTTCATCAATGTAGCACCTCAAATTTGCACCCCCCATTCATCCATTCATTTCATTCTTAGGTCATTGACATTACATTAACATTACATTAACATTGCATAGCACATTGCATCTTATCAGTCAAGATTGGCATCAGGAGAATTCCTCAGTGAAAAAGAGCAAGGTTTTTCCATGAGATATAGGCCCTATGGTTGTTCTAGAGAACTTATATGAGCCAAGGTTCACTTTGAAGCCATTGTACCAAGTGCTAGAGGCTCAAAAGTCATCAGTGCAGTTTCAGGTAATCCGGGGCCCATAAAAATCAACTGCAAGTCAATTGAGGGTTAGGAGGTGGAGAAATGGTTTGAAACACTTCATTCATGTCCCAAATAGGTTTATTCATCATGTCAAACATCTACCTTGAAGATTTTGAAGCCAGATCAAAAGTTTCCCAAAATGGAAAGTGACCTGTATTTTCAAGTTTCCAAAAATGGCAAGTTTTGGACCAACTTCAGCTTGACTTTCCAACATCAAAGAAGCTTCAAATGAAATTTTGTCCAACATGAAAGTTGAAGATCTTTCTCTCCCATTTCCAAAAAGTTCTAGATCATGAGAATCTGATGAATGGTTGAGGAGATATGATCAAATCATCACCAAGTGTGCATGGCTAAAATGTTCTATGTATTGATACATACGAGTTTTGTATCGATCCATGCATGGCAAATTGTTCTATGTATTGATACATACGAGTTTTGTATCAATCCATGCATGGAAAATTGTTCTATGTATTGATACATACGAGTTTTGTATCGATCCATGCATGGCAAAATGTTCTATGTATTGATACATACGAGTTTTGTATCGATCCATGCATGGAAAAATGTTCTATGTATTGATACATACGAGTTTTGTATCGATCCATGCATGGGAAAATGTTCTATGTATTGATACATACGAGTTTTGTATCGATCCATGCTTGTATTAATTCTCTAAAATTAATCAAAGCTACAGTATGTATCGATGCATAATCCTTTGTATCAATACATAATTCTGTTTTGATCATGCATTGGCTACTGTTCACGTCCAAATGCTCCATGCACCTCCAATTTTCAAAATTTTGCCAAACACCTTATTTTCATTTAATCTCAACTAAACATGATTAATTTTGATTAAGAGTGGATTAACACAGAGTATATATACATAATCATAACAGAATTTTCACTTCTTCACCATTTCTAGATCTAGAACTTTTTCCCTCCATTTTTTTCTCTCAAGCATAATTCAAATTTTCATCACATAACTTTCCAATTTTCTTGCATATTCTTGTTCCCTGATATGGATTTGGTGTAGGTCGAGCTCTCAATTGCAGAATTTGGCCAAGAATTGTGTGGTGCAAGCTCAAGAACTCAAGTATGGAAGTTGATTGTTAAGCAAGATCTAAGCTGTTTCAAGCCTGAATTCACTCATCAATCTTCATAACAAGTGTTCTGGAGTAGATTTGAAGCTTGCCAAGCCTTGGATCGTGCATTTCAAGAAGCTGCTCTTCAAGAGGTTCAGTTTTCGAATCTCATAATTCTTAAATTCATTGACATGATAGCGTAGATCTTGTGTTGCTGATAAATCTGATGGAAATTTCATGTGAAATGGTGCATTATTGAGTGAGATACGTGTGATTAAAGTTTTGAGCATCAAACTTCTTTTGCTCGATTCTCTCTGTTCATGATGAATTAGGATTAGATTTTGGTTGATCTGTAATCTCCATTGCATAAGCTTTCGAACGGTATAGGTTTTGTTAAATTCTGGAAAATTCTGGAAATTGTTGCATGCGTGAATAGTAACCACCACTGTCTTCATGAAGAAGACGGTGGTTTCCGCCATTAGCGACGGCCTAGCGTCCGGTTAGCGTCCACTCTGGTTCGCTAGGGTTTTTCGTGTGAAACGACAGCGTTTCATCCAGCGAAGTCTCCCTCCATTCGATTCCGCCTGGCTGCATTTTTTCAAATTGCTTCTTATTTTCTTATTTCCCTCCAAATTTCATATACATGATCCATTTGATTTCAAATTTTTTTGCCAACTTCAAAAATGCATAATAAATTGAAAAATGATTTAATTAATTCCAAATTTTTTGTAGCATGATCCTATGTTTGTCTAGAATTTTTTGGTGGTAATTTCATGATTTTACACTTTCTGGATTTTGAATTGTGGCTGAGTATGTGAACATGTGTACATATGTGACATTGCCTTGTTCTTTCCATTGTGAAATGCTTGATATTGATCCAAATGACATGAAAATTTTCATGATGACTCTTAACATGTTGATTGACATTTTGGTTTTGGTTTGACATTTTTTCCATTTTCCATCCCTGTTTGGGACACATGTACTTTAGGTGTGACAATTTGTGTCACACAATTGGTTGGTTTGCTTATGCATTTTTATTTCCATATCAATTGATCTCTTCTGTTTACAATTTTTGGTATGCTAATTGTGTTTGATGTGTTGAATGCTCATGAAAATTTCCAGAATTGTTTGAGCCGTTTCTGATTTAATGTGCATTTTCTCATCTTGCATGTCCAATTGATGATCATGTTGTGTGCATTGCCTTCTCTTGGTTGAATGATGACCTTGCTTGATGATTTTGATTTGTTCCTTTTTAGGACATATTCATGATTGATTAAAGATGATTCATGTTGAGTTTTAGGTTCTGTTTTGAATTTTTTCCTCACTTTTGACCCTAGGCTTTGCCTTAGGGGTTTGGACTCACATTTTGGGTTGTGCATTTCAGGTTTCAAAGCAATTAGCCACATTGGTTGATATGATCTCATCACTTGAGATACAAATTATTTTGGTTGATTAACCTTGCTGTTTTGTAGGTCTTGGGGATGGTGAATCAATTTAGTTTGCTTGCACCTTATGCCTTGCACCATTGTTGTCTGATAATTGGTTGTCTGACTGTTGTTGGTTGTTTAGTTTGTCTGAACATAAATATTGACTGTTTTAGCTTTTCTTACAGGTACTTTAGCCGCCTTAACTCATTACTTGAGTTGCTTTGATTTGCTTGTGGTTGGCATACCACTTAGGTAAATTCCTTGATCTCCATGTAGTCTGGAAGACCTGTCATGTTATGTTGGCAGACACCTGTCTGAAGCCCTCCTTAAGAGGCAATGTTTGTGCTTGTTTAATTTTGTGCCAAGCAGGTTAAGTCCTCTTAAGAGGCAATTGGCAGATAAAAGGGATGTGTAATCCATCCCGTGCTACTCAGTTGTGTCTTTCATCTTGCTCACACCATGTGTTGATGCACTTTGAATAAAAACCCAAAATCTTGTTGTGTCAGTCATTGTGGAGTAGAGTTCCTGATTCTGGACTCCCACACTTTCAATGTTTCAAGCTCTCCCAGGCCAGGGATAAGAGCTGTGAGGTCTTACCCTCACTTCCCATTTCATCTGCTTCACCCTAACTCTCAATGTTAGGGTTAAGAGCTCAAAACACCCTTTCCAGTTGGCTTGTTTGTCGAGGTTGATATGACCCCTTGACTAAAGCCCAGCCTTGTATGAGCCATTTGTTTGCATATAGTGTGTGTGCTTGCTCTCTTGTGTTTGTGTTTGCTTACTTAATGTTTAGGCTAGCTTGCTTCCTGTGCGAGTTAGGACTAGAGACCTCAACATAGGGATCGTATGCATGACAATTTCTAGGCTCGAGTCGTAGTCTCCCTAGTAGCTTGTTATCTCCCTAGTCTCTGGTTAGGATAGTTTCTTCTCTGTTAAGGGGAACTACGTCGCCCTGATCCTCATACCAGATGAGGTACGTAGGCAGGAGACGAGCTGATCTCTCCGGGCGCCCTTTTTTCTTTTTCAACCCTCTTGTGTGTGTGGAGTCTGACGTAAGTCCAGCGATTGGAAGTCGGTTTCCCGTGTGAGTTTGTTTGCTTGGAGTCTGACGTAAGTCCAGCGATTGGCAGTCGGTTTCCTGTTTGTGGTTGTTTGTTGGAGTCTGACGTAAGTCCAGCGATTGGCAGTCGGTTTCTTGTGTGTGGTTGTTTGTTGGAGTCTGACGCAAGTCCAGCGATTGGCAGTCGGTTTCCTGTGTGCGTCTGTTTGTTGGAGTTTGACGTAAGTCCAGCGATTGGCAGTCGGTTTCCTGTTTGTGTTTGTTTGGCGTGCGTTAGCCGAGCTACGAGTGCTCTGATTCTTCTCTGGTTAGAGAAGATACGTATACATAGGATGCGACATCCTAGCGAGCACGTTTTCCCTTGTCCCCGAACTACGTTAACTCTGATGTTTGTCTCTGACAAACTACGTAGGCCTAGGATGCGACATCCTGCTGAGTCCCGTTTCTTCCATCTTTCATCTGTGTTTCAGTCCAGTTTTGTGCATTCTTTGAGCAGTTTCTTTAGCAACCTTTCTTCTATTCTTTTTTAGCGTGGATCCCGTCGAGTACGACGGATGCGTAGGGGTGCTAATACCTTCCCTTCGCATAACCGACTCCCGATCCTATCAATCTCTGGTCGCGAGACCATTCCTTTCCAGGTTTACTTCGAGCGTTTCCTTTCCCTCCTTTGGGATAAATAACGCACGGTGGCGGCTCTGTGTCTTTTCCCGCCGGTTTTTCGCGTAATGCGATAATCAAGTTATTCCGGCATGGCATCAAGGTGATATTGTTCCTTATCTTTCTCTCTCTCCCAAACTTCATAGTTAAATGGTTGTACTACATGAAAATATTGTACATATATGTATCGTTTCTGATGCCATATCTGTTTGGATGTTTAAATGTTGTGTGGCATTCTATTTATGCATCGAACATGTGAGCATATGTGCATAATAGTGAAAATTGCAAATTTTGCCTGTATGAGTCGACCATAACAGGGCAACGGTCGACGCAAGCTTTAAAATTGTCTTCTTTTTAAAAAATTAAACAGTATGCGCCGACGCATGCAGAGGTATGGTCGACGCATCGCTCAAAAATTCAGTTTTTCTGCAGAAAACCTTCAAACTTCTCATGCATCTACATTCAAAATTCTCATTAAGTATGCATTTACATTTCAAACTTCCCACTACATTGTGAGTTGCATCTACCTAGTGTCTATTGTCCCTTGGTCTTTCCTCTTCCTAAAACCCTAAATCCTCACCTACAAAAAGGGGAAACCTCTCTACAAGCATGAATGAACGGTATGCAGCATTTACCGAAACGTTTGAACGCCAGGAACGGTCAGTCGACGGGGGTATCAAGTATCTAGGCGGTATTGCTGAACAAATATCATCTCTGGCTGACCCCTACAGAAACCCGTATATATGTTACCATCGAGGACGACACCATTACGACATAGGACTGCATATGCATCTGAACTTTTTTGTTGTTTGACTGAATTAATTTTCTGTTGTGCTCGTTTGTGCAAATCCAATTTAATGTTATCTTCTTTTTATTTGTTCAGTAATGATATTTGGTGTGATATTGTTATCTGATTCCCTATCTCCTGTTGAATTTTATGTTACGTTGAATAATCGTTCCTTTTCTCTTTTTGATGTTGTCAAAGGGGGAGAAGAGATACAAGCAGCCAAAATATTCACAACAATTAATAGTCGGTTTTGCAGATAGCCTTAGATTACAAAAGAAAGGGGGAGTATGCATAATGTGTGTAAATAGTGCATGTTGTTTTTCTCTTTGGCTTTACACAAGTTGTCATCATCAAAAAGGGGGAGTATGTAAAAGCAAATTGTCATACAACATACAATCATAGGTTTCGATGATGACAAATGACCACCATGGATGAATCGGCATTGTCGATTCCACTTCTATAAAACAAATGCATCATATCACCTATCATATCCTTTTCTATGCTCATCTAAAACTGCTATATTTCATACAACATATGTGGATAAAATGTGGTCATGACAAAATGCATGAAAACCACAAAACTATGATTTTTTGCAGATTTATAGGGTTTGAGTCGACCTCAAGGGTCAGCGCATGAGCCACGGGTCAGCACATAACTTAGACCAGTTGGTGACTGGTCAGCGCATGGTGGCTTGAGTCGACCACAGGTCGGCGCATGGCATAGTGCAGTTGGCCACGGGTCAGCGCATGGAAGACTTGAGTCGACCACAGGGTCGGCGCATGAAACTTTCATTTTCCCACGGGTCAGCGCACGCCGACCTATGGTCGACGCATACTGAAGCATTCTTCAGGCTGTCCAAAATTGCAGGCCATGCATCGACGCATAGACCTGCTATGGTCGACCGCTCGTGCGCAAATTCAGTTTTTGATTATTTTCCACTCTGTTTGAAAAGCTGTTATTTTTGGTTGGTAAGTTGGTTACTATATATAGAAGTTTAGTTACTTGTATCAACTAACATTTGTCAAATTGATTCAAGTGTTCAAAGAAACAAGAAAAAGTGAAATAGGTGTTCAAGATTCATCATATTCATCTTCAACATCTCACAACACATCAACTATACACAACCATTTTTGAAGTGCTTTGTGATTGGTTAAAGGTGATAAGGTTCGAAGCCGAGATTGGGGAATCCGGTTCGGGTTGAAGCTTGTGACAGGTTTTTTCTTGAATAAAACCGTTAGGGTTTTGTCCTCCAAGATTGGTTTGTGTTTGGGGGTTTTTGGACGAATTTCTTCATCAATTTTCAGCTGAGCGAAGGTGATTGAGAAGCGGATTCAGTGAAATTGAAGGGAAGATTTCGGGTTCGATTTGTTGTAGCTGAGATCAGCCGGGCCGAGGGTTTGAAGAACGGAGGATTATTCAACAAAGGGGCTGGAATCGGAGGTCTATCAACAACAATCGAAGGACTTGATTCACCTTGAATCAAGGAACAAGGAGTGGAAGCAACATTCAACATCTTGAGAGTTCTGTTGTATATTTGCTTTGCAATCCTGTATAAACGGTTAAATTCAACAGGTGATATCTATTAAATCATCTCAATTCTAGTTTTAGAATTGAGGGCAGACGTACCCCGAAGCGAGGACAAAGGGGGGAACTGCCTCATCAAATCTTTGTCTTCTCTATTTTTCAACATAGTTGTTTTTAGCTTTAAAATTAAGTGATTTTAGTATAAGCACTTTTATCAAACCTTGATATTAATTGAGTAAGAAGTTAAAACTCTGTTTTTGAATTCAAAGTACAATTAAATATTGTACTAGACTAATTGAAATCTCTTACTCAACATAAATATCACTTGGAGTGTTTTTGCACACCAAGTGTTTGATAATTTGCCTAAACCAAAATTATCTTAGTTGTGTATCTAGTTTGGTTTGCTCTTTGAATCATTGGAACTAGGAATCCTAGCTAGTGAAACAAATCTTTGATTGTGTGACGAGTGTAGTGATTCGTATTTTACATTATCACTAATCCATAAGCTTGACGCATATCCGGTTTTCCAATAACAGTTCGTTTTAGACTATATTTTCCTCGACCGCTTCCGCACTTAAAAACAAATTTTCAAAACCAATTTTAATTGGTAGCGCCGACTCAATTTTTAATTGGGATCTATTCAACCCCCCCTTTTAGATCCGTGCCATAGTCTAACAAGTGGTATCAGGAGCTCCGGTTCACTCCGTGCTTCAAAATATAACTTTGATAGAAAATGGCTAACGAACCTAAAGGGGCATATAATAGAGCTCCCGTTTTCAATGGTGAAAATTATAGTTATTGGAAAGACTGTATGCGGGTGCACATAAATTCCATAGATAGAAAAATATGGAACGTTATTCTCAATGGTCCAATTGAAATAACCATGACCAATGAGAACAATGAATTGGGGCCTAAGCCTGAAGCACAATGGACCGATGATGATGAAAATAAATACAATTATGATTGGAAAGCCAAAAATATCCTAATCTCCTCATTAGGTGTAGATGAATACTATCGTGTATCCCATTGTCCTACTGCTAAGGCCATGTGGGATTCACTACAAATTGCCCATGAGGGGACGAACGATGTTAAGTTGGCAAGAATCAACACACTAATACAAGAGTTTGATCTCTTTTTCATGGAGCAAGGGGAAACCATTGCTGACATGCAAAAGAGATTTACTCATCTTATCAATCGATTACATTCACTAGGTAGGCCGGTTTCCAATGATGTTGCTACTAATAAGATCTTGAAATGTCTTAACAGGGAATGGCAGCCGAAAGTGACCGCCATCAAAGAAGCGAATGATCTTACCATATTAGACTTGACAACATTATTTGGCAAACTACAAGAGCACGAACAAGTACTCTTGAGCCTAGAACAACATGAAAAGAAAGAAAAGAAGGACAAACCAAAGGTGAGTGAAAAGAAATCAATGGCTCTAAAGACTTCCTCCTCAAAGTCTCAAGCAAAAGAGCAAAGTGATTATTCCTCAAGCGACGAAGAAGAAGAGGTCAAGAGCGAAGATATGGGGAGGTACAGCAGTGAGAGCCTGCTGGGGATCGAAGAATCCAATGCTCTGATCAGCTCTGTAGGGATAAGATACCAACTTCGACTGTTGGGGGAAAACATTCACGATCATCGGCTGGGAACCTTAAGGAAATGCCCCGAGGGTACCTGTTCTGAATAGACGATCTAAAGCACTTAACACTTACAAAAATTTTAAATGTTTATTAAGCATGTACCTGTAAAGCTCTTATGTTTCATGATGCAATGTTTATCAAAAATTCGGACGTCATTTTTACAAACAAAATAGTAAAATGAAAATGAAAACAGAGATATACTGAATAACATGATTTTATTGATTGAATGGCCTTTGAATAGGCATTTACATCAGGAAGTAATCCCTGGAAAGAGGTAATCGCACAAAAGATAAAAATAGAAATTAATCTAATGGCAATGTGAAATGGATTTCTATTGGGTTCCAATTCTCCTATGACTTGCTCGTCTTCAAGATCCTCCAGATGATCAGTTTTCTAAAAAGAGTGATTGGATTGTTTCTTATCCTTCAAAAGTTTCCAGTCATTGACACGAGATGAGATTCGGAACTACTCAGAACGCAGTCATTCGTTTAATCCCTAACTTTTGCCTGGATCGCCCTTTTCGGGTTTTCAATCCACCGGGATACCCATTTTTGCCTAAGTTGCCTTTTCAGGTTTTCAACTTATCGGGTGTACGATCTTTTCATTTTTAATCCCTAATTTTTGCCCGAACCTTTTCATTTTCTTGGTTCGTCGGGATGTGTCGCATTACGCGAAAAAACCGGCGGGAAACAAGAACAACAGAGCCGCCACCGTGCGTTATTTATCCCAAAAGAGGGAAAGGAAACGCTCGAAGGAAACCTGGAAAAAGCATGGTCCGCGACCAAAGAGAATGGGATCGGGAGTCGGTTATGCGAAGGGAAGGTATTAGCACCCCTACGCATCCGTCGTACTCGACGGGATCCACGCACAAAAGGAAGGAAAATGGTTGCTAAAACACTGCTCATAAACAAACAAAACTGGCTGAAAGAGACACAAGAAAACAAACAAGACGGACTCGGCAGGATATCGCATCCTGGGCCTACTTAGTCTATCAAGCATAGACATCAGAGTCGAAGTAATTCGGACTGGGGAAAACACATGCTCGCTAGGATGTCGCATCCTATGCATACGTATCTTCTTGGACGAAGAAGAATCAGAGCATTTGTAGCTCGGCTCACGCACGCCAAACAAAACCACACAAACACGGGCAAACATGGAACCCGAATGCCAATCGCTGGACTTACATCAGCTTCCGAACCAAACGCACCCACACTGGAAACCAGATGCCACTTGATGGACTTATACCGGACTCCAAGCACACAACAAGAGGATACGGAATGCCAATCGCTGGTCTTACATCCATCTCCTGACTCACGCAAAGACAAAACAAAAAGGGCGCCCAGAGAGATCAGCTCATCTCCTGCCTACGTACCTCATCTGGTATGAGGATCAGGGCGACGTAGTTCCCCTACGAAGGGACACAGGACTAGCCTAACCAGATAACAGAGGGAGACACAACTAGGGAGACTACGACTCGAGCCTAGATGTTATCATGCAAATCATCCCTAAGTTAAGGTTTCTAGCTAACTTGCACAGGAAGCAAGCTATCCTAAACATGACTTGCACAGGAAGCAAGCCAAACTAAACCTAACTTGCACAGGAAGCAAGCTAAAACAAACACACAGGCACAAATAGCACACACTATATGCAATCAGTTGGCTCAATCAAGGTTAGGTTTCAGTCGAGGGGTCATGTCAACCTCGACAAACAAACCACTGTAACAGGGTAATGTTAGCTCTTAACCCTAACATTGAGAGTTAGGGTGAAGCTGATGAAAGGTGAGTGAAGATGAGACTTCACAGCTCTTATCCCTGGCCTGGGAGAGCTTAAGACAATGAAGTGTGGGTCCAGAAAGTGGGAACCCTTCTACACTTGTGACTGACACAATGTACAATGATCTTGGGCTATTATCTGCAATGCATCAACACAGTAGTGTGAGCAAAGCAGATGACACACAGAATAACAGGGGATGGATTGCACATCCCTGGTATCTGCCAATGCCTCTTCACTTAGGAGGTCTTTGGATATGTACAAGGACAAAAGTAACCAAACACAAACATCGCCTCTTAAGGAGGACTTCAGACAGGTGCCTGGCCAAGTAACAGGCCAGGTCTTCCAGACTACATGGAGTTAGGATGTTATACCTCAAGGCTCAAGCTATCAAGCAAAGCAAGAGCAAGTTCACAAGGGAACTAAAGCAACTAAAGTACCTGAAAACAATCCAAGATAATCAGTACTAAACTCAAACAGAAATCAAACAGCAAATGTCAACAGTTAACTGTACAACTGTACACAAGCAAACAACAGTCAATGCACAAAGGTGCAAGCCTTTAGGCACAAGGTACAAGTCTCAAACCCTACAAAATAAACCAAAGTTAGTCATCAACAATCAATAGGTCAACTCCGATTGAGTAAGCATCATTAAGCATGGCAATTGTGCCCTTTGACTTGAAACAAAACTCAAATGTGAGAGCACAAACCACTAGTACAAGACTAGGGTCAAAATGAGAGCAAAAAGTCAAAACAGAACATGAAACTTATCAAAAGTCAAGATCAATCAATTAATAACCAAACCCAAGTGGTTTCACATTCATATCATTCATCATTATCATTTCATGAACCAAAGAGTACAAAACATGCAATTTAGAACCTCAAAGAAGCAAACAGAAAGATTCAACTCAAACCAATTCATAATCATTTCAATAAATCCTCAAAAAATTCATGGTCAAACAGCATTTATGACATGACAATCATACCAAATTTCAGCTCAATTGGATCAAGGGAAGCAAGTCAATGAAATTCAAAAAGTTCAGACAAGTTTAAACAAGTCAATACAAGGCATCAAAACATGCATCCACTTTAACCAATCATAAAACAGAGACAAATCATGATAAATGAATGGGACCAAAGCCATGGCAAACTTCAAAATGTCTATCATATCCATGTCAAATTTCAAATCCATCCAATTAATAATCAGAATTTCACAAATCAAATACAAACATGTCTCACAAAAAGTTAACAAATGACTAAACAGCAAATAAAATCCCAATCAAATAGGAAATGGATTCAAAAATTCCAGAAAAATTCACAAGCATTCTCAACATTCACTAGTATCCTCATGCAAAAATCCAGCTCAATTCAAGTTCAATAGGCATTGCAAATAAAATCAAGAAGATGCACAAGGAATGGCATGGCACAAAATGCAACACCTACAAAGATCATGTCATAACTCTCAATCCAGGAACTCAAAAATTACAAACCACGTATCAAAATGACCAGGAATGAGTCTAATTTAAGCACAAAAAATTTCATGAATTTCTAATGAAGTATCAAGATTTTATGATCAAAAGAGTGAGCATGGTGCACAAAACATACATGATCAAAACCATTAGACCAAATTAAGAAACAGCCGTGCACAACTTATGTTATCATGCTAGTAAAAAACTAGAGGAAAATGGAGATCAATGCAAAAACTCCCATTCAATTTGGATCATCCATTGATTTTATATGAATTTTAGAAGATTGTAAAGGAAATGAAATAAAAATTGAAATAAGGAAATGAAATAAAATGATTTAGGAATTATTTAATGGACTGAACAGTGTCGGGGCCAAAACGCCCTGTATCACTAACCCTCCGTGGCCGCTTGACCGAGTCAGCGCGCTCCAGCCAATCAATACACTCGCGTGGCAGTGCGCTGGACCACTGCATGAGCGTCATTCTCGCGAACACATGCAGGACGCGACTGAAACATTCCAACGGATCAAACAGTAAAATCTGGAAACAAAATTTCCAGCCTCCATCGTATTCATCCAACCAACACCAGATCAAGAACAAATTTCTGGTAAATCGAATTTAAGCACATCATCGTGTAGCTCTCACTTCATACATCACGAATCCACATTCCATTCATCAAGAAACAAAAAGGCAAGCATGGATCGAAGCAAATAAATTCAGCATCACAAGATTAAATCAATGATATCTCACTCAATACTCAACGAAAATCAAAAACATAAAGTTCAGTGTACTCATGGCAACAAGATCTATCAAATACACATCCTAATTTTAACAAATACAAGGTTCGAAATCCAACCTTCAAGAAATGACAGAGTTGAATCTGGAGTTCTTTGGTCGTGTAAGCGCGAAACAGACGCTTAATGATGATGGAGAAGGTGAATGAACGATGTAATTCAGCTCAACAATCCTTGAAGCAGCTCCAATCTACACTTGCCATGGAAGAAACTCAATGTAACAGTTCTTGAATATGCTCTACAGTGGCGAATTTCTGCTTGCAAAAGCTTCAACAATACTTGGAGATGAAGGATCCTTGAAGAACAGCACAAGTTTCTTTGGAAAATTTGCAGAAAAAATGAAATGAAAAGTTGAGAGAGTTTTGGATTTTTGATTCTAGATCTGAGATGAGTGAGTGCTAATGTGTTTTCTGTTAGGGTTTCATTTATATATCCTCTGTTAAGCAAAACCTTAAACATGTTTAGGCATTTGGCAAGTAGAATTAGTGGAAACAAAAGTTTATGCCAAGTTGATATTTCCACCTCTATGCATGGTGTGCATGCTACAATGCACGAAAATGGGCCTAAACATATTCCAAATATCATTTTCAGTCAAATGCAATTGGTAGAAAGTGTAGAAAATGTTTATTTTGAAAGTCACTTTTTTACCCCTCCCTTTTTAAATTCAAGCCACTTGAAAAATGCCATTTTGATTGGATGACTTTTGATGAAATGTGATGAAGGATTTGGATAGAACATGTCAAATGTGACTTGTAGCAAAAAACCTCACTCAATTTGGCCAAATGGTTCAAGAGTTATGCCACTTTGAAGTTCAAAAAATCTTGACAATGATTTGATCATAACTTGCCAACCACACATGAGAAATGAGTGTTCTTGGACTTTTTGGAAAGGTGAGAGCAATATATTCAACTTTCATGTTGGACAAAATTTCATTTGAAGCTTGTATGATGATGTAAATTTGAGGAGAAGAACTTTCCGTTTTTGGCAATTTCCAATTACAGGTCACTTACTATTTTTGGAAACTTTTTCATCTGACCTCAAATTCTTCAATCTTGATCTTTGAAATGTCAAATGAGACTTGTGTGGACATGAATGAAGCCTTTCAAACCATCTCCCACCTTCAAATCCTTGATTTCAGGCACAGTTGACTTTGGTTGACTTTCTAGGGTTTCAGATGAACTTCAGCTTGACTGATGACTTCTGAACATCCAATCCTTGGCCAAACCACTTCAAAATGATCCCTAGGTCATATGAACTTAATGAACCAATCATAAGGCTTTGTTTCAATAGGAATTGCACATGCTTGCTTGCTTGACTGATCTCCTGATCATCTTGACCTAATTTTGTCTGATGACTTGTACTTGGGCAAAGGACAATGCAATGCTATGTAGTGGACTATGTTATGTCATGACCTAATATGAAAATGTATGTACAAAATGGTAGGTGCAAATTTGAGGTGCTACAGGATGCCCATTTTTTGCCTGGACTATTCTTTTTACTGTCCAGCGGGTCTATTTTATGCGAAGTATTTCTTAACTGCGTCTGAGTTCACAGGGGAAGTGAAGTTTTCACCATCCATCGTTACAAGCATTAAGGCCCCACCATAAAAAACCTTGGTGACAATATACGGTCCATCATAGTTAGGAGTCCACTTGCCTCTATGATCTGTCTGAGGAGGAAGGATCCTTTTCAACACCAAATCTCCGACCTGGAAGCATCGATGACGCACTTTCTGATCAAAGGCTCTCTTCATTCGACTTTGATACAACTGCCCATGACAAATGGCTGCCATTCGCTTCTCTTCGATAAGACTCAACTCATTGAACCTTGTCTGAATCCATTCAGCTTCGTCTAACTTGACATCCAACAGGACTCTTAGAGAAGGAATCTCCACTTCAACAGGTAGGACTACTTCCATACCATACACAAGGGAGTAAGGGGTTGCCCCGGTCGACGTACGTACTGAAGTACGGTACCCATGCAAGGCGAAGGGTAGCATCTCATGCCAATCTCTGTACGTAACGACCATCTTCTGCACAATCTTCTTTATGTTCTTATTTGTTGCCTCAACAGCACCGTTCATCTTAGGGCGGTAAGGGGAAGAATTGTGATGCTGAATGTTGAAGTTCTGGCACAACTCCTTCATCATTTTGTTGTTGAGATTAGAACCATTATCAGTAATGATTCTTTCGGGAATCCCATAGCGACAAATGATTTCTTTCTTGATGAAACGGGCAACCACATGTCTGGTGACATTCGCGAACGATGCTGCTTCGACCCACTTGGTGAAATAGTCGATGGCAACAAGGATGAAGCGATGCCCATTGAAGGCGGTCGGCTAAATCTTTCCAATCATATCAATGCCTCACATAGAAAAAGGCCACGGTGAAGACATCACATTCAAAGGATTTGGCGGCACATATACCTTATCAGCATAAATCTGGCATTTATGACACTTCCGAGCATATTTGAAACAATCAGATTCCATGGTCATCCAGTAATAACCCGCTCTCAACAATTTCTTAGCCATTGCATGTCCGCCGGCATGAGTATCGAAGGAGCCTTCATGAACTTCCTGCATTAACATGTATGCTTCGTGTCTATCCACGCATCTGAGCAAAACCATGTCGAAGTTCCTCTTATACAGCACATCGTCTTTGTTCAAGAAGAAACTGCCTGCCAATCTTCTCAAAGTCTTTCTATCATTGTTGGATGCCCCTACAGGGTACTCTTGATTCTTCAGAAAGCACTTGATGTCGTGATACCAGGGCTTGTCGTCAACTACCAGTTCAGCAGCAAACACATACGCGGCCCTGTCGAGGCGCATCACATTGATCCTGGGAGCGTTGTTCCACCGAATCACGTTGATCATGGAGGATAGAGTGGCAAGAGCATCTGCCATCTGGTTCTCATCACGAGGTATGTGATACAGCTTTACTGTTGTGAAGAAAGTCAATAGTCTTCTCGTGTAATCTCTGTAAGGGACCAGATTGGGCTGGAGGGTGTTCCAATCACCATTCACTTGATTGATCACTAGAGCTGAATCTCCGAAGATGTCCAGAGTCTTGATTCTCAAATCAATGGCTTGCTCAATACCCAAGATACAAGCTTCATACTCAGCTTCATTATTTGTGCACTCAAAAGTCAGACGAGCGGTGAAAGGCATGTGGGCACCTTTCGGAGTAGTAATGACAACGCCAATTCCACTTCCTCTGGCATTGATAGCCCCATCAAACAACAAAGTCCACTTTTCGTCTGGATCAGGTCCCTCCTCAACAACTGGCTCTTCACAGTCTTTCATCTTGAGGAACATGATGTCTTCATCTGGAAAATCAAACTTCATCGGCTCATAATCATCAATCAGCTGCTGAGCAAGATAGTCTGACAGAATACTCCCTTTGACGGCTTTCTGGGATGTATACTGGATATCGTACTCTGTCAGTACCATTTGCCAACGAGCAACCCTTCCGGTGAGAGTTGGCTTCTCGAATATGTATTTGACTGGATCCATCTTGGAGATCAGTAAGGTTGTGTGAGACAACATGTATTGTCTCAAACGCTTAGCAGCCCATGCAAGTGCACAACATGTCTTTTCAAGCATCGAGTATCTCGACTCGCAATCTGTGAATTTCTTACTCAGGTAGTAGATGGCATGCTCTTTCCTACCTGTCTTGTCGTGTTGACCGAGAACACAACCCATGGAATTGTCTAGTACTACCAAATACATAATCAGCGGTCTCCCTGGGACCGGAGGCATAAGGATATGAGGATTCTGCAAATACTCTTTTATCTTCTCGAAATCCCTTTGGCAATCATCATTCCACCTGATAGCCTGATCTTTTCTTAACAATTTGAAAATTGGCTCACACGTGGCTGTTAGGTGAGAGATGAACCTTGCAATGTAGTTCAACCTCCCTAAGAAACCACAGACTTGTTTCTCTGTTCTTGGCTCAGGCATTTCCTGTACCGCTTTCACTTTGGCCGGATCCACCTCAATCCCTTTTTCACTAACAATAAAACCCAGTAATTTTCCAGATCTCACCCCAAAAGTACATTTGTTCGGATTAAGCCTCAGCTTGAATTTTCTCAAACGCTCAAACAATTTCTACAAATTCACCAAATGTTCTTCTTTCGTATGAGATTTGGCAATCATATCATCAACATAAACCTCGATTTCATGATGAATCATATCATGGAAAAGAGTCACCATCGCTCGTTGATATGTTGCTCCAATATTTTTCAGACCAAACGGCATCACCTTGTAGCAGAAGGTGCCCCATGGGGTTATGAATGTTGTCTTCTCCATGTCTTCTGGTGCCATCTTAAATTGATTATAGCCAGAAAAGCCATCCATGAAGGAGAATACCGAGAACTGAGCTGTGTTATCCACCAAAACGTCGATGTGAGGTAATGGGAAATCATCTTTAGGACTAGCTTTGTTCAGATCCCGGTAGTCAACACACATCCGTACCTTTCCATCCTTCTTAGGTACTTGAACGATATTTGCAACCCATGGCGGATAATTTGTGACTGCTAGAAACCCTGCATCCAACTGTTTTTGCACTTCTTCCTTTATCTTGACAACCATCTCTGGTCTTGTTCTTCTGAGCTTCTGCTTGACCGGAGGACAACCTTCTTTGAGAGGCAAACGGTGTACCACAATATCTGTGTCAAGCCCTGGCATGTCCTGATAAGACCAAGCGAAGATGTCAACATATTCTTGCAGCAATTCAATCAGCCCTTTCTTCACATTATCTTCCAAAGCAACCCCTATCTTGATTTCTCTCTTGGCGTCCTCGGTGCCGAGATTAATCACTTCAACAGACTCTTGATGCGGTTGAATGACCCTTTCCTCCTGTTTTAATAACCTGGTAAGTTCTTCAGGGAGTTCACAGTCTTCATCACCCTCTTCTTCAGCTTGAAAGATTGGATTTTCAAAGTCGAAGCAAGCCATAGCAGAACCGTTATCAATAGGATCCGGTGACGTGCATCTGCATGAGTGATGGTATGTGCTTATGAGTGTGAATAAGGAATGAAAAGTCAACAAAACATTGCCAAATATTTTTTGATTTTTGAAAACTGCAAAAATAGAAAGACAGTGAACAAAATATTTGAATGCAAAAAGACGTCCTTTATTTATGATAAAAAATGCAGGTATCCACATAGATGAGCCCTACAATGAGTCATTACGCCTTGGGCGGAACGTAAGACTTGGATATGCATGAACAAACAAAGAAAATTACTCCTCCAGAAAAGTGACTTGGACAATCTCCTGAGAAGACCAATTGTTGATGACTTCACCTGGGATCCTCGGACGCACCCAGTTATCGATGTCGCAATCGTTATCCCCATCTTCATCGTTGACCGCAGAGACCTGGCCATACTGAATGATGCCAGCACTGGAGAAAGTAATCGGCCCCTGACGAGTCTGAGGCGTTGAAGTACACACATCAAAAACATCGGAATCAAGTTCAGCAAGTACATCAGAATCAAACGCCATGTTTGGAATATCAGCGACAACATCATCATGGATCACAGAATCAGTAAGAACAACATCTACGAATTCATCAGTAGCATCTTCAAACACCTCTTCCTCAACCCCTTCCACAGACAAATCTTCAACCTAGAGGATACTTTTGTCGAGCAAGGCCTGGATACCCTGCTGTAGCTTCAAACAACCTCCACTCTGAGTAGCGCAATCCAAACAACCCTTCCCACAACCGGGGAAAACATCGGCCTTCAACAAGTAGCCCTTGATATCCGACAATGGGGTCTTCAGCTTCAACACATCTTTGACGAGTATGGCTTCCCCTTCCATCATATTAATATTCGCACCACCATGCTGGGGCATGGGATTGTTGACGATATTCGGAGCCGGTGCAAGGTCGATGGCCTTTGAATTTATGAGGTCCTGAACTACGTGCTTAAAAGCTTTGCAGTTCTCAATATCGTGGCCAAGTGCCCCAGAATGGAAGCTACACCTAGCGTTGGCGTCGTAACCCATAGGAAGTCTACCAACGGGAGGAGCCAGAGTGCGTAACTGCACAAGTTGTAGTTGTTGAAGACTAGAAAGTAGCTGAGCGTACGACATTGGAAGAGTGTCGAAACGCCGGTCCATCATCCTTTGCCTCTGTTGATAGGCGGGTCTGTTACCCGGTTGTTGTTGTTGGTACTGAGCTGGTTGACGCTGTAATTGTTGTTGTTGTAATGGTGTTGCAGCCGAAATGGTCACAGCCGCAACATACGGTTGCTGATGATAGTTCTAAAAGTTATTCCTCCGGTTATCCCTGTTCTGATAAGAAGATATGGCACTTGCATCCCCTTCTCTCCTCTTCTGTCCCTGAATGAACGGCTTCTTCACCCCTGATGAAGATCCACCTCCGCTCTGGATCTTGTATGTCTTCAGGTAATTCTCCATCCTCTCTCCGGTAGAGACTACATCAACAAAGTTGGAGGCGTTGCAACCCACCAGGCGCTCCAAGTAAGGTCCGGGCAGGGTGTTCATGAACATGTTATCCATTTCCTTCTCCAACATAGGAGGTTGAACACGGGAAGCTGTCTCCCTCCAGCGATGAGCGTATTCCCTGAAGCACTCATTGCTTTTAAGAGACAGATTCTGAAGTTGAGTTCTGTCCGGAGCCATGTCTGCATTATACTGATACTGCTTCACGAAAGCCTCAGCCAAATCCCTCCAGCAGCGGATGTGGGCTCTGTCTAGCCTCATATACCATTCCAGGGATGCCCCAGCTAGGCTATCCTGGAAAAAGTACATAAGCAACTTTTCATTGTCAGAGTATGCAACCATTTTACGGAAGTAGGCTTGCACATGGGTCTTCGGGCAAGAGTTGCCGCTGTATTTGTCGAATATCGGGACCTTGAATTTCGGTGGCACCCTCACGCCTAGGACCAATCCCAAGTCAGCAACGTCTACTCCCAGAGGATTCTGTCCTTCCACTGCCTTTAACCTCTCTTCCAGTCTCCGAAACATAGGGTCCATACCATGACTCATTCCAAAATCTTCCTGAAGCAAGGGGAACTGATCCTCCTGGTCATCATGGACGGGTTGTTGACCGGAGGTGACATGTAGGATCGGGGTAGGCCCCGGTCCACTGGGTCCGTTAACCTCTCCAGCTGGAGGATCAGTCAACGTCTTTGGTTGAGTAGTGGCGAGATTCCTCTGCATCATCTGCCTGAGCTCTTGATGTCCCTGAGCCACCCCTTGAACCACATCCATGAATTGGTTCATGCGGATCTTCATCTCGGAGAGCTCTGCTTGTAGGCTTTCCATTGCTCTCTGGTGGTTTCTGCGGGTACCATACCGGTGAATGCCTGGGTCAGCTATCCTGCTGATGGAACACCAAATAATATGAGAACATCGCAGCGGTACCTGTTATGCAAGATATGCAAATGAACATGTAAATGCAATGACACATTTATCGATTCCAAAGGGTATTCTACCCCCTTGATTCCAGTCTCACGCAAGAAGACCGAGTCGTAGATAAGCTTCGAAGATCAAGATGCAATAAGGAAAACCATCATATAAATGAGTTCAAGAAGGGAAAGGCCTTAGCCAACAGTACATCAAAAAGGGTCTCCACAACAAGCCTGTGGATCATCACTACAATACAATAAGTAAAGAGAGGAATAAAAAATCAGGAATCAGCCTCATGTATAAAACCCATAAGGACTGCTCCTTACTTCAGCCAATAGTGCCACTGTGTCAGGACGATCTGGAGATTCTGTCAAACACCGGATAAGTAGATTCCTTTTGTGAATAACTCCATCCAACTCGTTGATGTGCTCTCTGTAGTAATTCCCATCATCTTCTCCAAATACCTCTTCAAGTCTGGATTTCTTCAAACCTGCCAGCACTTTGAGTTCCTCAATCTGTCCTTGAGCTTTGTTGAACTGATTTGTGATATAGCCATTGGTTGAACGGACGCACAACAGCTCATGGTTCTTCTCCCTCAGCAGGATCTTCAACTTCTCCATCTGACCAGTCAATTAGACCACCGTCTCCTCCTCTTTTGCCTTCCGAGAAGCTAAAAATGTATCCCATTGCTCTTTCCAACCAGCTAACTTACCATGAGCATCTGCTAACTGCTGTTTGACTCGCCTCAACTCAGAACTGGATGATCTCAAGGCTTCGTCTGTCTTCCTGAAGAAATCCACCTCCACAACTAATTTCCTCTCTGCTTCCCCTTGCAATCTGACGGCTTCCCTCTTCTGATATTCCGCCTCATGGAATTGATGCATACAGTCTTGCAGCTTCACACTTAACTCCGAGTTTTCAGATTGAAGCTCCTCCATGGCATTTTTCAATTTGTCATACTCTTCTCGGTTCACCATTGTTGACTGCTCAGGAGTAGGTGGATACAAAGGTTCCTCAATAGGAAATGGCAGACCAAGCTCTTTGACTCTTCCTTGAAGCCAATCTTCATACTGAGGGTAAGTCCTGCAATCTCCTTTTCCAAGCACAGTCCTTCCTCTCTTGATCACCTTGAGCCAAGCCTCAGCTGCCTTACGGGATACAGTCAGATCAGATGAAGAATGGAAAAAAAGAGATTCTTCCACATCCTTTTCCAAAGGCGGAGTTCTTAAAGCATATCCAAACTGTCTGACTGCCAGAGAAGGATTATAGTTGATACCTCCTCTTCTTCCTACCAACGGTACATTCGGGAAGTTCCCACAACTGTGAATAGTATCCGCCCCAAGCAAGCCCCGGTCTGACCACCAAGAAATATATTTAGCTCTTATCCCCATCAATCTCTTCGACCAACTCAACGAGTCCTTGACATCAACGAACGCTCCTGACTTGGGCAGGTGGGAACTGAACCACTTATAGAACAAAGGCGCACAACAATTCACCAATCCTCCCCTTCTATTCTCATTCCTGTGATGCACTGAATGAAAGAAATCTCCCAACAAGGTCGGCACTGGATTCCCCAACACGAAGAGGCGTATGGCGTCTACATCCACAAATTTCGCCACATTAGGAAACAGGACGATCCCATACACACAAAGAGCCAACACAACATTGAAACCCCTCTGGTCACCATCTTCAAGCTTCTTCTTTGCTTCTCCCAATAAGAAACTCAGATGAAAACCATTAACTTCTCCCTTCTGACACATATTAGCCTTCAAGACTGATTCCCCCAAATATGTGGTTGAAGCAACCATGCTGAGATCGGGCAGAAACTCGGAACTGTAAAATAGCAACTGCGGCTTGATAGGAATTTTGAGAAAACTAGCAACCTCCTCCAAAGTAGGGACCAGAATGTAATCCGGGAATGTGAAACACCTCAATGGAGGATCATAGAACTGCAACAATGTAAAGAGAGCATCGTATTGATCTTTGGAAAGAACCGTGACGAAACTTAGAATCAAACCGTAATCCTTTCGAAATCCTTCTAGAGAATCAGGATCCATTAACTTCATCAGTTGTTGAATAGGCTCCAAACAGACCACAGGAAACTTGTAGGCGACATGTCTCT
Organism: Lathyrus oleraceus; assembly: GCF_024323335.1. NCBI lineage: Eukaryota > Viridiplantae > Streptophyta > Magnoliopsida > Fabales > Fabaceae > Lathyrus > Lathyrus oleraceus. The sequence continues at coordinate 323,360,250 of NC_066581.1, forward strand.
TTCTGCCAATATCCATCTTAAGAGAACCAGAGAAACCCCGACCGGAATCAAAAGGAAGATGTAAACCCCCCTAGAAATAGATAAACATGTGTTAAATGATATGAATGCAAAATGATGTGATGCAATGATGTGACATGGGAATCAGGATTGCTGTATCTGCTTGAACATCTGTCGGGTTGCACTGTCTGAAGAGAAACCCACTGAAGAATATAATACAAGATCAAAGCTCTGCTCCAGAAAACCGGGTTGGTTGGAGGTTAAGGTTTCCTGAATTTAGCCCGCCCCTCACTGGTAGGTTCTAAGAACAGAAGTTTGTCAACTTCGGCCCTTCAGTCGAGAATAATACGTTTACCACTGAAGGTTTGGCATTATTACGGGATAAAAGACCTCCACTGACTCCCCTCAACAGGACATCCTAATAGCAAGTTCCCAGTCTCGGGGTCCTCGGATTGATCAGCGAGAATGCGCCCACCAGAGCTAACATAATCACGTCTCGGAGGAGAGGTCTCGACTGAGTTCTCGGGAAATGGTCACCAGAGTCGATGATTTCTAGAGGAACATCTGCCGTTATGGAACACCCATAGGACAGAACATATCCAAAAGAAACCTCGTCTGGATGTGGGTCTTCATGAACAACTTAACGTAGCAACACGCCACGCAAGCCTCATGACTATCCACTCTAAAACCTATGTGTACACTCAAGCCTGGGTAATGGGCTTATCTCTCATAGAACACCACATCCCAACAAACAAACAAACAAAAGAATGAACACCCAATAAACAAACAACCTACAAAAGCTAGGAGGGACTCGCTCAGGGAAACCAGGGTCCCCAGCAGAGTCGCCAGCTGTCGCAACCTGAAAAAGGAGATGCGAAAAAACAACCGGCGAGAAAGAAATGATAGAAGAGTCGCCACCGCGCGTTATTCATCCCAAAGGAGGGAAAGGAAACGCTCGAAGTAAACCTGGAAAAAGGAAAGGAAAAGACAAGGTCTCGCAACCAAATCTTGGGTTCGGGAGTCGATTATGCGAAGGGAAGGTATTAGCACCCCTACGCATCCGTAGTACTCTACGGGATCCACTCTTGTTGTTCTTGTCTAAAGGGTGTGGGTTTATCTAATGTACTATTTACTAAAAGAGGGGTCAAAAGAAAATGACTCGCACGGATGTCGCATCCACTGCATACGTATCTCATCTGAATATGAGAATCAGAGTCTTCGTAGCTCGGCTATGTAACACCCCGATAAAATATGATAATTATTTAATTTAAGTTTAATAGTATATTATGACGATAATATGAATGAGAGGGTATTATTTTTCAAAATAAAAGATAAACCATTCATATATATTATTATTAGTATATTTATTAATTTAATTAAATAATTGGAATATTATTGGATTATTATTATTGGAATAATGAAGTTGGAATTTGGAACGATTTTTGGAATCAGTAAAGAGTCCCATTTGGTAAAAAGGGTTTTTATACGTGAAAACAGAGAACACGTAATAATTGGGAGAAAAGAGAAGAAACTGAGAAAGGGAGAAGAAGAGGCTAGGGCTCAAGAGGAGAATTCACGATTTGTTGAAGGTCAAAGAATCAATTGCCGGATTAACTCAAGTAAGGGGGTTTATCGTCGTTTAATGGGTATTATGGATTAACATGTAATGGGTAGTAATAAGCCATTGAATCGACTCTGATTAGGTTTTGAGAAATCCCTTTGAATTGTGATGAATAAATTACGTTAAAACTGTGAATGAATTCATATTTGGATGAGTCGTAATTTCCTGGAAGTGTAGCTTTTTACGGAATCGAAATCGGAGGTCCGGAAGTCCTCCAACGGCGGAAAATGCGGGGAAATCTGCATTCTGTTTCGTGTTAGCGCAGGAACAACTTTCTGTCTTGCGTTAACCGGTTAACCCAGGGTGTTAACCGGTTAACACTGTTATGATAATTAAAAATTAAATTCTGTCTTGCGTTAACCGGTTAACCCAGGGTGTTAACCGGTTAACACTGTTAAAAATTACAGAGAAGCGCATTCTGTTTTGCGTTAACCGATTAACCCAGGGCGTTAACCGGTTAACACTGTTTGAAAAGTGAAAAATTGATATTTAAATGTTGTGCAGTTTGGTCGTTTCAGCTGAGTGATGTAATTTAGCTGATGTATGATATAGTAGGGATCATTTCCCGTTGTTTTGAGCAGTATAGGTATTAGTAGAGTGTGCTAATACTGTGATTTATTATTTGGCATGACATGATATGATTCTGTGATAAAGATGCTGATGATGTATGATGGTATGCATAATGCTGTGAATATATCTATTATGTATGCAATTGTGGATTGTTGTTGATGTTTGCATGCTAGGTGATTTAGCGTGCATAGCATGGCCTTTATGGTGGTAGCTAATTCCCATGGTGAGGAATTAGTGAGTTGTTTATGGCTTAGAGTGTGAGCATATGTCCATTGTGGATTGTTGTTGATGGTTGCATGCTAGGTGATTTAGCGTGCATAGCATAGCCTTTGTGGTGGTAGCTAATTCCCATGGTGAGGAATTAGTGAGTGAGTCACTAGGTCTCAAATGAGTGAGACTAGTGAGCTTGGTAGCCGTATCTGGGTTTGATCGGTGAGGTTGAACTATGTGTTCACGAATAGTCGGTACCGCATGCATGGAGTCTCATTTCATAATGTGTGTATGGCGTATAATATGAATGGATGTATTCCAATATTATACGTGTGTTTGGTGTTTGCGTTGAGTATGATTATGAGTTGATGTTGCCGTTGCTGAATGTGTGATATGATTAGGGTGATGAATGTGTTAATTTACTTAGCATTACATGATATTTTATAATGCTTATTATATCGATTAAGGAACTCACCCTTACAACTATGTTTCAGGTAACGAGCAGTGATTGAGTAGAAGCTAGTGCTTGGAGTCTAGTGTAGTTCCTTAGTGGGTCATGCTCTAGTATATGTAACATCGGGACGGGATGTTTTACTTTGTTTTCGCTTTTGGTTGTTGAACAATTTTACATGTAATGTGTTACATGGTTTGCGTGTTGTTAGATTTCTATCCGCTGCGTATTGTGCAATGTTTTATTTTGATTAATAAACGAGCATGACAAGATATTTTGGTGAATGGTGTGAAGTGTCAAGTGTGACACCCTGAAATTGCATATCTACTCTGATTCATATTTTGTTGTTTTAATTAATTATTGGGGTATTTTAGAAGGGTGTTACAGGCTACATATGGGTTAAAGAGGAGTGTGCTCGCTAAGACATCGCGTCTTATGCCTACGTATCTCATCTGGAATGAGAATCAGAGCAAGCCGTAGTTCGACTACCTACGGGTTAAGGGTTGTGTTTTTTAGATGAACGATGTTACTATGCAATCTACCGGATGCTCGACCTTTGGAGACTTACTCGCCTGTAGTAGAAGGAGTTAACGTGTTCTTAGGAGAAGAAAAATCAATGAGTTTTTTTGTGTTTTAGGAATGTTCATGCAAAAAAGGAAGTCTTAGACGAAGGAACAGTGCTACCTTAATTGACATGCAAACGAGAGACTATACGAAGCCTATCAATCCTATGGGGAGACGATCACACCATACAAAACAAACATGCATAAAGTAAAATTCCACCAAGGGGGCTCAAACATACATGGGTAGGGCTTTAGTCAAGAGGGGTCATATCAACCTCGACAAACAAGCCATGGAATAGGTAATCAAATGGGCTCTTAACCACTGACATTGAAGGTCAGGGTGAGCAGATCAGAAGGGTAATGAGGATAAGACCTCATAGCTCTTAACCATGGACAGGGTGAGCTCATGACAAAAAGTGGGGATTCAGAAAGGTGGAACCCTCTCCACTGACTGACCGGACAAAAGATCTTGGGCTTTTGCTCTGAAGCATCGACACGTAGTGCGAGCATAAAGAACGACACACTGAATAACGGGGGATTGACTACTAATCCCTTTTATCCGTCAATTGCCTCGGAGGGAGGTCTTTAGCACTGATGCCTCTTCTTTGAGGTCTTTGGGCACAAAAGTAAACAAACAAAAGAAAACATTGCCTCCTATTGAGGTCTTCCAGCTAAGAAAGCGGTAAAATGCGGGAAAGATAAAGGATCAAGAGATCTATCACACGGATAAAGATCCGAAGTAATAACAGCTAAAGAAATAAGAAACCCAGAGATCTCTCGAGCTGGCACCATGAAAGAAAGCAAGTCAATGCAGGTAATCGGAATAAATCTCCAAATGGTATCCCACAAATAAAGTGGAATGCCAAGCAAGCTATCCTTTCAGGAGTCATGTGAGCCCTCACAAAAAACTCAACAAATAGGTTAGAGTGACAAGATGAGGTGCAATCAAGAGTTGCCCCAAATCAAAATGTAACCACATGAATCATGCCATTAAAATTCACAAAAAGAGTTCACAAAAAGCAACCAAGTGTAGGAGGCCTAAACCTCTTGTCAAACACATGCATCAAAAGGGTATCAAAATTCAAAGTCATGGGGCAAGGATCCACACATCAAGACATGACATACATACTAAAACATGTGCCCACATGCAAAACCTAACGATACCCACTCTTCCACATTCACCCATAATACCTCATACATTCAGAAATTTCAGGTTGAAAGTATAAAGTAGTGGAAATAGGGCATACCTGATTGGGGAGGATCGATTGAAATTGAATTGCACCGTTGGCTTTGCAGAATAATCTTAGGGTTTATATGAGAGGAAATTGGTTCTTTGCAGATGAGTTCCCTTCAGTCTCTGGAGGTTGCTCTGAATTAGTTAGAATCTCTCTAGGGTTTTTTCACTGAATTTTTTTTAGAATTTATAACCTGATTTTCGTGGCTTTGTGGGCTCAAATGAGAGAGGTCAAAGTCCAAGATTTTTCTGTTATATTTTATTTATTTATTTATTTATTTATATTTTTTTTTATTATTTTTTTTTTCGTTTTTTTTTTTCAAAACGCGTGGGCTTCGCCTAGCGAGCATGACAGTTCAAGAAATTCCTCTGAGCGTAGGTGATTCTGGTGGCTTTTCTTGGGACTCGCTAGGCGACCCATCCTCAAGATCATTCAAGTTTTAATCAAGTTCTCTTCAAGGGATGCTCATTCCATCATCATTTTATCTTGGGATGGAAGAGAACCTCAAGTTTGCACAAGTTTGATTGACCTACTTTGCAAGTATGATTTACTTTTGGTCCAAACCCCATAACTTCTTTAATTTTCAACCAATTGACAAGTTTCTTTGAGCCAAATGCTCATAATAAGTTCCTCTATAACTTTGCTTCAAGGATCAAGCATCAATTTAACCCCTAAAGACCTCAATTTTGGAAAGGGCTAAGGTATTAAATTGGACAAAAACCTTGTCATGACCCCCACTTGTAAGCCATGCCATTTTCAACTCAAGCATCCTTTTGATATCATTCCTTTTGACCTTTATTAAGCTTATGTCAAAGTTCATTTGCCCAAGTCTGGCTCAAAATGCATGAGGGAATCAAAAGTTTTCCAGTCATGAACATGAGGTCTCAAAATGCCAAACATGCCCAAGGCTAGTTCGACCTAATGCCTGACCCAGAAATCAGGTCACAACCTGAACTTTGAGACCATGCCATCTTCAACTCAAGCCTCCTCTTGATGTGATTATTTTTGCATTAAATTCTTTGAAATGAAAGGAATAAAATGCACAAATCAAAATAAAAAATGCATGAGTGGATTACATTTGGCCTAAGTGGAAACCGGGTGCCATGAACTTTGTTTTGCACGCAAGTTTCAGGTCACCAAATCATTCATGCTTCAATCTGGGACCACCTGCATATTTGAAAATGATTTATGACTCGGAAACACATGCAAACAAGTCTCAAGTGACCAAGTTTCAGGACCAAATCACACTTTCCATGCCTCACTTCACACAGGTGCATAATTGAGAAAATTTTAACCCTAATTCACACGATTTCATATCCATTTTGCATGCGTGAGATGCTCAACATCTTTCCTTTAGATAGAGGAGTGATTTGCCTCATTAAAAAAGCTTTAGGAAGCCAAAGAACCTCTGCTACACTTAAGCCCGATACCTATAAAAACCAGTTAACTGTTCCATCGAATCAAGCTCATTTTGCTTTGAATCTTTTCCCATAATTCATCAACGACATCATCTGAAGCTAACTGAAGCATTGTCATGCTCTGAAACTCCTTGGAACCAGACTTCCAATTTTGCTATTGTTGACCTTCGAAGCTTCAACTGAAAAGGTAGATACAAGTTAAATTCCTGAGCAAACAAGTAACCACTCTCTTCGTGAGGTTCCACTGATCAAAAGCCCTAAACTACCTGGAACTTATATTATGTATCTATCATTTAATTTTACTTTGAAGAACTAGGGTTCTTCATGGTCTTGGGAAAATTCTCTTTGCCCAGAGTCAATCAATGGCTTTGAAGCAAAGAGACATGAACGATGATGGATGTTGATGCTTAAACGCGTGTTGTTTGAGCTTAAAACTTCAAGTTCACGAAGCTTGCAAAATCAACTCCAGGTTGAAGATGAAGCTGATGCACGCATTTTGGTGTCCAACATTCAAACCTGGCCAATCACAGTATGACACGTGCCTTTTTTAAATTCTAGCCGTTGGCGCCAATTTATTTTTATTTTATTTCCTTTTTGATTTCTTATTTAATGTTGATTGGTCCTTAATTCATATTTGACCCAAATTTTTTACACAAGGTCTCTAAAACTATTTTGTATCTCATATATTTTTTTTCATAATTTTTAAAATCATTTTTGAATTTTTGGTTATTTATATTTCCTTTTCTTTTTAATTTTCATTTCGATTTTTTTAATTACTTTTAAACCTTTTTGCATCCAACTTTTGAAACTCATTCATGAGTAATATTTGTGACTTTGTGTATTTTCCTTAGCCATTTATTCTTGTTTTGCTTATGGTTTGGAATTTTATCTTTAATTTCCCTCTTTAATCAATTTAAATTTCTTTTTTTAATTTATTTTCGTGCAACTTGATGTTTGAGCTTGAGTTGTTGACTTGGTTGATCAATGCTTCTACATTCTAAGTCATCCATAAATGGTCTCTTAGGTTGATTCAATCTTCTCTAATTCAATATGTTAATAGGTGATCATTTGATCATATTTTTAACACTTTGAGTTAGTGATAGGTTATCCCTAGGTTATGTCATATGTTTCAGTCCTTTGACTTGTTTGAAAGTGGATCCAAACTCAAACACTTGAGTTTGCTTTCATTTCTCCTTTTGTTCTCTTCTTTCTTCTTTGAGTTTTGAATAGTTGTGCTTCATGACTTGAGAGTTTGATTTTGTATCAACATTCTAACATGATTTCCACATACATTGCTTGCCTCATGATCACTAACTTGTTATATCTAACCTAATAACATTTACTTTATGCATATTACTTTTGTGCCTTTACTTTCATTGCATTTACTTTCATGCCTTTAGTTTATGCAATTTACTTCTATGTCTCATATTTTATCATCTCTCTTCATACATTATTCATCTTGTCTTGTTCATATTATGCTCATTATCTTGTGATTGGTTTGCTTGACAATCTCAATGAGTCAAAACATGATAAAATGGATAGACCTGATCCTTAACACCCATGATTGACTTGGAGTTATATTGAAGAATTTGGACTTTAGACTTAGGACTTAGACCTATGCTTGATTTGGAGTGACCTTGGACTTATTGATCTCTTGATCACTTACACCTTGTTCACCTGTTGAACTTTTGAACTTGTGATCTTGTGATCTTGTTTTGTTTTATTGCCTTATCCCTCTACTTATCACATTCATTTATTAAGGTTAGCACACATTATCACACACATGGCTTACTCTTGAGCTACCTAATAATGAGGCCTAGGCTTCGTACACTTTTTCACCCACATGGCTTACTCTTGAGCTACTTAACAATGAGACCCTAGGTTAGTCTTTGTATGATCATGCACTATGTTTTATCCATCTCCTTCCCTTTGATTTAACTTGATCAAATTCCATTTGATCAACTAGATCCTCTTGACTTTGCATACATTCCCCTTTTCTTTGTCAAATGACCATAAGTGTCTTGGTCACTTGATGACACTTGTCTCTGCTACTTTGGAGCTCAAGCTTTCCAAAAAGTACAATACCTCAAGTTCAAGTCATGGCATCAACCATCTGCCTTATCACCATAAAGAATCCCTGAGAACCTGTTTCAATAACTTGTTAGACATCGACAAGGATTACATGTCACGAGCCTTAAGCAATGGATAAGGGGTGAGAGGGAGCATTCCTATCCTCATTCTGAATATTTTGGGTACGAGACGAATGCCCTAGTTGCTAAGACTATTCACCTCTATTCATAGAATTTAGTGTAATTCCAGTCAATTCACTATCAAGTATGCAACTAGCCATGTGGCTCTCCTCTCAAGTTCTTTTAGTTTAAACACCACTCTTGCTTATTTTTCGGTTTAAATACCTACCTTTGGTTTAAACACGACTTTTTTGGTTTAAACACCGCTTTTCCTTATTTTTCCGGTTTAAACACTAACCTTTGGTTTAAACACCACTCATTTAGTCTAAAAACCACTTTTGCTTCTTTTACAGTTTAAACACCGACCTTTGGTTTAAATACCACTCTGTTAGTTTAAACACCACTCTTTCTTCTTTTCCGATTTAAACACCGACCTTTGGTTTAAACACCATTCTTTTGGTTTAAACACCACTGTCTCTTCTTTTCCGATTTAAACACCGACATTTGGTTTAAACACCACTTCTTTGGTTTAAACACCACCCGTTTTTAACCTCTGGTTTAAACACCACAATCATTTTCCTTTTGTTTAAACACCGCTTCAGTGAGTTTCTATCCTTTTCTAGTTTAAACACCACCCTCGGTCATATCTTTCTTTCAGTCTTAATCCTATGAACTAAGGAGCTCTGACTTCCTTATTGCACTATGAGGATACTTAGGCATGAGTATGCGAATCCTTAGCGAGTACTTTTCTTGCTTTTCCCCCTTTCTTTCTCTGGTTCCACAAACTACGAAGCTTTGACTTTCTCATTGCACTATGAGAATACATAGGCGTGAGGGTCCCAATCCTCCTCGAACATTCTTTTTCTAACCCATTTTCATGTACATGAAGATAGTAACACACACCCAAGCAAAGAGTGATCAAAATGGTTCCCATGGAGTACCATGTATATGAGGGGTGCTAATACCTTCCCCTTGCATAACCGACTTCCTTACCCGTTTCTCTTTACCCTTGGGTTTTATCGACATTTTCCATTTCCTCTTTTGGGATAAATAAAATTTGGTGACGACTCTGTTATATCTTCAAGCGTGCGACGCATTCAGGTATATTTCCTCTAGCCTTCCGTCCCCCGTGTGATAAAAGCTTAATCAAAAATTATGAATTCATGTTATGTTGGTTTATGGCATTGTCGACCTTTGTCTTACAAAGATCACTACAAATAGAGAGTTCTCAACAAAGGAAAGAGGGACAAATTCACACATAAATAACAGAGAAAAATGTGATCTCTTCAGATCAGCATCAAGGAGATTATCAAATATTGTTATTTACATGAAAAAAATTCTAATTTACATTGGACCTAATGCATAATATAATTTGTGCAAAAAATTCTTTTTAATAATTCCAATGGATATGTGACAATCTCAGGTCCTAAATTCGAGTATCAAGTCATATTGATGTGAGATGTTAAGTCAAGATTACTATCATAATTATAGCGGTCTAATATCTAAATGTGTTATTCGTTATTCAATTTGGTCTTTGGACATGTCTTCTGTTAATTAGTTTGGTTATCAAATATGTTTTACATCATGTCCATATAATTATTGACAAAAACAAATACACTTTGAAAAATATCTTTGTATTTAGAACCACAAACAACATTTCACTTATTAAGATATGGTTCTCCTCGACATTAATTTATCGCATGACGAGATTGGGCGGTTTTTCTTCCCCAGTATAAATCGGGAAGACCGGGGAGCAACTATATGAGTACGAAGCGGGAAAGCCACATATGTAAATTCATGGAAATTTATAAAGATGTCCAAACATGAACATGTGATACCCCAAAATTTTTCCTTCCTTTTTCATACCTTTTGCTTAGTTTCATTTCCATACGTGGAATCATATTACGCATCATCATAACTTTAGCATGACCTTTTGCATTTGGTCAGTGGCTCATAAGCATGACCCCATTCTTTTTATTTGATCTTAACATTGGTGTTTTTTCACTTTGATTTACTCATCAACTAACTAAAGCATCAATAAGAGATGGTAATTGTTTATTTATTTGTTTATATAGGTGATCATGCCTCAATTCAAGACAAAACCAAGGTCATTTTGGTCAAGAAAGATACAAGTGTGGTTCATTGATTCAAGGGTGGTTCATTTGTGTATGCCACGTCACTCAATATTCAAACCATCCTCAAGATTATTCAAGTTTTAATCAAGTTGTCTTCAAGGAATGCTCATTCCATCATCATTTTAGCTTGGGATGCAAGAGAACTTCAAGTTTGCACAAGTTTGCACAAGTTTGATTGACCTACTTTGCAAGTATGGTTTACTTTTGGTCCAAATCCCATAACTTCTTCAATTTTAAACCAATTGACAAGTTTCTTTGAGCCAAATATTCATAATGATTTCCTCTACAACTTTGCTTCAAGGCTCAAGCATCAATTCAACCCCTAAAATTAAATAATTATTACTAATAATACCAATAATTCTAATTTTTAAATTTCAAGCTCTCAAATCAACTAATTCAGTAATTATTAATTATCAAAATATCCTTATAACATCCAAATCACCAAAATAAAACCATTAATCAAAATAAATCATACCACATGCAACAAATGAATATCCTAATATTTAATTAAAATTAAACTAGGGGGTTTTACAACTCTCCCCCACTTAAAAAGATTTTTGTCCTAAAAAATTACCTGACGAAAATAACTCCAGATAGGATTCCTTCATCTGACTCTTCGACTCCCAAGTCGTACTACCTCCAGCAGGTCCTCCCCAAACAACTTTCACAAGAATAATCTCTTTTCCACGTAGCTGTTTCACTTCTCTCATCTCAATCCGAATAGGCGATGCCTCAATAGTTATATTATCCCGAACTTGCACATCGTCCATCTGAATTACGTGAGATGGATTATGAATATACTTCTGGAGCTGCGACACATGGAAAAATCATGTAGTTTCAAAAGACATGGGGGTAAAGCCACACGGTAGGAAATAACTCCAATCCTTTATGTAATCTGATATGGTCCAATGAATCGATGAGTAAGATTCTTAACTTTAAAGCACGACCAACACCGGTCACATGAGTGACTCTCAGAAAAACATGAGCATCTTCTTGAAAATCAAGATCATTCCTCCGATTGTCGTGATAACTCTTCTGCCTACTCTAATATGCTTTCATCTTTTCTTGGATCATTTTAATTTTCTCAATCGTCTACTGCATAATCTCAGGTCCGAGTACAACACTCTCTCGAGAATCATACCAACATAAGAGGGTCTTACACCTCCTACCATATAAAGCCTCAAAAGGCGCCATGCCGATACTAGAATGATGGTTGTTATTGTATTTGATATCAATCAGTGGTAAGTAACTGTCCCAAACACCGCCTTGTTCCAGAACACAAAACCACAACAAATCCTCTAGAGACTTTATAGTTCTCTCGGTCTGACCATCAGTCTGTGAGTGGTAGGCAGAACTCAACCTCAGTCTAGTGCCCAGAACTTCCTGTAAGCTCTCCCAAAATCTGGAAGTGAATATCAGATCTCTGTAAAAAACTATACTCGATGGAAGGCTATGCAGCTTCATAACAATACTAATATATATCTCATCTAACCTCTGCAATGAAAAACTGATCTTAATCAGTATAAGATAAACCGATTTAGTCAGCCTATCAACAATCACCCAAACTGAATTACTTCCCCTTGGAGTATTTGACAAACTAGTCACAAAGTGCATCAAGATATTGTCCCACTTCCATTCAGGTGTATCTGACAGTTGCATTAAACTAGACAGCTTCTGATGCTCAATCTTTGACTTCTGACAAGTCAAGCAAGCATAAACAAACAGAGTAATATCTCGCCTCATACCCGACCACTAAAACATCTTCTTCAGATCCTGATACATCTTGGTATCCCTAGGATGAATACTCAAGTTATTTTTATGTATTTCCTCAAGAATCAAACGCTTCAGTTCTGACACATCAGGCACACATACTCTATTCCAGAACTTCAACACACCATTCTTGTTAACTCTAAAATCCTCATCTCCATTATGTCTAATAAAAGATAGTCGATCAACCAAAATCATGTATAGCTTTTGACCTTCTCTGATACCATCGAGGAAACCACTGGAAAGCTTTAGCATGCCCATCCTCACACTACTAGGGGTCACCTTGCATACTAAGCTCATATCTCTGAATTGTTCAACCAAGTCTATTCCTCTCACCATCATAGCTGACATGTGAAACGATTTCCGACTCAAAGCATCAACTACACTATTGGTTTTACCAGGGTGGTAATTCAGACCAAAGTCTTAGTCCTTCAAGAACTCTAACCATCTCTTATGCCTCATATTAAGCTCCTTTTGATCAAAAAGACATTTTAGGCTTTTATGATCACTGAATACTTCAAACATAGAACCATACAAGTAATGTCTCAAAATCTTCAATACAAAAACTACTTCCGCCAAATCCAAGTCATGTGTAGTGTAATTCTTCTCATGAACTTTCAATTGTCGTGAAGCATAAGCCACTACCTTGCTATTGTGAATAAGTACTTCACCTAAACCCATCTTGGATACGTCACAATATACTATAAGTGGTTCTTTTGCATCTGGTAAGGTTAAAACTGGTGCAATAATCAACCTCTTCTTTAGTTCTCTAAAACTTTCCTCGCATTGGATATTCCAAACAAATGCTTAGCCCTTTTGGTTCAATTGAGTCAACGGAAAATCTAGTTTGGAAAAACCCTCGATGAATCTCCTGTAGTAACCGGCTAGTCAAAGGAAAATTTTGATCTCCGTAAATGTCTTCAGAGCTTCCCACGATAATACAACATATGCTTTTGAAGAATCCACCGTTATACCACCGCTCTAAATTACATGACCCAAAAAACTAACTTCATGCAACCAAAATTCACATTTACACAGCTTGGCAAACAATTGTTTCTCTTTCAGAACTTGTAGCACAATACGAAGATGATCTGCATGATCCTTTTCTAACTTGGAATATATCAGGATGTCATCGATGAAAACCACAACAAACTTATCCAAGTAAGGATGAAAAGTTATGTTCATATATTCCATAAATACACCAAGGAATTAGAAACTCCAAACGGAACCACCGAGTATTCATAATGACCATACTGAGTTCTAAAAGCAGTCTTAGAAATATCTTCATCTTTCACTCGGATCTAGTGATAGCCAGATCTCAAATCTATCTTGTTGAATGAAAATGCTCCAATCAATTGGTCCAAAAGATCATCGATTCTGGGAAGAGGATACTTATTCTTGATAGTAACCTTATTTAACTGGTGATAGTCAACACACAATCTCATATTGTCGTATTTCCTAACAACACTGGAGCTCCCTACGAAATACTCTCTGTCTGAAGAATTTCTCCTCAAGTAGGTTTTCTAACTAACTATTTAGCTCATCCAAATCTGACGCAGACACCCTGCATGGAGCCATCAACACTAGTCTAGTACTAGATTATAAAATATGGTGAATCCAAATTCACATTCCGGAGGCAAGTCACAAATATCTTTAGGGAAAACGTAAGGAAATTCAAACACCACCATCATACCACTTAGTCACCATATTACATTCCACTCTCAAGGAAGCGAACATCACAGACACCGAATCGTTCTCCCTTAACGATGTCTCAACTTGGCCTGTAGAATGAAACTCGAATTCATACTCTTTTCGAGTTCAAGAAGCAATAAAGCCTCAACAACACATGCTCCCTTGCAATCAACACTCTGTTAAACCAAGCCTCCACAACAGAAAAATCTCAAAGAAGCATAAGCTTCTCCCCCACTAGTTTCAATCTCGCTTCTGCTGGTAAGCAGTAAGAAAAACAAACGAGCAACGACAATGTTTTACACATCTCGCATACTAGGAAATAGATAAAAATCACAAAACTTGGCCGGACGGACCGACCTACTATGATACCACTATGTAATACCCTAATTCCCCGACTGAATATTTAAATAAAATAGTTTGATTAAAACCAAATATTAAAGTGTCACCAAACCATAAACTTCAAAAACCAATTAGTCATGCATATACACAGCGGAAATTCAACAAAGTTAAAAAATCAAGTTCCATAAACAACTCCAATGAAATGAAATAAAAGCATCACGTAATAACGAATGACATCCCATCTTCAGTGCTACATATCAGAGCAACTCCGCTAAGACCCAATGGTAAAAGCTAAAGGGGGCATAAACGTCATCCCCTACTCTTGTACCTAGTTATCTGTACTCTGAGAAGCACAAATGTCACAACAACAAACAGGGGGTTAGAATACACTTACAAGTAATAACAGTGAAATTTAGCAACAAGATGATAAACGAATACAACAGTAAGGTTAAAAGACAAACACTTACACACACACACACACACACACACACACACACACACACACACACACCAATACAAACACAAAAAAAAAGCATTCTTAACATATGCAATGCTATCATGCACCAACTTCTTCACCTATATGCATGTGGTACCAAGTTTTTGTGAATATCAGAGGTATGTTATCGATTTCTTCCACGGTCTCTGGTCTCTCACCTGAACCGAGGATCCCCACCAAATAGATTTGAGACCCGCCTCTGATCTCTCAATTAAATCAACGATCCCACCAAATAGATATGAGGTCACCAAAATGGACCGAAGTCTTACCTAACTCTAATGTATACGCATGCATAATAGTATGAACAAACATAAAATGCATTTCACTAAAAGAAAAGTTTTAACATAATCCACCAAGAATTATTTATAATATTATTCACGAAAAAGTAGTTCCATATACGAACCACACATTGCCATAAAAGGCCATCGACAAAATTCCAACACACATCAACAAAGTGGTTATATTATTCTATAGCGCAAAACAACACTAAAACATCCAAATTACTCTAAAAGGTTCAAAAGGGTCTCAAAGGGTAACTTTCACGAGTGATAACTCTACTATAACTATAGGAGTTGGTGGTTTAACTCAATACTAATAATATTGATTTTTCTTATCTTAATTTATCTAAATAATTATAAACCCAATATTAATAATAACTTTAAACTTAATAGTAAATTTTAAAATAATGAGTTTACCTTAATAATTATGAACTCGATATTATCAAAATAATTATTAATTCAATTTAACCATATTAATTTTTAAAATTATATATATATATATATATATATATATATATATATATATATATATATATATATATATATATATATATATATATATATATATATATATATATATATATATATATATATATATATATATATATATATATATATACCATGTCCTAAAATAGCCCAGTTTCATCATTCTTTAACCAAAATAAATTTCTCAAATCCCATCACCCAATTTCAATCGATCAACTAAACGACAAAATTCCAAATTGCCAAAAAAGGCCATCGACAAAATTCCAACACACATCAACAAAGTGGTTATATTATTCTATAGCGCAAAATAACACTAAAACATCCAAATTACTCTAAAAGGTTCAAAAGGGTCTCAAAGGGTAACTTTCACGAGTGAAACTCTACTATAACTATAGGAGTTGGTGGTTTAACTCAATACTAATAATATTGATTTTTTTATCTTGATTTATCTAAATGATTATAAACTCAATATTAATAATAACTTTTAACTTAATAGTAAATTTTAAAATAATGAGTTTACCTAAATAATTATGAACTCGATATTATCAAAATAATTATTAATTCAATTTAACCATATTAATTTTTAAATATTATATATATATATAATTAAAATATATATATATATATATATATATATATATATATATATATATATATATAAATATATAAATATATATATATATATATATATATATATATATATATATATATATATATATATATATATATATATAATATATATATATATATATATATATATATATATATATATATATATATATATATATATATAAATATATATAATATATATATATATATATATATATATATTATATATATATATATATAAATATATATATATTATATATATATATATATATATATATATAATAAATATATATTTAATATATTATATTATATATATATATATATATATATATATATATATATATATATATATATATATATATATATAAATATATTATATATATTTATATATATTTGTATATAGATACATATATATATAATATATATAAATTATATATTATATATATATTATATATATATATATATATATATATATATATATATATATATATATATATAGATATATATATATATATATATATATATATATATATATATATATATATATATATATATATATATATATAAACATTTTAAAATTAACTAATTATTACTAATAATACTAATAATTCTAATTTTTAAATTTCAAGCTCTCAACTCAACTAACTCAGTAATTATTAAATTATCAAAATACCCTTATAACACCCAAATCATCAAAATACCACCATTAATCAAAATAAATCATACCAAATGCAACAAATAAATATCCTAATATTTAATTAAAAATCAATTAAACTAGGGGTGTTACAATTTTCCTTCATTAAAAAAGCTTTAGAAAGCCAAAGAACATTTGCTACACTTAAGCCTGATACCTCCAAAAACTAGTCAACTGTTCCATCAAACCAAACTCATTTTGCTTCAAATCTTTTCCTAGAACTCATCATCGGTATCATATGAAGCTAATTGAAGCATTCTCGTGCTCTGAAATTCCTTTGAACCAGACTTGCAATTTCTCCATTTTTGACCTTCGAAGCTTCAAATGAAAAGGTAGATACAAGTTAAATTCCTGAGCAAACAAGTTACCACTCTCTTCATGAGGTTCCACTGATCAAAAACCCCCAACTACCTAGAATATGTATCTATCATTTAACTTTTCTTTGAAGAACTAGGGTTCTTCGTGTTCTTGAGCAAATCCAATTTGCCTAGAGCCAATCAATGACTTTGAAGCAAAGAGACATGAACGATGATGAATGTTGATGCTTAAATTCGTGTTGTTTGAGCTTAAAACTTCAAGTTCATGAATCTTGCAAAATCAAGTCCAGGTTGAAGATGAAGCTGATGCGCGCATTTTGGGGTCAAACATTCAAACATGGCTAATCACAACCTGACACATGCCTTTTTTTAAATTCTAGTTGTTGGCGCCTATTTCTTTTAATTTTATTTTTCATTTTATTTCTTTTTTGATTTCTTAATCAATGCTTGACTTCTAGATCACTTGACCTCTTGATCACTTACACCTTATTCACCTGTTGGACTTTTGAACTTTTGATCTTGTCATCTTGTTTTGTTTCATTGTCGTATACCTCTGTTTATCACATTCATTTGTTTAGGTTAACACACATTATCACACACATGACTTACTCTTGAGCTACCTAACAATGAGACCTAGGCTTAGTACATCTTTTCACCCACATTGAGCTACCTAACAATGACACCCTAGGTTAGTCTTTGTATGATCATGCATTGTGTTTTATCCATCTTCTTCCCTTTGATTTAATTTGATCAAATTCCATTTGATCAACTAGATCCTTTTGACTTTGCACACATTCCCTTTGTCTTTGTCAAGTGACCATAAGTCTCTTGGTCACTTGATGAGACTTGTCTCTTCTACTTTGGAGCTCAAGCTTCCCAACAAGTACAAGACCTCAACTTTAAGTCAAGGCATCATCCATCTTCCTTATCCCCATAGAGCATCCCTTAGAACCTGTTTCAACAACTTGTTAGACATAGACAAGGATTACATGTCATGAGCCTTAAGCAATAGAGAAGGAGTGAGAGAGATCATTCCTATCCTTATTCTGAATATATTTCCTCTAGCCTTCAGTCTCCCATGTGATAAAAGCTTAATCAAAAGTTATGAATGCCCGTTATGTTGGTTTATGGCATTAACGACATTTTTCTTACAAAGATCACTACAAATAGGGAGTTCTCAGCAAAGGAAAGAGGGACAAATTCACATAGAAATAACAGAGAAAAATGCGATCTCTCTATACCAGCATCAAGGAGATTATCAAATTGTGTTAGTTACATGAATAAATTCTAATTTACATTGGACCTATTGTATCATATAATTTTATGCCAAAAAGACTTTTTGATAATTCTAATGGATCTGTCAGAATCTCAGGTCCTAAATTCGAGTATCAAATCATATTAATATGAGATGTTGAGTTGAGATTATTAACATAATTATAACAGTCCAATACCTAAATGTGTATTTCGTTATTCCATTTGATCTCCGGACATATCTTCTGTTAATTAGTTTGGTTATCAAATATGTTTTACATAAAGTCCATATAGTTATTGAAAAAAACATACACTTTGGAAAATTATCAAAATACCCTTATAACACCAAAATCATCAAAATAACACCATTAATCAAAATAAATCACACCACATGCAACAAATAAATATCGTAATATTTAATTAAAATTAAATTAAACTAGGGGTAGTATAATTTTCCTTCACTAAAAAAGCTTTAGAAAGCCAAAGAACATTTGTTACACTTATGCTTGATACCTCCAAAAACCAGTCAACTGTTCCATCGAACCAAACTCATTTTGCTTCGAATCTTTTCCTAGAACTCATCGTCAACATCATCTAAAACTAACTGAAGCATTTTCGTGCTCTGAAACTCCTTGGAACCAGACTTTCAATTTCGCCATTGTTGATCTTCGAAGCTTCAAATGAAACGGTAGATACAAGTTAAATTCCTGAGCAAACAAGTTATCACTCTCTTCATGAGGTTCCATTGATCAAAAACCCTCAACTACCTAGAATACGTATCTATCATTTAACTTTTCTTTGAAGAACTAGGGTTCTTCGTGTTCATGGGCAAATTCTCTTTGCCTAGAGCCAATCAATGGCTTTGAAGAAAAGAGACATGAACGATGATGAATGTTGATGCTTAAACGCGTATTGTTTGACCTTAAAACTTCAAGTTCTTAAATCTTGCAAAATCAAGTCCAGGTTCAAGATGAAGCTGATGCTCGCATTTTGGGGTCAAACATTCAAACCTGGCCAATCACAACCTGACATGCGCCTTTTTTTAAATTCTAGCTGTTGGCGCCTATTTCTTTTTATTTTATTTTTCATTTTATTTCCTTTTTGATTTGTTATTCAATGTTGATTGGTCCTTAATTCATATTTGACCTTTTTTTTACATAAAGTATCTAAAAATATATTTTGCATCTCATATTTTTTTCATAATTTTTAAAATCAATTTTGCATTTTTGGTTATTTTAATTTTATTTTCTTTTAAATTTTCATTTCAATTTTTTTAATCATTTTCAAACCTTTTTGCATCCAACTTTTGAAATTCATTCATGAGTAATATTTGATACTTTGTGTATTTTTCTTAGCCATTTATTCATTGTTTTGCTCATGGTTTGAAATTTTCTCTTTAATTTGCCTTTTAAATCAATTTAAAACCCTTTTTTAATTTATTTTTGTGCGACTTGATGTTTGAGCTTGAGTTGTTGACTTGGTTGGTCAATGCTTCTACATTTAAAGTCATCCAAAGATGGTCTCTTAGGTTGATTCAATCTTCTCTAATTCAATATGTTGATAGGTGATCATTTGATCATATTTTTAAGAGTTTGAGTTAGTGATAGGTTATCTTTAGGTTGTGCCATATGTTTGAGTCCCTTGAATTGTTTAATAGTGGACCCTAACTCAAACACTTGAGCTTGCTTTCATTTCTCCTTCTGTTCTCTTCTTTCTTCTTTGAGTTTTGAATAATTGTGCTTCATACCTAAGTTTGATTTTGTATCAATACTCTAACATGATTGCCACATACATTATTTGCCTCATGATCACTAACTTGTTATATCTAACCTCCTAAGATTTAGTTTATGCAATTTACTTTTGTGCCTTTACTTTCATTGCATTTCATGCATTTACTTTATCCAATTTACTTTTATGTCTCATTATTCATCATCTCACTTCATACATTATTCATCTTGTCTTGTTCATATTATGTTCCTTATCTTGTGCTTGGTTTGCTTGACAATCTCAATGATTCAAAACATGATAAAATGGATAGAGTTGATCCTTAAGACCCATGCTTGACTTGGAGTGATGTTGAAGAATTTGGACTTTGGACTTAGGACTTAGGACTTAGACCTATGCTTGAACTGGAGTGACCATGGACTCATTGACCTCTTGATCACTTACACCTTGTTCACCTGTTGAACTTTTGAACTTATGATCTTGTCATCTTGTTTTGTTTCATTGTCTTATACCTCTGTTTATCACATTCATTTGTTTAGGTTAACACACATTATCACACACATGAATTACTCTTGAGCTACCTAACAATGAGACCTAGGCTTAGTACACTTTTTCACCCACATGGATTACTCTGGGGCTAGATAACAATGAGACCCTAGGTTAGTCTTTGTATGATCATGCATTCTGTTTTATCCATCTCATTCCCTCTGATTTAACTTGATCAAATTCCATTTGATCAACTAGATCCTTTTGACTTTGCACACATTCCCTTAATCTTTGTCAAGTGACCATAAGTCTCTCGTGTCACTTGATGAGACTTGTCTCTGCTACTTTGGAGCTCAAGCTTCCCAACAAGTACAAGACCTCAACTTCAAGTCAATGCATCATCCATCTGCCTTATCCCCATAGAGCATCCCTGCGAACCTGTTTCATCAACTTGTTAGACATCAACAAGGGTTGCATGTCATGAGCCTTAAAAAATAGAGAAGGAGTGAGTGAGATAATTCCTATCCTTATTCTGAATATTTTGGGCACGAGACGAATGACCCAGTTGCTAAGATTATTCACCTCTATTAATAGAATTTAGTGTTATTCCAGTCAATTCACTGTCAAGTCTGCAGCTACCCCCGTGGCTCTCCTATCAAGTTCCTTTGATTTAAACACCACTCTTTTGGTTTAAACATCATTCTTGCTTCTTTTCCGGTTTAAATACGACCTTTGGTTTAAACACCACTCTTTTGGTTTAAACACCACTCTTGCTTCTTTTTCCGGTTTAAACACCGATCTTTGGTTTAAACATCACTCTTTTGGTTTAAACACTACTAGGAGTCACCTTGCATACTAAGCTCATATCTATGAATTGGTCAACCAAGTCCAGTCCTCTCACCATCATAGCTGACATGTGAAACAATTTCTGACTCAAAGCATCAACTACACTATTGGCTTTACCAGGGTGGTAATTCAGACCAAAGTCTTAATCCTTCAAGAACTCTAACCATCTCTTATGCCTCATATTAAGCTCCTTTTGACCAAAACGACATTTTAGGCTTTTATGATCACTGAATACTTCGAACCTAGAACCATATAAGTGATGTCTCAAAATCTTCAATACTAAAATTATTTCCACCAATTCCAAGTCATCTGTAGCATAATTATTCTCATGAACTTTCAATTTCCGTGAAGCATAAGCCACTACCTTGCTATTGTGAATAAGTACTTCACCAAAACCCATCTTGGATGCGTCACAATATACTATAAATGGTTCTTTTGCATCTGGTAAGGTTAAAGTTGGTGTAGTAGTCAACCTCTTCTTCAGTTCTCTAAAACTTTCCTCGCATTGGATATTCCAAACAAATGCTTAGCCCTTTCGGGTCAATTGAGTCAACGGAAAATCTAGTTTGGAAAAACCCTCGATGAATCTCCTGTAATAACCGGCTAGTCAAAGGAAAATTTTGATCTCAGTAAATGTCTTCGGAGCTTCCCACGGTAATATAACATATGCTTTTGAAGAATCCACCGTTATACCACCACTCTAAATTACATGACCCAGATAACTAACTTCATGCAACCAAAATTCATATTTAGACTGCTTGGCAAACAACTATTTCTCTTTCAAAACTTGTAGCACAATACGAAGATGATCTGCATGATCCTATTCTAACTTGGAATATATCAGGATGTCATCGATGAGAACGACATCAAACTTATCAAGGTAAGGATGGAAAGTTATGTTCATATATTCCATAAATACACCAAGGAATTAGAAACTCCGAACGGAATCACCGAGTATTCATAATGACCATATTGAGTTCTAAAAGTAGTCTTAGAAATATCTTCATCTTTCACTCGGATCTAGTGATAGCTAGATCTCAAATCTATCTTGTTGAATGAAAATGCTCCAATCAATTGGTCCAAAAGATCATCGATTCTGGGAAGAGGATACTTATTCTTGATAGTAACCTTATTCAACTGGTGATAGTCAACACACAATCTAATATTGTCGTATTTCCTAACAAAACTGGAGCTCCCCACGAAATACTCTCTGTCTGAAGAATTTCTCCTCAAGTAGGTCTTCTAACTAACTCTTTAGCTCATCCAAATATGACGCAGACACCCTGCATGGAGCCATCGACACTAGTCTAGTACTAGATTCTAAAACTATGGTGAATCCGAATTCACGTTCCGGAGGTAAGTCGCAAGTATCTTCAGGGAAAACATAAGGAAATTCAAACACCACCATTATACCACTTAGCCACCATATTACATTCCACTCTCAAGGAAGCAAACATCACAGACACCGAATCGTTCTCCCTTGACGATGTCTCAACTTGGCTTGTAGAATGAAACTCGAATTCATACTCTTTTCGAGTTCAAGAAGCAATAAAGCCTCAACAACACATGCTCCTTTGCAATTAGCACTATGTTAAACCAATCCTATACAATAGAAGAATCTCAAAGAAGCATAAGCTTCTCCCCCACTTGTTTCAATCTTGCTTCTGCTGGCAAGCAATAAGAAAAACAAACGAGCAGCGACAGTGTTTCACACATCTCGCATACTAGGAAACAGATAAAAATCACAAAACCTGGCCGGACGGACCGACCTGCTCTGATACCACTATGTAATACCCTAATTCTCCGACTGAATATTTAAATAAAATTGTTTGATTAAAACCAAGTATTAAAGTGTCACCAAACACTAAACTTCAAAAACCAATTAGTCATGCAAATACGCAGCGGAAATTCAACAAAGTTAAAAAATCAAGTTCCATAAACAACTCCAATGAAATGAAATAAAAGCATCACGTAATAATGAATGACATCTCATCCTCAGTGCTACATATCAGAGCAACACCACTAAGAACCAATGGTAAAAGATAAAGGGGGCATAAACGTCATCCCCTACTCTTGTACCTGGTTATCTGTACTCTGAGAAGCACAAATGTCACAACAACAAACAGGGGGTTAGAATACACTTACAAGTAATAACAGTGAAATTTAGCAATAGGATGATAAACGAATACAACAGTAAGGTTAATAGACAAACACACACACACACACACACACACACACACACACACACACACACACACACACACACACACACACCAATACAAACATAAAAAAAAGCATTGTTAACATATGCAATGCTATCATGCACCAACTTCATCACCTATATGCACGTGGTACCAAGTTTTTATGGATAACAGAGGTATGTTATCGATTTCTTCCACGGTCTATGGTCCCTCACCTGAACCGAGGATCCCCACCAAATAGATCTGAGACCCGCCTATGATCTCTCAATTAAACCAACGATCCCACCAAATAGATATGAGGCCACCAGAATGGACCGAAGCCTTACCTAACTCCAATGTATACGCATGCATGATAGTATGAACAAACATAAAATGTATTTCACTAAAAGAAAAGTTTTAACATAATCCACCAAGAATTATTTATAATATTATTCACGAAAAAGTAGTTCCATATACAAACCACACATTGCCATAAAAGGCCATCGACAAAATTCCAACACACATCAACAAAGTGGTTATATTATTCTATAGCCCAAAACAACACTAAAACACCCAAATTACTCTAAAAGGTTCAAAAGGATCTCAAAGGGTAACCTTCACGAGTGATAACTCTACTGCAACTATGTAACTATAGGAGTTGGTGGTTTAACTCAATACTAATAATATTATTTTTTTATTTTATTTTATCTTAATTTATCTAAATAATTATAAACTCAATATTAAGAATAACTTTTAACTTAATAGTAAATTTAAAAATAATAAGTTTACCTTAATAATTATGAACTCGATATTATCAAAATAATTATTAATTCAATTTAACAATATTAATTTTTAAAATATTATATATATATATATATATATATATATATATATATATATATATATATATAATATATATATATATATATATATATATATATATATATATATATATATATATATATATATATATATATATATATATATATATGAGTTTTTAGGAAAAAATGATTTTTACCAAAAAGTGTTTTTCTTACCTAAAAGTAATTATTTATACAAAAATAATTCTACACTGTCAATTTTTGATATTATCAAAATAATTATTAATTCAATTTAACAATATTAACTTTTAAAGTATTATAATATATATATATATATATATATATATATATATATATATATATATATATATATATATATATATATATATATATATATATATATATATAAATGAGTTTTTCGGATAAAATGATTTTTATCAAAAAAGTGATTTTCTTATCTAAAAGTGATTATTTATACAAAAATAATTCTACACTGTCAATTTTTGATAGTATTTTTAAAAGAACATTTTTCTAAGTTTAACAGAAACTCCGTGTCCCAAAATAGCCAATTTCATCATTCTTTAACCAAAATAAATTTTTCTTAAATCTCATCATCCAATTTCAATCCATCAACTAAACGATTTAACAAACAATAATCAAATGGGATTTCCCCAAAATATGAATAACACACAAAAAAACACAGAATATAAAAACACAACAACATATTATTGATAAATAAAATAGAATTATTAGGTTGAAAATGCCTTGGCGCTGATAGAGAGTAAGGGAACCCTCGTCATCCTGCTTCCTAAAAGCCACCTTAGGCTAAACAATTCTCCCCCTTTACTTTAAACGAAGCTTTACAATTTCTTGACGTTATTCCCTCTCCAAAGCTCCTTTTTTGTCTCTCAGATGTTTCTCTTAAATTTGGAATTTCTTGTAGTACCCTACCCTTAGTTTAGAATTTATGGTCTCAAAACCCATTTGGATATTTCACATTTTACTTACTCACACACCGCAAATATCACCATTAAGATTCTAACGTTAAAATATGATTCTTTTTATTATTAATAAAAATAATTCTCAATTAAATATTTATTCCAATTTAAATAAAATAATAAATATAAAGTTACCGTAAATGATTATTTTAAAACATTCCAATTAAATAAATATTTCAGTTAAATAATTATTTAATAAAAAAAATTTAATTGATTCATATCACTCAAATTATTTCTATCATTAAATAAACATTTTAAAACTAACTAATTATTACTAATAATACCAATAATTCTAATTTTTAAATTTCAAGCTCTCAACTCAACTAATTCAGTAATTATTAAAATACCCTTATAACACCCAAATCATCAAAATACCACCATTAATCAAAATAAATCATACCACATACAACAAATAAATATCCTAATATTTAATTAAAAATAAATTAAACTAGGGGTGTTACAATTTTCCTTCATTAAAAAAGCTTTAGAAAGCCAAAGAACATCTGCTACACTTAAGCCTTATACCTCTAAAAACCAGTCAATTGTTGCATCGAACCAAGCTCATTTTGCTTCGAATCTTTTTCTAAAACTCATCATTGGCATCATCTGAAGCTAACTGAAGCATTCTCGTGCTCTGAAACTCCTTGGAACCATACTTGCAATTTCGCCATTGTTGACTTTCGAAGCTTCAAATGAAAAGGTAGATACAAGTTAAATTCCTGAGCAAACAAGTTATCACTCTCTTCATGAGGTTCCACTGATCAAAAACCCTCAACTACCTAGAATACGTATCTATCATTTAACTTTTCTTTGAAGAACTAGGGTTCTTCGTGTTCTTGGGCAAATTCAATTTGCCCAGAGCCAATCAATGACTTTGAAGCAAAGAGACATGAACGATGATGAATGTTGATGCTTAAAAGCGTGTTTTTTGAGCTTAAAACTTCAAGTTCATGAATCTGGCAAAATCAAGTCTAGGTTGAAGATGAAGCTGATGCGCCCATTTTGGGGTCAAACATTCAAACCTGGTCAATCACAACCTGACACACGCCTTTTTTTTTAAATTCTAACCATTGGCGCCTATTTCTTTTTATTTTATTTTTCATTTTATTTCCTTTTTGATTTCTTATTTAATGCTGACTGGTCCTTAATTCATATTTGACCAATTTTTGTTACACAAAGTCTCTAAAAATATATTTTGCATCTCATATTTGTTTCATAATTTTTAAAATCATTTTTGCATTTTTGGTTATTTTTATTTCAGTTTATTTTAAATTTTGATTTCAATTTTTTTAATCATTTTCAAACCTTTTTGCATCCAACTTTTGAAATTCATTCATGAGTAATATTTGAGACTTTGTATATTTTTCTTAGCCATTTATTTATTGTTTTGCTTATGGTTTGAAATTTTCTCTTTAATTTTCCTTTTTAATCAATTTAAAATCCTTTTTTTTACTTCATTTTTGTGCAACTTGATGTTTGAGCTTGAGTTGTTGACTTGGTTGATCAATGCTTCTACATTTTAAGTCATCCATAAATGGTCTCTTAGGTTGATTCAATCTTCTTTAATTCAATATGTTGATAGGTGATCAGTTGATCATATTTTTAACGGTTTGAGTTAGTGATAGATTATCTTTAGGTTGTGCCATATGTTTGGGTCCCTTGAATTGTTTGATAGTGGATCCTAACTCAAACACTTAAGCTTGCTTTCATTTCTTCTTCTGTTCTCTTCTTTCTTCTTTGAGTTTTGAATAACTATACTTCATACCTTGAGAGTTTGATTTTGTATCAATACTCTAACATGATTTCCATATATATTATTTTCCTCATGATCACTAACTTGTTATATCTAACCTCCTAACATTTACTTTTTGCAATTTTTTGTGCATTTACTTTCATTGCATTTACTTTCATGCCTTTACTTTATCCAATTTAATTCTATGTCTCATTATTCTTCATCTCACTTCATACATTATTCATCTTGTCTTGTTCATATTATGCTCCTTATCTTGTGCTTGGTTTGCTTGACAATCTCAATGAATCAAAACATGATAAAATGGATAGAGTTGATCCTTAAGACCCATGCTTGACTTGGAGTGATGTTGAAGAATTTGGAATTTGGACTTAGGACTTAGACCTATGCTTGAACTGGAGTGACCATGGACTCATTGACCTCTTGATCACTTACACCTTGTTCACCTGTTGAACTTTTAAACTTATGATCTTGTCATCTTGTTTTGTTTCATTGTCTTATACCTCTGTTTATTACATTCATTTGTTTAGGTTAACACACATTATCATACACGTGACTTACTCTTGAGCTACCTAACAATGGGACCTAGGCTTAGTACATTTTTTCACCCACATTGGACTACCTAACAATGAGATCCTAGGTTAGTCTTTGTATGATCATGCATTGTGTTTTATCCATTTCATTCCCTTTGATTTAATTTGATCAAATTCCATTTGATCAACTAGATCCTTTTGACTTTGCACACATTCCCTTTGTCTTTGTTAAGTGACCATAAGTCTCTTGGTCACTTGATGAGACTTGTCTCTACTACTTTGGAGCTCAAGCTTCCCAACAAGTACAAGACCTCAACTTCAAGTCAAGGCATCATCCATCTGCCTTATCCCTATAGAGTATCCCTTAGGACCTGTTTCAACAACTTGTTAGACATCGACAAGGATTACATGTCATGAGCCTTAAGCAATAGAGAAGGAGTGAGAGAGATCATTCCTATCCTTATTCTGAATATTTTGGGCACGAGACGAATGACCCAATTGCTAAGACTATTCACTTCTATTCATAGAATTTAGTGCAATTCCAGTCAATTCACTATCAAGTCTGTAGCTACCCCATGTGGCTCTCCTCTCAAGTTCCTTTGATTTAAACACCACTCTTTTGGTTTAAACACTATTCTTGCTTCTTTTCCGGTTTAACTATCGGCCTTTGGTTTAAACACCACTCTTTTGGTTTAAACACCACTCTTGCTTCTTTTTCCGGTTTAAACATCAATCTTTGGTTTAAACATCACTCTTTTGGTTTAAACACCACTTTTGCTTCTTTTTCAGTTTAAACACCGACCTTTGGTTTAAACACCACTTTTTGGTTTAAAACCACTCTTGTCTCTTTTCCGGTTCAACCACCGACCTTTGGTTTAAACACCAATCTTTTTGTTTAAATACCACTCTTGCTTCTTTTCCGCTTGAAACACCGACCTTTGGTTTAAACACCACTTCTTTGGTTTAAACATCACCCTTTTTTAACCTCTGGTTTAAACACCACAATCATTTTCCTTTGGTTTAAACACCACTTCATTCAGTTTCTATCCTTTTCTAGTTTAACCACCATCCCGATCATATCTTTCTTTTAGTCTTAATCCTCCGAACTATGAAGCTCTGACTTCTTTATTCCAATATGAGGATACGTAGGCACGAGGATGTGAATCCTTGGCGAACACTTTTCTTGCTTTCCCCCCCTTTCTTTCTATGGTTCCACGAACTACGAGGCTCTTACTTTCTCATTGCACTATGAGAATACATAGGCATGAGGGTCCCAATCCTCCTCGAGCACTCTTTTTCTAACCCATTTTCATGTACATGAAGATAGTAACACCTATCCAAGCAAAGAGCAATCAAAACGGTTCCCATGGAATACCATGGATGTAAGGGGTGCTAATACCTTCCCCTTGCATAACCGACTTCCTTATCCGTTTTTCTTTTCCCTTGGATTTTATCGATATTTTCCATTCCCTCTTTTGGAATAAATAAAGTTCGATGATGACTCTGTTGTATCTTCGAGCGTGCGATACATTCAGGTATATTTTCTCTAGCCTCCAGTCTCCCATGTGATAAAAGATTAATCAAAAGTTATGAATGCACGTTATGTTGGTTTATGGCATTAACGACATTTTTCTTACAAAGATCACTACAAATAGGGAGTTCTCAGCAAAGGAAAGAGGGACAAATTCACATAGAAATAACAGAGAAAAATGCGATCTCTCTATACCAACATCAAGGAGATTATCAAATTGTGTTATTTACATGAACAAATTCTAATTTACATTGGACCTAATGTATCATATAATTCTATGCCAAAAAGACTTTTTAATAATTCTAATGGATCTGCCAGAATCTCATGTCCTAAATTCGAGTATCAAATCATATTAATATGAGACGTTGAGTCGAGATTATTAACATAATTATAGCGATCCAATACCTAAATGTGTATTTCGTTATTCCATTTTATCTTCACACATGTCTTCTGTTAATTAGTTTGGTTATCAAATCTGTTTTACATAAAGTCCATATAGTTATTGAAAAAAAAACACTTTGAAAAATAACTATTTAAGAAAAAAAATAACTATTTACTCAAATAAAAAATAATGCTTAAGAATCTTCAACCAGCAAAATATATTCCAAAATTAAAAGAGTGTGATGGATGCCATTTATCTTGTCTTAATTTACTCAAACAAGTAGACTCAATCACATAAACAAGAAAGCCATAAAAAAATACAATAAAATGATACATCTAAAATGGTTCTCAAATTTTAAAATGAAATTTCAATTTCGCAATGTAGCAACGATAGACTAATTTTGAAGTTTACAGAGGATTTGGGGGACGACTATTGGCAGCAGAGACCCTTGAGCCCCACTCAAGCAACTCTTTGCTAGTGTCATCCTTGTGAACAATCACTTCAATGAAACATAAGCTGTCTTTCTTTGGTCCTGTTGCTGTGGCAATTGCTTCTACGAGCTCCTCTTCACAAAATACCTGAAAAATGAAGCATGCATGTTATAGTAAAAGTTTAAGGAGTATGCATTACAATAACAAGAGAATCACCTTGGTAGTCCAACATTTTCCTTCACCGTTGTGAATTGCATCAACCAATCCAGTGTAGTTCCAGTTCTTGATAACATTATATGGCCCGTCATGAATTTCTACCTCAATAGTGTATCCGCCGTTGTTTATCAGAAAGATGATGGTTTTCTGGCCACATCGCAGCATTGTTGATACATCCTGTGCTGTTACCTGCAAAGCATAACCGCAAAATAAACTCATGTTGCTTGAAATCATGCCTTAGTTAGTTATGCGACGCAAACCTGAAAGCTTCCATCACCGATGCAAGCAATCACTCGCTTCTCGGGTACCGCTTGTGCATAGCCAAGAGTTGCACCAACAGACCATCCAATTGAACCATATTGCATTTGAAACTCATACCTGTCTTCAAGATTTTATCAGCACTATAAACTATAAACATCAAGAAAAAATTATTTGAAAAATACAACAAAATCATATTCTCAACACTTACCCACATCCCTCGGGTAATTTCAACTTTTGGCAGTTAAACCATGAGTCACCTGTCTCAGCAATCACAACTGTTTCACTAGACAGCATCTCCTGTATATGTTGGAACATAACATTAACTCTCAAAGGTTCTTTTGGTGCAGACTTCAAAGGTTTCCCATCTGGGACAAATATCCTATGGTAATTTTCATAAGCAACATTGCTGTGTTTGAGACGCTTCGCAAGTGCCATAAGAAAATCCTTCATCAACACACATCCAAATGCAGGTCCATTACCAATCACAACGTGGTTGGGATGCACGATAATCGCCTTCTCTTTCTTGAGAAGAAGTGAATACCCAACAGAACTGTAGTCGTTGAAAATGGGACCGGCAAACAAGTACGCATCAGCGGATTCCACAATCTCAGAACAAAATGCAGTACTCACAGCACCCCAATAAGTACCAATGAAACGGGGATGATGCTCCGGAACCATCCCTTTAGCCGATGGCATCACAGCTAGCGCATAACCACTCGCATCAGCTAGTTCGACAAAGGCATCAGATGCTTTTGCTACCCTGAGTTTAGAACCACCAACTAGTACTGGTTTCACTGCTTTGTTAAGAAACTCTGCTGCTGCCTCAACTGCTGCTTCCAATCCCAACTGGTTAGTCAATCTGTAAAACACCCAAATAAACAAAGAAACAAAAATAAGATTAAGAATAATAATCTGCATTTCCAATAACTGGTTACTCCACAAAGAAACTAACAATTCAGCTTACTTGGGAGTGAGTGAAAAAGGGACAGGTTCACGGCTGAAAGTTGGGTGAGGAATTGAAGGCAAGTTACAGCTTATGCTTATATAAACAGGCTTGCTCTCTTTCAGTGCAGTTGCTATTGCTGTATCAATCAACTCGTGAGCATCTTCCAAATTATTCACCACAGCCTATTATCAAATCAAAACAATCACTAAAACCAGTTTAACAACTACGCGTAGGGGTGATCAAATAAGTAATATTCTAAAGTTGATAATGATAGTCTAAAGTTCAAGCCATGAAATATAGGCAACCATCAACTCAAGTAATGTGGAACATTTTCCAAAGCCTTGGTCTTCTTTTGATTTGAGGAAAACTATTATTTTAAGTTTCTTACAAGTGTGTATGTCAAACATTTTTTAACAAATATATGTGGAGCAAGCATAAACATTTCTATATTGAGTAAATATGAAATTATTTTACTTCCTAATGACCAAGGTTTTAGCAATCATGGTGCTCTTGCACAAAGCCTTTCACAAATTTGGTCGGTATAGGTGTTGCGAGACGGATTTCAATCATTGTGGTGTGATTTAACCATAATTTATTCTTTAATATAAAAATATTAAATGTATCGATATCAACCCCTTCGATACTATTTTGTCACAGCCGCTTTCGCGATTGTGCACCGTATAATTGTTGAATATATGTAATTCATGGTTTTAGTTGCTACTTGACGGCTTGAATATATGCTATGATGTAGAAACCAGTAACTCCTTCCTCTCATAAATAAACAACATTATTTTTTATTTAGAATCAACTTATTCTCTCTTCTTTCTTCATTTTCAAGAAAATTTAAGATTGTTTCAACAAATTGATATCAAGGAGTCCGGTTCTATTCACCTATTTGCAATGGCAAATGAAAGCACAACATCAAATCAATTTTCAGTAAATTTATCAGTTTTCGATGGTAAAAACTATGAGAGGTGGATTGCACAAATGAATGTCATATTTAGATTTCAAGACATGCTTAAAATCGTGTATGATGGATTATCGTCATTGGAGACAAATGAAAATGAAGCTCATAAGGCTACACATAAGGAACAAAGGAAGAAATACGGGAAAACACTCTTCTTGATTCAACAATGCGTGGATCTGAATGATTTTTAGAAGATCATCGGAAGAAACAACCAAAGAAACATAAGATAAGTTTAATAAGTTGAATGGTGGAGATGAGAAGCTGAAGAGAGTAAAGTTGCAGACCTTGAGAAAGCAATTTGAGAGATGGCTCAAATGAAAGAAGACGAGTTGGTTGCAGAATTCTTCTCACGAGTGGTGCTGCTAACAAACCAGATGAAGGTGTGTGGTGACTCAATCAATGATTTGCAAAAGATCGAGAAAGTGTTGATATCTTTAACTGCAAGCTTTGATTACATTGTAGTGTCGATAGAAGACTTCAAGAATCTAGCAGAGATGAAGTTAGAAGAACTTCAAGCTTTATTAGAGGTTCATGATATGAGATTGAAGCAAAGAAGCTCAGAGAGAGAGAGAGAGAGAGAGTTGAACAGGCGTTTCAAGCAAAGTTCATCAAAAAAGATGAAATAGAAAAAGAGAATCAGAATAAGAATCTTGCTACTACTGAGAATTCCAGCAAGAATTCAAAGAATCACAGTGATTAAATGAAGAAAGGCATGTTCAATAAGAATTCGAGGAAGAAGATTGACATGAAGGAAGTGCAATGTTATAATTGTCAAAGACTTGAACATTAACAAGAGATTGTTATCTAAAGTAGTAGAGCGTAAAAGATAATTAAGAAGATCAATATGCATATACAAGAGAAAATGACTCTGATGATATGTTGCTAATGACCAACACTCAATCTAGTGATGATCAAGTCAAGGTGTGGTATCTAGATTCAGGGTGTAACAACCACGTGACTGGTAACAAGAACTAGTTCATAATTTTAGATGAATCAGTGAAGAAAGTGATAATGTTTGAAGATGGTAGGCATGTCACATCAGAAGGAAATGGAAACATAGCTGTGGTGAGAAAAGATAGTCAAAAGGCTACCATTTTTATGTACTTTATGTACCTTTTATGACAAGTAACTTGATAAGTATAGGTCAATTACTTGTAAAATATTACAACATGAAGATGGAAGATAGTTAGATGAAGGTGTATGATGGTGAATGAAGAATGATCTTGAGAACACCACTAGCAGACAACAAAACCTTCAAGATATTAAGCAACATGGTTGATCATCAATGTCTTGTTTCAACTGTAAAAGAAGACAAAAATCGGTTAGGGCATCACATATATGGACACTTAAACTTCAGAAGTTTAAGTATGCTCAACATGAAGAAGATGGTGTATGGTCTACCTCAAGTAAGGGAGTCAATTCAGATGTGCGAAGAATGTGGTCGAGCCCAACAAGCAAGGAAGTCATTCAAACATGACCTACCTATGAAGTAAACCCAAAAGTTGGAGCTTGTTCACTTTGATGTATGTAGACCTTTTAAAGTGAGATCAAATGGAGATAACTTTTATTTCCTAACTTTCATAGATGAATTTACAATACATATGTGGATTTATCTAATTGAAAGAAAGAGTGTGTATTCACACACTTCAAGAGATTTAAATTGCATGTTGAAAAACAAAGTGAATGCAATATCAAGAAATTGAGAATAAATGGTGGAGGTGAATACACCACAACACAACATAATGGAATAGTAGAAAGGAAGAATAGAAGTATATTGAACATGTCCATAAATATGTTGAAAGCTAAGTGTATACCAAAGAGATTTTGGGGTGAAGTAGTTTCAATAGAAATGTACATTCTTACCAAATGTCCAACCAAGAAGA